>NC_086373.1:27425794-28055794 GCF_036588685.1 Mytilus trossulus | reverse complement strand
GTGCCATTTTCAAGCTCTCACCCCATATTGATTTTACTCACCCCATATATATCGTATTAGGTCACTAGCGCACTATGTAAATAAAAATATGCTGTCTTTTCACCCAAAAGCAAGAGCGGAGGTTGATTAGTGAGCATAACTCATCTAACATCAGTCACTGTGGCGGATCCAGAAATTTTCATAAGTGGGGGCCCACTGACTGACCTAAGAGGGACCCGCTCCAGTCACGCTTCAGTGATTCCTTATATAAGCAACCATTTTTTTTTCCAAAAGGAGGGGACGTTCCCCCTTAATCCGCCTCTGAACATCTGAGTTTTTCGTTTGTCCTGTTATAAACCTCTTATAATGACAAGTTCAAACCTGTATAAGGATCGAGGATACACATGTACTACGTTGGGACAAAATGTTAAAAAGGTGACCTAAAGCAAAACGTTCAAATGTTTATTAATCATATAGTAGGAAAAACAGAAACTACAAGGTGATAGAGGTGTCAAAAGTTCACACTAACATCAGAGGGGAAATAGACATGGGAAAAAATCGGAAAGTAAAATATTTATAGCGTTATAATAGAGAGGGGAAAGAGACCACAGTGATAGTCAAATAAAGAATTAAAGACAAACATCAGCATACAAAACACAATATGTAGGTGGTTTTAATTCATTATTATTTTTTTTTCATTATTTACACATAAATAACAGATGTTATCACAAACGTGGCCGATCTCTTTAATAGCAATACATGTGAATACA
Organism: Mytilus trossulus; assembly: GCF_036588685.1. Classification (NCBI taxonomy): domain Eukaryota; kingdom Metazoa; phylum Mollusca; class Bivalvia; order Mytilida; family Mytilidae; genus Mytilus; species Mytilus trossulus. The sequence continues at coordinate 28,055,045 of NC_086373.1, read as the reverse complement.
TTTGCAATCAATGGTTTCTGATAACGTATTATTTAGAGAGTACGGAAGCGTATTAGGGACATAGAAAAAATAAAATTGGAAGTGAACTTTTTTTTAAAGTCGAAATTTTGACATTTCAAATCTCAAAATTTCGACTTTAACTCGAAATTTTAACTTTTCTTATCTTAAGATTTTGACTTTCTAAAATCAGAGAGTACGAATGAAATGTTATCTGAATCCTAATCCACCAAAGAAAAAAATAAACATTCCAAAAAATAACTAAAAATTGACGAGGTCTTGACTTCGAACAGGCACTAATGAACATGTTGCAGGGTTCAAGTGTAAACTTGTTTTAACACGATTCTCCGTTAAACACAATAAGTGAAACAATAAAATACATTGAAGTCATATGATACACAGACGGTGTATATGTCGTCGGCGTCCTGAAATTGCATGAAATATTTGGCACTGGACATTAAGCAACCTAAAACCTATGGCCTTCAATAATGAGAAAATCCAATACCGTATAGTCAGATATAAAAAGTGTCGGCATAAAACTTGTAAAACAATTTTAACCGAGAAAACCGAGGGCCTACTTTATACAGTACAATTTAGGAAAACAAACCTATATGACAGACAGTAACCAAGAACAATCAATGAATTAAAGACTCTTGACTTGGTACGGGCACATTGAAAAAGTGGCGGGATTTAACATGGCATGACCCTAACTGGAAAAGTGGTGTTGCGACATAACATAAGATAGCATAACACAACACAATATAAGACACATATTAATAAACTGTAAAAGTCAATTGCAAATGGTTTAACACACACGATCGATACAAAACAAATTGCAAAGCATACTCAATACACCAAAAACTACAAACGGGTGCAAATAAAACTCTATAATAGACCAGAAACTACAAACGGGTGCAAATAACACTTTATAATAGACCAGAAACTACAAACGGGTGCAAATAAAACTCTATAATAGACCAGAAACTACAAACGGGTGCAAATAACACTCTATAATAGACCAAACACTACAAACGGGTGCAAATAAAACTTTATGATGGACCAAAAACTAGAAACGGGTGCAAATAAAACATTATAATAGACCAAAAACTACAAACGGGTGCAAATAAAACTTTATGATAGACCAAAAACTACAAACGGGTGCAAATAAAACTTTATGATAGACCAAAAACTACAAACGGGTGCAAATAAAACTCTATAATAGACCAAAAACTACAAACGGGTGCAAATAAAACTATAATAGACCAAAAACTACAAACGAGTGCAAATAAAACTCTATTATAGACCAAAAACTATAAACGGGTGCAAATAAAACGCTATGATAGACCAAACACTACAAACGGGTACAAATAAAACTCTATAATAGACCAAACACTACAAACGGGTGCAAATAAAACTCTATAATAGATTGAAAAATTCAAACGGGTGCAAATAAAACTCTATAATAGACCAAAAACTACAAACGGGTGCAAATAAAACTCTATAATAGACCAACAACTACAAACGGGTGCAAATAAAACTCTAAAATAGATCAAAAACTAGAAACGGGTGCAAATAAAACTCTATAATAGACCAAACACTACAAACGGGTGCAAATAAAACTCTATAATAGACCAAAAACTACAAACGGGTTCAAATAAAACTCTATGATAGACCAAACACTACAAACGGATGCAAATAAAACTCTATAATAGACCAAACACTACAAACGGGTACAAATAAAACTCTATAATAGACCAAACACTACAAACGGCTACAAATAAAACTCTATAATAGACCAAACACTACAAACGGGTGCAAATAAAACTCTATAATAGACCAAACACTACAAACGGCTACAAATAAAACTCTATAATAGACCAAACACTACAAACGGGTGCAAATAAAACTCTATAATAGACCAAACACTACAAACGGGTCCAAATAAAACTCTATAATAGACCAAACACTACAAACGGGTGCAAATAAAACATTATAATAGACCAAACACTACAAACGGGTGCAAATTAAACTCTATAATAGACCAAACACTACAAACGGGTGCAAATAAAACTCACGGGTGCATAAAAAAACAAATGAAAAGTATTATATTGTTTACGAAGCACACATTAAGCATTCTATTTGGCTATATTCACTGTCGCTGAGGCATCATTACAATTCCCTTATATGTGAGTAGAATGCGTTTAAATTAAAACAAATCTCTTTGGGCAGTTTAAATTACAAAATTTAAAATTTAAATTAAAAAAAATGGTATCGTAGTCAATTGTTTCTTGGTAAATAAAAATTACTAGTTATAGGGAGAAATGAAATCGAACTGATTCGTGTTAACTTTTACCTTCGTGTATCGTGCCATGACCTCCAATTGAAACTGTAAAAAAAGGTAATATGATTTATGGTAGAAAAGGAAATCATGTAACTCCACCCTAACGTTCTCATTTTTTATGATTGATGGTATTTCCTTAAGTTAACCTATAACCAAATGATTTCATGTTTTATTAAAGAAATGTGTCTAGAATATCAGGGAAGTTTAACCTTCCATACACTGTCCTAACAGTGATAGTTCATTTATGTTAGTATGTAAACTCTGAATGTCTCGCCTGCTTTACGTAAAGCGACTGAATAAATGTTGAAAGCCTGTGTAATGTAAAGTTCTTAATACATTATATATCACATAACTTCGACATTATCAAGGATCAATTGAATGAGTTAAAGGAAAGATGGTCCATGCCAGACAGATCATCTTGCAATCATATCATACAAGAAGTACAGTTGCTGCTTTTAGTATCTGAATAACAGACATACTTAAGTAAGATGAATACTGACAAATGAACCAAGGACAGACGAACCATACCGGACAACATGTACACAATGAAATCATTCAATACGCCAAATATAGTTCAGATTTATCCATGAAAGCTTAACATTTATTATGAACTATGAAAATGAGATTAAGGTCAGATGAACATAGCCAGACATACATGAACAACTACCAGTCATTCCATACACTTATTATAGTTGAAATGTTGCTTGTAGATACCGATAAACAGACTAAAAAAACATGAAAACTTAACAGACCAACTGAACCATGAAAATGAGGTCACATTCATATACAATTTGTAATCATCAATACACCAAATCCCCATTATCATATTGCTTGAAGTATCTGCTAAAAAAAAACCTTACTGAAAAGAAAAAAAAAATTGCACTCTCTAATAAACTTCTAAAAAGGTAAAGATCAGATGAAACCTGCTGGACAGAATGTACACATTACAATTATTCCATACACCAAATCACAGGCACTTTTCTCATATCCCCTTAATATTCCTCAATGTGTTATATAAAGATATAAAGGAAAAGAACTTCTGAAACAAGTGCATGTGCACCAAATACATCTGATATATTGCTTATAGTTTCCTTGAAACAAAACAAACAGAAAAAATCTTAACATTTCCCAATAAATCATAAAAATGAGGTCAAGGTCAGACGGAATATGTCAGTCGTTAATGTATCCTAACACTAAATATAGCTGAAATATTGCTTATGGTGTCTGAGAGATACCGACACAAACTTTACCTAGGTCATTGTGAATCCTGATATACGGATATGTGGACCTTGCAAGTCGAATTCGAAGGATCCCACATATCAAATATCGTTAACCTATGACTCACAAGAATTGAGTATTTCACATGACAAAACATTCTGTATTTGAAGACAGTTATTGAACCATGAAAATGAGGTCAAGTAAAATGAGCATATCACAAACAAAAACTTCGTAACATAAGAAATATGCGTTATGTGAATGAATCATACATCATAATTGGACTTTTTTGTTTGCTTTTTGGCCTTGAATGTTTGTCCCTAATAATTTTATTAACTGTGTGGTTGTATTTGGGTGTCACAAGTCGGATTTGTTCGTTCATGGTATGCTAATTTTCGTTATTTGATTGAGTTAAGCCTTCCAATTGAAATTTTATCTTGTGTTTTTCTATGTTTTGATGTTATACTATGATTGTTTCAGAAAAAGGGAGAAGGTTTGGTACCATTAAAACGTTTAATCCCACTGCAAATGTTTGAACCTCTCCTAAGTCAGGACTCGGATGTACAGTAGTTGTTTGTTTATGTAAGTTATACGTGTTTGTCGTTTTTCGTTTTTTATATAGATTAGACCGTTGGTTTTCTCGTTTGGATGGTTTTACACTAGTAATTTTGGGGCCTTTTATAGCTTGCTGTTTGGTGTGAACCAAGGCTCCGTGTTGAAGGCCGTGCATTAACCTATAATGTTTTACTTTTATACATTGTTATTTGGACGGAGAGTTGTCTCATTGGCACTCTTATCACATCTTCCTATATCTATGTCTTTAATATGTATCTATAAAACGACACCGGAGAGACAAAAACATTTATTTTTTTGCTGAGTATACTCATCTTTCTGAAACTATCGGAATATAAAGATTTGAATTTCATTCGTGCGTTCTTCTGTTGTCTGCTTTTGTTACTGCTCCTAAACCGCGCCAACTAAAAACTGCTTGGCAGGAAGATTTTTTTTTACGAGATCTTACTCACATGATGTTTAACCTGCGTTTTAAATTCTTCACACGAATAGTTTTAATGAAGACTTTTGCATGCAAGTAAAATTGACTTATCCCAGGTTAAGGGGAGGGTTGGGATCCCGCTAACATGTTTAACCCCGCCACATTATTTATGTATGTGCCTGTCCCAAGTCAGGCGCCTGTAATTCAGTGGTTGTCGTTTGTTTATGTGTAACATATTTGTTTTTCGTTCATTTTTTTTATATAAATAATGCCGTTAGTTTTCTCGTTTGAATTGTTTTACATTGTCTTATCGGGGTCTTTTATAGCTGACTATGCGGTATGGGCTTTACTAATTGTTGAAGGCCGTACGGTGACCTATAGTTGTTAATGTCTGTGTCATTTTGGTCTTTTGTGGACAGTTGTCTCATTGGCAATCATACACATCTTCTTTTTTTTATATTATCCGCCTCTCCGCCGAATTCTTTCGGAACCCAGGCATTTAATGAAACTTCCTCAGAATCTGCACTTCATAATATAATTTTCAATTCGATTTTTTTTTTTTTATTATTTTACTAAACAAATTTAGTAACCAGTTTTATATTGGCAGGTTCTCCTTTATTAGTTGAATTGTTCCAGTATCTTTACAATATTCTGTTACAGTGATGGTGCACCTCATATTTCGTTTTTATCATATATTAACTTCTCTTTTTGTTGTTTCTGTAAGCAAATAATTGACTTGTACGGATCTTTCTGTGCGCTTTATTTACAGAACCTCTAGTTTAAAAAAAGAATATCTAGTCAAAATATTGTGAGCCAGTCTTCAGGATATTCTGTAATGGTGCACCTCCTATTTCGGTTTCTATCCTAACTTCTCTTTTTGTTGTTTCTGTAAGCAAATAATTGACTTGCACGGATCTTTCTGTGCGCTTTATTCACAAAATCTCTAGTTTAAATTTTTTTTAACTAGTCCAAATATTGTGAGCCAGTTGCCCTCCGTAATTAAAAAAAAATCAAAATCAAAAATGTAATGTAGAATATGTAGCTGCTGAAGATTTTGTGTGTCTATCTAGAAGTAAGTTCGTCGATATTTACGTACATGTTAATTGAAACATTATCAGTTGCTGAATTTTTAATGTTATTTTTTTGTTAAAATTTAGGAACGGCCTTTTAATGAATTTAAAATTAGTGCGTGTTTGAAGTAATAACAGAAATGGAATATTCGAGGCATCTTCTTTTTACCTCTAAAACAATATACAGGGGTCAGTGAAATATTAATTAAAAATTCAGTTTTTGAGAATAGTTTCATACTAAATATCTAAACAACAACTTTACATTTCATGTACATGTATCAAATATTTCCGTTTCATTTAAAATAATATTTTCGTTCTAATCGAAATTCGCAGTACTTTTACAATTTCGGATATGGTTCAATTATGGTACGGACATTGTAGAAATGCGATAGCAAAAATTATGTTAAAAGTAATCAGTACTGAAATTATGAATGAGAGTTTAATTATGTTTCTAAAACTTAATTAACCAACAACAAAAGGTGCCGAGCACGTCTTCACGGCATCATTCCATATCAGATCTTTGGGACAATCATTTTCATAGACATCACCCCAAACATCGCACTGATAAAATTTGTGTGGGTTAGGATGTGGATGGAATAGCTGGTCAGTGCTAACAGCATTCAAAGGACATGGATTCGTGTGTAGTGAATTACTACTGGTAGTCCCACTTGTGATTAATGATGTTGTCGTGGTGCTTTGTCCTACTCCGGGTTGTAGGTTATAAACGCAAGCTAATCTTTGTTGGTTCCATACCAAAGTACCATTACAGGAATCCACTAGAGCATTCCCAGACTGTTCACACTGGATGAATTTGTGAGGGTCTTCAGGATATGGAAAATACATCAGTCCTTTGGCCATGTTAGCGTTTGTACAAGGATTTTGAATTCGTGTGTTGATATGTGTCGGTGGAGTAGTATGGGTGATAGCATCAGGTGCAGTGTTGATAGCTTGTATTCTGGTCACTATAGGTTGTCTGGCACCATTTTCAGCCTTACAAGAGGCTTTGAAGTCGTATTTTTCGCCGGATGGACACTGTATGATGTACATTCTCCCAAGCATGTCACATTGTATGAACTTCCTTATGTCACCAGGATGAGGAAAGTAAATGGTATTGTTTGGATTACTTAGGCATGGATTCGGAATATTTGACCATGTGTCTGAAAATATAAATAAACTTTTAAGTAACAATAATGAGTTTTGGTAGCCAATAATTTCTCAATTTTTTTGGGGGACTTAAGTTCTTTTATTGTTTGTTTTTATTACAGTTATTACAGATGAGACGACAGAAAGAAGCAATTACAACTGATTTCCCGTTGGAGTCTTTGCATTGACATTACTAGATATATTCGCACAGCCTAATTCATGAAAGTTTTCATTTCATTAACTTATCACCACAACAAACGTATGTTACACATAACTTAAAAGCATAACTAAACTAGTATAGTACAAAATGCAGACTTAGATAAAATCTAAAATATGAAAAGCTTTAATATGGAAAATGAATTAAAGAAAATCGAATGACCAATATACAGCCCGTAACAGAGAAGTGATCGAATTCGACTTTCTTTACAGTCAGAATAAGTTACGTTGTCGACAAACTTATTTCAGAAGTGACATAATTTAATTTTCTTCATCGACAAAATATTTCATGTCCAATGTGTAAGTTTTCATTGTTTAAGTCGATTTTTTTTTCTTTATATCGTCTTTAATCTCTATACTTTCGTTTCCATGAAAAGGCAAATATAGCTTACGTTTACATACAACAAGAACGAATTGCACTGTACATGCTGTAATTTATACATTGTTTCTTTGAAAGTTGTTATAAAGAATTATTTGCATCACTGTATACCAGGTTCATTTAATTTTAGAAATAACCGGCGATTATTTATTATACACTGCTTGCACTGTGAATATTTATGGGATTCAACACTGTAATAGTTTTTCTTTCGTCTGATACAGAATACCCCATATCTTTTCTTTTTCATACCTATCTGTTTATTATGTCCCCGGGATTATGTCAATCATACATTGTTGCAATACCGACATATAAAAAAGGAGATGTAGTATTATTGCCAATGAGACAACTATCCACAAAATGACCTAAATGACACAAACATTAACAACTATAGGTGACGAATATTGGAAATTTAAACCTCTATAAGATGTGATGTACGGCATTTCATTTTATCATTGGTAATGATCCAAATCTGACAGAGAAGAAATATTCATAATTCTCAGAAAATTTTCGTAAATATTGTTAGAAACCACTAATTGTTCCAACAATCAAGACATCAGAGACAAACAGGGAAAAAATATGAAATTGAAAGGATATGACTTAAGTGTTAGCATGTTCAGAGAGACGGCACCCAATTTACAAAAAATAATGGATGTTTAAAGGAACTGTAGAGAACTCCACAGGTTTTTAAAAGGGTAGAATTCAAAACCTTGAATATGAAAGCCTCGAAATCCATGATACCTTTTCTGTGCGGTAGTTATATCTACAAAATCCAATCATGTACACGACATATAATAAATGTATATTCATACATGTATATTTATATATTGGGAATTTATTTTTGTTTCCAAACAGAATTATAAGGTTATGTATCCTCCGTTCACTGCACAATTAGTTTAAACATATTTATTTATAGTGGATTGGGAAACAAGTTTTGCAACTTATATAAATCCCTTTCCACTTTGCAGGTGCGAGTGCTGCCTTGTACATTTTTACTCTTTGAGTATGTTTGTTTTGTTCATACATCGTTGACAATGTAATGGAATTTGATGCGACTGTCATACAAGTGAGAGGTTTAGCTAACTATAAAACCAGGTTCAATTCACCATTTTCTACATTAGAAAATGCCTGTACCAAGTCAGGAATATGACAGTTGTTATCCATTCCTTTGATGTGTTTGGACTTTTGATTTTGCCTTTTGATTTTTGATTTTCCTTTTTGAATTTTCCTCGGAGTTCAGTATTTTTGTGTTTTTACTTCTTTTTTTGTAGCGACATTAGCCTACTCTTTTTCGAAATCTACAAGGGTGTCTTTAACGTGCAAGAGATATGGCTCTCTCTTAACACGGGTCAGCCATTTATCGTCCCCTTCCGACGGACTATCATCGTTTCCTCAAGACCATACTCGCGAATGGTGTCAAAAGAGAGCCGAAAATTGAGTTCCTGAAATTTTCATCCCGAACATGTCTATTGTAAATTGTCTTCCTAAAGAACAGCAAAAATAAATGGCACAAGTTCACGTAGTCATAAAAAAGTCGTGTAATTTACGTTATCGAACAATAAATCAGTGAAGGTTAGGAAATCCGTCCTCCCTACATGTTTTAAAAGTCAAAGAAAAAATGTTTTCCTTGATACAAACGTTTTAAGAACTAGCTTTGTGTAACCTATAGACAAATTCGACTGTATATAAGGAAGTTAATATGTTTACTCTGATTTGAAACTATCGTATAGAACCTATGCTGGTTATGGGTGAAATGTTGCATGATCCATCAAAATGACAGCAAGCGCAGTTTTCCGGACGATTTTTATTTTGTACACTGCTAAAAACTGTCAGGTCCTGGCCATGGTATATTTTGGAGAATTTTTTTTCCTGATTTTTACTAAAAAAAAATATAAATTCTCTGTGTGTGCCATTGCAAGATATAGTTTTGCTCGTTATTTTGTCATATTTAAAAAAAAAAAAATCTCAACAAAATTTTCCAGTTTAAACTGTACTAGAAAAAAGTTTTGCATGATTGTTAAACGGACGAAGAAATATTCTAACAGAAGTACAAAAACCAGTCCTTCCTTTTGTGTATACATATGAGAAAACATTTCAAAGTTATTGATTGAATTCAAATCCATCACACATACGGTACACATTGTATTTCGAAAAAATAAAGGACTTCATTCCTATCAAACACCCTTTTAATTGTTTACCAGTATATTTCTTTTAGTTAAAGGGTAAAATTGTAAAGGAAATCGTCCTTCCATAAACTTTTGTTTTTGTTCTGACTTTGAAGAAATGACTACTTTTCGCCCACTCGAAATGGTGCATGGACATATTTTGTTTCATATTATTAGAATTATTTTCAATATTATCGGTATTAAACTTGATTATCGACACATGAAAGTTTGTCAGCACTGTAAATCTTTTTAACGTTAAAGTACCAATAGTTCGGTCTCTATTCAATTAAGTTTGTCGATAACGTAGCTAATTTTGACGGTAAAGAAACACCAATTCGATCACTTCTCTGTTACGGGCTGTATAACCAAAACAGATGGTGGTTGTCTCATTGGATTATATCACATTTAAACATACTCGTCTGTTATCTTTTTAAAGCTTATAACATCTTTCTTTCTCGCCTCTGTTTTGGATAGTTGCCTCAGATCCATAATTTATAAGGAAAAGACTTGCAGACATGAAATACAATCAAAGTATTAGATTTACACCGGGAAGACATCGCCTGTGTCGAAGGCCCTTTGGTGGCCCTCTGTTGTTTTCTGTTCTAAGGCCGGTTGTTGTACATTCCCCATTTCCATTCTCAATGTTATCAAAGTTTGAAAATGTGTACTCACCAATGCAAATTCCTCTTCTTCTTCTTTCTGAAATTATAAATAATTAGTATTGTTGTGTATTAAATAGTCCATAAATGAAATAACCAAAGAGGAGCCAAAAAAAGAGACTGAATGAGAACCAAATGTTACTGGTTCTATTTCAAAAACCTTTCAAATGTTTGAGTTAATATGCACTTTTTTCCCCAATAGAAAATCAAACTTATGAATTTGCCTTTCGAAGATTCATAATAAGAAAGAAAAAGATTGGGCAGCAGCCATGTTATCTAATTTTTTTTCGAATATCAAAAGTCTCTTCATGTCTATTTTTTATTTTATTAAATAAAAAAAAACTTTTACTTTTTTATCTAACTCTTTCTTACAAAAATTGAAATTTCAAATTGAGCTGATATATCAAATCAGATTTAATTTTATATAATCAGAAAAAAAATTGTCGATAACGAATTCATATCAACCAAGTATTTAAGTGCACATTTCGATAAACAGATAAGCATATAGACTTATTTGAAGCTAAAAATATACACGTATAACTTATAAAAATTTGTCTACAAGTTGTTAAATTTGAATTTCCAGGAAAGGTGATAAATAAACTAATTTTATTTAATTGTAAAAAGTCGTTTAAACATTTGTTTTGCTCAACCTTGCTGGGAGTTTTTGGTTAATCAGTTGTCTTGAATATATTAGGAAAGATATACATAAAAGAGATTTATGGATACAAGAACACATCTTTTTCACTTCACAATATAGATTCGTGGAAATAAAAAAAAGAAATGCATCATATATACATATATATGACCGTTTAATCGTATTTAAACGCTAATCCCAAAATCGACCATATATATAATATGTTGAATATATTTCCTGTACTAGTTCAATAAAAACTAAGTGATTATTATTACATCATAAATACCTTTTGATCCAGATGAACAAGCTAAAACACATAGCAGAACAGTTAAAACTGGTACCATGTTTATTGACACCATTTTGTCAAACCCGAAATGCAAACTAAAATACAACGCTTTACACACGTCAACCCTTATCTTTTATCTCTTACAACATACTATTAATCTTTAATGTGCATATGAATGAAAAGAACTGTTCATAGTTGACATTTTCGTTCACTAATACATTTATCTATCTATTGTCATGTCGATTCCGCCTTTAGCTAATCTTTAGCACAGAAGAATTGGTAGCTAATAAATAAATAAATGAAAGCATCATCGCAAATAACTTTTTGCTTCAACGAGGAATGCAAGGAATGTAGTTCCAAAATAAAAACATAACCAAAGAAAACATGAAAAGATATAACGCAATCGTCGTAACACAAACACGGGTAGTAAGGCCGTCATATCAAGGAACGTTTAGCACAGTGATTTTGTCATAGTTTGGTTAAGTTGGTCATGGATAAGTTATGTTACTTCCCAAAAGGACTGCCTGAATTCTTTTCAAATGAGCAAGTGAAAAGCAAATTAAATGTTTGAATCTATATTGTAAGTCAAACTATCTAAATTGATATTGTTGTTTTTAAAGGAAATTACGCAGGATAAGCAAAATATCCAAATTGATACGGCTTGATTAAGCGATTGACATGGCTCAGTTAAAAGTCTAAAAAATTGTCATGGTTTTGGTTACATTAGTCATGGTTTGGATCCAAATTAATACATACTTGTGGCACCTTAATATTGAAGTTTGTTTGAAGGCGATTGTGAAAAATTAAAGTAACACAATTAACTATAATTGACTAAAGAGGAAAAAAAGCCTTTTGATCCAATTTGGTGGGCGAAAACGGCAAATCGTGCATTTATATATATTTTCTTTCCCCGCGTAACGCATTGCAGGGTTGTGGGAAAATCAGGCGTACGTCCGTCTGTGAGTTCACTCGCCCGGTCTCACGTTTAAAATTCTTGACGAATTTTATTATGAAACTTATATCAGAGATTTTTAGTAATAATTTCTCTTGGAAACATTTTTTATATTAAAACTTGCATTGTTAGTCATCTCAAATGTACAATGCTTGCCAACATTTTATAAAATTACATCATAGGTTGATATCAACAATGTTTAGGACTAATTTGAAAATCGGTACCGAAAGATTATTTTTTTACTATCTAACTGTACTTTTTGTAACTAGCAAAGAAACTAGTCTTACCTAGTTGATTACTTAATAGTATCAGGAGATTTGTTCCCCTATATTACGGAATTTGAAGTTATAGATTTTGATTCGTTATTTTCTGATGTTCATTGTAGATTGCGATTCAATCTTTCAGCGATGTTACCTGATAAACAATTCACCGAATGTGCCTAGTAAGCATATTCGTTGGATTGGTGACAAAAGAGATCAATTTGTTGACAGCGTTGAAAGTAAATTGACCATTGATAACTTGTCGGACCAGTTAGACACGCTTGATAATTTAATGAAAATTTTCAAACTGACCTTAACGAATTAGTCGAAAGTTTAAATAAAGTGTTTCTTGATTCAGCCGTCGAAAATTTTGAAAATAAACCCGCCAAAATTAATCGAAATCCAAAACAACATCAACCGTGGTTTAATGCGCAATGTCGTTTAAAACGAGTATTTTCACCAAGCAAAGAAAAAACATAATTTATTTAAAACGGAGGAAAGTAGATACGATTTGAAAATAGCTAGTAAGGCATATACAACAGTAATGAACAAAAGTTACTAGGAGTTTCAATTTAAAGCTGAAAACGAGCTGCGTAGTATGGATCCACATGATCCCAAAAAATTATCGAATGTTTTGAATAATTTTGAAAGACCATAGGATAAAAACATACCAATCGATTTTGACGAACTTCACGCTTATTTTAAAAATTTGAGATAACAGACGGAGAACGAGATGATGTAGATTTTGAAATACCAGATTGCAATGACGAACGTGTAAATGCAATCTTAAATGGTAAAATTACAGAAAATGAAATTTTAAAGCCGTTAAAGATTTAAAAATTGCAAAAGCGCCAGGTTACGATATGGTCATCAATAAATATGTGAAATCTACCATTCAATTTATGATGCCTCTTTTATCTTAAGTTATTTAATAAAATATTAGACTCTGGAGCCATTCCTGAAGCTTGGACATTAGGTATTATTTTGCCATTTTTCAAAAATATGGGGGTCCCCTTAATCCTGACTCATACAGAGGAATTACTCTAGTATCTTCTCTGGGAAAATTATTTACTGCCATACTGAATGGGAGACTTTCAAAATATGCAGACTTATTTGAAATAATTCCAAAAGCACAAGCTGGCTTCAGGAAAGGCTATTCAACTCTGGATAACATATTTTGTTTACATGTGCTGATAGAATTATATTTATCATTTGGTAACAAACTTTATTGTACGTTTATCGACTTTAAGGAAGCGTTTGATACTGTTTGGAGATTGGGGTTATGGCAAAAGTTGGTAAAAAATCAAGTTTCCGGAAAAAATTGGATTCCGAATACACCAACTTTTAAAGAAATTTGCTGTAGTTGAAATATATTGATACATTACTCTAGTGATCTCTTAAAATACGTGCTTGTTCTATGATTATGATAATTATAATGATAATATCATAGCTTTACCGTAGACGACTTATTTTCTAGACCAGTGTAATTTTGCGAGCAGATGCTCATCTTTTATATATATAAAACTCAGAGCTACTCGTCTAGGAACAAAACAACAATACAAAAAGATAGCGACACTAGTATATTGACTCAAAATAGGATAGAACGGGTTTAACATGAAAAAAATATCAGCGAAAATATCATTTAAGGTGGAACACTACAGGGAGATAACTCTGTAAAATCAGCAGAACGTTTTAATGACGTTGTGTTTATAATGGGAATATTAAGCTTCTCAATGATCAAAATAAGTTTTTGTCAAACTGCTATATAACCAGTGTAATTTTTCTGAATAATAGTTGGTTCAAATATTTTAAATTTTTTATATTTTTGTCAAAGGGTCAAAGTAAATACTTTGTCAAAATTTTAAGAAAATTAAACGAGCCAAATTAATTTTAGTGAAAGTGTTAGGTACCACCTTAACCGTATTTTGATAGATGTACATAATGTCTGTATATTTTGATCGTAACAACTCGTCCATCATTAACGACAGGAATCACATAACTGAACCATGTCGAACATACACTAAACTATGACACTAATGAACCAAACCATGAAACCGAAAAATTTGTGTGCAAATGTAGGTTTTTTTCCGGAATATTTGACGGCAGATTTAAACCATAACGAAATATGCGATGTAACAGACATTAAAGATGTAACTGTACTTTATGCATTAGATACGAACAACAACGATTACTTATAAATTTTGACATACGTAAGTATTATTCTGTGTCAAATTAGAACTATATTATGAAAACTAAAATGTACTAAATAAACTCATCATAGATACCAGGACTAAATTTAACATATTAGCAATAGACAAAGATACTCACCAGCTTGAATTTACATTCAGAGGTTCCTTTAGAGAAAAATCTGAATGTTTATATTGTGTCATTGATTGTCAATAAAAACTCATAACACAACCATGTCTAACTTAACCGGACTATGACAAAATCACTGTAGTAAACGCCCCTCGATATGACAACCTTACTACCCGTGCACTAAGTTTAAATAGAATGTTAAATATTTAGAAACAAAAATCACAATTCAAACCCCAATAGTAATCTCTGTTATTCCGAATGGATAACAGTAACTGTTTTTGTTCCGTTAGTTCCCGTACTCTTTCAAGACCCCTTACAATATCATAGTAAGTAAGTGATTAAAACTTTTTTGGTGATATGAATGAACAATTTGAAATTTAATCATTTCCAATTTTAACACAAAAACTAAAGTAAAAGAAACATGTTCATCATTTTAAGTACAAGGAAAGTCAGATGCCGCGGTCGGGAATGCTCTTCCTTCTTAATTCTCATCGCGTTGCTACATGTGCTAGTGTCAAATAAAAATCCAGTGATATATCAAAGAAGCAATGACGGGATTAATGCGTATCTGTAAACTGGAAATCCCATGTCTGATATAACCTATTTTGTAGTAGACTCACGCATTGACCCGGATATTTAACAAGATAGATCCCGTAGTACCAATCCACAAGAAGACTTGTCGACATATCCTTAATATGTAATATCTTAAAGTTTTATCTTAAAGTTGTTTTCTACGTATTAGTGATTTTTACCATTTATATTATATTCCCATTTTTAGTTTAAGTGCACTTGCTTTTTTTAATTCTTCATAAAGATTTTTTTTACACAATCACAATAAATCATTTCACTGAAAATGTAATTGTGCAAATATTTTACCCTAATTCTTTCTTTTTATTTTTTCTGTCAGTTTCAGTGAATAACGATAAAAAATCAAACCGACGAATTGGCCTTTGACTTCAATTTTGCAGTCAATAGTCACTGATATCAAATCGAAAGTCCATACCGTTAACATGTAAACTATGCAACAGTTTCAATGATCGTCGGTCCCATATAATCCCCATAGGAATCAGACTTGCATGGTAGGTCCAAGTACATAGTTATCGATTCTAGTCACTATAGTATGGACAGTGTGTTACTTGCCATTTTGTTTTTAATAAACCTTCCAAATTTATTTCTTCGTGTTTCAGTGAATGTTATGTGCGAATCCTGAAATGCCATTTTCACTGTATCCGTGATGAATTTCTTATGTAGAATGATAAATAAACTGACGACAAATTTATGATTTTTGAATGTGTAAAGAAATAATATACTATTTTTTTATTAGCTGTTATTGGTTCTGAGCAAGCTATAGCTTACTACGGGAACTAAGATCTGTATTTGTGTTTTTTCTATTGTTAGGGGTGTATTATTAATACCCTACCACATCTGGTCTGTGTTTTTGTTTTAAGATTTCTTTCTGCTTCGTATCGGTCTAATGAGTTAAGTCTTCATCAACTAGTTTGTATAGTTAGTTTTAACATATTTATTTATAGTGGATTGGGAAAATATTAATTCCTTTCCACTTTGCGGGTGCGAGTGCTGCCTTATATCGGCATATTTGTATAGTTGGTTCGTATATTGTGTTGTAAACCACTGTGCCAGGTTGGGGGTAGGTTGAGCGATCGCAAACATGTTTATTCCGCCACAATATAAATGTGCCTGGCCCCAGTCAGGAGCATGTAGTTCAGTGGTTGACGTTGGTTCTTTTTGGCTCACATTGCCCGTAGGGCCAAGTGAGCTTTTCCCATCACTTTGCGTCCGTTGTCGCCGTCGTCCGTCGTCGTCGTCCGTAGTCGTTAACTTTTACAAAAATTTTCTCCTCTGCAACTGCTGGGTCAAATTAAACCAAACTTGGCCACAATCATCATTGGGGTATCTTGTTTAAAATTTGTGTCCGGTGACCCGGTCAACCATCCAAAATGGCCGCCATGGCTAAAAATAGAACATAGGGGTAAAATGCAGTTTTTGGCTTATAACTCAAAAAACAATTAAAACATTTAGAGCAAATCTGACAGGGATTAAATTGTTCATAAGGTCAAGAAGATCAATCTGCCCTGAAAATTTTAGATGAATCAGACAGGCCGTTATTGGGTTGCTGCCCCTGAATTGGTATAGTCCAGCAGTTAAGTCCAATATTTTGGGACAATTGATCACTTTATGGTAAAAGCATGAAACTTTGCACAGTGTAAGTAATGATGCTTATAAACATTTTTGGATATGGAGCCATCGAAAAAAATTCCACAATGGCCGCCAATTTCAAAATGGCCGCCAACAGTCATGAAGCAGAGTCCAAAAATATAGTTTAATTTAACATTTGAAAATAAAAGCACAAAACTTTGCATATTGCTAGTTATGATGATTATTAATCTTTTCAGAATATGGAACAATAAAAAAAAATCAATAATGGCCGCCAATTTCAAAATGGCCACCAACAGTCATGAGACAGAGTCCAAAAATATGGTATAATGTATCATTGAAAATAAAAGCACAACACTTTGCATATTGCTAGTTATGGTGCTTATTAATCTTTAATGAATATGGAGTAATCAAAATAATTCCATAATGGCCGACAAATTCAAAATGGCCACCAACAGTCATGAGGTAGAGTCCAAAAAAAAAATGGTATAATTGATCATTTGAAAATAAAAGCAAAAAACTTTGCAAATTGCTAGTTATGATGCTAATTAATCTTTTCTGAATATGGAACAATCAAAAATAATTGCTTGATGGCCGACAAATTCAAAATGGCCGTCAAAAGTCTTATTATCAGAAACTATATCGTGTATATCTAGAAAGTTATTAATAATCAACAAATATTTGTGCTTTACAAAACTTTCAGGATTTCAGGTAATCAAATATTAAATTACATACTTTTTGTTTGTCTTTTTAACTTTTTCGATTCAAGCGTCACTGATACGTCATTTTTAGACGAAACACGCGTCTGGCATACAGAAGTTATATACAAGGAATATATAAACTAATTTACGATCATATTTCTTACAACATGGCTACTGAAAAGACGTTCAGGGTATCAAGTGTAGAATATGACAAACCAACTAAATTAAATAATATTGATTGGGCAAATTGCATCCTATGCCAAAAAATAATAGATGAAAAACGTATATGCCCATATGCCCATATGATTCTAAACGTCTCAATGTTGGTGTTGGTTATCAATCTTTAGCTGACAATATTTAGAAGTTTCATGAATTACGACTGATGCCTGAAGGCATTAATGTGTGCATTGAAAACTTATATTTAGATGCGGGATCTGGAATAGCACAGTCTTTCATTGACCAAAAGGCATGTTGGCACAAATCTTGCAACTTAAAACTGAACAGGACAAAGTTGGATAGAGCAGAAAACCCAACATCACATGAGAGAATAGATGATAAAGCAACCACATCTAAAAGAAAACTAGACATAGCTTCTCCGTTCAGTCCACCATTAACCCGTCTGTGTGCTTTTTCTGTAATGAAAATGGCCAAGAACCCCTTCATGAGTCCTCAACGTTTGCACAGGATACACGTGTGAGAGAATGAGCAGTAAAATTAAATGACACGTTGTTACTTGCAAAGTTAAGTGCTGGTGATCTAATTGCAAAGGAAGCAAAGTTCCACTCTAAATGTTTTGTTTCCTTATATAATCGCGCATCTCAAATTGAAATGAAAAATGATAATGTCGAATCTAAGAAGGAAAGTCAAATCCATGGTATTGCATTTTCAGATTGTCAGATCTATGTAAACTTTATACGGAAAGAATAACATGTCTAGGTGCAGATGTTTCATAGTACACGACTAAAACACAGAATTGTAATTTCCCTAACTTAGATGCTTACAAACAAGGTCTTGAAAACATTCTTGCTTTCAAAGAAGAGAGTCTGCATAGAAGACTTTGATAATGAGTTTGTCAACATATCAAAAGCAGCTACGTTTGTTCGTAAAGATATTTTCGCATCAAATTCAGAATTTAAAGGAACCTTCCCAAAGGGATATCAGGAAGCTTATGTACCCCAGTCATTGCTTACTTTGGTCAGTATGATTCAATTTGAACCCAACATTCAGGATCGTTCATATTCTCAGTCGACATTAACAATAGCACATCTTCTGATGTATAGTTGTACAAAGAAACTATCCAACCGTCACATGAAAGATCATGAACCTCCAGTTTATGCTTATTTGGGAATCATGATCCATGTAAGACTAGAAAACCGTGATCTAGTAGATACTTTCTTCAAACTTGGACTGTCTGTCTCCTACGACCGAGTGTTAGAAATTTCTACTTCCATGGCCAAGGATGCTTGTCGTCGTTATGTCAAAGAAGGTATTGTTTGCCCTACCAATCCACTACAAAATGTATTTACTTCATCTGCTGTAGACAACATTGATCACAATTCAAGCAGTTTCTCGTTAAAAGATTCATTCCATGGTACAGGTATATCTTTATTCCAACATATTTCAGAGGATGTTCAAGGCGTTGTTCAAACATTTGACCAATCTGAACCTATGTTGAAATGCCAGTCAAAGAGAGTGTTTCTTTTACCAGAGAGTTATTCAAATCTTCCACCAGCTGTACTAATATTCATCGAACCAGATATCCCATTAGTTGAAGGAGAACTTTCAATTGATATTTCCTCATTCCCAGCTGCATTAAAAGGGGAATTCAAATGGCTGAACAGCTGTGGATAGGTTTTGGCACTGGAAAGAACTTTCTATATATTTCAATTCATGGATTGTGCCTTGCTCTAGGACCATTAAAATCAAAAGTCTTTCCACTGTTCCATTCATTTACCGGTTGTGACACAGTCTCAGCCTTTTCTGGGAAAGGTACGAAATCAGCTTCGGACACATGGTTCGTATATGAGGAGTTGTCAGAAGCATTTCTGCAGGTTATTGAAAATCCAAATGAAGTGGAAATTTTAAAAGTGTTAAAAAATAATAGAACGATATGTTGTGCTTTTGTATGATCGGTCTAGTACAGCTATTATGGTGAATGAGTTTAGAAAACAGTTTTTTTCACGCAGAAGACAAGAACAATTGACAATATTCCTCCATCACGAGATGCACTTCTTCATTGAACATACGAAATGTGCAGCTTACCAAGGAAGTGTTATTTGGCGCAATTGTTTAGTTGCAAATTCAAATATGCCATCACCAGATTTATTTGGATGCGAAAACTTGATGGTACTTGGGTACCATTCTGGTCTGTGCTTGCTGAAACTTCAATGTCATGCCAAGAGTTCATCCACTGTGGATGTAAGAAAGGATGAATAGGAGCATGTAAATTCTTGAAAGCAGCATTAAAATGCACAGCATTATGCAACTGCTTACCGGACTGTGAAAGAGAAACTGATCGTGACTGTGCTTTCTTTTTATTTCCCTGCATTTGTATCATATTTTAATTATAATTTTAATCTGTTGTTATGTTAAATAGTTACTTGTGAGTTGTTTTTTATTTCTTATCTCATTTCTAAAAAAGAAATACTCTTTGCACTGATTCAATACTGCATATGTTGGTTTTTTTTCATTTCAGGAAAATTGTGAAATTTTCTAAGGTCATTACCTGTAACTGTGAAAAATAAGAAATCGTCGAAGACGCCATTTTGAACTGTATCGGCCATTTTTATTTCATAGTTAATGTCACCTGTTACATTGAATAATAAAATGTTTGTATATACGTGCTTGTATTGAAATAAATTATCCATTATTTTTTAGTCATTTTTATACCATATTTGAAAACAAACGTCAAATTTTGACATGTTAAACGGCGCCATTTTGAATATTGCCGCCATTTTGAAAATATTATCTATGCACCCAGGCATTAATGGTACATTGTAGGCCTTTGTCGATATCAAATGATCAGTTTCACGGATTTGGTAACTTTCTATCACACAATGATGGTGTATACATACGAATACTGTCAAACTTAGACATTTTGACGCGCCATTTTGAATTTGGACGCCATTTTGATGATTTCTGTATTATAAGGTTTAAAAAAATAATAATTGACATATCTTAATTGTATTTCCTTAAGTTTGTGACATCTTCTGAACTCATTAAAATTGGAAGACTTCATCAAGTGAATTATGTTATACTAATGTCGGCCATCTTGAATTTGGCGGCCATATTGGAATTTTTTTTCGTGGCTCCATATCTAAATTTTTTTCTATACCCCTTAATCTTTCACTATGCCAAGTTTCATGCTTTTACCATAAAGTGATCAATTATTCTGATATCCGCTGGACTAGTAGTTTTAAGGACATTTTGCTGTTTTTCGTTACTATTTTGAATAATATTATAGATAGAGATAACCAGTAAATAGCAATAATGTTCAGCAAAATAAGATTTAAAAATAAGTCAACATGACCGAAATGATCAGTTGACTCCTTTAGGAGTTATTGCCCTTTACAGTCAATTTTTAAACATTTTCTGTAAAATCTTGTTAATTTTTTACAAAAATCTTCTCCTCTGAAACTACTGGGCCAAATTAAACCAAATTTGGACACAATCATCATTGGGGTATCTTCAATGTCGCAGCCCGAAAAACACACTCAAGTATCGTTTTTAGACTTTGTCGAGGCGACATAAACTAGAGGCTCTAAAGAGCCTGTGTCACTCACCTTGGTCTATGTCATGTATGTGAATATTAAACAAAGGACGCAGATGGATTCATGACAAAATTGTGTTTTGGTGATAGTGATGTGTTTTTACATTTAACGTAACTAAACATTCTTGCTGCTTATAATTATCTCTATCTATTATGAATTTGACCCAGTAGTTCCAGTGGAAAATGTAAGTAAAAATTTACAAATTTTATGAAAATTGTTAAAAATTGACTATAAAGGGCAATAAATCCTAAAGGTGTCAACTGACCATTTCGATCTTGTTGACTTATTTGTAGATCTTACTTTGCTGAACATTATTGCTGTTTACAGTTGATCTCTATCTATAATAATATTCAAGATAATAACCAAAAACAGCAAAATTTCCTTAAAATTACCATTTCAGGGGCAGCAACCCAACAACCAGTTGTCTGATTCATCTGAAAATTTCAGGGCAGATAGATATTGACCTGATTAACAGTTAAACCTATGTCAGATTTGCTCTAAATGCTTTGGTTTTTGAGTTATAAGCCAAAAACTGGATTTTACACATATGTTCTATTTTTAGCCATGGCAGCCATCTTGATTTGATGACAAGGTCACCGGATATTATTTTTTTTAACTATATACTCCAAAGATGATTGTGGCCAAGTTTGGATTAATTTGGCCCAGTAGTTTCAGAGGAGAAGATTTTTGTAAAAGACTACTAAAATTTACGAAAAATGGTTAAAAATTGACTATAAAGGGCAATAACTCCTAAAGGGGTCAACTGACCATTTCGATTATGTTGACTTATTTGTAGATCTTATTTTGTTGAACATTATTGCTGTTTACAGTTTATCTCTATCTATAATAATGTTCAAGATAATAACCCACAACAGCAAAATTTCTTTAAAATTACCAATTCAGGGGCAGCAACCCAACAACGGGTTGTCTGATTCATCTATAAAGTTCAGGGCAGATAGATCTTGACTTGATAAACAATTTAACCGCTGTCAGAGTTGCTCTAAATGCTTTGGTTTTTGAGTTATAAGCCAAAAACTGCATTTTACCCCTATGTTCTATTTTTAGCCATGGCGGCCATCTTGGTTGGTTGGCCGGGTCACCGGACACACTTTTTAAACTAGATACCCCAATGGTGATTGTGGCCAAGTTTGGTAAAATTTGGCCTAGTAGTTTTAGAGGAGAAGATTTTTGTAAAAGTTAAAGACGACGACGGACGACAGACGACGAAGGACGACGACGGACGCCAAGTGATGAGAAAAGCTCACTTGGCCTTTTTGGCCAGGTGAGCTAAAAATCAACTCCATCTCAAGAAGGAGCAGCACATAAAATCAAATCTAGAAAGTAGTTGGTGTTTTCAATGACACAAACTGGGTTTTTATAGCATTCATTTACTAAAATGACTTCATTAAAGTAAAAGTTCTTCATTTGGGAAATCTATAAAAGAGGGACAAAAGATACAAGAGGGATAGTCAAACTTATAGATTGAAAATAAACAGACAACGCCATGGCTCAAAATAAGAAAAAAACAAATAATAGTACAGAAGACACAATATTGAAATCTTAAGGATGTACTTGGGTGAGGTTTTGGAATTTGTGTTTAATGTTCGGACTCTTTTGTGTTTTTCCATACAATACAATATAAAATATTTTGCCCAATAACACCCACTTATTTTTTCATATAAGACTTAATAGCTCATGAAAGGTCATTTACCAAAATTTTAGAAGTTTCTTAATTTTCTTTTTTTTGTTTTGAGAGCTAAAATTACCAATGCAAATATAAGGTAAAAGTCCGAGTCAGCCTTTTCCCGCCGTATTTTAAATCTCAAATATAGCGAAAAGGAGGTACATGACCTATCAATATTTTCAGCTTATTTCTATCCTTAATTGATGCTCTACCAGCTTATAGTATCAATTTTAACTTCTTAATTTATTAATTTTCACCGAACCTCACCTAAGTACATCAGTTATACTAAGCAAAACGAACCCCACCAAAAACTAGGGTTGATCTCAGGTGCTTCGGAAGGGTAGGCAGATCCTGATCCATATGTGGCACCCGTCGTGCTGCTTACGTTATTACAAATCCGGTAAATAGTCTTATTCGGTAGGTACCATTCGTGAAATGGGAAGGGAATTGTAGTTACGACATAAGAAGCATATCCGATATCATCTATATATGAAACGGTTACTCCATAACGGTCAACCAACTCGCGATGGCGTCCGTAAAATTTACGAAGGGATGATTTCAACTTCACCATTTCGACCTCTTGGTTTAATAGCTTCCTTGTGAGCAGCAATTCTCAATCAAGGAAATCACAATATATCATCTATAAGGCGTCATTCACAATATTATATAAACAAGAGGCTCCTAAGAGCCTCAATCGCTCACCTTTAATTTTTGCTTAAATCTTTTATACTATATACTCTGAAACTCATTCAGCCCAAAATTGGTTAAAACTGATTCATCAGTTCTCAAATGAGAAGATTTTTTAAAGTAAGTAAACTAGATGAACAAATTGTGAAAATTTGTCTTTAAAGAGTAATAAGATCTTAAGGGTCAATTGACAATTTATGAATTTCGAACAGCGTTATACTACTGCTGCCTTTATTGGTCATACAAATGTATTGTAGATCTTACATTGTTGAACATTTTTGCTGTTTACAATTTATCTTTATCGTTAATAAAGCTGAAGTTTGATAGGAATTATAGGAGAAGATGTTTGAAATAGTTTACACCAACGGCGACGGCTAAGTGATGGCAGAAACGGAACTTGGAGATGCATAATAACAAATACAGCCCGTAACAGAGAAGTGATCGAATTGGTGTTTCTTTACCGTCAAAACTAGCTACGTTATCGACAAACTTCAGTGAGTAGTGACCGAACTATTGGTACTTTAACGTTAAAAAGATTGACAATGCTGACAAACTTTCATATGTCGATAATCAAGTTTAATACCGAAAATATTGAAAATAATTCTAATAATATGAAACAAAATATGTCCATGCATCATTTCGATTGGGCGAAAAGTAGTCATTTCTTCAAAGTCAGCCGGAACAGAAAAAACAGGTTTTATGGAAGGACGTCTTGATATTAGTATTATTTCCTTTACAATTTTACCCAAAACTAAAAGAAATATACTGGTAAACAATTAAAAAGGTGTTTGATAGGAATGAAGTCCTTTATTATGTGTGATGGATTTGAATTCAATCAATAACTTTGAAATGTTTTCTCATATGTATACACAAAAGGGAGGACTGGTATTTGTACTGCTTTTAGAATATTTCTTCGTCCGTTTCACATGCCAAACTTTTTTTCTAGTACAGTTTAAACGGGAAAATTTTGTTGAGAATTTTTTTTAAATATGACAAAATAACTAGCAAAACTATTTCTTGCAATGGCACACACAGAGACTATTTTTTTAAGTAAAAATCAGTAAAAAAACTGCGCTTGCGTCATTTTGATGGATCATCCAACATTTCACCTATTACCATAAACAACATAGGTTCTCAATTACTAAAGAAAGTTCTATAAGATAGTTTCAAATCAGAGCAAGCATATTAACTTCCTTATATACAACTCGTCTAAACATCAACTCAACAATGTTAGATCTGTAAATTTGCTTTCGCAAATTTTTGATTCTTCCCTCGCCGGGATTCGAACCCATGCTTCTGTGATATCGTGACACCAAATCACCTGCACTGCAGCCGTCCCGCTAGACCACACGACCTTATATACAGTCGAATTTGTCTATAGGTTACACAAAGCTAGTTCTTAAAACGTTTGTATCAGGAAAAACATTTTTCTTTGACTTTTAAAACGTGTAGGGGAAACGGATTTCCTTACCATTCACTTATAATATTCCGTATTTCTGATTTTTTGTTCGATAGCGTAAATTATACGACTTTTTTTTTATGAATATACATGTATTATATGTCGTGTACATGATTGGATTTTGTAGATATAACTACCGCACAGAAAAAGTATCATGAATTTCGAGGCTTTCGTATTCAAGGTTTTGAATTCTTCCCTTGTTGAAAACCTGTGGAGTTCTCTACAGTTCCTTAACACATCAATTATTTTTTTGTAAATTGGGTGCCGTGTCCCTGAACATGCTAGCACTTAGGTCATATCTTTTCATTTTCATATTTGTTTCCCTGTTTGTCTCTGTTGTCTTGATTGTTGGAACGATTAGTGGTATCTAACAATATTTACGAAAACTTTCTGAGAATTATGAATATTTCTTCTCTGTCAGATATGGATCATTACCAATGATAAAATGAAATGCCGTACATCACATCTTATAGAGGTCTAAATTTCAAATATTCGTCAATAACTTAAGATAAAGAGCATTTTTCAAATGTTAAAGGGTACATTTTTATTTTTTGCTTCGATTTGAAAGAAATTTATTTCAGTTTTTTCTGTGACAAAGTACAAGCATAACCGTACGGTTACCTATAGTTGTTAATGTTTGTGTCATTTTGGGTCTTTTTGTGGATAGTTGTCTCCTTGGCAATAATACCACATCTACTTTTTTATATGTCGGTATTGCAACAATGTATGATTGACATAATCCCAGGGACATAAAAAAACAGATAGGTATGAAAAAGAAAAGATATGGGATATTCTGTATCAGACGAAAGAAAAACTATTACAGTGTTGAATCCAATAAATATTCACAGTGCAAGCAGTGTATAAAGTAATCGGTGATTTCTAAAATTAAATGAACCTGGATAAAGTTATGCAAATAATTCTTTATATAATACTAGTAACAACTTTCAAAGAAACAATGTATAAACTACAGCATGTACAGTGATATTCGTTCTTGTTGTATATAAACGTAAGCTATATTCGCCTTTTCATGGAAACGAAAGTATAGATTATAGACGATATAAAGAAAAAAAAATCGACCTAAACAATGAAAACTTACACATTGGACATGAAATATTTAGTCGATGGAGAAAATTAAATTATGTCACTTCTGAAATAAGTTTGTCGACAACGTAACTTATTCTGACGGTAAAGAAACGCGAATTCGATCACTTCTCTGTTACGGGCTGTATGTGTTAAAATTCTGCGCAGATTGGATTGTTGTTGGGAAACTGATGAAGTTACGTATAGAAATCACCAGGTTGCCCCTATAACATTCAGTGATCTACATACAATACATAGGAAATCTGAAAAAAGTTGAATCATGCAAATTTATTCATTTTCAAAATGTTTAGAGTTGGAAAAGGGACAAAGGAAATTGGCACAGCTTTGCATTTCACAAACTGTATACCCTCTTGGTGTTTCGAAAAGTAACAGCGGAAAACATAAGAGATAATATACTCTGAACTCGGCTCAAATGATACGTAATTTAAAATATAAAAGAAAATTAAGACTTTTGGACTCATAGGTGTTTGAAAAGCTTTGAAAAAATGGAAAAAATACTGCCTGCTACTGCTCACTCTTCTTATCACTGATGAAGAAGACAATGACAATGAGAAGATACACAGAGGATTTACTTTCACAATATTCAAACATGGCACAAATTTTCATGAAGCTTTGATGTATACTTGTTGAGAAAAAAATCAAGTGAACATTTATTTAAGTGTTTCGATATTTAGAAAATACAAACAACACTTTTTCCCCTACTCAATTTGAGATGTTTTGGTTAGCATTGTTATTTTTTTTTAATATTTTTTTTACGGTTTTATAATGTACAGTCTTCCATCGACTATTGAAATCGAAGACAAAGTAATGACTATTTGTGTCATTTTGAGCTGAAATAAAATTGAGAATGGAAATGGGGAATGTGTCAAAGAGACAACAACCCGACCAAATAAAAAACAACAGCAGAAGGTCACCAACAGGTCTTCAATGTAGCGAGAAATTCCCGCACCCGGAGGCGTCCTTCAGCTGGCCCCTAAACAAATATATACTAGTACAGTGATAATGAACGCCATACTAATTTCTAAATTGTACACAAGAAACTAAAATTAAAATAATACAAGACTAACAAAGGCCAGAGGCTCCTGACTTGGGACAGGCGCAAATATGCGGCGGGGTTAAACATGTTTGTGAGATCTCAACCCTCCCCCTATACCTCTAACCAATGTAGAAAAGTAAACTCATAACAATACGCACATTAAAATTCAGTTCAAGAGAAGTCCGAGTCTGATGTCAGAAGATGTAACCAAAGAAAATAAACAAATTGACAATAATACATAAATAACAACATACTACTAGCAGTTAACTGACATGCCAGCTCCAGACTTCAATTAAACTGACTGAAAGATTATGATTTCATCATATGAACATCAGGCACAATCCTTCCCGTTAGGGGTTTAGTATCATACCATCATAACATATATGAGAAGAACATAACCCGTGTCATGCCAACAACTGTTTTTAGAATAAATGTGTTTAGTTCCGACGCAAAGACCATATCAGTGACTCAATATTAACGCCAAAATATGCAATCTTTAATGACTTAACAACAGTATCGTAATTATATACCTTCTTAATAAGTCTATTCAAAGGTTTTGTAAGTTTCTGAGGTGAATACTGACACCTTTGTGCTTTATACAGAATATTTCCATAAAAAATTGGATGTGAAATACCGGAACGTATAAGAAGTCTGCATGTTGAGCTATATTTACGAATGATGTCTTTATACCGATGATAAAATTTAGTAAATGTTTTGACTAGTTTGTGATATCGAAAACCCTGGTGTAATAATTTATCAGTGATACATAAATTTCTCTCGTTAAAATCTAAAACATTGTTACATACACGACCGAATCGTACAAGTTGAGATATATAAACACCGTAAGATGGTGACAAGGGAACGTCACCATCTAAAAACGGATAATTAACAATAGGAAAAGAAAAATCATCCCTTTTATCATAAATTTTAGTATTCAGCTTTCCGTTAGTGATATAGATATCAAGATCGAGGAAAGGACAGTGGTCATTGTTAGTATAAGCTTTATTTAAAGTAAGTTCAGCATGATAAATTTCGATAAAACTACTTTGTACAAAAAGATTTTTTTTTTATTTCTTTATTTTCTCTTTTAACCAACCGCTGGAAGATTTAAGTAAGAAGCAGTACATGTATTAGCAACGCTATTCCATACAAGAGTTGGGGGACAATCATATGTCTGGACATTTCCTGCCATATCACACTGATAAAACTTATGAGGATCAGGATGAGGGTGGAAAAGCTTGTTATGGCTGATAGCATCTGGAGTGCATGGATTCTGCGCTGGTGTCGTAATCTTTGGAGCAACTGTTGTAGTTAAAGTAGTTTGAACGGGTGCACCTGTTGGAATTTTAAACCCTGCTTGTTGCATATTAAAAGCGCATGTGACATTTTTTTGAAGCCATACTAATCCTGGATCACATGACATGACTATAGCATTCCCAGTCAGGTCACACTCAATGAACTTATTGCGATCAGTTGGGTGTTCGAAATAATTGAGTCCGTGTGCAAAGTTAGCATTCGTGCAAGGATTTTTCGATAGCGTTGCCGAAGCTGCAGAAGTAGTTCTTTGCGCAGGCGTTGGTGAAGTGGTGACACGAGCAGTTGTTGGTTGTGTGGTTACTTGTGCCGTTGTTGGTCGGTTGGTTGGAGCAGGTGTTGGTGGATTGGTTAGTGCAGGTGTTGGCGAAGTAGTTTGTTTAGGTGTTTGCGAAGTGGTTTGTCCTGGTGTTTGTGAATTGGTTACTTGTATTGTTGTTGTAGCCAACTGTGGCGTAGTGCCCGTTGGTGTAGAAGCATTTCCTGCACAAGATGATGTAGTGAAGTCGTATTTTTCTCCTCTAGGACACTGAATAATGTACATTCTTCCAAGAAGGTCACACTGTATAAATTTTCTTACATCCGCAGGGTGAGGAAAATATATGGTTTTGTTTGGGTTGTGTACACAAGGATCTGGAACGTTAGACCAGGTATCTGAAAGAAATATCAGCGTTCATACTACTGTTTCCTTCATTTGTGTTCACATAATTCTTTAAAGGATTTTAAAAATATCAAGTTTAAGACCGAAAAAGACATTAATGTATACTGCTAATCGTCTTTGTTGTTTGTCGTCGTATTTTATGTTTTGAGGTCATGGATGTTATTTATTAGCCCCCTTGATATTTTCTCCCTTAATATTGTTCTTATACAAAACACGTAATCAGCGTTTTGTAAATAGTGCAGGATGTTTTCCAGGTTATAAACTTAAATTGAGTTGGGCTGTGAGAAAAAAAACACAATTCGTTGAGGTGTGATTTGAGAAAAATGTAGAATCAGGAACTTCGTGATACGATAACTTTATGGTTATTATTGAAATGTTAAAAAAATAGACTCATCATAGATACCAGGATTAAAATTTCACGCCAGAACGCCCGTTTCGTCTACATAAGACTCATCAGTGACGCTCGAATCCCAAAATGTTGAAAACGGCCAAATAAAGTACAAAGTTGAAAAGCATTGAGATACAAAAAATCCTAATTAAGTATCAAAGGTACCAGGATTATAATTAAGAACGCCAGACGCGCGTTTCGTCTACATAAGAATCATCAGTGACGCTCATATCAAAATATTTACAAAGCCAAACAAGTACAAAGTTGAAGAGCATTGATGATCCGAAATTCCAAAAAAGTTGTGCCAAATACGGCTAAGGTAATCTATGCCTGGGATAAGAAATCCTTAGTTTTTCGTATAATTCAATGTTTTGTAAATAGGAAATTTATAAAAATGACCACCTTTTTTATATGCATGTCAACACCGAAGTGTTGACTACTGGGCTGGTGATACCATTGGGGACGAAACGTCCACCAGCTGTGGCATCGACCCAGTGGTGTAAATATTTATCAAAGGTACCAGGATTATAATTTAGTACGCCAGACGCACGTTTCGACTACACAAGACTCATCAGTGACGCTCATATCAAAATATTTATAAAGCCAAACAAGTACAAAGTTGAAGAGCATTGAGGATCAAAAATTCCCAAAAGTTGTGCCAAATACGGCTAAGGTAATCTATGACTGGGATAAGAAAATCCTTAGTTTTTCGCAAAATTCAATGTTTCGTAAACAGAAAATTTATAAAAAAAAAGTTTTGCCGAATACAGTTAAAAAAACTCACCTTTACATATTCCTCTATTTTCTGAAAAAAGAAAAAAAAAGGTTACTAAAATATGACATACAACATAAAGCCACACCATATTTTATTCTAAAAGCTACTAGATAAACGTGTTATAAGGAGTAATGGCACAAATGTATATTAAAAAATCATTTCAAATGTAACCCTACTGAGTAAAAACAGTATGTGTGAGTTATTCGTTTGTTTGATGTGTATCCGCTTTTAATTTTGTCATTTGCTTTGAGTCTTCCCATTTAGAATTTTCCTCGGAATTCTGTACTTTTGTTATTTCTAAAACTTCTTTCTAATTTTTTTTTTAAACAAATGGGAATACGAGATGTGTCATATAACCTCAATTAGCTTCTTTTAATCTATTTATGAGACTTGCAAATCGGTAATCTGTTGTTCCCTAAATTTAACACATATTCGCATGTGGTAATAATTTTTGTGTTTACTCATATGTCGGCGATATTGTATCAAAACTATATGCTATAAATCAAATATGATAAGCACTTTTACATTTGCAAATGGTCATACTGCATTATAAGTACATGCATAGATAAGCCGTATGACCTGTACTGAAACCCCAATCCTCTTTTGAAAAGTTCAAGTACAAAACGATAAGATAAAAACGAAAAATGAATCATATGACCACATTTGTTTTACCCATTGAATTCGATTACCAAAAAGAATTTCAAATCAGTTAGATAATGTCTTTCAGATGTGCATCAGACAACAAGATTGATTTTGTGTTTGTTCTTTGCATTTTTCTTGCGTATTCTTTTAAGATTCCAAGTTTCTTAAATTTGATGAAATCCATACTAGAACTGCAAAAGAACTGCCGAAAATACAATGGTTTTAAAACTTGTACGTTCTTTGTTGTCGTTTTGGGTATTTCTAATATAGACAGTTATATCCACATTTCCTACATTTTATATAATTGTATATCTAGTGATTTATATTTGGACGTGAGACAAGGTTTGCTTATATTATTTATTAAAGTGTTTTCTCTCTCGAGTGTTTATGTGTACTGTTTTTCCTGTCGTCCCGTAATGCCATTTTGGCAGTATTTTTAACATTGCCATTTAAGTGGGAGGTTTTGCTGGCCAAAAAACTAGGTATATACAACCTACAATATTTTCCTAAAAATTTCCTGTACCAAGTCAGGAATATGGCAGTTCATATAAAATAGTCCGTTTATTTGTTTTTCTGCGTTTGTTTTTGCTGCAGTTCAGTGTTTTTGTTTGTATTTTCCTCATATTTGGTTTGTGACTCGTATTTGTTTTCGCTTAATAGATTTGTGACTTTTGAACAGTGGTATACAACTGTTGCCGTTATCTTTTTAGCAAAGTTATATTTGATTCAGCTTGTCACATTCAATGATCTGATTTTGGGTAAAATATATTTTTGGGAAGGCGTTGGTAATATAATTTTTTTTAAACTGAGTAAACTTGACACATCTATTTCCAAATGTTTCTGACAGAAAGTGACATCATGTGTGAGCATTCCGCACCAAAATGTCCTAATTCTGTGATGCTATACATTTAGAATTTTCATTAGAATATAACGTTAATTTTAAGTAATATAATGTTACATTTCTATTGACTAGCTGACTTACAATTTTACTGCAATAGTATGATAAAGAATAGGAAATGCGATATTGTTTACAAAATAATATATCAAAATTGCAAAACAAAAATTAAAGGCTGTACACGTTTATAGTAGTTACGGATTTTTAAATGCCATCGTTCTATAGGATACATATCAAGCTTAATAAACTGGTGACACGGAGATATGTCTCGTCTGTGTGTAAAATGCAAATGTTGAAATAAAAATAATAATCCTTTGAAGTGTAAACTATGCAAAATATTCAAGGTAAAAAAAACCATGACTGAAGGTACATGACCAAAACATCATCCTGTATAATAATCTGTGTCAATGTGTAAACGAGTGATTATCAAATATCATTGAATTATCATACGTGATTTATCCTTAAGTTTACCATATTGTCAGTAAGGACGAAAGAGAAAAAAAACCCATAACTTCTTATTTTGAACGAACATTTAAGTATTTGGTACATTTGTTTATTAGACACCAACAACTTTGTCAAACCTTCATTAATTTGACGAAACTGGTACAGGAGTGTCATCCAATTCAAAAGAGCAAACTGTCGGTGTTATGTTTTCTTTATAATTTGTAGTCTTTGCTGAGTAGTGGACGTATTATTTTTTTAGTTTGCAGATAAACATTTTTTTTCAAACTGGTATGCAAAATAATTTTATAAAACGTTGACAGATGCTTTATCATGGTTATAAGAGAAAATATCCGAAAAAATTATTTGTTTACCTACAATATGTTCTCTATTTTCCTGTATTTTACCGATTCTTATTCTTATCGATTTAAGTTAAGCTATAGTTCATTATAAAGAAATATCATTGTATGAAGAAAGTTGAACATTTGAATTTAATATATTTTTTCAATATTTTACTCATAATTAAACATACGGCAGCAATCATTATAGCAAGAGACAGGATTTATGAGAAACCATTACGAATTGTGTTAATACTTATATACAGTCCGAAAAAAGTTAAGCACCATCTACATATGATACCTTATAATTTTTATAAAAGTATTGCTAAATCGTATTGTTTGTTTTTAAATGATAACAATATACATATACAATATTGTGTATAAATTTGATGCAATAATAAGTTCATATAAACCTGTAAACCGGCTTTTAATTTACCTTATCGTGGTCAGTGTGGAAAACAGGTTTGGGTACATCCAAACTTTCCACTTTATATTACCTGCACAGGTAAAATTAACACTTTTAAGCCATTTTATCTGTGATGCCAAGACGTAAGTTATCTGAAGCTGAAAGATGGCAACCTGTTGGACTGTCAACTGCAGGTATGAGCACAAGAACCATTGGTAACAATTCTAACGTCAATCATACAGTCATCGTTCGACTTTTACGACGTCAGAGAATCACAGGAAGTGTAAATAACAGACCCCGATCTGGAAGACCTCGAAAAACGTCAATTCGAAGTGACAGATTGTTAATTCGCACCGCTAGGGCTCATCCATTTACACCTGCAACTCAGTTACGACAGCAAAGGCCACCAGGAGGAAGGATAAGCGTTCGAAGTGTTGTCCGGAGGCTTCATAACGCTAACTTGCGAGCACGTAGAGTTGTTCGACGTCCTCATCTGTTACCAAGGCATCACCAAATTCGTATGCAGTGGGCCTATGACCATCTTCATTGGAACATCCGCAATTGTCGAAAAATGCATTGGTCTGATGAAAGTCGGTTTCTTTTACGGCCCGTAGACGGGCGTATGCGCGTTTGGCGGGAACGCAATACAGCCTATAACCAAAGGAGCATTTTCCCAACTCAGTCTTTTGGTGCAAGTGGTGTCACGGTGTGGGGACGTTTTTCGTTAAGTTGTAAACTGGATATGCATGTCTTACAAGGGAATATGAATGTACGTCAGATTTACAGGAACTTAGTGCTACGTGACATTGTTGTTCCACATTTTGATGGCCATCCACTTGCTGATCGTCCCCTGTACATGGACGATAAAGGCAGACCGCAGAGAGCGAGAATTTTGACAGCTTACAAGCAGTAAGAGTCGATTGACAGTATCTTTTGGCCGGCCATGTCTCCGGATATGAACCCAATCGAGCATGTGTGGGATGCAATTGGACGAAATCTTAACCGCCGGAACCCAGCTTGTCAAAATCTCCAAGATTTACGAGCAGCA
Source organism: Mytilus trossulus (assembly GCF_036588685.1). NCBI lineage: Eukaryota > Metazoa > Mollusca > Bivalvia > Mytilida > Mytilidae > Mytilus > Mytilus trossulus. Next base: position 28,020,900 of record NC_086373.1, on the reverse strand, counting down.
ATAGTTTTGGAATGGCAGAGATTTCCACTTGCAAATTTGAGACGCCTTGTCCACAGCATGAGACGCCGTGTAAGAGAAGCGGGGCGGATACACAACATATTGATGCGAAATTTCATGTAGACATTATCAGGTCCTCTGACTTTATGCTATGCTAATTGTGCGCATATTAAATGTTGTTTAACAATAAAATTTTGTTGTCAAAGTGAAACTTTTTTGTTGCCCTAACAAGTTGCAATTTTGACAGTATTTCAAACATAAATTTAGAGTACCAAAAGTTTAAAAAGACCGTTTTAAAATTTGACCTAAATTTTGTTTATGATTACTAAATCTTTTTAGTTTACTTTTGAGTTTTTTTAGATTAAAAGGTGCTGTAAAATATCATTGATGTTAAATATAGGGTGGTGCTTAACTTTTGGCGGACTGTATATAATCCTCCAGTTTTCATTAACATTTGTCATTTAAACAAATAATGCTATAATTATTATAAGATGTGCATTTTCCAAAATTTCATCATACTAAATAACATGACTTTTTATATAATTTGAGTGAAGAATCATGGTCGAATCGAACATTTCAAAAAGAGTCCTACTAGTGATATACTGTTTTAAATTTTAATAAATATTATAATTATAACATTGATGACATACGCGTTTAAGACATGGATCCTCACTATGTTTTTGAAGTTTATTTTGATAGGTTACTTTTTGCATTGAAAAATATTCCTTTGGCAGTTATGCATGGTATGAAAATAAGTAAACTTTTAAAAACTTTGCTACATTCTATTTACTCTGTTATTCATAGGTTGCGAAACATACTATATCATTTCTCAGTAAAATACGAATATATACAAAATTAAACAAAGATGTGCTCTGGAATAATTATAATAAAAAGCGTTCTTTTCAAGATTCCTCATCATTAATGCAGTTTCACAGAGTATTTGATGTCGAAAGAGCTTCAAGCACAAACCCATTCTAAGTATTGACTACGAAAACGGTATGGGCTTTGCTCATTGTTGAAGGGCGTACAGTGACCTATAGTTGTTAATTTCTGTGTCATTTAGGTCTTTTGTGGAGAGTTGTCTCATGGGCAATCACACCACATCTTCCTTTTTTATATTCTGTGTTCAATACGTATCGTCATAATTCTCGTCTCAGGCGAGACAACGTAAATAACTCCAAATTAAAATAATCATAAGATACGACCAGATATATACATGTTCTATTAAGTATTGTTTCTCCTAATTCAAACATTTATTTTAATGTTTGAGATGATCGTGCGTTTGTGGGTTTACTCCTGGTTTGCCCACTTTTAATTCTACCAATTATCTATTAGTAAAGAAAACAAAAAAGACAAAAGGTTTAATGAGCATACAATTGTATAGTCTGTTCCAACTTAGGTATGGTCAGGTATATTGTTATTAAGTGTTTTCTGCATATTCAGGTTGTTTTTTTGTATAGAAAAAAATATTAAAAAAATCAAATATTTTTTCTCATTATTCTCAATTTTATAAATGCATTGCATAAAGAAATATGTAAAATGAGGATAAATACAATCTTTTAAATTCACCCCAAAAGTCACAAAACATGATATTCACAAATCTTCACTTCATTGTCCAGTTCAAATGGAGAAGATGGGATCGATCATCAGCTGCGTCCGAGTAATCTACCACGCTGATTAGTCCTTGTTGGAATCTTTCTTTCAGTAGTTGGAGTCTGGTTCTTATACTCTGTATCGTCATCTTTTTGGGGGCGGGCTCCTCCTGCTGCATACTGAATAATGTTGCATTCTGTAAGTGCCTGTGTCTTTTTCAGTAGCTCAATGATCTCGTAGATGTTTGCGTGGGCATGTTTGAGTCTCTTCTTAAGTTTGTTGTGCCATCCTTCCAAGTGATTTGTGGTGGGGGTCCTTCTGTGTAATAGTGATTCCAAAGAACACGGTAGCTTTCAATCCTGAACTATGTCATGTATTCTGTAAATGAAGTTGTAGCCAGTATGTTTTAAGTTTCTTAAATGTCTTCTTTGGTGTTTAGCCAAACTTCCCCAACAAGGTGGGGTGGACCAAGAGGTAGTACTGCGGCTCCTCGTTGCAGTTGAGTTATGTCTTCATCTCTTTAATAGGACTGTAGTCCATATTTCTGTGACTATTGCCAAATACACTGGGTGAAGTTGAAGTAGCAGACTTTCACATTAACCCCTGGCCACACTGTTCGTGCTGCGTTGTTGGTTGCTGTTTCATAGTCAGTAAATAGCCTTTCTGGTTGAAGTTCTAACTGGTGTTGTTAGCAATCATGATTATAAATCGAAAAATATTTTATTGTTGTTATTTGTTTTTTTGTAAAGTAAATGCTACCTTGGATGCAGATTACTGTGTACATTGTGTTATATTTATAGCTTGGCTATTGAACAGTTGCATTTATATTCTAGTTGTTAGAATAAATTGGATATTTTTTATATTAAGTTTCAGAACAGTGTATTTTAATAAAATTAAAAAAAAAAAAGTTCAATAAAGTTAAAGATATTCAATGAGATTTATTCTAATAAATCTTTAGTTTCATTCTTTTACTTTTTACCTTTTTTTCAGAATGTACCAATAATTAAAACTATTTGTTGATAAATTGGAAAAATAGTTCATTTCAAGTGCACATTTTTCCTATTTTTTGTATGAATACAAATACATTTTCCTGCCAAAAATATATAAAATTTAGAAAGTTTTGCACACTTTCCTTGATTTAATAACAGAATATAATGTTCTTTTGAACATTTACAGGTAAAATAAAAGGTAAAAAATATGACTATAATTCAGAAATAAACTATAATTGTTAAAACAACAATTCCCTCTATGTTTACATATACATGTAATTAAAAGTGGGCAAACCAGGATGACACCGCGTTTGTGATACTATACATGGTGTAGTAAATGGTATGGCTTCAAAAACATAGTTACTTAATAGTAATAAATAGTATAAATTGATTTACGAAAGTGTTAGCTAAAAAGAAGTTAAATACCTCGAAGTACTGCTGCGTATGATACAGCACCAAGAAGAACAATTGTTACAGCTAAAACCATGTTTTTATTTGTGTTATTTCCAACATTCAAACCTCACATTCCTTTGTGCATGTCAAACCCTTGCTTATCTTCAGTTATCTCTAATAATTACCCAATAACCTGTATCATGTGTATGGTGTGCACATGTTATTACTATCGCTAATTTTTAGACCTATATAATGTAGATAAAAGTTAAAATCAAGGGCAATATACATGTAACTAACTATTAAACACAGTACATACCTCAGAAAATTATAAGTATCAAATTTGATAAATGCTGCATTACTCTCATTCATAATATTTTAATAAACTGTTAACTCACAAATTTGTTTTTTTTTTAAGTTTAAGTACTGAGTATAATGACGGTAGATTTTCTTCGTTTTCTTCAAAATGTCAATATCAATTTTAAATGAAAGAGGGCCAGATTTGTGATTTTGCCAAATCTCATCTTTTGAAAATGATGTTAAAGAATATGCATGAATACCAGTTGTGCTTTTTATTCCAAGCACTTTTGTGAGACATTGCATATTCTGGTTTTTAATACGATAACAATATTATTGGTGGATTTATCGGAGGATGGAACAACGACATATTTGTCATGCAAAGAGTACAAATCATTCTCAATTTCCTGGTTCTTTAATGGATTCGAAACCCTAATGCTCATGTTAAGTACATCGTAATTTCTGAACGAAAGGTCGAATATCGTTGACCCATTCAGATAAAGTGATCAGCTCTGGTTCGTTAATAGGATAAAATTTGCCAATCTCAATTTTACAAAACATCATATTCCATATGATGTTTTCGGAAGATGCCATGATTTATTTTTACTTTATAGAAGCCTCATAACAACTTCTCTTGACGGTTTTCATATGTATTTTTCTTGCAAAATAAAATTTCCAATGTACCTTAATTATTAATCAATTCAAGGGCTATGCAGTCAAATGTACAATACTTTTCTTTTAGTGAACGCATTTTTCGAAACTTACCTAAGTCGGATTTATGGCCAGTATATTTTGCTATCGTTTTGCTAAATGCACATGACGTTATTTGAAGTTCAATATATATGTCATTGAAGCCTGAGAAGGTCAATCAGTCTGAAAACACCAGCAATGTGAAGTCATTCCTTCTATATGGGGCAGATTGCTGGATAATTATCCAATCAGACATGAAAAAGTTTTCCTCATACCATAACACTTACTTGAGGAAGATCTGTAAGATATTCTAGCCAAATACTATAACCAACAAAGAGCTGTACCACAAAACAAATCAGTCTTGTATTGAGACAGATATTAAAAGGGGGAGATGGCGTTTGAAGAATGGAAATGAGGATATCACCAAGATTGTTTTGCGATGGACACCTGATGCTTGACGAAAAAGAGGGTGGCCAAAAGAGACCTGGGGCAGAATGGTAGAATCAGAGTTAAAAGACCTTGGGGAAACCTGGAAGGAGATTGAGAATAAAGCAAAGACAGGCAGATGTGGCGAGTACTAATTCAGGCCTTATGTGCTGACAGGCACGAAGAGGATGACTGAGTGAGTGAGAGTTGAAGTTCAATCATATATGATATTGCATAGGTTATCATGGCGTTTGTATATAATTGTAGATCTGAGGTCCAATAAAAATAATTCATTAGATATTCTGTTATATACATACTTCGCTCGAACTATGTTACATCTACAAACTCGCATTGCATCAGCAGAATTTGAACAAATTAAAAGATTAAATCGACTATATAGCTTATATTTGCACCTGTCCTAATTCAGGAATCTGATGTACAGTAGTTATCCCAAATAAAATAACAGGCTTCCTTTGTACTTGCATCTTAAGCCTACAATGTTTGTCAAATACAGAATTACATATATTGGCGAACAGCAAATGACAGGAATATAGCAGTTATCTCGGACTAAACGCAATTATGAATAATTTTCCACAATGTAGAATAGATTGTTGTCGTTTTCATATGGCTCAGAACTGGTTGATGAAAATCCAGTATGTTGGGCTTAGCACAGAGTATAAAGACAAATGAAGTGACATTGGAAAATGGCTATCCCAATATTGATTGACAATTCATAACATTTGTACAACTGGCTAACGGAAGAGGTCTATGATGATAAATGAAACATAGCACTTACCTGTAAAAAAATCGGCGCAAATAAAGTAAAAAAATTGGCGCAAATAGGGTAAAAAATTGGCGCAAATGAAGTAAAAAAATCGGCGCAAATGAAGTAAAAAATCGGCGCAAATGAAAGAAAAAATCGACGCAAATGAAATGCAGGTCGGCGCAAATGCAAAACGCCGATAAGAATGTCTATCAAAGACAATACCAAACTTCCACCATTTCTAAAAAAAAGCTACCTTTGACAAAGGAATCCCGAGGCAAAGTTTCAGTTCCTACATTTATCTTCTTATACTTACAGTAACACTTATCTTCATCTTTTTTCTTTTCATTTTAGAAGATGCTCTTTTATTATTATTTTATTTTTTTAATTTTAATTTATTCTTATTGTATTGCTGGTTTAAGTGTTAAACACCTCTTTTTACTGTATTGATTGTATTTGTGTTAGGAGCTGAGAATAATTTTAATTAGATGATGTGCTATTCAAATATTGTAAATAATAATTCACAACAGTTCTTTAGGTGGAAGTGAAACCGATCAGGGTACACCAGTCAAAAGAATGTAATTTGCACCAAAAATCTTCAATTTTTTTAATTTTATTTGAATTTTTGTCTTTAACTGGACCTTAAACCGGAAATGCTTATTTCCATAATAAACACAATCAGTATTTATATACCCTGGGGTTTACACTATTTGAAAAAGGTTTAGTCCTCAGAAATTCGTGTGTCAGACTTCGAAAGGAAACCCACCAGTGAAAAAAAAATGTTTTGTCCGATTTCAATTTTCAAAATGACATTTCAAAATGAACATTAAAAGTGAGAAACATGACAATAAATAGTGTCAGATTGAGGAAACATGCACATACCACGAAGTTAGTGGTTTAACGTTTACCTCCAAATGTATGGAGCGCCATTGGAGTCAAATAAAAGTATTTTGCGTATGGCCATAATATAACTGCCCCAGCACGGCAGGGTTCAATAGTTCAATATTATATGGTCTAAAAACAAGAATTTGAGTTTGATTCGGAAAAGATTAGTGAACTCATTATGAAAATAAGTAAGTGGTTAACTGATGATATAGTAGGAATTCGACAGATTATTAAAGAAAATCAAAGATAACTTTTGATATAACTATCCCTGGACAAGTTTTAGATAAAATATGCTTCAGAATTGCATTAATATGGATGTAAATTTTCCCTGAAAAGAAATCATTCAACCCTTTGTTAACGATGTTCAAGGAAAAAAAACAAGACTTCAATTGACAATGATTTATTAATCAAGAGCCATTACTGAATAGCAGAAAACATTAAGGAAAACAATGCAAATTATTATTTATCACAAATCATTTATAAATTTGTATAATATACTTATCTTAGTACACTTAACTTGTATAATAGTGTATATCTAGAACCTTGTCTAAAGGTTGACTGATTTGTGTTTTTAAACAATATGAAAGTCCGATCAACCATGATTTTTTTTAAATTTTCACACTCAATTCTTATACTAAAATATATTCATTATCTCTCTACTCTTTAAATTATTAAAGAGGTAAAAGCTGCTGCCATCCTCTGGAACAGTCTAATCTGAGGTATCTAAGACATGAACATTCCATCAAACTTTTTCTGAAATATTTTGTAAACCACATTATTTAAGACTCTTTTTCAGTGCTTATATACAACTTCTTATACTTACAGTAACACTTATCTTTTTCTTTTTTCTTTGCATTTTAGAAGATGCCTTTTTATTATTTTTTTTTTTTATATTTGTTCAAAATTTTAATTTATTCTTATTGTACTGTTGGTTTAAATGTTAAACACCTCTATTTACTGCATTCACTGTATTTATGTTAAGAGCTGAAAGTAATTTGTATTAGATATATGTGCTATATAAATATTGTAAATAATAATAACATTCTGACATTAAAACATGTCATGATCTCTCTGACCTTTCAACCATCATGGAGAAAATAGTCTATTTTGACACTTAAACATGTCATGACCTCTTCTTCCTTTTAACTATGACTGAGAAAAACAGTTGATTCTGATACCAAAAACATAGCCCTGTCTCAAGGAATTTCAGCAATAAATGAGGTAACATTCTTTTATGAAATTTATATATTAAGGGGGCTCGCAGGTCTAAATCAAATTTTTCATTTAATATAGAATTTTGATATATTTTTCTATAAATGAACTTTGTCTTTTAAATACTTAATGGAAAACTGAAATAAAAAAAGGGGTTCACCATTCATTTATGCTCACAATCTGCCTCCAAAATGGGCATACAGTTTGTTAATGTCCTTTTTTTCTGTTGAACTAATAGGAGAAAAAGCGGTAATATCGAAATAAAAAAAGAACTAAATTACAGAAATTGCTTAAATTATACAATTATTTAGTTTATGTACAGCTTATTCGAAAAAAATAATAAATATATAGGTCATCAATAAGTTAAAACAGATATTTCAATTTTAATGCCACATAATGGCATTTTTGCACCAAAGGGAGATAATTTGGAGCTATTTTGATGCCATCTACATTTTAAAAGTCAGCTGGAGCCAACTCGAATTGATTATTTGGAATGATTTTTGTGCCATATGCTAAAGTAACAACTACTTAAGGTAATAATCAAAATTTGTAATGAAAAATATTTTTTTTTCTGAAAATTTTATAGCTGCGAGTCTCCTGAAATACTGCGACTCTTTTCACAAAAAAATCTTATGGTGGAAATGAGTCAAATGTTGAACTGAAATGCTTAGGCCACGGTTTTTTAATTTGTTGGTTTACGGATTTTCCCCATGAAAAAGTCGGGTCGGTCGGTCGGGAAAAAAAAGAAAAAAAAATATCTTTCAAGACAGAAAAAAAAATGCAAAATAAATATACATTTCACCTTTCTAACAAAATGTCTTTTATGCTATTTTGTCATCATTTCAAATTTAAGTTCAATGAAATATTTTTGCTCAGCTGTCATAAATATCGCATGACATTGTCTAATGATTTGCCGTAAAAAAGGGGGGGGTGTTCACAGACATTTTAGACGAAATTATATCGTCTTTTCACAAACAAGAAAAACAAATTCGCGTAGCTCTTAATCAATTCCAGAAAACTTGGTGAGACTTGATGAGTAATGATCTTCAAAAACGAAAACTGTGTAAAAAACGTCGTACGAAAATAAGTTTCAACACACGTGTCAAAAACGTAACAGACCTTAATTACCTTAGTGAGAAATCACTGATCTCCTATAAAGGAGGTGAAGATAACATACAGATACAGAATAGACTCGTCCACGGAAAAAACGAGAAAATCGGGTTAATTTAGTGTCATGCATTCCCGTTTTTAAGCCAAATGGACAATATTTTTTTTATTATCCAAGAAACAAGAAAATTCTAAATGACTTGTTGATAGTCAAAACTTTTACTTCCAAGGTGCTTTTCCTTTCCACCTGTCCACATTTGGACAAGTCTATTTCTATGAGATTATGCATCTTACAGACTGATGACAAATAAGGGAAACCAACTTATTGTGTAATGAGTTTTAAAAACAGATTTCGTTCCGCAAAATTATTGGCGTAAACGACATTTCAAGGTCAGTTATAATTGATTTGTCTATTTTTAGAAATGTAAACTGGAAGTTTTATTTTTTCACAACAGAGAGTGTTATCAATTTTGTTAGTGATTCATGCATTTCATTTCATAATAAAAGAAGAATTTAATTATTTTTCAGGGATGATGTATTTGTTTGGGTCAGCGGGAATAAAAAAGCATGAAAAGTCAATTTTATTTTTATTCTAGGAATCGGCAAAATCGGGTCGGCGGATCCGTAAACCAACAAATTAAAAAATCCTGGCCTTATGACTTATAAGTAGTTTTACTCATAAGATTTTGTTGTTATAAAAAAGAGTCACTAGATTGTTGTTATTCACATTATAAAACAATTCTTGCTGAATCAATAAAGGCCAATGATTTATGATATAAATGTGATCAAAATAATAGAACAACTCCTGTCAAACAAATAAATCCCTCTATGTAACAATTAATATCATTTTAACTATACTTGTCATATCACTCAACAAAACTAGATCATGCATACTTATTCAGCATTTGTAAATCAAAAGTAAATTGTTGATTTCGATACAAATCATATTTTCAACAATCTGACTCTAATAATAATAATGGACAAATCTGGTATACACCTGTCCAGCTTAAAAAGTCAGTCTTCACCTGAGACTATTGGATGTGTCTTTGGCAAAAATGATTATTAAAATAATATATATCATGTATATCTTAGGCATTCCAACTAAAGACAAAAATTTCAAAAATTTCAAAAAAGTAATAGCAAATTGTTAATAAAATTAATGACTGTGTTTACAAGAACAAAACACACAAATGGTTATTAAAACGGGCGCACTACATTTGCGCACATTTGAGGATTAAAATGTTTTACGTTTGCACGCAGCTTTTGATTACATTTGCATGCATTCATTTTGCAGGTAAACTCAGGTAAAAATATAAATAAAAATCAAATTAAATTATAATTGACTATTTTTAAAAAATTTTATAATATCAATTATTATTATTAATTCAAATTATCGTATCGTTCGCGGAAGTTTCAGAAGTCAAACTGTATGTTTACAGCACATTCACCTGTTCCTGTTTGCAGCATTATTATGGGCTGATTCAGTTTTTTATTCCTCAGTCTTAGCAATATTGAGATACAACATTTTTAAACTGATTTAAGTGTGTCCAAGAATTGAAAGAACTGTTTCATGATGCAAAAAAAACCAAATGAAAAAATCTTTTAAGGGTCACAATTTCGCTTTAGGAAATTCGTTCGGCTTCAAAAATCCGGTATGTTCAATAAACACAGTCAGATGTTAAAATTTTCTAAGAAAAAGAAGTATGGTAAGCATAAATAGTAGTTTTATGGAAATCAAACATGATTTGTTAAAAGAAAAAATCAATCAATTAATGTATGTTGCGTTTTTAAAGTCATTCAGTATATTTCTAGGATTTAGTGCTTGTGTATAATAAAGTGGACTTATCTTGCTCGAAATTCCATTTCTACCTCATCGTTGGTGAGCAGGGTACTACAATGGAAGACTAACGGAATGAGTACTTATACTTGTAAATAATTGAACGCTACAAATTATAAATAAATAAGTTATAGTACCTGTATTTTACCTGAGTTTACCTGTCAAAAAATGCGCGCAATTGTAATTAAAAGCTGCGCGCAAATGTAATGCTAATGCGCGCAAACGTAACGCACCGATTAAAACCATTGACTTTCATATATTAATAAAATCAAAATATTACTTGATTGATTAATTTAACCTCAATTAGAGTGTAGGAAATCACTATGTATTTTCATGATATTCTCTTCAAGAAGATATAGATATTAATACATAACACATCTACAGATTAAGCCCTTGTTATTTGTGACTCATAAAGTTCACTTCTTAAATGCAATAAGCATTAAATGGGTAGCTAATATTATAGATATATACCCATTTCCCTTATACACAATTTCGTTTAGTTTAAAAATCAATAACAAAAATGTTGGTCTTAACATAAATAAACACTGACACTACCAAATTATAAATGTAATAAGATATTCATTTTGAAAACCTCCCTCAAAAAATAAAGTAAAATAAAAAACCAAAAACACAAGAATGACAACAAAAAACATGATATTGTTTAGTTTCTGACAAAATAACCTCTCTTTTCATACCTTCTTCTTTCAGTTTCTCAAAAACAAAAGGCCATAAAACCATTTAAAAAATACAACAGTCAGACAGTGATATATGTAAGCATTGTTTTATATAGTACATGTATATTTTGATATTGAACAGTTATAAATGCTATTTTTCTGATTTTGAACAATTACTTTTTTGAATTTTCCTTCTTTTTAGTTGCCATCTTCAGTACCACATGTCTGCTATTTCTAATCCCATTGGCCGATCTAAAAGAACAGATTGAATTTTTAAAAATTCCGTAATATTATTTTTTTCACAGCAATATATTCCTGCAAAACAACATTCAGCAATGCTAAACATGCTAAAAGAAAACAGATCTAATTGGGCAGGAATAGCCATGATGAGGATGTAACATCTATTGGTGTGTTTAGTGTGTAGATTTTGACCCTTGGGTAGACTCCTCAGAAAGGGGTGCCTAATCGGCCTCCATTGTTTTTATATGTTTTTCCTGACCAATCCGAAACCAGCCCAAGAAACCAAGTGGTCAGGACGAAAATATTTTGTATCTTTAAAATGGTTATATTTTGCATGAATATTCATACCTTCTTATATCTGATGTGTAGTGTTATATGCAAATCACATTCATTTAAAATGCTTTTGTTGTTATTTTTTTTAGTTCTTTTATTTGTGATGTTGCCATTAAGAAGTTGGATTTGGTCATGTCCAAATAAGAGATAAAGGATTCTGTAAATGGTCAACTTTATAGTGTAGGGATTTCTCAAGTTCATAACTTACTTTGAATATTTGTATTAGGAAGGAATATAGAATGTAAATGTATGAAAAATGAAAGAAACAAGCCTGTTTGGTGATTTACTCATTTGTTTTTCACTTTTGTAGTATTAGGTGGTCATATCTCATGTGACTTCAATGATTAATTAATTGATTGGTGTTTAATGTCACTTTTAGCAATATTTTGTCTCGTGTAACGGTCAGTATTTATCAGTGGAAGAAGTTGTACGGCCAGAAGAGAACCACCCACCTTAAGAGAGAAATCTCACAATCTATGTCAATTGAGATTGGAGAAAATAAAGAATGTGTCTATTGTAAATATGCTAAGGTCAATGTACTAGATTAAACCTATTGATTTTTAATGTATGGAATTTATATGCCACTGCAGTTGATTTTACGAGCTTAAATATACAGCATTTTCATTTACAACTGCTTTCAAATTGAATTGACAGATTCGTTTATATATAAAGTAAAATTTACATTATTTTTTATGTATATCATATGTCAATTTCCAAAATGAACTGATAAAGGAGTAGGTCCAGTAAGACATAAAATTGAGAATGGAAATGGGGAATGTGTCAAAGAGACAACAACCCGACCAAAATAAAAAACAACAGCAGAAGGTCACCAACAGGTCTTCAATGTAGCGAGAAATTCCCGCACCCAGAGGCGTCCTTCAGCTGGCCCCTAAACAAATATATACTAGTTCAGTGATAATGAACGCCATACTAATTTCCAAATTGTACTATTACCCCTTTTTGGCCCCAAACTATAGCAGTTTTACAAAATTGTTAAAATGTAAACTTTTAGTTATTTATTGGAAAGTAAAATGCTTCTGCTACATAAATATGGACTGTTTTTGACAATACAATACAATGCACATATATCGGGTACTAGCACCATTAAGCCATGCTAAATTACTGAAATCTTCACAATTCAAGCATTTTAGTTAAATTTAAGACGGTTTTTCGTGTAAAACGAAAGTGGCCGCATTCATGTTCATCCTTAATCTTCAAAATGTGAGTTGTATTTTATGATAATACATAACATATATAAAGGTTGAGGATGAACACGGATGCGGCCACTTTCATTTTTGACAAAAAACATCTGAGAAGTGACATATTTTGGCATATTCGGTAAATTTTTCATATTTCAGCTTGAATTGGTGCGTTTTTATAACTGAATCAGTTAAAATATTTCACATAAACTAATTGATTCAAATAAAATAGACACAAAAGTGTTTAAAAAGTGGTCAAAATCTTTAGTCAGAGGAACCTGAAATTTGAGGCCAAAATCGGCCCTTACAGGACATACTCCTTTTAACTGCCTAGACATCGCCTCCCTCTACTGTGTGGTATGCCCTTAACTTCACATTGTTATCCAGTTTATACTATAAATAGACTTACTTGGTTCTTAACAATATATCAGCATTAGACTTGACTTCTACTGGATTGTCATACAAGGACCATGTGACACCATTATCTATGCTGTACTCCATCTTTAGTCCAGGATATGCCACATTCATTTCTAATTTTCCATTTACAATTCTTGAAAACACAAGAGAGAAAAACATCAACTTTTCACACAACATGCATAATAGGGGGAGGATTTGGTATGTTAAATGCCAGTTTGAAAACACATTTCATAACCAATGACTTTCACAAAATCAGTATCAGTAAAAGCTGCTACTCATATTGATTTTGTTAAAAATATTCTATACAAATATCATTTTTGGTAAGTATGCAGCAAAATCATATAACCAAATGTGTGCTTTTAACAAACTAATTTAACAAAATTATATTTTCATATTCATCTAGTGTGAGAATTATAATTTAAAGAATTGGATAATTTATTTTGTAAATTTTTAAAGGGTTTGAATATATATGGTTATGGTCTTTTCAACCAGAAAAGCTAATAATTACAATCAGAACATTAAATATATTAAAATATACCTTGCACCTGGGGGTGGTATATGATAAGCCACTCCCATATTATCTAATCTTTCTAGCTCTTTATATCCTAAGCTGTTAGCAAATAATGTCCAATCAGCTGTCTCTTGTCTTTTTCTGCTGTCCTGCTTTTCTTCACTCTCCCATTGGGATTTGTGCCAAGCTCTTTCAGCCAAAGGAAGTAATCTAGGAAATATCATACTATCCATTTGGTCTGGAAGTCTGACAAGTTCTGACCATAATTGTCCTTGCATGCCTGAAATTATTCTTGTTGATAATGATAAGAAGATACTGAAATTTTGCATGATAATAAAATTTTAATATCGATATTTCTTTAAATTTTACCTTCACTAACAAATATTTTCATGTTCACAAATTCACCAACTATCTCAATATATGTATATATACAAAATGTACTTCATTTCAACACATTTCTATGAGAAATTGGAGTTCCTTTTATTTTTCAATACATTACAACAAAAATCTGCATCAGCTATCTTCAATAAAAGATAAATATTACAAAAACTCTTATGGTTCTAAATAACTAAATTGGAAGGACCAAATGAGATTGAACCTATGAGCTGTACAATTGCTATACCATGTGGTTAATAAGATTTGTAAATTGAAGATCTTGAAACAAAAATCTGCCACTTTTTTGAACAGATTAATGAAATATTTCAGTAATTTTTGAACTTACAATATAATTTAAAAGAACTACCCTAAGGAACAAATGTATACCTATGTTGACATTTTGCTTTCTTTTCTTGATTATGTTGTTATGTTGCTGTCTCCTTGAATTTTATTCACATCATATCATTATTATATTATAGGTTAGGAGGAAACAATGATTTTTGAAACTTCTTTAGAAATCAAGCATAAGACTTGAATAAAGGATTATGTGTGATCAATCCTACATTTATATATCTTTGACTAACATTCAATCTATTCTAAAAAATATTATCAGGCTCATTATGGCCATTGCTATTGTAAAACTCACCAATGATATTCTTTTCCTTTTTCAATTGATGATGGTCTTTAGCATTGTGGTCTAAATCTCTCTTTGTAATTGGATCTCCTGTAAGCTTGAAATCAGCATTTGCATAAATATTATCTGGCATAAAGCTGAATGTCTTTCTTGTATCTATATATCTAGCAGCCCAGTACAGACCTCTTTCTTCTGGGTCAGGTTCCTGTGGGTGATCAAAGTAAAGGTGCGTACCCTGAGCCATCACAACCTACAAAACAGCCAGTTATCAATTATTGCATTATAACATAAATATAGATATCCACATAGGGCAAACTAGTTTAAATCACTTTCTGACACATACGTTCACAGTGAAACAGGGTATAATTGCTGGTGATTGCTGGTGATTGCAGGTTTCAGAGTGAAATCTGGACATTCATTGACATTGTGAGTAAGACACTCAGAATTGTCTCTCTTTTTTGCTGTGATTCAGTCAACACTGGATAGACAAATGATCTCTGACCTTATATATATATTATCACCATATATTTGCCTATTGTACATGTATGCATACATTTTTGTGGATCGTGAGGTTTTCTACATATGGATACCATGACAATATTTCAGCTACTAACCTGTTATTACTTAACATGCTGAACATTGGAAATCAGCTGAATGATATTAAGTTTATTGATCTTAACCATGTTAACTACATGTATGTCAAGCAGCTTTTATTCAAGGCTATGTGTGCTTTAATATGATACTTGGTTTATGGTATTCCTTTTCTCGGTCCAATACAATTTTGTTGTTGTTCTTGAAACCAACTGTTGTACATGTTGTATGTTACTTGTGTACGTCCAACTTAATTTTTCTAGATCAAATCATTTCAATTTCAATGGAAACATAGGATCAAACTTGATACATTTGTACTGTCCATTCCAATCTTTTTAAGGTCACAAAGCTATTGAGGCATAATTGTCTGTAAACCTCAACAGAGGGATATAATAAAACCTGGTCATAGGATCTTACCTTGTAACCTTCATTTGCAAGTTTATATGCACAACCTGATAAACCAGACTCCCAAACATTATGCCAAGCATAGGCAACAACTTCCTTATTAGGAAAAGAGTCCCTTTTCATTGGTTCTAAATGTACTTCATCATGTATCACTCCATCTTGCCAAGCTCCTAAATGTAAGTCATGCTGAGCAACAATCTTAGCCACCTTTTTAATAAAATATTCCATTAATTCACTAAACTTGTTAACTTCCTTTGTGTCAATAAGTCTTTTACAAGCAGGGGAGTCTAACCATGATTCATATGGAACTTCATCACCCCCAAAATGGAACAATTTTAACGGACTAACATCCTCATGAATTTTTTGTACTTCTACAACAACTTTTTCAATGAATCTGTACGTTGATTCAAGTCCAGGATTCATGGAATTTTCTGCATAAAGTTGACAAGATAAGATATGCTTAGAGTCTTCTAAATCTGTCAAGACATATTCTCTGGCTTTTTCTAAATCCCCTTCATCTTTGTATTTCAGATATCTTGCTCGCATTGCTTTAATGGCGGCATGACTATGTCCTGGCATATCAATTTCTGGAATAACTTCAATATGTCGATCTACAGCATACTGCAATATTTCCTGGTACTCCGTAACTGTGTAATATCCAGTACCTGATGTATCAAAATCTGGCCCTGAACCAAGCATTGGGAGGATGCAACTTCTCTCAGAAAGGTCATGACCTCTCCTACCTCCAACCTGAAAACACAATGTATATTTAAATCATATAGTCATAATATTTATAATTACTTATAAAACAGATAACAGGGTACAGTGATCATGTTCAAATTTACAAGGTTCAATTTTACCGTTACAGCACATGCATCATGATGTGTAACTGAGACATAAAACTGCAGGAATATGTGCAAGATTCAAAATGAACGTATGATGTAATTTTTAACATGTTTCATAAAGTAAAACTTAAAATTAAATCTTTTGAAAGTTGCAGAAACAATACTTTCATGAATATATATTTCTGCAGTGGAAATTGAACCTTATGGTTCATTTTATAAAATTTATTTAAGGAATGACTGTAATATTTTTTCTGTCTATAAAGAAATAACATAAAAAATTTGGTGCACACTGAATAACACGTGTAGCGGAATATTTAACAGTGTGCACCACATTTTTTATGTTATTTTGAATAGACAGAAAAAATATTACAGTCATTTCTTATAATTTCATTCTAAATTCCAATTTAAACCGTAAAAAACCATGAAAAAACATTAATGACGTCCTGGACACATGATTAAATTATGTCTATATGCTCATAACAAAATAACGTTAGCCAATTAGTGGACGCGTTACATCCAAAATTAAAGTATATCAAATTAAAACATTTGCTGCTAAACTTTTATTAGTCATTTTATATATGGTATTATGTTAATTATAAACACTTAAACTTCTTAAGTTACCAAAGTGAGTTCCTCTAACCCTGGAATTTCTATTCTCCATCCTTCATCGTCAGTTAAATGGAAATGGAATTTATTCATCTTATACATGGCCATCACATCTAAAAGCTTTAAGACCTGAGCTTTACTGTGAAAGTTTCTCGACACATCCAGCTGCATCCCACGGTAAGGATAGCGTGGATAGTCTTTAATTTTCACTACTGGAATTCTGTTGTCTTTTAATAATGCTAACAGAGTTTGCACACCATAGAATACCCCACAGGGTTTGTTTCCAATGATTTCAACCAATGGAGGATTTTCTTTGATTGTCAAGGCATAAGCTTCAGAATTTTGGCCATCAAAAACTTGTCCTAATTTCAAGGTTATCACATTTTCACATCTTGCATTGTCATTTGTATTCATTTCTTTCACATTAAAATCTATTTTAACACTACCTGTAAAATAAATTTTCTTTATGATAACATTTCAAATTAAATTTTTACATGATTTACCATCAATTTGAAAGATACGCTGTATATCATGGTATCAAATATGTAGCAAAGTTACATGAATTTTGGTACCCAAAAGCTAAATTCATTCATGTCATTTACTCAGTACATGTATGTATATATGAACAACAAAAGAAACTGAATGTCTACACTATTGGTAGTCATACAGGGCTCTAGAAAATTTGTCAACTGTCTCACTCCTACATGTACATATGAACATGTACCACATGTGCCAAGGACAGTGAAAATGGCACAATCTACATGTATTACGTGTCTCATCTTTGCTGAAGTGAAGAACAGATTGACTTGTATTGAAGTTATTTTTCTATAACATGTATAATTAAACATGGTTCATGTGGTTAAAAAGTACACATGTACAGCTACTTTTGTGTATGTTTTAAAATTTTGGTAATTTTGCTTAATACTTGATGATATATTCCATGTGTTCAATACCTTTACTGAAAACTCTGACAGGCAGTTTTTTCTTGAATTTAACAATCATCATGATCATGACAATGTTTCACATGAGTATACAATGTATATACATGTATTCTATCAAGTAGTTTTCAAAACCTTTACAAAATTCATGGTTTATGCATCATATGCCATGTATGCTTACTCAATAAAATAGACTGCTGCCCAACACAGATATATGTCTCATCTGTGAGCTCTAATTATAAAGCCAAACAACTGTGCTCAAATGACAAACATTCCAAGACAAGACAAAAAGCAGTCTTTGTTACCTTTAAGAAGATGTGCCTCTTTGGAGACTTCCTTTTTAGCATATATAACCCAGTTACCAGAGGACAAATCAACGTCCTTGACTCTATCAATATCCATTTCAAGAGGGGTTGGTATTACATCCTTTCCAGGTTTCTTCAGGTCTTCAATTTTATTTTTAATGAATCTCTCCTGCGGTGTCCATGGATTATATTTATCCAGTCTTAAAGTTCCGTTATCTAATTTATATGAAAACCGTTTCCATTTCCCCTCCTCGTCAAATGACTGCACATATTGTAAATCATCATGACTAGTAGATTTCAACACTCTAGGTTTGAGGTTTTCTGATGTGATATACCAATTTGGCATAAGGTCAGACCTTGCAACTGAATAATACTGAGCTTTGAACATAACTTCTAATGTTTCATTTTTACCGAGTGGTTTGAAAGTTTTGATAGGTTCAAGTGTAAACAAACACCCATTGATATGTCTAAATTTGATCCCTGAGGCGACAATGATTGCTTCTTCATCTGGAAGAATGGGAGGTTCTATCATTCTTATGTGACAGAAATAAATAGCCCATTTCTTCTCATGATCTAATGTTACAGAACTACAGTTTTTGAAAACAATATTGGCTGTGTATGTCAGCTTCCCATCCTCAAGATTGTCCAGAACACTGTATTTTATGTCCAACTTTTCAGCTACTTCATCTAGCTCTTGTTGATTCATCTTTATTCTGTGTGCAACAAAATGTCTACAAAAGCAAAAAGCAATAAATATGAGTTAATGATTTAGTCATGTTAGTTCATATATATCATGTATATCTTTCCGACAATAATTAAAAAACAAGAGCTGTCAGAATGACAGTCATGACAGTGATTTAAACAAGATTTTTTAACATTTATTTGTGTCCCGGCAATTATCAATTTCATAAGGACCAAAACTCCTAAATAAAAATTAAATAGTAAAAGTTACAATCATCAAAATCAAATTTTACCTCCATTTTGTCAACAGTATCAACGTTTTAAAGTTTGAAAAGCTTTGGTTGAATGGTTCATGAGTAAATGCAACAACATGACTGAAAACACTGTTTTTAAATCTTTCAAGAACCATTTCTCCTGAACAGGTAAAGTGAAAACTACCATTATTAAACTTGACTGCCATTTTGTTGTCAGTAATTATATAACAACATTATAAAATTTTAAAAGCTTTAGTTAAATGGTTCATGAGCAAATGCACAGACAACATTTGGCTGCAGCCCTCCACCTGCCCACCTGCCCTCCCAACTGCTCACTGTACATCTTCAATACAATAACTGATTTTTTACTTTCGGTTTAAAAAGTGCAGTGAGCTACTGTTCAACAAAGATACCCACACTCAAGGACGTATTCAGTCAACAGAAATTTGATGAATGTGAAAACTTCTATACATTTTGTACATGTAGTTATAGTGTACTCACATGGAGCTCAAAACCAAATTTAAATAAATAAATGAAAACAACATATAATACATTTCAAGGGTCTGATGTGTTCTTCTGGATTTACCTTCATCAGGAATGCTCAAAGCCAAATATTTGAAAGCCAAGGATGCATGAGGGTGGTAATGGGGTACCTTCATAACGAATAACGGTAAAAATTCTAGCCAAATAACGCTAACGGTACTTTTTGGTGCATTACAATAAAATGTACACTTTCTTTTAGACAATAAAAAAGTCGACTGATTTTGACGAATCACGTTAAAATTTCCCAAAAAATGAGAATAAAGATAATTATTTGACACCTTTGACAAATCACAATACTGATATTTTGACCAAGCACGGTAGAATTTTAACCAATGCTGTCAAATATAAGAATATATATATCTTTTCTAGTATCCCTTTACCTTCAACATTAATAAAAAAAAATTGTCATAATAATCCTATTTTAAATTCTGACCTAAAAACATTATATATATATATGTTGATATTTTGTTTTCTATATTCTGACAAATAATGTATTTTGTAAATAGTGAATACAATCATGACAATAACTGTAAGTAAAAAGTTTATTTCATAATAATCATGATAATGTTCATCATTAATTTTATATCCCCAGATTAAATTTTTTTCAGTGAAAATGTGTCTACCAATCTTAAATAATTCAAGTATCTTATATATTTGCCCCCAAAACTCATCTAAAAAGTGGCATGTTACATAAAAATGTTTATAGTCTTCTGTAATCAGGTAATGTTACAGAAATTACAAGTAGAGTTATGGCTTATTTTCCATTGTTTTGATAAGACTTTGTTTGGAAGAATAAAGTGTAATAATTTCCATCTGCACATTTTCAGTTTATTATCTTTTAAGTATACAATTGTGAATAAATTTTTGCACATATTGAGCTTCATGCAATTAGTATGTTTTCACATTTTAAAATTCTATTCCATTTATGACATATCCTATTGGGACTTCTTTATCCTATTCTATCAAAATTGAATTAATTTTCTTTGAATCTAATTTTTCTAGTTTATGTTGGCATTTATTTTTTTCACTTATATATAGTGAGTAATTTATTAAAACACTAGTTTTTATTGAACATTCTTCATTTAATATTTAAACCATTCTTTTGGAATTGCTTTTCTTAATCTTGAGAATTCAGCTATCCAGTTTGATTTATTTTTTTAACTTTAAACTTATAATACTCCATTTTCATCAACATGATCAATGATATCATTTATATGAATGATTTTACTGTCTATCCAATTTTGAAAAAGAAGTGTTTAATTCTTGGCGGATAAGTCTGTAATTATTAGGATTTTTATTTTTATTATTTTCATTTTTTAACCATACTTTAATCACATCAAGATAAAATACTGGTAGCTCTTTAGTACCCGGTAAAGAATATTATATTAATAGTATTTATTCTTAAGATAAGTAGATTGCTACCAAATTTATTTAGATAACATTTTGGTAAAACCATCAAATTAAGTAATTTATCAGCAGTTAATCTTTTTATCCAACCTATCTTTATAGATTCTATATATTTATCTTTATTTACCATTTTTAATCCACCATCTAGTTGGTTATAGCTTAATACGGTGCGTTTAACTTTTTCTGACTTATTGTTCCATAGTTTGATTTTTTTAAAATTTGTCCAAGTATTCTTTGCCAAAGGTTCACTGTAGCCAAATAAGTGATTATAGGAATAATTAAAGATTTAATTACTGTTATTCTTTCTATCATGTCTATCATGGTTAAGTTTCTTTTTTTCCAGTTTGATATAATTTTTACAGACTTTTCTAGCTGTTTATCAAAATTTAGGTTTTGACACTCTTTTTTATTATGCCCAAAATATATCCCTAGACTTTTAATTGGTTTTTCTGTAAAGTTAATATTTTCATATTTTTCTTTTTGGAAGGGACAAAAAACACCGCCGTAGCAATTGAAGGCCCCTTCTATCACTTGTTTAAGTAGTACCCCTGACTGGTAAATACAGGTAAATAGGATAAAACATAAATTTAAAAAAAGACTTTTGATAATAAAAGTTTTTGTTTGCAAAATTAAATTAATTCCTACTCAGAAATAAGTCAACATTAAACCACACTTGTAATGTTTAAACCTAAATGAAACACAGTTGCGTTATAAAATAAGCGTGATCATTATAACACCTAATATGACAATGTATGAAACATGAAAGAAAACAGTTTACACTGGAGTTATTCTAAGCATGATACACTATTGTAAAGTTATATGTCTACCCTGGCACCAAACTTCTAAGCGACAGCCCTGATGTATTCATGCCTGGAAAATTCCTCCTTTCAAGTATTTGTCAAGTGCATACATGATATACATGTAAGTGTACCATATTGATAAAAAACATGTTAAAGGAAACATATTTATTACATCGATTAGATATATATGATTTATAATAAAACTAGAGGCTCCAAAGAGCCTGTGTCGCTCACCTTGGTCTATGTGAATATTAAACAAAGGACACAGATGGATTTATGACAAAATTATGTTTTGGTGATGGGGATGTGTTTGGATCATACGTTTCTAAACATTCTTGCTGCTTGCAATAATCTCTATCTTTAATGAACTTGGCCCAATAGCTTCAGTGGAAAATGTTAGTGAAAATTTACAAATTTTACGAAAATTGTTAAAAATTTACTAAAACGGGCAATAACTCCTTAGGGGGTCAATTGACCATTTTGGTCATGTTGACTTATTTTTAGGTCTTACTTTGCTGTACATTATTGCTGTTTACAGTTTATCTCTATCTATAGATTATTCAAGATAATAACCAAAAAGAGCAAAGTTTCCTTAAAATTACCAATTCAGATGCAGTAACCAAACAACAGGTTGTCAGATTCATCTGAAAATTTCAAAGCAGATAGACCTCGACCTGATAAACAATTTAACCCCGTTGTCTGATTTGCTCTATAAATGCTTTGGTTTTTGAGTTATAAGCCAAAAACTGTATTTTACCCCTATGTTCAATTTTTAGCTGTGGTGGCCATCTTGGTTGGTATGCCGGATCACCAGACACAATTTTTAAACTAAATACCCCAATGATGATTGTGGCTAAGTTTGGTTTAATTTGTCTCAGTAGTTTCAGAGGAGAAAATTTTTCTAAAAGATTACTAAGATTTACGAAAAATGGTTAAAAATTGACTATAAAGTACAATAACTCCTTAGGGGCTCAATTGACCATTTGGTCATGTTTGACTAATTTGTAGATCTTACTTTGCTGAACATTTTTGCTGTTAAAAGTTTATCTCTATCTACATGATCTACATGATCTATAATACTATTCAAGATAATAAACAAAAACAGCAAAATTTCCTTAAAATTACCAATTCAGGGACAGCAACCCAACAATGGGTTGTCTGATTCATCTGAAAATTTCAGGGCAGATAGATCTAGACCTGATATTACACCTAAACCCCATGTCAGATTTGCTCTAATTGCTTTGGTTTTTGAGTTATAAGCCAAAAACTGCATTTTACCCCATATGTTCTATTTTTAGCTGTGGCAGCCATCATGGTTGGTATGCCTGGTCACTGGACACAATTTTTAAACAAGATACTCCAATGATGATTGTGGCTAAGTTTGGTTAAATTTGGCCCAGTAGTTTCAGAGGAGAAGATTTTTCTAAAAGTTTAGGGACGACAGACGACGATGACGGACGCAAAGTGATGAGAAAAACTCACTTGGCCCTTTGGGCCAGGTGAGCTAAAAATAATATTACACTTTTTATGTCATGTGTAATACATGTCATGCATGCATCATGTCTTTTTTTCTTTTACGAATTACCTCAATATAAAGAATAAGTCAGATAAATATGGAATAGGACTATTCATGCTAATAGGAGGAATGAACCATTTACCTTTCAGAGTCATGTCACAATTATATCATATGACACATGTTCTATTGAATGACACAGTCATGACAGTCCAACATGTGCAGTTCATTCATAAAATCATAATTGGAAACTGGTCTAGATCCGGGACAGTTTAATAATTCTACTAGTAAATATAGAATGTCCCTGTCTAGATAATAAATTTCTATGAGAAAAAGGTCAGTTTGACGCCATGCAATCTAATCATAAATATCAGATCTCTCATCACTCCTGTTTGCTGATCCCACACAACATATCAGAAAATAGGAGTGATGGGAGATCGGTTTTAATTAGATTAGATGGGGGTCTCATTTAGGGGTTCTGATCTCGGATCCCGCTCACTGTTTTGTCAGATTCCAGTATCCCGCTTACACTATTTACGTAAGCAATTTTCATTTTTTGTCATTTCCCAGGTCCCGCAAGACCTCATTTCCCGTTTTCACAACACAATGACTTTTACATGTCACACTTACAAAAAATCCCGCGTCACGCTTAGACCCCCTTAGATGTCATAATGCATGATGGCCCTTGTATAGAAACAAGTGCCTGTGCCTTGTTATGTATTTTGGTGATCAAAGTGATATCACCTATACATTCAATCAACTGGTCCCCCCCCTTTTCCCCCTTTCTCTTTTATTTTTGACAACCAGGATAGGGATAAGATAAACAACTTTTTGTTGGATATTATATAGGTTATCATTTGTAGAAAACAAATATCCCAAAAAATGTTTGTCAATACCTCACATCAATCCAGAAAATAAACTTTCATTTCTCACAGTTCTGAATCAAAGGGGACATAACCACTAATAACCACAAAACTCAGGGTGCGCTTGATTTGCATGATGTCTTTTTTTGGTAACCTATGTTTTGTAAGCATTATTTAAGAATATAAAAATATTGTTTTTATATTTGTGAAATTTACTATTTGTCTAACAATCAAAACAAAGACTGTTTTTCAATTTAAATTATAGTTCTTGTAAAGATGAGACAAATCATTCCAATCGAACAAAATGAACGTTCGGGTTCAAATATCGTATCTAGCTTTTTCTCAACTTGTATGAAAAAGAAACAAGGGTGTACGAATAAAGTTATTTATTGACGACAACATGGCGATGTAAACCGAAAGTGTAATTTAGCCGATTTAAAATGTAAGACTTACAGAATATGAGATAGGTTTTACCTGTGAAAGAGGAAGAGGTCCTTATAAAATTTTACAAATTATTTTCAAAATTGTCAGTTTATTGATATATTGTAAAGTCATCATTGGATAATTTTGTTAAAAATTATTTTATGACGTTTATCAGTTTTTTTTATATGACAAAAAAGCACAACAAATTAAAATCACCTATAATGTGTAAACAACCCATAACTTTAATAACCTTCATAATTAGGTTATTTCTAACAGTTCACACTAGGACATATTTATTGATTTTAACAAATGTTTAACTAGACCGGTTCATTTTGGTATAGGCAAAATGATAGGGGCTAATGTAAATGCTTTGAATTGATCTTCAATCAGTCTAAACTAAAACACCACAAGAGGTAGTTAAGTTTGAATCGATCTAAAGTTAACTGATCTTAGACTTACTGTAAATGTTAACGCAGAGATTGGATGACGTTTAAACTAGTAATATTGAATTGAAAATAATGTAATACTATGTGCATGTAAAGCGGCAAAACTATCTCAGATGTTCTTTGTTTAACCATTATTTCTCTGTTAAAAGGCCTTTAAAATGAACTGAAAACATGATGTCATCGCCGTAGCATAGATTGCAAAATCTGTGTCTTTTTTTCTTATGTTGTGTATGTTGATTTATTTTTCATTGCAGGAACCGCGGTATTTCTGGCGTTGTGTTGTACATGTAACTTCCTTGCTCCAGTTTTTTTTTTTCAAAATTAAAGAAAACTGCAACAACACCAAAATTTTATCTTCTGATTCAAGAGAAACAATAACTTTATCCAATTATTTTTTTTCAAGTGTGTGTATCAAAACATGAATTTGATAAATCAGTTCTATTAATACACAATGTTTACAGTTGTACAGGTAAAAAAGTTAGATCGATTGCATTTTTAACTGTAGTGTGACGCGGTGGTTCAGAATAGACCGATAGAGATTAAAGATAATGTGAACGCTAAGGCCACACCAATTTAATTTCTTGTTCTACAGATTTTTACGGATTTTTGGACTCCAAAATTTGGGGCGAGCTATTTGAAAATTTTATTAAAAAAATATTTAATTTGCAAATTTTTTAGGCGAAGCTTGAAAAGTGATGGGGAGCGATTATATTTTTTTTTTGTAAACATAAAATAGAAGGTTTTGACAATATTAAAACTTGATTTATCACTTGTACTTTGACATTTCTTTAATTTCTGAAGCATTTTTCCCCGTTCACCAAGAAATAATTAAATCTGGTCTATGTATGTGTGACTGACAATGAGACAATTTTCCATCCAAGTCATAATAATTTGGGGGGCAACCCCTTAATGTTATAAATATCCCTTTTACATGTTTTATGAGGGATCAATATAAATTATGTATCCGCCTTTGAAATATTGAGAAAACTGAAGAACATAAAAGGTCAAGATCTATAACAAAACACAATAAATCATGTGTACCACATCTTAAGAAACCATTTTCAAACTATATCATGTATATCATGTATATAGGATTGTCACAAGTTCCCTTAATGTGGGAAAAAAATACTTAAAGTTTCTTCTTTCATTCTTCATGTTCTTTCAGTTCTGTCTCTGAAAAAAATAAAATGTAATATTTAGTTTAATTTCCTTTTGCAAAAGTCAATTAAATATTGATTCAAAAAAAAGGGGGGTTAACAATAGAAAAAGGAATTAGAATCGGCTATAATCATTTTATGACTTTTGTGATCAAATAGGTGGGACATACACTATCTACGATTCCTGAATTTGCCACTTTTTAGTGTTTAAACAAATAGTCTAATAATCACATTAACAAAATAACAGAAGAAAAGCATTTTGTATGAAAACTTTAAATGTATAAATATGCATTTTTCAATGCTATGAAGAAGCAGTAAAATATGATTAATTTGTATGATACCTTGAAAACCAAAAAAAAACAACCAATTATTACTGTCACAAGAATAATTATTTAATCCTTGTTGCTGGAATCCGAAATTTTTGTTAATATACTTTCTGATGACAGAATGAAATTACCTGTGCATACGATAATATGCGGGGCGCAAAACTTAAAAATACACCAGTATTTAGTATTAGTATATATATAGTACTCGTCTTAAGACAGTTCAATTTTTATATTATACACTAATAATCTTGATAATCATGATAATCTGATAATTAGTCTCTAAAAACATGTCTATTTAAAACATTTTTAAAAAGTATAATTAGTGGTTGGTGGGCTCTCTGCAAAAAAAATCCACCGCTGTCTGTCATGTCTGTTTGAAAAAGGGGATGAAAGGGATATTTAAAAAAAAAATAGTTTTTGTCATTTTTGAGTTTGTGACTAAAGAATGGTATGACAGTCAAATTTGAGCAAAGTACAAGTTATTAAATATGCAGCTACATTTGTATATCCAGTCAGAATGGGGGTGTAGTGAGAGTGCCACTGTTCAGTCAGAATGGGGCGTGTAGTGAGAGTGCCACTGTCCAGTCAGAATAGGGCGTGTAGTGAGAGTGCCACTGTCCAGTCAGAATGGGGAGTGTAGTGAGAGTGCCACTGTCCAGTCAGAATGGGGGTGTAGTGAGAGTGCCACTGTCCAGTCAGAATGGGGGGTGTAGTGAGAGTGCCACTGTCCAGTCAGAATGGGGGGTGTAGTGAGAGTGCCACTGTCCAGTCAGAATGGGGGGTGTAGTAAGAGTGCCACTGTCCAGTCAGAATGGGGAGTGTAGTGAGAGTGCAACTGTCCAGTCAGAATGGGGCATGTAGTGAGAGTGCCACTGTGCAGTCAGAATGGGGCATGTAGTGAGAGTGCCACTGTCCAGTCAGAATGAGGCGTGTAGTGAGAGTGCCACTGTCCAGTCAGAATGGGGCGTGTAGTGAGAGTGCCACTGTCCAGTCAGAATGATGCATGTAGTGAGAGTACCACGCTCTCTGCATGTGCACATGGTTAATAACTCAGGACTGCAACTTGTTTGTTGACTATTGCAAGGCAAAATTTCTGTCCCTATCTAACATACATATGTACCTGATCTAAAATCTGAAATAAGAAGGGCAAAATAGCAAAACTAAACCTTAATCTTGTTACATATGTATTTAGACAATATATATGTATAGTTTCTTGAAATATGAAATTTATTTGCATGATCGAAACTTAGAAACGGGGAAAATGTGAGGTTGTACTGAGCATTTTCCCATTTCATGTGGAATACAAATATATTTTATACTTCAAGACACTATATGGGTATTGTCTTTATACTGAAATCTATAAAAAAAAAAAAAAAAAAAAAAAAAAAATATGTAACAAACATGACAAAGTTGGTCATCAGGTGCAAAAAACATCAATTTTGACGAAGTTTCGTCATCCATTCTCGTGACCCAGAAGACCCATTTCTGGAATGCTGGTAAAAGTAGCCAGCTGTAGCCAGCATGTAGAGTGGATCCTTGTTAACAAAATGACCCCAACAGTTGTTAGGTGGGAGTGAATCTGATCTTGGTTCAGCAGTCTACATAAGGTCATTTGCACCAAAAATACAGAATTTCACGTTTTTTCCAATTTTTTACTTCAAATGGACCTGAAACCATAAGTAGTCGTTTCCTATGCATATTTCAATAATAATAACAATCAGTAGTTATATAGCCCTGGGTTTGCACTATTTTTGCAAGTTTTAAGCCTCTGAACGACCTGTGTAAGACACAGATGTGAAGCCCGGCACACTTCCAGAAAACCGAGTTTCAGCCGATTTAAATTTTCCAAGTCCATATTTGTGGTGGGTATTTCTAATTTAAAAGAAAATTTCTTGCCAAAAAAAAAGGGTGGGGTGGAGTGTAAACAAATATTGGGGGGGGGGGGGGGGTGTTGTTTGGTGGGGAGGGTCAGTTCTCACAGTTCTCAACAGCATGGTGTATTGCACAAAAGAAAAAAAACGGAGGGGTAAATTTTTTTTGGGGGGGAGGGGGAGTATGGTTTAATTCGCAATAGCATGGTGTATTGCACATTAGCCATAAAAATTAAATATAAATTCAAATCGTATAACTAATTCTAAGTTCTACAGTCATGACAGTTATTCTGTGTCAGAAACCTACTATGTCAATGTATGACTTGTATGTGTCAAATATTTAATTACAATCCAAATTCAGAGCTGTATCAAGTGTGAATATTGTGTCAATTTTTGCCCCAACTATTGAGGGTTGGACCTCTGGGGTCGTATCCAACTGTGCTTGGCAAAGCAATATATTGCATATGTGATTGTTAAGCAGATGGAAGATTAATAATTAATTACAGTCATGACATTTTCAAGAGATGCTGTAATGGAATAATACTGTCAAATTTAAAACTAAGGTTTGATTTTCCCCCTTAATTTATCGTTGTCGCAATTATTCTCAATAAAAAGTAAAAACATTTTAAAAAAATGTCTGAATTCATTATATTCATGTTATTGTTTACTGATGTGTAAACTGTAAACTATTAAAGAAAGTTGAACATAATCATGATAACTAAACTTTTCTTCTATTTTCAATTAATTATTTTGTTGTAAATATACCATATCTTTAAGAATGAGTTTTGAACCACTGCGATTTGACTACAGTACATTTGTACCTTTAAGACTTTGAAAATAAATAAAGTTGTTCATGTTGATATTGTACATATGATACATGCTGTTTAGCAAGTATAAATGGAATTGAAATATTTATAAAACTCCTTATGGCAAATAAACATTTCAAATGTTTGAATAAATATTTTTATTTCATTACTTTATAATTACATCATTGTCCATGTTGTACATCAGATCAATAAAACAAATCAAGTAATTATATGAATATGTTTGGGTGTTTGAAACATGACATATACAACATGTAGGAACACATGAAGAAGAATAAATGGGGCATGTTGAAATATACGGTAGCTGCAGAACCCCTTCTCTAACATCTTGAACATGTCTAATGCCAGTAATGGTCCTTCTTTCATGTATTATATTATTTTATTTGTGCAGACAGTCGATGCAGTTTGCAAATTCTCAAAAAATAAAAAAAGGACAAAAAAGGACCTAAGACCTAAGTTGTGGTACCTAGTTGAAATAATGCTGTGTAATTTAACATGAAGAAAGATTGATTTATCACCTATTTACTTTTTTCAAACTTGTTGAAATATTAAATTGACACCTATTTTTTTTTTTTAACATAATGTTGAAAAATTAAATTATCACCTACATGACCTAGCTAATTATTTTTTAAAAGATGCAATTTAAAGCAGCATGATATAAATGAAAATGATGCTAATTGTTAAAAAAATGCTGTTTCTTAAATCAAGAGAAAGGATATTTTTTCATCTAGTCATTGTGATATTTTGAAATATTATACTTCATGTCAAAAAGCCAGTTTTTGATTGCTAAATGATAGAGGGATAATTTACATTTTACTTTATCCCAGTGCTCTGCGGGAGACAGTTTTGTTAATGTCAACCTCTTGTGCATACCAATAAAAAAAATAGATCATTCAAAAAACAATGAATTGATTATCTACATATACCGACATGAGCTCCGTTTTTTTTTTTTTTTTTTAATTTCAGATTTTAAGTTTCCAAGTTTTGGGTTTTTTTTTCATTAAAAAGGGGGATTTTCCAGTTTTTCTGACAATAACTCAAAAACACTTTCATCAATATGCAAGAAAGTTTGGTAAATATTTATAAATTATATCTACTGACTTAAGCTCTCTTTTGATTGTTATCAATTTTTAATTTTACATATCACATGTATCAGATGTATGTTATTTTATTCATAAAAAAGCAAAATTTTCCCTTTTTCTAACAATGCTTTGAGCAGTTATCATTAAACTTTGATGACTAATTTATATCAATTAAGATAAGTAATCTTAATAAGTAAACTTAAGCTCCCTTCAGTTTTTTCATGAATTTCTGATATTACATTCTTCTCAATTTGAGAAGTTATTGAACTTTATTCTTTTAAAAAACGACTGGCGTATCATGCGCTCATGGCATAGCTGTTTATTCTAATAATGGTATTACATTTATGTACATGAAATCAAAGTAAAGTATTGTTAATTTTAAATTTAAATGACAATACACATATGTCAATGTATGTAAGTATGAATTATGACAACACATTCAGTATAATAAATTGGATAACACATACATGACATATAGCTTTGTCTTGTTTGACAAAGTTTTCTCAGGTTAGCAATTTACTAGATATCACGCACTTAGCAATATATTATTTATATAGTAGCCATTGAATGCTATTTTGAAATATTAAATCTTGCCTAATCCAATCTACTCTTTAGTTAAAATGCTTCAACATTTAGCTTAGATTAAAGTAAGACATTTTGAATTTGAACTTGTTGAACTTAAAATTGAGAATGGAAATGGGGAATGTGTCAAAGAGACAACAACCTGACCAAAGAAAAAAACAACAGCAGAAGGTCACCAACAGGTCTTCAATGTAGCGAGAAATTCCCACACCCGGAGGCGTCCTTCAGCTGGCCCATAAACAAATATATACTAGTTCACCATAAAATGTTTTTCCTGTTCAACTTCAGTTAGTTGAACATAAAATATCCAATTATGTTATATGAATATATCATGTTTATGTAAAATATACATCCCAAATGCAAGAAATTCTATAGCTTCATTTACATAATTTTCTCACAACCAATGCATTTTTAATCTCGAACCATTTTGATTTATTGATTTTTAACTTATAATCTCTCTCTATAAACCTGATAAATATATATGGCATATATAGGTTGTTCTCACCTCTACCATGTGACGTCTAAGACATTCTAGTTATACCGGTAGATGTTAAAAAAAAACTCTGTCGCGTCATGGTCATCATGAAATATGAATATTGGATTATTGTTCCTGTTTTTATTTAAAAAGGATTTTAAAGAGAATAGAATGTTCCCAACACTAATCCAAATTCAATTTCTTATGCATGAATTTTATACTTACAATTGAAACTTGAACATGCTGAAAGTATAATTGGATTTATTATAAAACTTAAATCACAGGTTTTAAAGTGAAGAATTTATGTAGAAATATTGAATGATATCTGTAGAATGGATATTTTATGTAAGATACATATATACTTTCTTTATAAATAAAGTAAAATGAAATGAACAAGTTTTACACAAGTTTTCTTGTCCAGTTGGTTAAGTCATTATTAGCAAGAAGCTAAAAGTTGCGATGTAAGTCATTTTTATGTTACATGTATTAATTAATTGATTTGGAAATATTTAGTTTTTTGTTTATAAATGTTTGCTTAAACTGTTAAACAATGGAGTGTTTTGTCCAGGCCTTAATTTACTATACCTGTATACCAAGTACATGTACTACAAAATGAAATGAAACAAAATACTTTAATATTGTCTCTGTTTTACATAATTTTCGTAAATTTTCTGTTCATGACTATCAAATTGGATTCAACCTAATTGATTCTACCTAGGAAACAATATCCGTTCAATCTTTGCCTGCTGCTTGTAATTTATAAACCTATAGTCTGATAATGTGGGAAAATGACATTTGGATCTTCTTGTTATTAATCTAAAAGTGTCATATTCTATTGATCTTAGATTTTACGCCAATAAATTTAATCTCTTTAATGCAGTTTAATGTGAAATCAGAATAGAATTATATAAAAATTGTCATGTACATGTCAGATTAATCTTTTGTAAGCCCATTAGCCATAAGTCTGTACTAATTAATACATGTACATGTATGAAAATGGAAGGACATTAGACATCATCATGTTATAAATGTCTGTTGGGTAACTGCCACAGGATTAAAAAATTATTTCAGTAGTCTGCAACTTGATTGTTGAATAAAATTTAATTGGTGGTGCCCTAAAGATTTCTTGATTCTTGATTATGTTCAAAAATTTATTATTCTTCTTAGAAAAAGTTTGTTTGCCCTTTTTCTTTCAACCCAGAAAATAACTGCCTTTACAAAATCTTTTATTATCCTGATGTGGATAAATTTGTTTTTTTAATCAGATAGGCATGAAGACTAAAAAATTTCTGACATTTTAAGATATTAAAAAATATTTTAAAGTGTGGCCTTACCTATTTTTTAGCTCACCTGGCCTAAAAGGCCGAGTGAGCTTTTCCAATCACTTGGCGTCCGGCGTCCCTCGTCGTTGTCGTCCTGCGTCCGTCGTCGTTAACTTTTACAAAAATCTTCTCCTCTGAAACCACTAGGCCAAATTAAACCAAACTTTGCCACAATCATCATTGATGTATCTAGTCTAAAATTTGTGTTTTTTGACTAGGCCAATCAACCAAGATGGCTGCCATGGCTAAAAATAGAACATAAGGGTAAAATGCAGTTTTTGGCTGATAACTCAAAAACCAAAGCATTTAGAACAAATCTGACAAGGGGTAAAATTGTTTATCTGGTCAAGATCTATCTGCCCTGAAGTTTTAAGATGAATGGGACAACCCGTTGTTTGGTTGCTGCCCCTGAATTGGTAATTTTAAGGAAATTTTGCTGTTTTGGGTTATTATCTTGAATATTATTATAGATAGAGATAAACTGTAAACATCAATAATATACAGCAATTTAAGACTAAAAATTAGTCAAAATGACCAAAATGGTCAATTGACCCCCTAAGAAGTATTTGTCCTTTATAATCAATTTTTAACAATTTCCATAAAATTTGTGAATTTTTACTCACATTTTCCACTGAAACTACATGGGCAACTTCATTATAAATAGAGATAATTGTAAGCAACAAGAATGTTCAGTAAAGTAAGATGCACAAACACATCACAATCACATAAACACAATTTTGTCATGAACTGTCTGCTTCCTTTGTTTAATTCACATATACCAAGGTGAGCCACACAGGCTCTTTATAGCCTCTAGTTTTTTGTCCGGAGAGTAATGTCATTCTAAGCATTATATAATTTTTTTTCCTACTAATATAATTGCTTTGACACGTCAATATCATAAATCATGTTGAAGCAAACTAAAAAGTAATTTCTAAGACATTGTATTATTTATAGTTGCCTTGAAACATGTAGAACATCCCAGAATTAAATGTTTTCCATTTTGTAATCATTATGTAATATTTTTATTCCCATAAAATGTTGCTTTATATTGATTTCATTGGTTTATGTGCTTTATGTAATAATCAATCTCAAATTAGCTGTAGTAGGTAATTATTTATGGCAAAGAATACGATACTGACATGACTGAATAAGGCTTCTTTGTAGAAAAAGTACATGTATCACATGGTTTATAACCAATTTTCTGTACTAAATTGGCCTCTGAAGTGTAATAACCAATCTGACTGCAAGAAAAGAAACTAATGACCAATTAACAATAATATCTGTATTTTATTCCTATACAAGAATCGGTCTCTCTGACATATAGTTACTTTCATGTAACTATCCGATGCAATTAAGCATGTTAAGTGAATCCTTTGAATGAGTAATTGCAAGAAAAGCATCAATATTTTAGTAGCAGTCAGGTATTTCAAAGCAATAACTTGTAGAGGAAAAACAATGATAGTTAATTAGGAAGCCAAAAGTCAAATTTTGATTTCGTAATGGAATTGATGCATTGGAAATTTTGTGTAACGATTCCATTTTAATAACAAATTTATTTAAAGTCAATCGATAATGTCTTGATTTGATGATTGATTTTTTGTTTATCCTCAGGTGAAGTTTGATTATTTTATCAGTTACTTAGTGGTAGAAAATAACATTGTGCCATGGAACCTCATCCTGACGAACAATTCCATCCAGGGGATGAAGAGCTAAACTGGTCAGAACAACATGAAAATCTCAAAGGTAACTTTATATATAGTTTATATATCTATCACATTCAAACTTCATTTTCATTGAATACTTTAACATGTTTAACATAGTTGAAAAAAATCCTGTTCAAATGTTCTGTGAGAAGTACCACATGTTCAAAGTGAAAATGAATGAACAGAACTCATATTTTCTGATAACTGTTCAATTCAGTCATGATTTTTAAAGAGTTTCTGGAAAATTTCTTTTGTAATTACATGGCTAGCAGAATTGCTGTGGGAAAACTGCTTTGAGCTTGAACCACATAACTATGATTTTATCTTGGTTATACAATAGTTATGACCCACCTACAATCATGTACAATAGTTTACATGGTATATGCACATTATGGGTTTGGTATGAATTATACTAAATTCTATGACGTATTGCAATTTTGAATCTTTTGATTCTGATTACCAGTGACTTCAGCAAAGAAGTGTAATCGTAATAAAAGTACATTTTCAGATTAAATTTTTTGTTAAGGAAGTTTCAATGAAGTTGTCATCACATCAACTTATAACTGAATATAAATCGTCATTACGAGATGAATATACTGAAATATTTGGCAAATTATGATTTTTACCATGATTTCATTTGGTTCAGTAAACATGGACACATCACATGCAAAGTAGGCTGGGGCAAACATGGCAAAGGTGTCCTATTTTTAGAAATTGAATATTTTTCATACATCTTTAAGTTCATGATTAAGATACATTGGGGAATGTTGAGATCTCCAAGAACATGTTGAACCGCAACATGTGACCATTTACCTCAAATTCTTAAATCTTAAACTTTATGTGTTGTGGTCCTATGTCATCTTCAGCATTGATGTTGATGGCTCACCTGTCTCCTCTGATTAATTCTTTTTTATATTTTTTAGTGATTTTTTTTTAGACTTATAAATTAGGGCTAGTTAGAACTTGGAACTTGACAAATTACTGTATGGAGACTTAAGTCTCTTGTTTGCTGTTTTTTTGTGTCCTTTTTAGGGACATTTTTGCTTTTTGCTTTTTATACTTGGAAAAGTCTCATAAAAAAATTCTATTAATCATATTATTATTTCTGAATATGTAGGAAAAAAGCCAAAAGGAAGATACAATAAATTTTCTGAGCATGCAAGAACGTTGATATCAACAGAGAAACAATGTGCTTTATTTTGTGGAGGAAAAAAATGTAAATATTGTACATGGGAAAATTGGACAGAAGACAAAACAGAAATTAAAGGACTCTACTCTAATTGGTTTGTGCTTTTGTTATAATTTACAAATTCCTTAGACAACCTTCGTATTCACAAGGCATATGATTTGAATTTAGTTTTAATGATAAAAAATTCTTATGTTTGGCAATCAGCAATGATAGAATTGTAGGATCTTCACAAGTTTTAATTAGAAATTATCTACTGATGTGACATGTGACTTTTCAAAGATAAATACTTACCTCTTCTACATTTCTAGGAATATGATTGGTTATAAGGAACCACATGAAAACAGTGTATCATGCATCCATTTCCTTTATTTTCCAATAAATATATATAATTTCAACATTATCATTCAGTTTTTATTAGGTGCATATTTATGCACAAGTATCATACTGTTATGACATATTTTTTTATCTTTGCTGTTTTTACTTGTTTTGCTGTTCAGGCTATTGGTATTTAAAAGAGTAAAGTTACTATATTTATATAATTGACAGCATAATGTTTAATCTCATATATCAACTTACTACATTTCAGGGTAACAGACAATATTTTGGCCATGGCAAGACCATCATCTAAAGCAATTAAAAAGTTTGATATCATAAAACAGTTTAAAGAGTAAGATATCATTATTCATAATCTATCAATAATGTTTTCAGACCCTATAAAAATAAAAAAAGATTGGTATGATTGTCTGTATGGGACAACTCTCCTCCAGAGAACAAATGACTTAAAAGTTAACAACTACAAGTCAATGTACAACCTTTAACAATGAGAAAAACCCATACTGCATATTACTTAAAGGAAATATTGTTAATTCAATAGAAAACGAACAGCATGATTTATGTTCTTCACAATATACCAAAAACAAATAAACAGCAACAAATGACAATCACTAAATTATAGACTCCTGACTTGGGACAGGCACATACATAATATGATCAAAAACTCCTTCGAGCCTGGGACAGTTGTTTGACAGTACAACATAAGAACAAACTATCAAAATCAGTTGAAAACAGCTTTTCTTAACATTTTATTATATCTCACATTTATTATTGTATATTTACCTCATTTTACATATTTATATGTCTAAGCATTGCTTTGTAATGAATTTTGAAATCTTGATTTTCATGTATCACCAATGATATTTTGCATTGAAGTTGACAACTTATATTATATTTGAACAGAAAAGGTATAACCTCAGTGATTAGTATACAGAAACCAGGAGAACATGCTGATTGTGGATATGGTTTAGAGAAGAGTGGATTTACTTATGATCCACAGATGTTCATGGAGAATGGAAGTAAGTTCATTGATTAAAGGTCTTGAATATTTTTTATCATATTTGATATATGAGTACAATTTGTTTTTACGGAATTACAAGAAATGTTTACTTATGACATGTTTTCAGATTCATCACTCAACAACTTCCTGTTTAACACTATTAAAATTATCCACTTGTGGCGTGGGTATCATCAGTGAGCAGTAGCTGGCAGTTTCACTTGTTTTTATCAGCTATTCATTTGATTTGAATTATGAACGTAATTATGCCCCAACTACGATAGTAGAGGAGCATTATGTTTTCTGGTCTGTGCATCCGTTCGTTCGTCCGTCCGTCTGTCCGTCCGTCTGTTCGTTCGTTGTTCGTCTGTTACACTTCAGGTTAAAGTTTTTGGTCAAGGTAGTTTTCGATGAAGTTGAAGTCCAATCAACTTGAAACTTAGTATACATGTTCCCTTTGATAAGATCATTCTAATTTTAATGCCAAATTAGAGAATTTATTCCAATTTCACGGTCCAGTAAACATAGAAAATGATAGTGCGAGTGGGGCATTCTTGTTAAAAAATTTAAGGTAATCACCAACAGGAAAGTACTTAGATATAACAGATACATTTGCCCATGAGAAAAACAATTGGTTTATTCAAATTTAGCATTTGTTTAATTGAATTAGTTTTGATCAAGATTAATTGGAATGAAAAGATATGTTATTTTATATATATTTTTTTTATTGTTTATTTCAGTATATTTTTACAATTTTGGCTGGTAAGTACACTATATACTTATGACATTTAATAATTCTTGAAAAAGGAAGAGGAAATTGTTTTAAATTCATGTAATTATCAACATTTCTAGGTTTGCATAATCAGTTGAAAATGATATGTTCATTTGGAGAAGTTTTGACATCTGAAATTAAAAAGTATTCTCAATTTTTTAGCTTAATTGCTCAGATGAAAAATGTAATTAGAAAAAAATTTCATGGATAGCTAAAAAGAACTTTGCGCAATTTGAAATGAAAAATGAAAAAAGAAAAGACAGCATTCCCACGACACAATAGAACCAGACAAGACATTAATATATAAAGGCATAAAACATATTTTATACATTTATAAAAACTTCCATTGAATATGTGCCCTCATATGACATTGTTATTTTGAATTGTTCATTTACAAAATTGTGCTTCATTTCCAGGGATGATTATGGTGTAGCATCTTTAAGTACCATACTGGATATGGTTAAAGTCATACAATTTGCTGTCTCTGATGGCAAAGTTGCCATTCATTGCCATGCTGGTCTTGGTAAGTTTTAACATAAGTCAAATTTATTACTGGTTATCATGCTTGACTCTATTTTTTTCAGAAAAGACAAAAGTTGTTTATAGTCATTGCCATATTAGAATTTTAACTTTCAATCTACAAGAAAATATTACCATCCATTTCCATGATGAACTTTATATTAAGTTTGATCACAACAATCAATGTTCATTGTCGTACTGGGGTTAGAAAGGTTTATCAAAAAAGAAAAGTTGTCATTGATTGCCTTGCTAGACTGGGCAATGTAACTTTTATAAAGTCAATAAGTGATTTACTTCACAAATTCACAAATTCTTATTTATTTCTTAAAAAAAAATAATTACTAAACTGTTATGAAAATAAATTACAAATACATGTAATATAAAATAATGTAAACTTCTTCATATTATTTTAAGGCAGAACTGGTGTCATTATAGCTTCCTATTTAGTGTTTACAAATAGAATTCCTGCCGATGATGCAATACAGTTTGTAAGATCAAAGAGGTGAGTTAATTATTATCTCTATAATTAATGTGTATAACTTTACAATATTGCCTTATTTAGGCCAGGAACATTTATTATATGACAGTAGTTTATCAAATGTATGAACTTGTAACTCAAATCAACAGAAACATCTGTGTCTAAGAGAGAGAATCACAAATACTCTAAATAAACATGATAAAAATAGATAAAATGGTGTGACAGGATTTTCATCTTTTGTTGTGCATATATGTTACTAGTTAATACTGAACAAAACATGTCAAACTAGGGATAATCAGATCAGACTTCTGGTATATTAACCATTTATTCCATGTTATTTAACATAAATTTGACAAAGAATTCCTAAAAGAGGACTGTAAATTAAGTACATATTTTTCACAAAAATCTTTGTTGCCTTGATACATAGATTTTAGACAATCTAGGTATGTTAGGGGTGTGCTACTAAGTGTCTTTCTCCACAATGTATAGATATTGGGTTGGTGTAATTCACTTAGACCTTTTTTACATAAGAATAACCTATAAAACTGGTTTGTCGTAGACAGAATCTTGTAATATTGGGAAAAATTGAAAACAACAGGTTATCAATTTCTTGCGTCTGGAGCGCTTTTCTGGATTTATCTTTATCAGGAATGCTCAAAGCCAAAGATGTATATTAGTACCCAAACCGTTGAAGAGCTATATGTCAAAAATACCTTCAATAGATAGCCAAATTCGTCTAAAGCCAACTTTACCTGATGGAGTTAAAACCTTAGTTTCTTAATAATTTCTAATTTTATAAACGGACAATTTTAGTTAAGTTTGTTAAGTACTGAAATACTGACTACTGAGCTTCTGATTGACCTAGAAAATTATGCATTAAAAAAACATATACTTTTGAGAGATGCTTAAAGAAGGCTAGGCTATTCTGATAACATGAAAGTATGAACTTTTCCCTATATATGTCAATGAAAATAAAAATTTGAAATAATCTTAATTCACTATTTTATTTATAGACATGGTGCAATCCAGACCCGAGGACAAATGGAAGTGATAAGAGAATTTGAACAGTACTTAAAACCATTCAGGATTATATTTTCTATAGCGTATGTAATATGGTTTTTGTTATCTTTTGCAAAATATTTCCATAGAAATATCATTTTATGAAAATTATGTTGATATTCTTTGACCATTGTTTTTTCTGACTTATCAATAGATAGGAAGAAATTGAAATGAGAACAAAAATATTTGTGACAAAGATGTCGGTTATTGATTTGTGGATGTACGGCGGGCGGTCAGCAACCAAATGTGGTCCGTGCATTTACTCATGAAACTTTCAACCAAAGTCTTTAAAATTTTAATATGTTGTTACTGACAACAAAATGAAGGTCAAGTTTAAGAATGACTTTTTTGACTATTAGTGTTCAGGAGTTATGGTTCTGAAAGATTGAAAAATGGCGTTTCCAGTCGTGTCTGTGCATTTACTCATGAAGTGTTAAACCAAAGCTTTTCAAATTTTAATATGTTGTTACTGATGTCAAAATGGAGGTCAAGTTCAATAATGTGGATTTTGAATTTTACGGTTCAGGAGTTATGGTTCTTGAAAGATGAAAAAATGGTGTTTCCATTCATGTTGTTGCATTTACTCATAAACCATTCAACCTAAGCTCTTTCAAATTTTAATATGTTGATACTGATGAAAAAATGGAGGTCAAATTTGATATTGAAGATTTTCACTTTCACCGTTCATCAGTTATGGTTCTTGTGATATTGCCAGGACACAAATAAATGTTAATAAATCTGGTTTGCTGTCGTTGTGACAGCCTTTTGTAAATAATTGTATTGACTGAAGTAGACATTAAAGTCATGTAAGTGTTGAGAAAGTGTTCAAAATTTTTCATCAGATGAACCTTAAATTTCCCAGGCCTACTCCTTTGACTTTGTAATATAAGTGTAAACAAACAATTGATAAATAAAAGAGAAGGAAAATAGCAAATCATTGATATAGTTTTGAAATAGTTTAAATAATCATGTTTTATTTATTTATTTAGAGGTTCAGATAGTAGAGAATTTAGTCTACAACAATTCCTCAATAGACAGAAACAAATACTCCATGGTTACGAAGCAAGAAAACTTAAATATGTGCCAAAGGTAAAACTGATTATGATTTGAATCTCAACTGGTCTATAAAGAGCCAATACTCTTACTACATTTTCCCTCTATTACATTCAGATCCTTTCTTTGAACTTTTCTCATGAAAACCAGTTGACTTAAATTAGCCATATTTTGATTTACGGTGCTCATTCAAAATAATACCCTTCAATTCTGATTGTCAAACAAGTTTACTGCCAGATCATCTTGTATCAAGAAAAATCAATGTAGTACTATAAAAACAGAAATTGTTTTGGATGATTTAATTTTTGTTTATTTTGTGGAAAGATTATATCAAATAAATTAAAAAAAACACAAAAATTTAACCTACATAAAATATCACTTCCATTTACTGGAAACCACAAAATTAAATCCACATGAAATCTTACATAGAGACAAAACCACAAAATTTTAACCCCACGAAAAAAAAATCTACAGTATATTACAAAATCAGTTTTATCAACCTATAATTGACTGACCTTGTTGGTGCCCTATATGCAACACATAAGGCTTATCAGATAGGTAAGTTGTAAGTTGTAAACTTTATAGTTACTGACAAAATAATAGTTCTACAACTACACATATTATAGAAAACTTTCAATAAATGAAACTATGTTCATCTCAGATGCTTACAAATAAAATGAGGTTTTAAACTTTTTTGTGATGGTACAACAATTATTTATGAAGCATATGTATGCAAATATCCAGGTAAAAGTGATTTAGTTTTCTTTTACATTATATGCAAAATGGACAAATAGTCACCACTCAATGGATCAGTGTAAATTTTTCATTATTTACTAGCTACTGCTAACAAAGCAAAAATAAAACACATGTGAAAAAAAAGAGATACTATTTAACCTAGATAAACAATTACTATTATTAGTGTGGTAAAAAAGGTAAAATATACAAAAAAGGTAAATACATTTTATTACATATGCTCAGCAAATACTAGAGAAAAATAACAGCACTTCTATTACTATTCTTCATCTGAAATCAGAGTGCAGTCCTCTAATATTGACCAGCTGCTAACTTCAATTTCAAGTCGGAACCTAGCACCACATTGAAAGAAGTTCTTTGATAGATGTCAACACTCTTCTGCATTTGTGTATTGTAGAAGATGCTGGATATTATCAACTAGTTCTAGACAAATAGAAAAACAAATCTTAACAAAACTATCATAATATTCCTGTCAGTCTTGATGTTTAATACATAGATATTGCAAACATTTGTATAAAAAACCATGTCATAATGAAGAGTATGAGTATTTTGTATACTTCAGGAGTATTTATATAAAGATATGTAATTACTATCTAATGTGGACTAATCTTGTACAATTGAGCTAGCTAATTACACTTAAAATGTGTCTTTATTTTCAGGTTATATATGTGGTATGTGAAAGACTATTAGAACTTTCAAAGAAAGGAAATTCATTGTCTCAAATACGAAAATGTCCAAGTGTAGCTTCTTTTGATAAAAAACTAAATCAAAATGGTAACATCGAATCAGAAATTGACATCCCAAGAGTGACTTCTCATCCGTCACTAGAATCTCAAACTAGTACAACTTCTAGTCATTTAAAACGTATTGGAAGGAGAAAAAGTGTTTGTATGGAAGACTTGCCAGATGAAAAACTTTTAGCATTAAAACCTAAGCCTGAACGAGAGCTGAGTATAAAATCAGATACTGAGACTGATGTTTTCTCTACATCAGACATTGTGTCACAGAAAAGTGATGATTTGGATAGTGTATGTGAGGATTTAGGAAGTTTATCAACGATTGATGTAGCAGAGGCTCTTGGAACAACTGATGTTGAGGAAGAAATATACACTGCAGCTGATATTTATCAGGTAGAGATTTTATATATTGGATACATATACTGAGGATTTATTTATTTTCATTGGCACTAATTTTCTCAAAATGCAGGAAACTTATTTGTGGATAATTTATTCCATGGTTTTGGCAAAGTCTGCCTGCAAATGTATGAAAAATTTGTAAAGTGTTGAGCATTTTATTTCAATGTTTGCCAGATCTGACAAAATTTAAGAAAATGGTAACCCATCAATAATAGTAAATCCACATGCAGTATACCATGGTATACTTAACATATGTTATAGTAATAGCTAGAACATTCTTACAATTGACAAAATGATGGACATGCATTTTAAGTTTTTTTATGAAAAGGTAAAAGAGTGTTGGGTTAAATACTGAAATCGGTTAAAATGTTGTGAGATATTTTAACAGATATTGCTCAGGTGAAATTCTTTAAATTTGACATCTGATGTTTTACACTCATTGCATCCCAGCTGTTTCAACGCATACTGTTGAAATCCACTTCATGACAATAATGTAATCACTTCTATAAATCACCAATGCTATTGATATTGTTTTATCATCGTTTTTCCTCAAACTCTGTCCAATTGGACAATTGATTGGCCATCAATTAACAATAGTCTGTCAGCAATCTGTTGTCTGTTAGCAATCTGTTGTCTTCCAGCAATCTGTTGTCTTCCAGCAAAATTGGTCAATCGTTAGAATGCAAATAAGTTGATTTGATCTTCATGGTTGATTTGATCCCAACTTCATATTTATCAAATTCATTTAATAGACAGTCAACTATAATACTTAGTATAAGAAGAAGAATACACATTTTATAAATGGATTTTATATAGGATAGCCACTGGTTTTACTAATTTTAGAAAAATCATATTGATAAATTTAGACTAAGATACTACATGTACTATACTTAGGGTTATCAAATATACCTATCCACATGCTAATAATCTCTTCATTGAATAATATAACTTGTACTATCAGTTATATCACATGACAATAGTATTTATCAGTGTTGTAAACATGGTAAAGGACAAAACAATAAACTGGGTATTAAATACCTTGCAATACACAATCCTATATCAATTTTTAAAAGTACAATTATTTGAATAATTATGAAAAATGATTGCTTATCTGTTCTAGCAAAAACTGAATAACAAAGATTCAGCATGGAAAGATTTAGCCAAGGAACAGAACCAATATGTACTGGCTGAAATTATGTGGTCCTGGTTAGATCAGCTTAAGGTAAATAATATGGTCATGGTCATTATAGCATTGAGGGTATAAATATTCAACAAATTTTAACATTTTTTTTTCATTACAAATTTAAATTATTACACTATTAGTTATTACTTTATGATATGGTACGTAAATCAACCAAAAAATTCAATTCGTTTTGGCCCCAGATGACATAAAATTATACCATTGAAAAATCTCCAAATTATCTCCCTTTGGTGATAAATGCCATTTTTTGCATTAAAATTGAAATATTTTTTTAAAGTCATCAGTGACCTATATTTTTTATTATCATTTTCTAATAAGCTGTACTTGATCTAAACTATTCTAAAATTAAAGA
Organism: Mytilus trossulus; assembly: GCF_036588685.1. NCBI lineage: Eukaryota > Metazoa > Mollusca > Bivalvia > Mytilida > Mytilidae > Mytilus > Mytilus trossulus. The sequence goes on along the minus strand of NC_086373.1, from coordinate 27,976,527 downwards.
GACTTCTGTAATTTAGATCTTTTTTTATTTCGATATAACTTTTTTTTTCTCCTATTAGTTCAACAGAAAAAAAGTACCTTAATAATAATGCAGGCTTCTTTCAAAGGCTGTTTGTGAGCTTAAATGAACGGTGACCCCATATTTCTATTTTATTTTTCTATTAAGTAAAGGACAAAGTTTATTTATAGAAAAACATAGTGAAATTCTATATTTTAAAAAAAATTGATTTATACCCGTGAGCACCCTTTAGGTGAATAAAGTCATGGTAACAATGTTACATCAGCTTTAAAGGATGTTTTCTCCTCTTGATTAATCCATGAAGTGTTATTAAAAAAATTGCCAACAAAGCCCTACTTTTCTTTTCATAATATTATTTCATATAGTTTTGAAAGCCATGTTTGAAAATCTTGTAAAATATTTGCTATTGTTTCATAGCTCTAAGCTCACTGTTCCGAAGGAAATTTTGCAGTTTTTGGTTAATATCTTTAGTATAATTAATGACACAAATAAACTGTAAACAGGAAAAATGTTCAGCAAAGTAAGATCTACCAAATAAGTTAATGACCATCATTGTCAATTGACCCCCTAAGAAGTCATTTCCCTTTAAGGACAATTTAACACCATTTGTTTATCATGTTTATCAAATTTTCAAACTTTTAAAAATCTTCTCCTCTAGATCCTAAAGTACTGCACCAATTCCAACGAAACTTCAGCTGAATGATCCTGAGGGTATTTAGAATAAAGGTTTTTTTTTTTGAATTTTCTGTTTTGTCATAAAAATAGAACATAGGGGTAAAATGCAGTTTTTGGCGTATATATCTCAAACACTGAAACCTTTAGAGCCAATCTGATGATGGTAAACATGTTAATTAGGTGAAGTTCTATCAGCCCTAGAATATAATGATATGCAATTGGATGAAAATTATATGTACATGTAACTGTAATATACAAATATAAATATGTCAATACAATTTATTATACTTCACTTTAAAATGCCATATTTTGATTGGCTAATATGAGGGTGTTAATTTACTCTATCACATGACTGAGCGTGCGACAATTTTTTTTAATGTTACCCTCTCTTCCAGACCAATCAAAATCAATAATTTAAAAGACAATAAATAGAATTTGCATCAAGTAATTAAATACAATGCACAAAAATATAGTGTATATTTACCTATACACATAATTAACAGTGCCTGGTGATGTTTCAAAGCCTGACCTGTTTCGGTCCAAAAAGGACCTTCATCAGAGGCAGAATTGTGGATTAATGTTTGCACCCTATTTATATAGATATGGTAACTGGCGGTTGAGTTAACCAGCATTTCAGATTTAACTGGCACTTGAGTTAACCAATGGTTTTGAGTTAACCAATGGTTGAGATTTAACCGGTGGTTCAGAGTGAACCGGCAGATCAAAGTTATCCAGTGGATAAATATGTATCTGGTTGATATCTAAACAGGTTCAATTATCCTTTCAGTGAAAAATCCCGCTGGGATTTTCCATGGTTAAAGGGTGTTTTAATAATTTAAGAAGTACATGAAATACTATTCCAAGACTTGATATTTAGGTGTATCATGAGCCAAAGATCAAGACTTAATGATTACCATGTACTTCTTAAATTATTAAAACACCCTTTATCCAATGCTAAAGCCAAAATATGGTTATATCATCGGGTCACATGATTTCCGTATACGGTCAAAATGTTAACCGTTAAATGTAAAAAAAAGTTTACTGTGTAACATGTACATTAGCTAAATATAGATAACCATTGATAACTGTAACCATGGAAAATCCCACCGGGATTTTTCACTGAAAGGATAATTGAACCTGTTTAGATATCAACCAGATACATATTTATCCACTGGATAACTTTGATCTGCCGGTTCACTCTGAACCACCGGTTAAATCTCAACCATTGGTTTACTCAACTGCCGGTTTAACCTGAACCGCCGGTTAACTTAACTGCTAGTTAAATCTTAACTGCTGGTTAACTCAACTGCCGGTTACCATATCTATATAAATAGGGTGCAAACATTAATCCACAATTCTGCCTCTGATGAAAGTCCTTTTTGGACCGAAACAGGTCAGGCTTTGAAACATCACCAGGCACTGTTAATTATGTGTATTGGTAAATATATACTATAGTTTTACGCTTTTACATTTTTCTCACTGATACACATAGTTAATGTGGCTTCTACTAACAAAGCTTCATTTGGAGTTAATGTGTTTAGAGACTACTTATGTCACTATACCTTTTCTAAATTGCCTAATTAAATACAATGGTTAAGTTCTATGTTGTGGCTCAGATTTTATTATTTGACTGTCAAAATAAAAAATAAAACATCTTTTGTTGTTTGTTTAGCATACCCATAACGTTGTTATTGTTGTGACGTCATAGAAAATACTTTTAGAATAAAATTAATATGTAAAATATCATAATGATAGGACATTCAGTATAAATAATTAAATTGCACATAGCTCTGAGGGTGATAGAGCAGATTGGTACCCCTTGAAAAAGCATTGTCAACCTTGGCTTCGCCGTGGTTGACGATGTCTTCTTGGGGTAACAGTCTATTCTATCATCCTCTCAGCTATGTGTTATTTATGTAATATAACAACAAACCAGAGTACACTGATTTATATCTGTACAATACAATATAATAGTTATTACGATGAGGTTGAATTCCCTGTCATTTATTTATCATCTATGCACAAACTTGTCTCAGATTTGTTTTGAAACTGGTACATTAACCTCTCTTTCGGGTATAGAGATATGATTTTTTTTCTGAGACGTGTGCTTGTGGCCATCTACATGATCTACAAGAACTTGTGTTCATCCCAATGTTCAGTACTTTGATTATATTGACAATCAGACTTTTGAAAGAGTGGTTTTCCAAAGAATTTCTTTTGTTGAAGCCACATGAAATGTTTTAATTTGGCTAGTTGAATAAGAAAATATACCACTTTGCCTTTGAACAAGACTGCCAAACTACCAATTCCCAACTCAAATTACATTAAAAGTGATATATATATATATATATATACAATTGCTGGCCGTCATATCTAGAAGAAAGATACAAGATATGCAGAATCCATATTAAATAGTTCTTGTCAATAGATTTTATTTTATTTTATTTCTCTTATTTTTATTTAAGGAACCTATATTGAATGCTCAAGATTTAAGCGTAATTATGAAGACTAGGGAAATAGATGCTGTTCTCCAGAAATTAGAAAGGGTAGGTCAAACTTTATTTCCTTGAAACTTAAGTTATATATTGACTATTATCTTACCTCGTATAGATTTATAGATATATGATTGGTTAAAGGACTACACGTAGTGACTGTATTTTGATATAGGGTGTCCTAAAAATTATCGGGTTAGCAACCATACATGTTTTTTTCTTGGAGGGTCAATAAGGCATGGTGGTTTTGTTGTTATAATTGCTGTCCATCTGTAAAAAAAACAGTTCTTACGCGAAAAATTATGTTCTAACTGACCTTTTATCATTAGTTTTTAACATAGGACCATTGCCACTAAAGGAAGTTAGGATTGCACATAGTATTTTTATTTAACCTATTTCAGAACATATGGCAAATAGGAATACCAACAGTGCTTTTGTTGTGGCCATCTTGTTTTTGCTAAGACCTGCCTATTTATCACAAATATTTGCTAAGTCCTACTGCATGTTTTTCACAAATGCTTGTTCAGTCCTACTGCCTGTTTGTCACAAATGCTTGTCAAAATTTTCTTTATTTAATTTAGTGATGTATATGACTTGACAGATTTTTTTTTAGTGTTGAGTATATATCTTTTTTTTATATATGAGGATATATAAATGAAGTCAATGTATTTGTTTTCTTTAGATTGAGTGGTTTGTTTTGCAAAGATTTTAATGCATTTCATAGCAATATTATCATGATTATAGTTATTGAAATTGTTGATTTAAGTTTACTTGATTATCTTAAGTCTGTATTCTGTAAATACTCCTGATTGTCAGCCTGAAAAAAATAAGAATAATTGTATTTTCAAAATGTATGAAACAAATTTATTAGTGTGCTTAGAATAGACCTAATTGGAAGAATTATTAGTAAGTTAAGATATTTTTATGCCCCACCTACGATAGTAGAGGGGCATTATGTTTTCCAGTCTGTGTCTCTGTTCGTCCGTCTGTGCGTCCGTTCAGGTTAAAGTTTTTGGTCAAGGTAGTTTTTGATGAAGCTGAAGTCCAATCAACTTGAAACTTAGTACATATGTTCCCTCTAGTATGATCTTTCTAATTTAGAATTAGATTATTACCCAATTTCATGGTCCATGGAACATGGAAAAGGATAGTGCAAGTGAGGCATCCATGTACTTAGGACACATTCTTGTTATTCTTTATTTTATGTTTTTTTGTTTTGTTTTCAGGGTACAAGACACACCATAGAATACATAATGAAAATCATCTACAAACTGAAACCTTTAGAAGAAGATATGCTGACCAAAATCTATGAAAAACTGCTTTCGTATTTAACACACCAGTGGGTTGTTATAGACTCCTTTAAAGACATGTCAACAAGTTGGTCAATGTCGACTCGGGACAGTATAATGGATACAGAGACAAAGGAGCATTGGACAGAAATGAAAAAGAACCAAGCATTAGCATTGTATACATTCTTTATACGATTACAAGAAACGATTGATGAGAAGTTTTCAGCCATGTCAAATGACAAAACAGAAAACCAGAAATGATTATAGTTGGGAAATTTTAGCTTTAATTTTATTTATTGTCTGTTAGTTATTCAGCAGACTTTAGCACATATCAATACTTGATTCATACTGTCTACTCATCTTATATTGTTTTTTGTTCATACTGTGCCTGTCATTACAATTGTAAGACACATAGCTATATTCATTTTTCCAATGGCATAATTTTCCTATTTGTTCTATTCTAGTTGTTTAGTTTTGATAATGCCATCATTTCAGAGTAGATAAATATCTAATGTTTTTACTATGCTATGGCATTGTCATGTCTGAATCTCATTTTCTTTACAGTAAAAGTCACATTTACTCTTCCATTAATGTTATTACTTGTATTCTTATATAAGGCAATTTTATTTTGCCAAGTCACATAGTTATTTAAGTGTAACAGTGTTATATAAAGTCAATTTCAGTTTTATTTTTGTTTACATATTATTGAAAATTACTCAAAAAGCATATCTGAGTGCTATTTATTCAGTGCATATCTGTTGTTATTGTATGACACATTGTGTATAAGGAACTTCATTTAGCTGTTATTTCAAGTGCTAGATTAGTTTATAAATGCAATTAATGAAAATCTGCATACAAATATAACAAGGAATGATACTGCCATTAGAACTGTACTTTGATAAATAAGGATAAATTAAATTCATATATGAAATGAAAGTTATATTTGAATATCTCATGAACTTCAACTATAATTTAGACTCCATCTTTATAGCTCCCTCCCCCTCAAACAAAGGATAACTAAACGTATTATCATCAGGATCTGTGAACGTGTGACATGAGAATGTAAGCTCACTCTGACCTTGAATACTATGATAGTCAAGCTTATTCAATTTATGCCCTGCTTATAACTTTTGTCCTTAGTATGCAGTTGCATCATGGACATGTGTTTGTCATACAGAAAGGTCAGTTTAAGAAGTATAAAGTTACTTCTTGTTTGGTGTGGAAAACAAACGGTAGGATGGCAAAGATGTTTAAGTTTTTTTCCCTTCTTTTCTCTTTTTTTGGAGTGGGATATAGCTGCTTTAGTTTTGACTAAGATACTGACTCAGTTTTTTTCCTGACAGTGCTGTAAAATATATTTTGGCTGTCATTTCTGTATTATACTTGGTTATATTTATTAGTGCTTTTATATATAACATGTATAAGAAATAATAGTTTTACATTGTACCTCAGTAAAATATTCATCAACTTCTAGTCAGCTTCTAGTCAGATAATACAAGAATAATCTGATACATTCTTTGAGCATATTTGAAATGCTTCAAACCAGTAAATTTCATTTTTTCTGTGACTCGTTAAATCTCCAATACATTTTAAAAGTATGCTTTTTATGTATATGAAAAAAGTATCATTTTATCACTTGTATGCATTGAATGTATTATGTTTTTGTATACTGAGACTGATTGTATTTGATAGTATATATGATCATTCCAAAACTGAAGCTGAAATTAACTATCTATACAGAAAAGAAAAGAAAATGCAGTTTTTTATTTACATCTTCACTTTTTATTTATCTTGCTAGTGTTGGAAGCACCAACAGTGTCAAATACTTGATAAAACTTGTGATAGGGTCAGTTTTAGGGGAACCAATAAAGGTAAATGAATGAAATTGTGTCGTTGTAAAAGCATTGACACATTTCCTTTCCATAGAAATGATTTGACACCAGATTCCCACTCACTTCTGGACTCAATAAGCATGATAAGGTTTATTAATTTATTGGTTTTTTTTCAAGTAATAATTAGTTAGCATTTTACAGGGTTTCAGTTTGTTAATATTTAATTTCTGTAAAGGTTTTTTTCTTGGTCTTTTTATCATTTTTATTCCCCCCAATCTTTTAATTAATACTTTTTATCTAAATAGGATACCTGACTTTGATTGCCATGAGGAATCTTAATTTGTAAGCCTGAAAATGTTCATTTTTTTTCAAATTATTTATTACATCCTTAGTCTGTTTCATGAGTAAAATATGATTTGTGTTGTGATGTTGTTTATGTTACTTGAGAAATCATTTGAGATAGTTATCCTGAAAAGCATTATCTTTAGTCAAACAATTCAAATCAGATGTTGCTGTATTATATGGGTAAAGCTTTAATCAGGATTAATGTGATGAGTTTAGCTAGCTAGATAAATAGATATTCAATTGACATTTAAATAGGACATAAGGTTGTTTCTGTAATCACTTTAACATATTGTAGTTTCATGGCATATAGTAGTATTTACAATTTAGGATTGATTGTTCATTAAAATATATTTAACTTGTTTGGTATGTTTATTTTTCTTTGCTTTTCTGCAATATTCTTCAGAAAACATGGAAAATCATACATTATCATCAATCTGCAATAGAAACTAACAGTTTGATACGATTTGCTGTCGATGTTTCTTGTCCTTTTAAAATGGTCTGTAAATTTTGGAAGTTCCAATTGACATTTCTTTAGAGTCCATGTTATTGTTGATGTATGTCCTGCAATCCATAAACTGCATAACTGTCTATTTTGGCATTCATGTTCACTTAAGCTTGCGAGTAAGGTAAATTAGATGTCATTTTAACAGTAAAGTTGTTGATTGAAATTTTCACTGAATAACAGGTTATTAAACTCTGTATACATTCCAATAGAATACTTGTCAATTGCACTGAAATTCTTGACATTCTTGTTTCCTTATACTAACGAAATCCATGAAAATTGGTATCCAACAAATGATAATGAATCCACAGCATCATTGGTTTGTTTTCACCGATAATTCGCTGAAGATATATTTTGATTGACTCTTGTTAAATTTGTTGTATCTTTTTGTTTTTTGTTTTTTTTGTTAGTGTTTCATTTTTGTTGTTTAACATTGGTTGTGTTGAGTTGTATAATTAGATGAGAATAATTTATTTAGTTAGATAAGATTTTTGTTCACATCTATCAATCAATGTCCTTGTCATTTATGTAATATTTATGTTCTAGTATGAGGTTGTGTCATATGCAATTTTCTTTGTGTCATCTTACCTTTAAAAAATCATGATTGTTAAGGAAAATATTTGCCGTCCACAATATTACCATTATATCAATATATTGTATAATTTGGTTAATGATTTTAAGAATTTATTTATTGTACACAAAATTATTTTCACTAAATAAAAAGTGCAGAATTGAATTGTTTATTTATTAAAAAAAATGCAGAAGACACCAAAGGATTATTCAAACTGATAAATTAATGACAAGCTGTCAACACTATAGCAAAATAAACAAAAAACCTACAAAAAGACAAAACAAGTGTTTGCAAAACATAACATAGAAAGCTAAAAGAGTAAGAAAAACGAACCTTACCAAAAATCAGGGGCGACCTTAGTCCCGGAAGGGTTAGCAGATCCAAAAAATAATAAAAATCCTGCAACAAATCAATCAACCAATGAGTAAAAAAATGATTAAAAGCATTGTTGGGTAAATTTTAATGAGACAATCTATGTCTCTTATTATGGTTTTCATGACCTGTCAGATTGTGTTGGTTACATATATACACTCAAAGTCTGATCCCAATTATCATCTCGGTTCCTTTCTTATGAATACCAATATTTTGATACATTGAACTTGTTTTACTACATTTTATTAAGAATTTGATATTTGAAATTCAAGATTGATAAGTTGTGGCCCTGATATTACCGTCCCTTCATCTGTTCGTTTGTTCGTTTGTCAGTTCATCCCGCTTCAGGTAAAAGTTTTGGTTCAAGTTTTTGGTCGTAGTGGTTTTTGATGAAGTTGAAGTCTAATCAACTTGAAACTTAGTACACATGTTATCTATGATATGATCTAATGATGCCAAATGAAAGATTTTCCACCGTATTCACGGTCCACTGAATATAGAAAATGATATTGCCGATGGGGCATCCGTGTACTGGGGACACATTCTTGTTTCTTTCTACTCTATGAAGTGAGATACTATTAATGTCATACGATTCTTTGTTACTAAACAAAATATGAATCAAGTTAAATTTATCATATAAAAGACTTCGAAAACTGAGAAAAAAAGTCAGAATAAACCAACGGACAATCAGATTAATAGTATTTAAAGACAGCAAGATTACTTGAGCAAAAAAAAAACCCAGCCCATCAAACACTACAAGGAAATTAAACCAAAGATTGAGCAAACACAGACCATACACATACAGCGATGAACTATGATTCTTTAGAATGGTTAGTAGATCCAGTTCAGCCAATAGATATATTCAACGTTTATCACATGACACATATTAATTCATTTCTAGTGCTGCTGAAAGTTTAGTTTATAACACAATGGCATCTCATTTAATTTTAGTTCATTGTGAAAGATTGAGATCAACACACTATCCACAAAATCTATGATTTATTTCAAGAGAAGACATCTGTATATAGCAGAACATAAAGTGAAAGTATAACGCTACCTCTTGTCATTCTTCTTGAGATGCATTTGTATCAGATGATTCAACACATAATGCAGATCGTTTGTGAAAATACTTGTTCATTTAACCTAGGACAATAGTATAAAGAAACTGGCAACAAAGAATATTTCAGCTTCATTGCCTTGTAAAATCTACCTGTATTGGCGGATTTGGGAGATATTCATTTATTTTTCTATCTTTCAAACTCCTCTTATGATTAATATATTTTGCCTTTTGATATTGATGCAAAATTATATGATATTATACGAATACGATTTGTAGGGCGGCATAGTTTTATTTCTTTAATTTCAATTATAGTTGTGTTCTAGTTTCAAAATTTCATCCAATTGTAAAATTCAAAATTATAAAAAAAAAAATGAAAACAACTCTTTGATAATTGTATGCGTCCGAAGCTCTTTTCTGCATTTACCTTCATCAGGAATGCTCAAAGCTAAATATTTGAAAGCCGATACTGATAAGTACCGAAACAATCCATACCAAAAACAACGCAAACAAACAACTAAGGTCAACTATGCCGGTAGAAGTTAAAACCTACGTTTCATAAAAGTTTAAAAATTTATAAACGGACAAATTTAGAAAGGTTTCTTATTAATCGAATTTTTCAAAACATCTGAAGAATTTGGTAGATTTTAAAAATCTTGATATTCAATTTTAAGGGACTTATCATACACTTTGTTTTCTCTTTTGATTTGACGCACCTTATTCGTATTTCTAATATGTCTTTACACTATAATATGTATAAATAAGTATGAAATAATTCCGCGTAATGAATACTGCACTTCACATTTTGGCGTAGGTATTATTTGTGTTTTATATTTAATACAAACGTTAATTAAATGTGATGACATAGTTGTATCGTTTCATTCCACGTGTTTCATGTTCTACAATAGTTGCGTTGTATAAGTTTTTACAAAATGTGTTACCTACATCAAATAATGATTTCTACATTTATAAAAGTAAAATGGGTTTAATAAAATGCATTTAAAATCATTCTGTGCAACTCATTAAACTACGTTTTTCAAGCATATGCAACTACATGTTTATCTTAAATTGATATAGCACTTTATAAAGAAATGGTGTTTTTGTTCCGTTAATATAAATGTAGAACGCATACCAACTGAACCAGTTTTGATTGTACCACTTTTCGAACATGTTAGAGTTCTGATGGTCCCACATTTTCTATGGTGTTCTGAAATAAACAACTAATTGTTGATTGTTTTGGGATTTTATTAAATTAAAATTTACTATTGCATGAGCAAACTAGTAGTTTGATATCAATCTAAGAAACGTGAATATGAATTGCGGAATAAACATTAAGAAACAATGCAGTGTAATAAGATACCATACACTTTAAAATTTACTAGCATAAAAGGTATCTATATAATATTATAATCTTTAAAATAAATGTGCGACTTCCGAGTTGACCTCCTTTTGTCACCTTATAGACTTTAACAGAATATTATTGATTTATACGAAAAGTTGTAATATTCAAAATTCTTATAAACATAATTTGCATACCCAGATTACAAAAAAATACTGATAGATTTAGAAAAAAAGCGAGGTTTTGTCTATCTTGACTTTAATTTGCTCTTTTCATAAATATGTTGAAAAAAATTGAAAACATCATTTTTAATAATTTCTTGCGTCCGAAGCGCTTTTCTTGAATAACTTTCGTCAGGAATGCTCAAAGCCAAACATTTGAAATCCGAATATGTATAAGTACCAAAACTGTTGAAGATCTATATTTTAAAAATACATACTTAAGTATAGTTTGTTAAATCATGTCAGTACCGACATACTGACTACTGAGCTGATGATACACTCGGGGACTGATAGTTATCGACCCAGTCTTTTTTTGGTAAACCTTAGGCCGAATTGTTTTCAGTATTTTTTTTAGGTTAAAAATATAGTGCAACTAGAGGTACAGGAATAAGGAAGCAAAAAAAAACAAACAAACAAAAACAAACCAACAACAAAACAAATTTTGCGGATGCACAACAATATTTAGCACAAGCAAGACACCCGTGCTTTAAATGATTATCTATAACACAATATGTTTGCGTTGAAATGTTGTTCAAAATTTCCCGTATTGTAAAATCATTTTGTTTTAAAAAGCTAGTACAATGAAGAATCTATTAAATTAAGCTGTGTAATACTTTCATATATCTATATCTTGTTGAATGTATAGTTTTTCATACAAAATAACCAATCCTTATAAAAAGCTAAATGGCTTTTGATTAAGCTATTTGTGTGGGACTTTCCGCTATGAGTTTTCCTCGGAGTTCAGTTTATCTATGATTTTACTTTAAAATAATTTCATAATGATCCGGAATATTGATTTGTAATCACACTCACGAGGCATTCCTACATAATATTTTATTTTCTGATAACTTAATTTTGGATGAGACACGTCTTCTGATTGGCGGATAGTAGTTTGTCCATTAGCTTAAAGACATAATTTTGATATGTGACCTTGACGTCATCAACGTCTTTTATGATTTACTCCTTAAAAAAATGAAAAAGAAAATTAAATTATAAGGAATGACTTAAATAATTTTTCTGTCAGCTCGAAATATCTAAAAATTGTGGTGGACACTCTTAAATAATCTGCTGTAACACATTGTTGATGTTATTTCTTCAAAAACAGAAAAAATATAACTTACAGTCATTTCTTTAACAATATAAAATGAATCATGATTTATGATTACACGTGGTGTCAGTGAAAACGTTTGCAACAATACTTGATTTAACTCGTTGTGCATTGTTGTATATCATATAAAGGTATTAATAAGGATCAAATGTTTCAATTATTTGCAGTTTTATAATGTGTAATCAATTGTTGATCGTGTGCAATATTAAATATGGCAGCACATTGAACATACAAAATGTGCTTCGATCAATATTTCTTTACTTCATTTTTACAAAAGTAATTGCACCTATCTAGTTGTTAAGCCCATACAATAATTTGTGTATGAATAAGTATATAATATAGACAAATATATTCCTGTACAGCTGAACCAAGGGTTAAAAACACCCAAAACTGTCAACTTGGTCGTTTCTTTACCTGAAAAATCTATAGAAAATCCTTCAATTTCATTGTTTAATTTCAATTTGAGATCCGTCTGATAACGGTGAATAATCTTTTTCTGCTTGATAATTTATCTCTTATAAGTAATATTTGAACAAGTAAACTTCCTAATAGTCCATTCAAGTCTAGACAAAACACGAATTATTCTGCCACTTCAGTTAAGTTTTATATTTAATACAGAAAAATTACCAAAATAAACTTAAACAGTAAGACAAATACATGTCTAATAATGAGATCCTATTTCTGTTAGACAATTTGATAGTTAATTCCCATGGAATGTAAACAAAATGAAGTATACAAACAAATGTTTGTTTAGGGGCCAGCTGAAGGACGCCTCCGGGTGCGGGAATTTCTCGCTACATTGAAGACCTGTTGGTGACCTTCTGCTGTTGTTGTGTTTTTGTTTTTTGTTTTTTTTTATTTGGTCGGGTTGTTGTCTCTTTGACACATTCCCCATTTCCATTCTCAATTTTAAAACATACAAATGAGATAAAAGAAAAGTTATGTAACATTCAAGAATGGGAATACCGTATTTTACGCTATGATAAAGCTCAAAATCTTCCTATTTTAGTCATAACAAATATATTTGAATCAATGAAGATTAAATAGAAAAAGACATTAATGAACTAAGTAGGTAAACATGTACTTGGAGGCTAAACATAGAAATTTAAATATCTGTAAGTGATTTCCCTTCTGTTTCAAATGAAGCATATATAAACAAATGTTACTGTTATATATTAAAAACACGTAGGGGAATTTTTTGTTATTTCTAGGCTATGCATATTTATCTATCTCCCGTCATTACCCCTGGAAAATTATGGCATATAAAGTTAGATGTTGAGATTTTTTCAAGATTCCGTAATTTTCAACTTCAAAGACTTTCGATATATTAAACTTTCACAAATTTCTACGTTACAGGTAAGTTTTTATTTTTAAATATGAGTTTTATCACTATGGTCATTTTTATATATTTCCTATTTACAAAATATTTTTTCGAAATACTTAGGATTTTTTGTTTAACCCCAGGCATATAGTACTGACAAGAATTATCATTGATATGGTTACATTTAAAAATTAACTGTTTACAAAATTTTGAATTTTTTGAAATACTAAGTCTTTTCTACCTCAGGAATAGATTACCTTGGCTGTATTTGGCAAAACTTTTAGGAATTTTGGCCCTCAAATCTCAATGCTCTACAACTTCATAATTTATTTGGCCTATTTAACTTTTTTGGATTCGAGCGTCACTGATGAGTCGATAGTACACGAAACGCGCGTCTGGCGTATATACACAATTTAGTCCTGGTATCTTTGTTGAGTTTATTTATCTTAGTTGTATTCGGCATAGTATTTTTGAATTTTGGGTTCTCAATGATCTACAACTTCTTTGGCTTTAAAATTATTTTGATCTGAGCGTCATTGATGAGCCTTATGTAGACGAAACACGCGTCTGGTGTATGGAGTTATAGGCCTGGTACTTCTGATAACTATTTATCACTTAATTTATTTTATGTGTATTATTTTTTTATTTCATTTTTTACTTTTTTTTACTTAAATTTATCGATATATTCGTCATATATGTAGCTATATAACATAAGTCGTTTATTTTTTATTTCAATACAACAAATGACAGATGTTTTTGTGTCAATGAACAAGATACTCTTTAACAATGTTGAGACAATACTTTAGACAATCCTTAGTATAACTGAACACATTTTAATTCAGAATCAAATGAGTTTTCAAATTGATGTAGAATACTATAAAACTATGGGGAAAAAAAGAAAAAAAAAGAAGTTGCTGTATCTCTTCAAAAGTTCTACTTTTTTAGGTACAATTTCAATAATTGGACGTTTAAAAACTTTCCAATGTATTTGCTTAATCTTTTTCAATGTTTAAGTCTAATTTATGGTAAATATTTTCTTAAATTATGGAAACATTTTATAATGTATTTAATTCTAAGAGTAAAAGTTTGATAGACTTATCAGTCAGCTTTTTCCTTTCCTTCAGGTCTAAAAATGTTTCATGTTTATTTTTGAATCTTATTTGTTTTGTATGTGGTGAGACTATAATAAAATATTGAATCTGAATCTATAATTGAGACCCTTTGTAATCTAACAGACCTTCTAACATAAGTAGTAACTATTTAAATATTGTCACTCACATTAATGAGTTGAACTAGAATTTAATACATCAACTGTTTTTAACAGGATGTGGATTTTTCTTTTTTGGATTCTATTCAATGCCAGTTATTGCGGTCATTTAGACTTTGACGTCATTGATTTAAGTCATACTATTGGACCAAAGGTATTTTCTTGGCCGTGGGCACCACCATTCAACTTTACACCAATTACAAAGAGCTTTGATAAAAGACGCAGCATTTGGTAAGATTTGCATGCATCATACTTCTAATTGTCCTACTTTGTCTTCGTCTTAAATAAGTTCATTCTTTTGTTTTGAAACGTCGAACTGGTGTTACTTTGGTGAAATCACGGACAAGACACATTCATCTTATTAATTTTTAAACATAAACAATGATATTATAAAGTGTTGTATATTATTTTAAAGCTGTTAAACCCTTCTTTCAGATTATTGCAATTTTGTATATGTAACAGACCATTTTCATTAATTAAAACTCAATAAAACCGTTATTTTGCAATATGATTTCATTGTCCCGCGTTACACTTTTATTTTTGTGAAATTCTGAATACCGTAAAAAACATATAATCTGTTTTACAAAACGATATAAAAGTTTGTTTAGAACAAGCAATTTATAAGTGGGCGATGACGTAATGTCGATTTTTCTCTCTCGAAAAGACGAAAATATAAGAAAAAGGGATCAAGATGATACAAATACATGCACGAAAGGTTGCCGTAATTTTTTTTAAATTGTCCCAAAAAGGGAATTCCAGAGCAATCCCCGTGTCGAAAGTAAATAATTCGTATACTAGTATTTTGTACAAAGATCACACTTTCGCCTCATGCAATAATCAGGAAATTTTAAAACAAATTCTTTTTATTCGAGTTGATTAGCAATGCCCGACATTTTGTCCCCTGCCAACCAAATTAAACGTAGGGTTACGTTTTCTGTGTTTTCATGATGTTTATTTAATACAGTGCCATTCGGTACATTATTTTTTTTATAATGGATAAAAGTTAAAAAAAAATCTCTATTTTGATATTTAATTCCCATAAATTAAATCTAATTTACGAGATATCAGATAAATCTAAAATGTCCGATACAATGTCCCTACATACGATTTTGACGTTATTTAATAAAATGTGCTTCTAACGTTCCGTCTAATCGTCATGATTGCAGTTTTCACAGACGATTTGGAATACGGCTATTTTATTTTGTTGCTTAATAACTTAAGAAAACTTTAAAATTAATGTTTTATTTTGAAGCCCTACCGATTCTAGTCGGATACGCTATAATACAAATTAATAGAAAAAAAACAGCTATAATAATTGTTCCCGCTTATTCCCTTGCATATATTCAAGTTGTGCAGAACTGCCATGCTAGATATGGCGTAGTCCTTTTGCCTTGACATCTTGAAATTATGGAGTGCAAAAATGAATGCATTTGCAGTGCATAGTTTATCCATAAAAAAAGAAATCGATTGCCCTTATAATTAAAATGTATATAATTAAATGGTTTCAATTCAAGTTACTTTTTTATTTTTTAATTTGTTTATAAAACTAAAGCTTAACATCTTTTATCTAAGAACAAAAATCCTTTCTTATATAAAAAATCAATCCTTTAGAATTTATTGTAAAAAGCCATCTGAACTACATGCATTCCAACGTTTTTTTTTGTCTTACGTCTTTGAGTGTGTAACCTTAGGTGACACCAGTATCGTGCGACGTTTCTTTGTATATATGTTACAGTAAATAGGTGAAATTAGAAATTACACGTAATTACTAAACATTTCAGTAAATACCTGTAATTACTAGCCAATTTAGTAATTACATGTATTTACTAGTTGGTTCAGTGATTCTGATCTTCTATAGCTAAAATAACCATAACTTTTGATCAGCTTATAATATTACAACATTGTTTTAACAGTCTCAGTAAATAGGTGTAAAAATTCATTTTAAAATTAGTATTTATACAAAATTCTCAGAAATGATCCTGAATATGTTTAATTGTCATTTGTTCCATGTTTGCATTGTGTTCTGATTCTTTGTAAATATTTTTTAGGGTAAATTTATTTCTGTTTGATGTGATGCTGTTCTAATCTTATTTTAATTGTCTTTTGTTTATACTGTATCTTTTCTGTTGTAATCTGTTATGTAATAGGGAAATGTGTGTTAACACCTGAGCAAACATCCAACCTCATATCTTCTTGCAAATTCTTTGACCTGACAATTAAACCATCCTGATCTAACTTTCGGCCCTATATTTTAATTTTGCTAATAAATGTGTCAGTGAACAAAATCCTCAAAGTCACACATAATGAGTTCATATTAATTTCATAGTAATTTAAATAATTTAATTACCCCTGATTTCTTTCAGAACACACCGTTTGAACTCATGATATGTAAAATTAAGGATTTAGTGCTCACATTATTATCAACCTAATTTTCCTGCTATCACCTATCTTGTAAATAAACTCCTGGGAAATACTGTGTAGCAATGCCATTGGTATCCATGTTTGAATTAATCATAAATCATAATTTAATTACAACTTTTATTTTATATATATACATCACAATTATAATTTGGCCCTTGGGGAAACTACTCAGCTAAAAAATTTAATTTTTTGCTCCATGCCTAAACCAAGAGCCTAGCTATGTGCATACTGAAAAGTAGCAAAGTATAGACCCCTGGCTTGACATCACACCAACCCAATTGGAACGATGGTTCAAAATAAATGCATGAGGCTATCAGGAAGCCTATGAGGCTATCATTCCTAGAGGCTATCATGCCTATGAGGCTATGAGGAAGCCTATAATGAGACAATGAGGAAGCCTGTAAGGAGGCTATGAGGAAGCCTAGTAGTGTTGATGTTGAATTGGTGTTGGAATGAATTTGTATGAAATTTGACAGTTTATCCCCAGAAATTCTTGGGGGATGAGTGAAATTTTTGAAACAACCAGTGATAAAATTTCATAAATGGCCATAACACAGATGGTAACAGCTGAGTGTCCCCAAGGATTTGTGAGGTTAGGGAGGGGGTACCTTCAATAAAGCCATGAAATAAAAAAATAAAAAAAAATAAAAAAAATAAAAATAGTAAATGTTATCGCATAATAATACACAATATCAAAATCAATTGTCAAACAAAAACAATATCATCCAGAATCTCTGTAAAAAACATGCGTATGGAATATTTGAAAATGAGCATGCCCTTAAATTCTACCTAACCTACTTTGAGCTGTTTTAATAGATGCTGGCGTTACCCTAATGTATCTGATGTAACTATCTGAAGTCCAGCGCCCTAATGTTTTTATCAAGTGATCTTCTATTTTTGCCTTACCAGCACTTGTAGCTGCCCCAATTCTAAAACTATGACCATTATAATGACTTGAGTTGAAACCACATATATCCAGTACTTTTTTAATACAAGTGATGAAATATTGTCTCTCCAGAGGTTTCTTATCAATGGTTATGAAAAGTGGATCAGTTTGATTAGTAGGAGAAAATTCTTTCCTTATTTGTATATATTCTAACAAAATTGTGTAAGGGCAGATAAGCTGACCTAATTTATGTAGCTGTATATTTATGCCTTTTCTAAAAGGATCTGTTTTTGATTGTTTTAATTTCAAAACTACTAAGTCTGAGTGAAATACAACATCTTCAATACATAAATTAATATGTGGATCAAACTGTGAGGCCTTTGACACTGTAAACTCGCCACATCTCAAAAATCCATAAAATGCGACAATGCATGCAGTTCTTAACATTAAATCAGTAAACTTGGAACAAAAACCTTTTCTCAAACAATTTACAATTTTTTCCAAAATTTCGAAAGTTATTGGTAATCTTATGTGATTTTTTGGTTTTTGCAGTCTTTTTACAGAATTTAAAACATAATCAAGTCTGATTAAAGGTGTATTATGAGCAGATTGTAAGGGATCATTTTGATTACCCTGTACATATTTATACCTAATTCCACATAAATATAGTTTAATGGTAGAGTATTGTAAACTCAGAATTTTAAAGCAGTGGGCTATGAAATAAATTAAAATATCCTCAGAAATAGGAGGTAAATAAGAAAATTGAAAACCATTCAATAACATAAAAGTCTCAAATTTTCTGAACCCAGTATCATACACAGTTCTTGTAGTATTAGCAATAGCACTGTTCCAAAGTTCATTCACTGCTTGATTTAGGACCACATTACATCTGAGCTGCTTGGGCACTTCATTGGATGTTGTGCTGCACTGGGAGCTAGTTTGCGGAATCTGTCTATCTGTAAACGAGATAGAGCATCACTTATATCATTCTGATATCCTGGAACATGTTTGGCACTAAAATGAAAGTTGAATTTACAAGCACACCATGTAAGTTTTCTCATTAATTTCATTATTTGTAAACACTTTGAACGGCCCTTTTTTACTATAGCCACTGTAGCTTCATTGTCACACCAGAAAAGAATGCGTTTTGTTGTCCACTGTGAGCCCCACAGTATTGCGGATACTACAATGGGGTATAATTCAAGAAAAGCCATTGAAAATGTTTTGTCAGGATAAGCAATGTTTGATGGCCATGATGAATAAAACCATTCTCCCTTGAAATATCCACCAAATCCTTTTGTTGATGAGGCATCAGTAAAAAGTTCCATATCATAACTTGAGTAAAATTGTCTACTGTAAAACATGTTCACACCATTCCAGCTGCTCAGAAAAAGTAACCAAAATTCTAGGTCAACACGGCATTCCTTATCTAATTTAACATAATGATGCAAATCATTGACAGTAGTGGACAGCCCTATGAGGTATGAAACAAAGGATCTACCAGGTAAAATGATACGTGAAGCAAAGTTTAAGTGACCCAAAAGCTGCAACAATTCCCTTTTTGTACAAGATTTTTTCCTGTATAATTTTCTGATGAATTCACAAATGCGATCAACTTTATTAAGAGGTAGTCGAGCTTCCATTTTTTCAGAATCTAGAATAATACCCAAATATTCTAAACATTTTACAGGACCTATTGTCTTATGTTTTGCTATAGGAATGTTCAGTTTTTTGAAAATCATCATCATTATAGCCATAGTCCTCTCACCATCAGCATCTAGTGGATCTATGGTTAGGAAATCATCCAATAAATGCAAAATGCTATTAACTTTGTAATTGTTTTCTGCAATATGACACAAAGCTTGGGATAAATGGTCAAAAATTTTGGGGCTTGAACGACATCCAAAAGTTAAACGGACATAAAAATAATACATTTTTTCCCATTTTATGCAGAAAAGAGGCCACTGACTTGGTACAATTGGACAATTTTTGAACGCGTCGGATATGTCGAACTTGCAAAGCCAGGAATTTCTTTCAAATTTCAAAATAACATCAATAGCGTCATCTATTCTAACATAAGACATTGAGCAATCCTGTTTGTCAATAAGATCATTAATACTTAGATGTTTATCATCATTATGTGGTGAAGATAAGTCCAATATTAAACGCTTTTTACCAGAATATTTCCCTTCTGCAATACCAATTGGGCTTACCCTATATTTTTGAAAAGGGGGATCCTTAAAAGGCCCATACAAGAAACCTTTAAAAACTTCTTTCTCTATCAAATCAGAAACCACATCTGGTTGTGTCCTAGCAGATAAACTATTCCTACATTCTTTTATAGGTAAATCTGTTGTAGATACCATAGTATCAAATCCTTTCTCTAAGCCATTGCATAAATAGTTAACAAATTTTTTGTCAGGATGAGAAATTAATTCTTTTGCAAGTTTAATAACATTAATTGGAGTAGTAGCCAGATATGGGAAATCATGTAGTCATTGACCTTGCTTATTTGTTGTTATTTTCTCAAACTTTTGTGAAGAGTTTACTGTATGTGGCTTAGATTGTACTTCAGTCCTACCTTGAGAGGGGAAAACTTTTTGACAAGATAATAGGGTATGACCAGCGACTTTACATCTGCTACAGATATGTGAAAAATGACAAAAACTCCTGGTACAACCCCTACTGGTATTAAAATTATTGCAAACCTCCCGCCCAGAATGATAAATTTTCTTTCTACCTAACTTATCAGTAGTGTCTACCTGCCTTGATACTTTATCTGGGTAGTCTTGATATGTCATGGAGGTTTGCATAGGACAAAAAGCAGTAGTGTGATCAACCAAATTACAAATTTTGCAAACATTTACATTCCCACCAGCAACTATTAATGAAAGAAGATCCCTATCTCTTTTGCTCCAGTCAACTTTAATCCTTCTCTCCCTTAAAAGAGCTGCTGATTTTGCAGAAAACAATTTATGGTAATCATAAAATCTGTCACCATAAAAATTACTAATATCTATAATCTCATCTTCATAAGCATCTAGCTCTGCTCTACGGTCAGGGTAAACTGATGACATGACCCTCTTAAACTTGCCAAATGCCTTAATGAATTCTTGAATTGTGAGTTTTCTATTAAGACGGGGATCTGGCTTCCCAGAAATATTTAACTCTAACCCATTAGCTGCAACAGAGTGAATTTGGGGAGTTTCATAGTTTGGGATAAGAAGAGATGCCAAATTAACATCCTTACCGTCAATGATTTGCTTTTGAATAGAAGGAGATATAATGTCCACATCAGAATATTCATCCGAACGCACTCCACATGAAACATTTCCAACTTGTGGTCCTGAGATGAAAGATGCATGCTCTTGTGTATTTCTATGTAAAACGGTATTATTTCCTCTGTTAGACGTTTCACTCCTATTCCCAATCCCTGCATGGTTGTACCACTGTTGAAGGTTGAATTCGCGATCTCTACCTGTGTCATGAGTACAATTGTCTCTGTAAATTAGCTGTTTGAATGTTTCTTGAAGTCCTTCAAAACACTGAGCTATGTTCCTGTCTGTTCCACCATTCTCATTTTCACCATTTGAAACACTGCTTCTGTGTTGAGGCACTGATTCTGCTAAGGTAATTGGAAGAGTGCTCTCTGGTGAGGAATCTGCGTTAATCTCATCACTAACGGTGTCTGTCTGTTGTGTCTCTAAAGATGTTACTCCATCAAAACAATTCTCTAAATAAAGTTGTTTTAACACTTGTTTTGACATACCAGAAGGTGTTCTTATTCCCTTTTTGTTAAGTTCTTCTTTTAGTTTGTTTATTGTCCAGTTAGAAGGGTTATTAGAATCCCATTGGGTCTCATACGGAGAACTCCTAGTTTTCCTTCGAACACCTTTTCCTCTGCCAGACATTTTGTTGTCAGTTATTCCAAAATAATGTTTATTTTTTCAGGTTATATAGTTTGAATTATATTTAGTTGTTTAAAAACTGTAATATAGCTTTTGTAAAGTAATCCAAACACTGAAAGTTCAAGTTTTTAGCTTAAACACTATTAGCACTATTAGCCAAGATTATTCTATAACTGCTTAATCTGCATTTAGATAAATGAATACTCAAGGCAGCATACACAGGTTTTTAATACACAACTTGTTAATGGGATACTCCTAAGTGGGAGGAGTTAAAACTGCACCCAGATTAATGTATCAAGAAACAAAGGACAAAGGAAGCCCAAATGCCACAAGTGGTCACTAATTAACAAGACATGTATATTTGTATTGGAACTGATGAAATTAGACCTCCTGCTAAGAACATGTGATAAACTTCATCTAACTGATTGACATATGATAATAAATCTCATAATTTCATCTCAACAGCAAAGAAAATACACATCCTGGGAAAATCCTAAAATAATGACTACTGAGTAATTAAAATCAAATTATGTATAAACATAACTTATATAACATATAAGCACCTAATTACTGGTAATAACTGTGCCGTTTCAGGAATTACTTGTATTTACTAAGTACATCGGGGATTACATGTAATTCCTAAATTTTAGTAATTACATGTAATTCCTAATTTCACCTATTTACTGTAACATATTCAAATTCATTTACGATTTTTAAATTCACACTACTTATTACATAACCTATTTTACCTCCTAATATCAAAATACATAAAATGTATTATAGAGTCTAGTGGCTTAAAAAAAGAAACAAATGTATCTGTTTTTCATATAATTATAGTAACCACTGTCTAACTTTCCAAAGCATTAACTCATACCAGAAAAATAGAATAAAGAACAGAGATAATTAAGCAAAAATAATAAAGAATAATGAACAGTGAAAAATATTAATGCCTTTTATGATTTTTTTAGGATTGAAGATAACTGGTTCGGTATGGCAGAACACACCCTGACACACGTTGATGCACCAGCACACATGTTTAGAGGGCGACCTTACATTCATGAAATACCTTTAGAACGAATGGTTGGGCATGGAGTAATAATTGATGTAACAGAAAAGGTTGCTGTTAATGTCGGCTATGGTGTAATGGTGGAAGATTTACTAAACTGGGAAGCCCATTTTGGTAAAATACCAGAAGGTGCAGTGGTTATTATGAAATCAGGATGGTATAAAAAGTATCCAGATCCAGCATTAGTATTTGGGTCAGAACATTGGAACAACACAGAAACTCACAAGTTCCCTAGTTGGACAATTGATGCTGTAGAATGGTTGTTAAGCAAAAGACATGTGATAGCTCTCGGTGTTGATACGCCTTCCGTTGACCTTCGAGGTCTCAGAGCATTACCAGTTCATGACCGTCTTTTTCGTGATTCGATAATTGCATTAGAAGGAGTTGCAAACTTAGGTGCGATTCCTCCCTGTGGATCAATGATTTTCATCCCTCCTTTGAAGTTGTACAAAGGAAGTGGATCACCGGCTAGAATATTTGCAACGGTCCCAAAAGTTATGCACAATGACGGCCATAATGAAGTTGAAATCGCTTTAAAGGATGCTAATCATAGATTTCGTAGTGCTAGGATGAACGGAAAGATTCCTTAACATAAATGAAATAAAAATATGACGTTTTTTTTCGTATTCTATTGCGTACAAGCTGAACTAATACATCAATGCAGGATTTTCTCATCTTCTCAACATTATGTTGCTGATAACAGAAATTAAAAATAAGGTTAAAAAATTCAGATATAAGAGTGGGCGTTATTAATGATATTGAATAATTGGTAGTAGCATAATACTTTGACAAATCTGGACTGATAATTGTTATTATTGTATAGCAATATAATATTTGCCACAGAACGTAACCAAAAGTCAGCGTGCAATAAATTCTATTATTGCACTAGTGCAATAAATCTTAAAAATTCATGACGTCATCAACGACAAAACGTCAGTTTATACCAATTTATACTTTCAAATATTATATTGCTATACAATAAAAGGGTTATTGCATGAATATTGGGGAATATTGTCCCTCGTAGAACATATATTGCATTCGCAAGCTCGTGCAATATAAAATTCTACTCGGGACAATATTCCCCAATATTCATGCAATAACCCTATATTATTTAACGTATTATTTATTGTATATTACATATATTTATTTGAATATTGCCGGATGGTCAACTTCTCGGGTGTGCACAAACACTGACAAATGCATTGACTTTCTTACTCATGATTTAAACTATTTGTACTTTGCAAGCGATAAGGACCAGTTTTATTTTTATGTGTATATCTTGGTAATGTTAACCTATGAAATACTTTGCTTATCCCGTCATGTAGTGATTTATTTTGACAAATATCGTCGTGAGATTCATCTTGTTTACATCTGCCATGACACCGTTTTGTACTTTAACTTTGCGATCTCATATTATTATTTGTTTAAGTTAACACTTTATCAATGCAGATAAATTGCGTATTTATTATGTTTGTGTCTCCCTTTTCATTAACATTGTCTATATTTATGATAGCACATGGTTTTCATTAAATTC
This sequence comes from Mytilus trossulus, assembly GCF_036588685.1. Lineage (NCBI taxonomy): Eukaryota > Metazoa > Mollusca > Bivalvia > Mytilida > Mytilidae > Mytilus > Mytilus trossulus. Next base: position 27,952,303 of record NC_086373.1, on the reverse strand, counting down.
ATTTAAGCATTATATCTAATGCGCAAGGTAATGTAAATTACACCTAAGTTCATACGCCGTATCGAGAAAGGAATTTACTGTCCGTTTAAAAATATCATTATGTTTTATTCCCCTTAAAAATAATTCGGACAAGAAGGACAAAGTTAGGACAACTTAAAAATGTTTCTATATTTAAGAATAACGAATTCTGTTTGTCTTTACACACGTTTCTAGCCGAAAGACGTAGCCCCACCGGACGCAATTACGACTGGACACAATTACGAACGATTTCGAATGTTTGGCCTCTGAAAAAAATTGTATGCATAATAATAAATAAATATTTCTATAACAATAAACCCCACTAAAATGCTCGTGTTATCATGAAATATAATGCATGCGCACTTGGTAAATGTTGCAGACGACGACAAAGCCATTTTGTAAACATCGCAAGAAAATCACGACTTCCTAGACATTACATTAAAAGAATATAAAGGTAAGTGTATTTTGCCTTCTTTTGTCTATATATAGAAAGAAAAATATCTCCTGATTCTATTCATATGCAGTTTGACCTGTATTTGCCAAAATTACCCCAAAATTTACGTTTTCCCGACTCCGGTGACCCTAAACATTGTAAAAAGAGAAAACAACAACTTTATAGAAAAGACCAAAGAACGCCGAAAATAATGTACGTCACTTTGTGGGGATGAATAAAGGAAAGATTTGAATGTGTACCTTTATAAAAAGCTGTACCATCTAGAAAATAACAAAAAAAACATGATTTTGCAATTTTGATAACAGAGAAATCAGAAAATATATGTGGTAAATGTCAAGCCTATCTGAGTGTCTAGATATACAATCATGAAAAATTATGTACCATACAACTAGATAAAAAACAACATTTGAGTCCTGAAAAGGTATGAAATGCAAAACTAATTTTCTCTTCTTTTGTAGATGTCAAAGAAAAAAAGCCCAAAACAAGACCAAACTAATTTACTAGCTGCAGTTAGGGCGGTGAATAGAGGGAAGAGTTTATCAGCCACAGCAAGACTATACAGTATAACAACACTGTACGACCACAGTAAAGACCGCCTAAGAGGATGCACAACAGGACCAGGAAGGAAACTGTCCCTCACTAGGGAAGAAGAACAATCACTAATTAATTACATTAAGTATATGGCAGATAGAGGAAGACCTCTTACTAACAGAATGCTAAAAAAAATTGCCACAGCAATTCTGAGGAGAAAAACACATGATACACAGATAGACAAAATCAAAGGACCCAGTGACAAGTGGTGCCAGAGATTTAGGAAGAGACATCCAGAGATAAAGCTTCGAAAACCAGAAAAAGCATCAAATCCAAGAATGGAAGTGACCAGAGAAGACATTGAGGAGTATTATGAATTATTAGAAAGTACAATAGATAGCATTGAGACTGTGATGAGACAGGTATTAGTGGAAAGGAGGTAATAAGAGGAAAGGTTCTAGTAAAAGTAAAAAATTCACAGCATCCATACCAAGAAATTTGAATGCCGGCGGAGGTCATCTGTCTATTAATATGGCTATTTATGCAGCAGGTAATTGTTTGCCATTGATGCTTATATTTGCCAAACACATGCCCCGTAATCTTGACGGTTTACCTGGAGAGTGGATGCTAGAACTTTCAAAGAAAGGCTATATAAACGGGGATCTATTCCTAACATGGTTTAGGGATTTGTTTATACCACACTGTGGAAGACAAAGGCCAGTTATTTTTATCATGGATAACTTAGCATCACATCTTTCACCTGACATTATCGATGTTGCAAAAAGAAATAGAACTAGAATTGCTATTGCAAGCAATAGCGGATGTCACCCTTCCCCCAATTGACACTAAGTGGCAGCCATTTCAAAATTGTTTAACAGTAAATGAAAATATATGCATGACAATTCATCTTTCTGTAAATAATCAGTACATTCAGAGCATTTTAAAAAAATTAAAATTTCTGCTGTTTCCATGGCAACGGCAGCCATTTTGAAATTTTCAAAGTCATAAGTCTCATCTATTCTTGCCAGTTAACAATAATATAAGGTTTCATGAAGTTCCAAGCATTTTGATTTTTTTTACATTTTTGCAGTTTCCATGGCAACGGTGGCCATTTTGGAAATTCCAACTTCAAAAGTCTCATGCAGACTTGCCAGTCAACAATCTTGTAAAGTTTCATCAATTTTGGAGCATTTTGAAATTTTTGAAATTTTTGACATTTTGATTGGTTCCTATGGCAACAGAGACCATTCCCAATATTTAATGGCATATGCCATATTGGTACATTGGAAGCACAATACCATCAAAGTTTCAAGCAATTTGACCTACCATTTTAAGAAAGTAAATGCAACTTTTAGGTTTTTGGACCATTTTGACCTGTTTTGCATTGTTTCCATGGTTACGGCAGACATTTTCAAAATTCCAACGCCAAATTCCACATTTTCCAATGTTGCTCATCGTTACTGTGAAGTTTTATAAAATTTGGACCATTTCCATATTTTGGAAATTTTTGGTGTAGTATCCATGGCAACATAGCAGTTCCAATGATTGCCAAAATCATCACAAAGCAGTATATAGTGGGCACCTACATTGTATTAAAATCTTAAGATTTTAAGCATAAGCATTCTCAAAAAAATCACATAACTCTAAAATTATATTTTTCACTATTTTTCGGTTTCCATGGTGATGGCAGCCATTTTTTAGTTCCAAAGACCAAAAGTCAAAAGGAAAGTCAGGGTTCCTTGTTATAGTGCACCATCATTCAGATTGGTTCCTTTGGCTCTGAGAGAGCGGGCGGACAAAATTAGGTGGAAAAAAAAATAATAATAATAACTAGATTTGCGATTGCAAGCAATAGCGGATGGCACCCTTCCCCTATTGCCAGGTGAGCGGTAGCCATGGTAACGGCGGCCATTTTGGAAATTCCAAACTCAAAAGTCAAGTCTACATTAGCTGAGCAACATCTATAATACTAAAATTACGAGGTCCAATTTGTCAGCCGTTATCACGTAAAAACGACGAATCAAAGAATTCAACTTTATATACAACTAATATAGTATAAAGGTGTAGATTAAAAATTACACCACTCCAGGCCCTTTTGTTTTCCACGTAATTAATATTGCCAATAATTAAGAAGTTCCGGGTCGAGTCCGATACCGATACCAATAGTATAATCACCTGTTACCTATCACCTTATCTGTACGTTCCGCATCTGACAGGCGCACCACCAAATGGTGTATTCAGGATTAATATGCTATATACACGGGTCATAATCATAGAGTGTTGACACTACTAAATTGTCAAATTGTTACCTATTGTAGTATTTTAACCTGTAAGACTTTCTAAGATAACAATACGAATACTAAAAATCTGGACTAAAAATAAGGCGTATAGGTACAGTTTTCAATTTGTTAGCGGGCATGACGTAAAACAGCGAATCAAAGAATTCAAGTTTATTTATAACTAATAAAGGACAATGCTGTTGATTAAAAAATACTCCATTCCAGGACCTTTTGTTTTCTTAATATTATCAATAATTGATAAGTTCCAGTTCGACGGGTTCAAACAGAAAGATTTGAAATCAGAGAAAACTGTGTATCTTATAATCGGCATGACCTTATCAGATGACAATACTTATACTAAATTTAGGCTAGCACATATAGTTAAATACTTTAATTCAGTCACGGACCCGCGATATCACGGGTGTGTTCTAGTTTGTTATAAGTTTCAATAAATTTGAAGCATTTTGAAGTTTTTTGTATTTTTGCTGTTTCCATGGTAACGGCGGCCATTTTGAATATTCCAAAGTCTAACCCCCGCTGCAATTTTTTCCCTCCACAATCATATACCATTTAATGTCTCTAGAATAAATTAAACATTGATGTTCTAGAATGTTCTGTGAAAATTCAAAGTTTTGACCTTTTTGCATTGTTTCCATGGTAACAACAGCGATTTTGGAAATTCCAACGCCAAATTCCACATCGTCCAATGTTGCTCATCGTAACTGTGAAGTTTAATTAAGTTTGGAACATTTTGAGAATTTTGAAATTTTTGGTGTAGTTTCCATGGCAACATAGTAGTTCCAATGATCACCAAAATCATTTAACACCTGTATATAGTGGGCACCTACATTGTATCAAAATATAATGATTCTAAGATAAAGCATATCCAAATAGTTTACCAAAACAAAAAACTGGATTTTTTCACATTTGTTCTGTTTCCATGGTAACGGCAGCCATCTTAAACCATTCCATGCTTCATGCACAACTTGATCTAGGGGTCCTCACTATAGTAGAGTTCCATCAATATTGGTCCATTGGATTTCGAGAAATCGCCTGGACAAAAATGTGTGGAAGAAAAATAAGAAAAAAAAGAAACGTAGAATAACAATAACAAAGAAACGGAGGAATAACAATATGTCACCCGACATTGTCGATCGGGTGACATAAAAATAAAAACAAAAAGAAACGTAGAATAACAATATGTCACCCAAACTCCGTTTAGGGTGCCATAATAAGAAACGGTACAAAAACAATAAGTCTCCAAAACTCCGTTTTGGTGACTTAATAATAGGGAAAAAGAAACAGAGGAAAAGCAATATGTCACCCGACATTGTCGATCGGGTGACATAATAAAGCTGCTCTGCCTACCCCCAAACTCAACTCTTCTACTCCAGTCGTTAGATGTGGCAGTGTTCCACAAATTTAAAGGGGAATACAGAAAACTCATGAACCAGCTAGGATACTCATTCACAAGCATTCCAAGGGAAAAGGTACCACATGTTGTTAAATTTACACTAAATGCTATGTGTCCTCAAGACTATATTACTGCATTCAGTCGTGCAGGCATAAGACCAGTTAATAGGTCCATAGTCTTAGAGAGTGGTAAGCAGGCACTAAGAAGTCGACAGGTAATTGAAAATCCTGGAACATTAGTCGACATCAGAATTATTCCAAAAGCTTTGATTGACATTTTCCCTGCAATTCCAGAGAAATCAAAAACTAAAAGATCAACACGTAAAGGTGCACGATTGATTACTGCAGATAAACAAACTGACCAAGAAAAATCCATAAAACCCTCAACCTCGAATCCCAGAGAACCTGAAGAGCCAATTCCATCGTCTTCTTCTGTACAACCTCTTAAAAGAACTAGATCAAGTAGTAGATCAAAACCTGCAGTAAATCGAACGAAAATCAGTCAAGAACAAAGTCTGTCAAAAAGGTTCAAGATAAGGATCAGTATGTTGAAATTCATTTAGATAATTGAATTGGTGAGGTTTGTGAGAATTTGAAATTTTTGATCCTCAATGCTCTCAACTTTATATTTGTTTGGGTTATGACTTTTTTGATATGAGCGTCACTGATGAGTCTTATATATGTAGACGAAACGCGCGTCTGGCGTACTAAATTATAATCCTGGTACCTTTGATAAATATTTGCATGCTAAATGATCGATTAGAATTGGTCGGTTGTGACATGTGTACCAGATGGTACCATTATGAGTGTTTCCCACATTCTGTACAAATAGAGGTTGATTTCAGTATTGTCACAGGATCTTACTGGCACTGTACCAGATGTGACGAGGAATAGAATATTACATTTATTAACAGTATATACATACCAAGGTAACAATTTGTTGATGTTGAAATATTGACAAAAAATATATGGTCACTAACCATAATGCATTGCTCCTAAGAAGGAGGAATTTTCACATAATACAAAACAATTTCGAAATCTTTCCTTTACACATACAGGCAGTATATTGACAGTAATTTCGTCTGCAAACATCTGATGTATTTACAGTAAAATATCAACTTACACTTCTAATTGTCATCTGAATATTTGTTTGTGTTTTGATTGATGTATTTTTCATCAATCTAGATTGTTGTCATTAATTTCTTCCGCCAGATATGTAGATATAGTGCTGTTCGAAATTGCGTCCAAATTTGGGTTGCTTGACCCGTATAACTAAGTCACATAAATCTTATTAAAGTATCCTAACGTGTAAAGAAAATTATGTAGGTTATGGTTAAAAATGAAAAGCCTTCATACATTTTTAATTATATGGATAGTATAAGTCAAGTGAAGTATTCTACAAACAAACAAAAATAATCAAACTTCAAAAATCGTTCGTAATTGTGTCCGGTGAGGCTAAGAAACGTTGCTTTTGATCGGACAATTAGTTGTTTACTCTAACGTCATAGTAAGTTCCAAAAGACATAAATAGGAGCCTGTAGACAAACATGGCATTCTGAATCAAGCCTTTGAACCGTTAACTACCATTTATATTGACCACCCGATTTTTTGTTTCATCTGTTGAATGGTGAATGTGTATTTGAGGTGTATTGTATTGAACTATTGAAAGAAGAAGTCAAAATAGTACTAAAATAAATATCATTGTTATGTAATACAAATCTGTTTCTCTGCAATGCCGTTGATTCCACTCCTCCTGAATGATGGTTATAAACAGTCTTATACCAACCCTAGGTTTGTTACAGTTTGGTGTCAGAAGTGAGATGACAAAAATAATTGTCATCCAGTGATCGAATACCTTGCCAGTAATTTGTAAGTTTAAATAGAATATTAAATTTTCAACAATTTTAGTGAAGTGGTAATAAATTTCAATGTCTGACGAATCTGATTCAGAAATTGAGTTTAATATGGATAAAAGTGAAACGGTGGAGAAAAATAATGAAGACTTTGCATTAAATACAACAAAACAAGGACAAGGTGATATTGAAAGTGCATTTAATAACAACGTACGAGACGACATGGCTAGACAGAGAAATACAGTAGAGATGGAACGGAATTTTGAAGGTGAACAAGGTGTTCCGTATTTTGAAAATAATAGCGGTCGTGAAAGAAAATGGGGAACTTCACAACGATTTTGCCGTGAACAGTTGCCAATTGCTGGACATCCTGATGCAATTCTTCCGGATGCTTATAGTGAATCAGCTGGTTGGAAAGAATATTTTTCGAATTTTCAAGATTGTGCAGAACTCGGCAGATGGAATATGAAAGATAGAGTATTGACTCTAGCTGCAAGTTTTAAGGGACCTGCACACTCTTTTTATATGAGCCTTCCTACACATGAACGCCGACCTTATAGTATCCTTGTTCGACGCTTAGACGAAAGATTCGGAAGTGCACGTCAACAAAACCGATGGTTATCATGTTTGAAATGAGAACGCGAAACTCCGGTGAAACAGATGATGATCTCGGTGATGACCTCCGCCAAATGGTACAAAAGGTTTATTGTAATTTAGATTCATTGGCGCAAGAAGTGTTGGCGCTCAATCAGTTATATTAGTCGATTCCTATAGAAATGAAATGTTGATGTGTGGATCGAGAATGCAAAACGGTCGCTGACGCTGTAGATATTGTAGCGGGTTGAGGGTTGGTAGTGTTTCTTTATTGTCTTTTGCCTGGTTTATCAGATACTGTGACTGCCTTGCGGAGGTCAATATATACTACTAGACTGCTTGTAAACAGTTGTCTCACTAATCAATCAATATTCAGCTCAAATGCGCCGTGGTCATGTTTGCATAGGTAACGATAGCAAACAGGGGTGGGGTAGGTAGCCTAACTAGCTGTATAAATGTCGGTTTGGCGTTTCAATAAATACAAAGTCGTATCTCGAACTTAATATGTGTAATTTAATAAGTTAGACTGCCGAGGTATTCAGCATTACTTATTTATTTGATTTATATAAATAAGTTTCACAAATAACTGTTATAACAAGACTCTGTTATAGCTATAACTTTATACAAGAACGAAATATATATAGTCAGTAACAACTGGTTACTTCTCTGGTAACTGTAATAGTTACAAAAGGGGGAGGGCTGGGGTAGCTCTGGTTCAAAACGGGCAAGTGAACTGGACTGGTAAAACTAAAAAGACTTAATAAATAATCAAAGCATATAATCCTCACAGATCCTTATTCATTTCAGCATAAATGGAAGACTTAAGTTATTATATTTAAGTAATATTTATAGAAGAAATTAACAGTTTATAGTTGAAAATGACGGTTTCCGAGGTGTTCCGCAATCGGCGGTACTGTATAAATATTCACAATGAACTTTCTTATTTAGCTAGCGTGATCCTAATAAGCCTTTGTAATAAAAAAGATCTAGAATAAATATTAATAATAATCGTAAAAATTCTAAAATATTAGAACCTAACCTTAATAAAATAACTGGATATATAAATTCTATATTTCTGCTAGTTTGCTTATAAATTATCAATATGGGTGCCCAGGAGGAACAAGACTGAATAAGAGAGAATGTCGCGCATGAATTTATAGTACACGACACACTTTGGACACGATTTTGGACACACTTTTGACGTTTCTAACGTCAATTGACGTAAAGACACAAACTGCACTTTAAACATACAGGGGCTTTATAAGAATCTTGTAAATAAACAATGGCGGCCCCCAGGGTTGAAGTGACCCGTTAATAAAAAGGGATAAAAGCTACATGTCTGGGAGACTTATGATCGTTGATACTGGTATAACTACAACAAGGAACCAGAGAATCACGTTAGTTTTACTTGACTGTAAGTTAAATGTACAACTCGTACAATAAAAAAGTAAATTTTACACTTGTCACATACATCATACAATTATAAAAATATATATTCTTTAGATTTGTCCCTATTGCCCGTATTAATTGCCTTCCCATCTTTAATAGTATTTACATTTCATCACACAATATAAAGAACGTGATCTACAAAAGAAATGATAAAAAATGAATAATTTCGAATTACAAAACCGTAACATTACCACCACCTTTGAATTCTGATCGTCCTCGAACATGAATACTTTATCTTTACCTAAGATATTTAAAAGTTAGTCATTTATATGTTTCAAGTCTTTTAAAAATACCCTATATATTAACAATAAAATTTCATCACAAAGTGAAAATATTTTCCTTAATACAATTATTATAATCTAGAAGAAAGTTCCTGTAATATGTTGCTCTGTGTATTGGTGTCTTCTGTGGTGACTGTCGCCTGGACCCCATTGTCTCTGATTTCTCTGTTGTCTATTATTGCTTCGACTTGGATGGTATCTTCTTCTATCTGAGTTGCTGTATTTCGTCTTCTTTTTACTGACGGGTCGGGTATCCATGTATTTTTAAGTATATATACGGTGCCATCTGGAAGAACAGTCTTTTCTTCCTACAATAATCCCAGGTATCCATCAAGTACGACACGGACATCAATTTCTGCTGTCCTCGCCTTAGATCGAATCCTCCTTATTAATTCGACATCTTCACCCGACAGGTTGCTTGATGGGGGGGGGGGGGACATAACTGGAACCTTGGGTCATTTAATGTCTCTTGAGTGGGGACTCCCAGGTGGCTCTAGTCATACAGCGTACCATCTACCTGTAGCTGTCATCTGAATTTTTTTCTAGGGGGATATAATTCGATTTCATCTCGAAATTCCACCCGTCTCTTGTCCCCATCTATCAATGGCATCTCTGATCATACCCCTGGATAATGGGAGGAGGACTGGATGGTGCTTCTGAGATTCTAAAATGGTCCGAAGTTGGTATGTCGTCCTTCTCCCTGGTACTTGGATTTGTTGGCACTGGTACTTGCTGCGCTAACTGTGTTGTTGACTGTCCAGAAGTTGGTTGTGGAGCTAGTCTCTGTTAGGTATAGCTGCCAAAGAGAACTTGGACTGATGGTAACCAGCAATGGCTGAGTTGTCTGTGAACTGGGCTGTACCATAGAACTTGGGGTGCTGATCACCGGCAATGGCTGATTTGAATTTGAAGTGGCTTGTACTGCAGCTGGTTGTGGAGTTGTTGTGAAATATGCTTGTATTAGAGAACTTGGGGCGTTGGTCACTAGTAATGGCTGAAGTGACAATGACTGTGAAGTGGCCTGTACCATAGAACTTGGACTGCTGATCATCGGCAATGGCTGGATTGACTGTGAAGTGGCCTGTACTACAGCTGGTTGAAGAGTCCCTGAAAAATATGACTGCGTGACATAACTTGAGGTGCTGATAATCGGCAATTGCTGATTTGAATGAAAAGTGGCCTGTACTGTAGCTGGTTGCACTGGAACGTCTGGATTTCGAACAGGAGCGGTGATTGTCTGGGGAATCGTCAGTGGACTCGGAACTGTCTGGTTTGTTCTAGGTCTATCTAACAAACTCATCCAATCCACAGGACTTCCTGTCTGTAATGGTCTTCCCAGAAACAACATCTCTTCATCTTGGGTCAGAGTAATTGTTGTCATGTCCACATAAACTGGTGTTAAACTTCTGACAGCCGTCATCTGGGAGGGGCTGACAGTTGAAGTATTTGGCTCTACTGGTGTTACTTTCTAGGCAACCGACTTAATCTTTCTCTTGTTTACCTTCTGACTTGTCTTCTTAATACCATGCCGTCTCTCTTCATGGAATTTCAAACGGTGCTTCACGTTTGCTGGAACCTCGTATTCACAGAACTGGCACTGGGCAAATTCCGAGCTATGTGCATACCTTGTATGCCTCCTCAAACTGGGTAGGTTCTTAGAGGTTTTGTAGCATATCTGGCAAGTCTCCATCTGCAGAAAAGAAGATAACTATCGTTAATACTTATAGCCAGCCCAACAACTAGTTTTGGAAAATCGGGATACTGAACCAGAGCCGTGGGTATTACCAGTATAACAGGGCAAGTATTTTACAGGAAAATCATAAATTAACATAACTTAGTAAATCAGTAACATCTTGGCATACTCTAGCTAAACAGCTATCTGCTCTTCACCTAAAACTGTAAAATGATTTGTTCGATTTCAATATTTACCACATAAAACCATTTTGTGCCTTATATACAGCAGGACTATATGTTACAATTTAGTTATAGGGACTGTAACGTTCCGGGGGCTTAGTATCTCTGGTACTCTTTCAAGTAATATTTGCTTTTTCAATTTCAGGTTCAACAGCTGGATCTTTTGAGTCTCCTTCATCAATATCATCTTTGCTCTTTTGATGCCAGTTGTTGAAGTTGCCTATAAATGGCTCCAGTCTATCATGATGTAAGACACTGTCTCTTGAAATCGGTGAATTCTTCACCTTGTATATTGAGTCTGTATATGCCTCAATAATGAGAAAAGGTCCAGTCCACTGACACTGCTGTTTTGGAGTCTTACCTTTTGTTTTTGTTGGGTTAAAAACCCACACTGCATCACCAACGCTATATTTTCGCGCATTTATTTTATGGTCAAATTGTCGTTTTTGTTGGTCGCTGGAGGCAATCATTTTATTTCTGAGTATCTACTCTGAAAATATTGGACTGAAGTTTTTCTAAATACTCTTTACTACCGTCAGTTATGCTTTCAGTTTGAGGATGAGGACCGTAAAGCAAATCTATCGGAAGTTCAATTACTTGTCCAAACATTAACATACTTGGAGAAAATCCTGTGCTTTCATGTAAAGAGGTACGGTAAGCCATCATCGCCACAGATAAATGTGTATCCCAGTCTTTCTGGTCTTTGCTTATAAATTTGCTCAAAATGTCCTCTCATAACCCTGTTATCACCCCTATAATTATCTCCATAATCATTTGTCATACCATATGAACCCTGGCTAAACCCTTGATTATCGCGATAACCAAGTATATCCCCACCCGTAGGTACTGTTCTGATAGACTCTCGTGCATGGCCAGTGCACTCTCTGTGATCTTCCATGTGTTCCCCTGCATGCCTTCTGAAGGCACTGTTGTGTGTCCATTTTGGTCCCTGAGAGACTTTTTGTAAAACCTCTATCCCTGTGAAGTCCTTTGGGGCTCGCTCCTCTGAACGACTTGGGCTATAAAATCTAGGAAAAGACGCCCTTTGCCGGGTTAAACGTTGGTTCTCAACATCGCCTATTCCAGTATTTATGTATATCTCTCTCCTTCCATGGGACACCTGCTGATTGATAGTTCGCTCACGAGCAACTAGACCAGCTGCGGCTTTATATCCATAAACCGCCCTGCCAGTAGGTTCATTGATCTGTATTAAATCTTTAAATCTGCTGTTTTTCGTAGTAACCTTCTCCGGCTTTCTTTACCCGTATCTGTACCTCTCCTGTTGGATTGATGTATGGCTCGGAGGCAGCTGCGGGGAGTCTTGGTCCCTGTGCATGACCTTGGACTGACGGCTGCTCTAAGTCTAGCTGCAAGTATTGAGGTTTCTCTGAAAAAGTCTGTGCATACGATTCTTCACAGTCCGACATTTTTTACGGCAATCTTTATATTTATGGATATTGTATCCCACCGCTGCCACCAAATTGTAGCAGGTCGAGGGTTGGTAGCGTTTCTTTATTGTCTGTTGCCTGGTTTATCAGAAACCGTGACTGCTATGCGGAGGTCAATATATACTACTAGACTGCTTGTATACAGTTGTCTCACTAATCAATCAATATTCAGCTCAACTGCCGCCGTGGTCTTGTTTAAATAGGTAACGATAGCAAAAAGGGGGTGGGGTCGGTAGCCTAACTAGCTGTAAAAATGCGGTTTGGCGTTTCAATAAAAACAAAGTCGTATCTCGAACTTAAATCGTGTAATTTAATACGTTAGACTGCCGAGGTATTCAGCTTTACATATTTATATAATTTATATAATCAATAAGTTTAACAAATAACTGTAATACAAGACTCCGTTATAGCTATAACGTTATACAAATGTACAAGAACGAAATATATATAGTCAGTAACAACTGGTTACTTCTCTGGTACCTGTGATAGTTAGAAAAGGGGGAGGGCTGGGGTAGCTCTTGTTCAAAACGAGCAAGTGAACTGGACTGGTAATAACTAAAAGTACTAAATAAACAAACTACAACAAGGAACCAGAGAATCACGTTAGTTTTACTTGACTGTAAGTTAAATGTACAACTCGTACAATAGAATAGTAAATTCTTCACTTGTCACATACATCATACAATTATAAAAAATATAATATTTAGTCTTTAGATTTGTCCCCATGTCCCGTATCAATTGCCTTCCCATCTTTAATAGTATTTACATTTAATCACACAATATAAAGAACGTGACCCACAAAAGAAATGATCAAAAATGAATCATTTAGAATTACAAAACCGTAACAATATAATTGAAAGATATGAGGCTCTTTTAGGGGAGTCAAGTCAAAAGAAAATTAGTGTCCGCTCTGTTTCTTATGAAAATTATAGTGAAAATAAATTAGATATGTTATGGCAAAATAATGGTGACCAAAATGTCAGATTAATTATACAACAGCCAAATATTGACAGAACCATTAAAATGCTTTTAAGTAGAATGGACCAGTTAGAAAATCAGATTCGGAATACGAACAAACGACCCAACTTTAGATTTGGCCACAAAAATAACCATAAATTGAGCAATACTCAGAATCATAGGACCTGCTTCATTTGCAACTCGCCTGATCATTTTTATAGACAATTTTCTATGTACAATGGTCATGAATTTAGGGAGAATGAATCCCAGAATTCACAGAATTTTAGAAATTTCAGACCAAATACAACTTTGGAAACGGTTCAAGGAGACAATGATTTTAAAGATGTTGGAAATGAAATTCAGACTACAATTATAAATAGCAGAATAAATCAAATAGGGGGCCAAGAAAAATAATAGAAAATGGATTTTATATGCATGGTTCCGTTTATGGACAAACATAAGAGAACTTTGGCACAATATGTTTTATGAAAATAATGTGATTATTGTGATATAACTTTGATAAAATGTTATAACAACCGTTACCAGTACCAGTAAATTATCGAAAATTTAAGTTACAAAGAAAGCAGGAAAAGTATTTCACATAAATTGACTCGCAAAAAATAATGGAAACGATATTACAAAATAGTTTAAAGTGACAAAAGAAAGTGTCTCAAATTCTAGCAAGAAGTAAAGTTAAAACCAAAGAAGAGGACAGGACGCCATTCCAAATTTATTGTGCTTAAGTGTTTAAATGTGTATCACTCGTTTTTTTATTTTTTTTTATGAATAAGGTTATTTATGTGTTGAGATATAGTGTATATGAAGAAGTAATGGTGTAGTGTTGAGAATGCATTCAGTAGTTATGTGATATTTCTAGAAACGCAGCCCAGATTTTAATAAGGGATTGATCACCCCAGAGTTGGTTGAAAAGAGGGTGTATTCTAGAAAATTTGGTGGAATATTGTGATATTTCCTAGGTAGTTAATAATTATAGTTGGTCAACAAAAGTTATTATTTGATGTGGAAGTGATACTATGTTTTTGTAGATAAGTGGAAGAAAAACAAAAGTTATTATTTGATGTGGAAGTGATACTATGTTTTTGTAGAAAAGTGGTAGAAATTTGAAAATGGCTCTGGTGTTTCTCTATCGGTTTTAAATGTGTCCGATGTCGCATCAGAAATTGCTGATTGAAATTGGTAAAAAAATTCTACAGATGATTTACCTGATGACACAGAAGTGTGTATGCTATAATTAAACAGTTTGAATATATTCCATTTAAGATCAAAGAGCACTGTGACTACAAGTAAAGAATAAAAGTACTGTAATACTATTACTTTCAGAAAATATAGGAGTATCCAAAGACATGGGTGGGGGAAATTGTGATAAAACTGGACTGATAATTGTCATTATTTAATGTGTTATTTATTGTATATTTCATATATTTATTTGAATATTGCCGGGTGGTCAACTTCTCGGGTGTGCACAAACACTGATAAATGCATTGACTTTCATACTCATGATTTAAACTATTTGTACTTTGCAAGCGATAAGGACCAGTTTTATTTTTATGTGTATATCTTGGTAATGTTTACCTATGAAATACTTTGATTACCCCGTCATATCGTGATTTATTTTGACAAATATCGTCGTGAGATTCATCTTGTTGACATCTGCCATGACACCGATTTGTACTTTCACTTTGCGATCTCATATTATTATTTGTTTAACACTTTGTCAATGCAGATAAATTGCGTATTTATTATGTTTGTGCCTCCCTTTTCATTAACATTGTCTATATTTATGATAGCACATGGTTTTCATTGATCTCATTTAGGCATTATATCTAATGCGTAAGGTTATGTAAATTACACATAAGTTCATAAGCCGTATCGAGAAAGGAATTTAATGTCCGTTTAAAAATAGCATTATGTAGAAATGTCCTTTTAGTTTTATACGCTTTTAAACATAATTCGGACAAGAAGGACAAAGTTATGACAAAGTTATGACAATTTAATAATGTTTCTTTATTCAATAATACATTCTGATTGTCTTTTTAAACGTTTCTAGCCGTAAGACGTAATGATGGCTATAAACAGCCTTATACCAACCCTAGGTTTGTTACATTTCATTTCCTTTGTTTTAATGAGTAAGTTCGGTAAGGGCCATATTTGGCCCCAATTATAAAGTTCATAGTTACAAGACAATAATTTTTTTAAGTTGCCTTAAAGACATGTTAAAAAGTTAAACCGAACTGTTTTTGTCAAAGTTTCATTCTAACACGTTGATTTTTACATCCAAAAAAGGTCAAAATAAGGGATTTTGGTGAAATTTGACAAAATCAGCTAGATTTAAACCAAATAAAGGACCAGGAAACATAGAGCGCAGGCGTCGACAAGCTTAAGATTCAAATAAGACATGTGAAATGTCTTCACAAACATTATTTTAAAAGATAATAGTTGTCGACGTATGCGCTCTATGTTTCTTGTCCAATAATCTATAGAAATTTACCCATTTTCATTGATTTTTTCGTGAAATGTCAATATGAGTACAACTTGTGACGTCATAATGAAACGCAGAAACGTAAAATTTTCAACAAAATGGTTTATATCCTTTCTAGTCAATGTATTAGCTGTTAGTTATCGTGATATTGGTCAATTAATCTGAATTTGAAATTTACCCTTAAAAAGGGGGCCATTTTAGGACCTTATCGAACATACTCCGGGTTACCTTGATCAATGATACCCTACATTTAACGTTAAAACATCTTTTATATTTTTACGAAAAGATGTTTGAAATACGACATAAAATAGTATTTTAGGAAAACCAATCCGCTTAGTTTGTACTATTAGGTTTTATGTGCATATAGCATTGACTTCAATGAATTTATTCATAACAGCCTTCAAATTTGCATGTTGCTTTCATGTTTACAATGCCTCAAAGAATAGTAGTTATGTATGTAAATATTTCGATACAAATGTCCAAGAATTAGGTATTGAAACTGCAATGAAACATACATTTATAATTCAACGAGACATACCGAAGAGACACTCATAGACATCAAGGTGTTTTGTTCTGCAACAATTTTACCAACAAGTTCAAAAATATAATGTCTTTAGAATAACTCGTTAAAGAAATATTGCAACCAATTCAATACTAGATTTTATAAAATTTCATAGAAAAAAGGAGCATGCAGATCATATTCAAATACCACCTTATAAAATAGCAAAATACACTTTTGGGAATAATGATAGCACATCCACAAGTGTTCCTGTGAATAACAGACTCTCTTGGGTTGTTCAAACAGACACAATTTACCAAGTGGATGTAGGTGTTAAAACCTGTGCAACTGTCCTCGCTCGGGAAGACTTTGGTTGTCAATTTAATTTTGTGTCACCAATATTCCAAGAATTGTCGGTCCAAATATAAAACTTGCATTGTCTTATTTAAAAGAAAGATGTGGTCATTATATATATATATATATAATAGTTTAAGGAAAGAAATCGAATGCCTTTGCAGTATTGAAACTAAGAAAGATTGAATAAAGGTTATCGAACAAATTTTTCTCAATGAAAAAGAGACTTGAAAAGGTTTCTTTTTTTAAGATGCAAATAGTTTGTCGAGACTTTCTCCAAATTATATATTTGAAAAACTAACGCCTTTAGTAAGAAAGGTAGTTGATTGTTTAACCAAATCTGTTTTAGATGTTGATACTCAAAGAAATTCTAAAAAACGCCCTTTTCGCAAGTCCTTGGCAATTGAATTTTGTTATTTTCAGCAAAAAATTTGCGTTATATTTCTCTCATGTCACTTGCTCCCCTGATTTTATTGTATAATTCAACAGGAAGTAAAACTGCAGTTGATATATTTCCCCCACTTTACATGCATCGGGTGGTTACACCGTTTTACAAAACTGGTTGCTGTCATTGAAACCTAACCCATGTGTCTCTATGAATGAAGTTTCTGACTTGGTATATGCCTTCGTCAATAATCAGCGATTACAAAAGGTATGGTTATCTAGAAATTCCAATAAACAGACATGAGAAGTTATGACAAACATAATAAAATCAGAATTAAATGATTTTCATTGTCAAAAAAAGGCTATCTTAAACCACGACATTGGCAAAAATTTGAAAATTTAGAACCTTTTGAAGAACAACCAAGTGAAAACGACTCGCTTTATGTTTTACAATAAACTCATCATAGTTACCAGGACTAAATTTTGTATATACGCCAGACGCTAATTTCGTCTCCAAAAGTGACGATACAAACTACACTTGCAACAGTTTTACAACATTATACTGTAGATACAGAAATAGATACAATACAAAACAAAATCATTGATGATTATTTCAAAGCTAAGTTCATTCAGTGCCATCAATGCAATAAAACATTTGGTAACAACAAGATAAAATATGATGTTTGTAAAATTTATATAAGAAATGGGACACTTCCTCAGGAAGCTATATCAACAAAGATTGTAGCAGAAAAAAAGAAAGTAACGGTCAAGTTTATTAACTTCACAGAAAACTTCTTGAATGATGGAAGTGTAACTTATTTGGAAACTTATTAGGGAGGAACCAGAGAAATATTCTTGGGTCGTCCCACTAATAGGTCTAGGTCATGAGGAGATGAACATTATGTAACAGAGATGTTTTGATTTCATATTAAAAAGTTTTTTTGAAATTCAGGGTTCTCAAACCTCTTAAGCAGATGCTTTCACCAACAGATGCACAGATCATCATATTGCCCATGGCAATTTATTCAAATTAAGGGAATCATTTTGAATGGAATTGGTATATAGTTTTAGAAACACAAAAGAAAGTATACTTTACTTTTCATTTGTAATCTTATGTTACCATGTTTAAAATCAATACTCATAATCTGAAAAGGTATGAGAGAGAACCATTGTGTTCCTATAAAAAGGACTCGCAAGGTATTTCGTCAAATTTGGTATGAGACACATCACACAAATTATATATTGATTGATAGTTTTGGACTTTTCGATAGATTCCTCATGCCACCAGAAATTCTTAATAATCTGAATAAACACTATTCGTTTTCCCTTGAAGTGGTCGCATCGATGCTCCTCAGGGTTTAGATTTCATTTTAGAGGAATATAATAATCGGAACATTAAAAACCATATCACTGGTGTAGCAAACAATATTAAATTGGAAACCGTAACGAAGAATTACGATACGCTTGAAATTTTGACAGGGAACTTTAACTCTTTACTTGACAGAATTATACACACGAAGCAACCGAGACAAACACAGGAATTTAAATCCGAAAAGGACATACTTCGAGCAGAGTTGAGAAAAACAAAATACCTTTATCCAATAAATGAGAGGAATATCATAGGTATAGACCCAACGCTGCAATGTTCACAAAAGATATCAAATTTCACGTCCTTGTCGTACAATTATATGGATAACATCATAAATAAGTTTCTAAAGATCGGCAAATATCTAAGTCCATTAAAATTTTCAATGCAAAATTACAATATCTGCATTAGAAGAAAACGAAATTTGCAAAGCAAAAAACAAAACAAAACCACAGCTGATTGCTATGATTAATGAAAATATTGCTTTATTGCCTCCAGAACAAAGGAAAATGTTTGAATTAGAAAAAAGGCATACAAACTGAAATATGCCCCCAAAAAATCAATACTATTTGAATTTGCTAACTTGTCAGACCAGAATTAGGAAATTTCCTCAACAGTTTTGATGACCCTTGAGAGCTGATAAAGGTTTAATCAATGTCTTGTACCTGTTATTTCTAAATGAAAAATATCAGACAGTTTTATATAGAGATATCTCTTTTTTCAAGATAATGGAAAATCTTTTTGAAAGATTTTTGTATATATAAATAGGTATGATAGCGAAAATGAGACAACTATCAACTAAATAGCGAAAATGAGACGACTATCGACTAAATAGCGAAAATGAGACAACTATCAACTAAATAGCGAAAATGAGACAACTATCAACTGAAGTTGGTGTAAGCATTTATAGGCAACCCGAAGACATTCAACAACGAGAAAACCCCATACCGTATAGTTAGTAACAAATAGACTCGATTGATGATTAAAGATAAATGAATTGATACATACCCGTCGTCCACAAATAAAAAAAATAAACATCAATTTTGTTTAAAGCTTAGAAATTTTTATATAATAGATAAAAGACACATTATGTATTACTGATACATTATTAAACCAGGGATATCGTTACCATAAATTACTTAAAATTTTTACTAAATTTTTCCATGGATATAAAGATTTGGTTTTGAAGTTTGGTTGTACCTTTGGGATAGCACATCCTCATTTTTACGGAAATGTGGTTAACCGTGCCAGGAAATTTAGAAATGATCCATGTAAACTTGTTGCTCCTTTAATTAAACTTATTCTAAAAGGTTACCTATTCAACACTGTAATAAGATCATTGAATATTGTTTTTATTAGTATAAATATTGATTTTGTTATCAGTAAATTAAAAGCTAACTACATATTATTAGTATGTTATAAACATATACATTTTCATGGATCTACAATCTGTCGATACCTGTAACATGGTATTGCACAAGGTCATGTTTTTCTCTGGCTTTTTATGACGTCTTTACACTAAATCCATTGTATGTTGGATGTGTACGGAGTGATTGATTAGTCTTAGAGACATGATTTTTCTATTAGTTGTTAGTGGCTTTGAACTAGCTGTCAGATAACTGCGAATACTCTCAGATCTGTTAATTGTGTCTTTTTGTGTCGGGATGTATAAGTACCCGGCCACGTCCACTTGTATTGTTTGTCTATCTGATGAGTTAAGCCTTTTTCAACTGATTTTTATAGTTCGTTCTTATGTTGTACTTTTATACCACTGTCCCAGGTAAGTGGGAGGGTTGGGATCCCGCTAACATGTTTAACCCCGCCACATTATGTATGTATGTGCCTGGCCCAAGTCAGGAGTAATTCAGTGGTTGTCGTTTGTTTATGTGTTACACATTTGTTTTTCGTTCATTTTTTTCATAAATAAGGCCGTTAGTTTTCTCGTTTGAATTGTTTTACCTTGTCTTATTGGGGTCTTTTATAGCTGACTATACGGTATGGGCTTTGCTCATTGTTGAAGGCCGTATGGTGACCTATAGTTGTTAATGTTTTTGTCACTTTGGTCTTTTGTGGATAGTTGTCTCATTGGCAATCACACCACATCTTCCTTTTTTATACACTCTAAGTTTCCCTCTTTTTTAAGAACACACAAAATGAATTGATACCTTATTTTATTTATTATTACTATCATAATGAGAAAATTATCTTATGGGTAATTGTGTTATGTAATGTTGTTCCGTTGCTGTCTTGTGGACGAATATCTGAAATCTTCGTGTAATCATCAATCATATTAAGGCTAAATTCCGACTAAATTAAACACTGGTTTCTTCGCATAGAAACAATTCTTCGTTTATCTGAGCATGGAACGAATACTTTATTTCATGGACAATAAATGTGGATACATAAAATGGAAATCTAAGCAAAATTGTTATTCCAACAATTCAAGAAAAAAAGTGTTGAAATGTATTCAGTAAACAACACGTGTTCTCGGCTTATTGTAAGCAAGTAGTAGTTCATCATGCATTGTTATTTATTTAGTAGATTGGTGAAAAACCCAGGTAAAGACTATAAGGGTCATACGTAAATAAACAATTACATGTGCGAGTACATAAGTATGCTAATTTATGCATACCCATATAAGGTACTGTTCCCGACCTGTTAAACAAATTTAATGAATGAAAACAGACGAACTTGAAACAAGATTCAAAGAAATGCATACAGCTGTATACAGTGTTGAATGCAAAGATCATCCTTTAATCGCTTCCAGACTTTTTTTGTCAACCTCGTGATAACGGGATCCTAACTTTTTTTGGAGGATCAAAAAATTAAAGTTACAAAGTTGGAATGAATATACCATATAATTTCGTGATACAATGACTTGAACCATAGGCCAATAAAACCTATTTTCGTCGATCCTGCGCATCACCCAAAATTCACATTCGTTTGAATCGATGTCTTGTATAATTCGAGGGTACGGTTTGTTATCGCCGTAAGTGACATGTTGCATTACTTTTATCAAACGGGAACTCAGATATCCAAAACCAATCACATGGCTCTGTTTTCTTACAGAAGCAACTTACATGTCTTGACTGGAGTATTAAATTATGTTGCTCCTGACAAAAAACCTGAAATACAACAAATTATGTTTATTTACGTCAATCGCCAAAAATCGATATATTTGAAATGATTGTCTGGGGTAAAAGTATTAAATATTGTTAACCGTTCCCTGTATTCTATGAACAGCTTGGGTTTTCAAAGATAGGTTCTTGAAACAGTGTTTGTCAATGACTGTTTCGTATACAAATATTATTGTTCTAAAAATGTACCGAATGCTAGCAAAGTTTGTTGTCATGATCTAAATAATCATCAATAACCCAAATTGTTTTTTTTGCTATCTGGGCCGTATATATATAAGTGTATTGTGTTTTTTTTTTGTTCAGGCGTTTCATTGTTAGTGATATTGGTTTCAAACGATCTTGTATTAATTTGTTCACAGCTCAACGTCTTCTCCTTCAGCCCCCAAAAAAGCCCAGCAGAATTGAAGTCATTTAACATTTGCCTAATCGATTTTGCATCCTTCACATTCTGACCATTTGCTATTACTCTACCAGCTGTCCTTTTCTCCGCAGCCCCTATGCCCTGGCCGTGTTCAAGAAAGTTCAAATTTCCTACTTTAAAATCTAGAGAAAAAAAACGTGCACAGCAAGTAAACGTTCTGTTGTTTCCTATACTGGGTTGTTAGTCCATCACTTTCAAAATAAACAGAATCAATCTTTTATTTAATCTTCTTCAAAACCGGAGTCAAATTTGTCCAAATGGCGGCTGGATTGTGTTATTTACAATAAGAAATAGAACAGAATGATAATAGTACTTTATTTTGATGATATTCCAAAACAGTATGTATTGAAATGGATCGCTTGCTTGTGCCAAAATGTAAGCTTTGGAATTATTTTTCGTATTTGTAGTTAAAATTTGCGGAGAAATCCATATGTATTACTACATGGTTGTCATTTAAGTTTTCATTCAGCCTGTTCAGGGTTTGATACTGTACTATGTTGAAATAGTAGTAGCAGCAAAACGTCTTTAAACTTTCTTGGAACTCATTAATAAGATGACATAATACTCTCGGTATCCAACCTTAACTGTTGTTGAAATAGTAGCAGTTGAAACATTTTATATCTTTTCTCTCTACGTGTGCACCACTTATACCACGATACCTGTTGTGTACGTTCCTTTCGTCTTCTTTCTTTTCACAACTGTCACATTGCCTATACATACAATTTTTTTTGGCTATATCACAGCAAATATTGTAAATAAATGTTTCAACCCGTTTAGTTGGTATTAACTGTGATTTGTAGAACTTTTCTGTTAAGTACTGAGAATTCTCATAATTTATACAATGACATGTTTCTCAGTCTATCATTTGTGCGCGGTTTGACAATCCTAAGGGGTCTACATTTACAAAGCATTGCGTATGAAACCGGATGTTCTGGGAATTCGTTGTAAAATTTCTTGTGAAGATGTCGAAAATCATCACTTAGGTAGTTATCAAAAGTACCAGGATTATACATGTATACGCCAGACGCGCGTTTCGCCTACATAAGACTCATCAGTTATAGCATAGGTAATGCTTCCGCATTTTTTTTATATCTGGTTATAGTCTCCTTCTTACCAGCGGCTAATCTACTATTTTCATCCCTTTGCAGAAATTCGCGGGCCATTTTTAAATATTTCGTCAGTTTTATTTTTATGCTGTTTACTATGTTCTGTTATTTATTATTCTGCATAAATAATGTTTCTGTGCAATGTTTAAATCTATATTTCTTATAAATGTTTGATTTCTCTACGTTTCGTAAAATTTGTCTTTTCTTTTCAACTGACCTGAAATGGTACAGTAGTGTTTGCTTACGCGCGCGTTTAGAGGCTAACGTTGTCCCTTCAGCAAAACATTTGTCTTAGATTGGGATTATTCAAATGAAAGCTTTCCTTTTTTCTTCATTCTATGAAGACGCTGATGGTAGCGTTGGTTTAATTTTGTTTATACGCCTTTGATCTATCTTTTCTCACCCTTTTTCTACCTCTGTCTCGTCGCTGATCATTTGTTCTTCTAATGTTCTGTTGAATCCCTCCGACTTCCAGAGACACAGGTGGTGTGTTATTTGCCAAGAAATTATTTGTTGCAATTGACGGTTTCATTCTTTCCGTTTCATTGGCTTGGTGTTTCCTGCAGTATTTTATTTTTCGCCTTTGCTCTCGTTCTGTCATATCATCAATTGGTTTTACAACATCAGATATTTTTTTAATCTTTGTATCTGTTCCTTTCTTTTTTGCAGACATTCACTGTATTTTCAATAGTCTGTTTTTGGTGCTCTCGCAATAGCTTTCTTCTTTCAACCACCGTCAACTTTTTTTTTGCGATTATGTTTTCTAGTACTATTTTTTCCTTTCCAGAGTCAATTTGCTCTTGTGCATCACACACGTATTTTGACCAAGTTATCTTGAAGTCGTCCGGAAGAGGATGTATTGTTGTCCATTCGTTTGATGTGTTTTGTCATTTGATTTTGCAATTTGGTTAGGGACTTTCCGTTTTTAATTTTCCTCGAACTTCAGTATTTTTGTGATTTTACTTTTTTCGTAGTTATTGCCCGAGTTTGATATCAGCTAGGACTAATGATGTATCTAATTTGGTTATCCAAAATTTAAGCTCATCATAAAGTTTTTATTATAATTATTATTTAGTGAGTTATTAACATTATTATTATCATTAGTTATAAAATTATTAACAAAAGGAAACGAATGTGTCCACAAGACATACCCCCAAAAACGGAACACGGTAAAATGTCATCTTCGGACTCAATTTGTATTTAGTTGTTTTAACATTATATGATTCCGACAAAGCTACCTTTGGTCCCTGAATGGTCCTTAAGGTGCGTTTGCACGGTAAAATTTTTCATCCGATTTGATACCGTTGCCCAAGTAAATCGTTCTGCGTTCTGTTCACATGATATGATTTTCATCCCATTTTACAATCCGATTTGATACCTGAGTAAATCGTTCTGCGTTCTGTTCACATATTTTCATCCCATTTTACAATCCGATTTGATACAGTTGCCCAGGTTAATCGTTCAGCGTTCTGTTAACACGATACGAAAATGTAACGATTTTCCAAACGACATCCGATTTTAGTGTTGACATGGTACGGTTTTAGTAGAAAACAGGTACACAGGTAAACATTGAATGGACAACTGTATCACGTAAACGTACCTGTCTTTGAACTGTAACTTACCTTTGTATGTAAGTACTGATAGACTGATGAAACTTTACCCTCGAGACGCTTCTTGTAATATAACAGTTGAAAAAAGAGTATGCTTTGTGTTTTGCTTTAGATGTCTCATTGTAGTGAACATATAAATCAGAACTTATTAACCAAAGCAAGTGAAGGTTATATGTAATACAAGATAAAAAAAAATCATCGTTTTCGCTTATATAACTTTTGGTCATTTTCGTAACGACTCTCTTGTCATTGGTTACGGTAATGATACATAAGGGAATTGACACGTACCCTGACTTTCGTGGATTTAAGCGGGATTGAAATGTTTTAAGGGCTGGCCGTGTTCTAAAATTCATAAGAAACATTCACCTTTCACGAAATGTATCTGACTAAAATGCATAGAAATTTAGACTATTAGTCCCCGAGGGTATCACCAGCCCAGTAGCCAGTACTTCGGTACTGGCATGAAAATACGGATTTTTGTGTTATTAAAATTTGCTGTTACAAATATTAGAAATTATTATAAATTAAGGAATGTATCTCCCTCGTGCAAAGCTCTGATTCCTTTCACGGATTTGGCTATACTTTTTGGACCTTTTGGATTATTGCTCCTCATCTTTTATATAAGCTTTGGGTTTTTAATATTTTGGCCATGAGCATCACTGAAGAGACATGTATTGTCGAAATGCGCATCTGGTGCAAGAAAATTGGTACCGTTTATTTATTACTACCACTGGGTCGATGCCTCTGCTGGTGGACTATTAGTCCCCGAGGGTATCACCAGCCCAGTAGCCAGTACTTCGGTACTGGCATGAAAATACGGATTTTTGTGTTATTAAAATTTGCTGTTACAAATATTAGAAATTATTATAAATTAAGGAATGTATCTCCCTCGTGCAAAGCTCTGATTCCTTTCACGGATTTGGCTATACTTTTTGGACCTTTTGGATTATTGCTCCTCATCTTTTATATAAGCTTTGGGTTTTTAATATTTTGGCCATGAGCATCACTGAAGAGACATGTATTGTCGAAATGCGCATCTGGTGCAAGAAAATTGGTACCGTTTATTTATTAGACGTGTACGGCAATAACACATTAAAACATACGTGGTTATTTATGTGTTAAAAGTAACAAAATATACATACCGTTGGCATCATCTGCCACCTTTCTTCTTCGTATTATCTCCCCTTTTCTACATCTTAAAAATTTCAGCCTCTTTTACAGACTAACAGATATTATCTCTAGTTTATTACAAATATGATTTTTATTCAAAACGCAGTAATATGATCATTAACATGGTTATAAAGGTTCACGTGCATATGTTCTTTCTTTTCCTCAACTTTGTATTTGTTTTGTCTTTCGAACTTTTTTCATCTGAATGTCACTGGTTAGTCTTGTGTGGACTAAACGCGCATCTGGCGTATTATATTTTTAATCTGTTTCTTATTGATAGCTATTGTTAGTGTGTTTCTCTGACCTACATTCTTTCCCATTTATTTGTATTGTAGTCCTGTCATATAATGTTGCCATTTTAATGTTATATTTAATATTGTCATAAAAACGGGAGGTTTGGCATGCCACAAAACCAGGTTCATCCCCTTTCCATTTTTTTGTCTTGAAATATCGTGTACCAAGTCAGGAAAAAGGACATAGTTATATTATAATTCGTTTCTGAGTGTCATACATTCTAATGTTCTGTTTCTGTTTCTTATATTTGATTCGCTTCCCTCAGTTTTAGTTTGTAATCCGGATTTGTTTTTTCTCGATCGATTTAGGAATTGTGAACAGCGGCCGTATACTAATGTAGCCAATGATTTGCCAATGCGACCACACTCCACAAGAGACCAAATGACACAGAAGTTAACAACTATGATAGGACACCGTACGGCCGTAAACAATGAGGAAAGCCCATACCACATAGTCAGTTATAATATGTCCCAAAATGACAAATGTAAACAATTCAAAACTAACGGCCTAACTTATGTACAATAAAACAAATATGTAACACATCAACAAAGGACAACCAATGAAATACAGGCTCCTGACTAGGGACAGGCACATTCACACAGAATGTGGCGGGGTTAATCATGTCATTGGGATCACAATCTTCCCCTAACCTGTGAAAGTGGTATAACAGTACAGTATAGGAACGAACTATAAAAAGCAGCTCATTAGATGGATTAAAATACGAATACTACAAATACAAGTGAACGTGGCCGGATACTTGTACATTCTAACTACCAAAAAAACCCAACACAAAATACAAATCTGAGAGTACTCGCAGTTACTAACAGCTAATTCAAAGCCAATAACAACTAATAAATAAAATCATATATCTAAGACTAAATGTCTATTGAACAGTGGTATAAATGGTATACTACTGTTGCCTTTATTAAAAGCCGTACGATGACCTTTAGTTATTTTCATCATCAGCGTCCATTGGTTTTTATATAATAGTTGCCACAGACCACAACTAATTCCTCTATTAGTTCTTTATAACGTTTTGTCACTTAAAAAAATATCCCAGCTTTTTATCCCCAATTTGTTGTGTGTTAAATGTACAGTTCGAGTGTTAAATGTACAGTACAAGTCCGAAGATATATCCAAGTTTCAGAAATTTGGCTAATTTACATTATACAAATTTTACCAAAAACACACCCATACCCCTATAGACAATGGACGTCATACCATACTCCGAATTATACACAAGAAACTGAAAATTCATATAAGATTTACAAAGGCCATATGCACCTTACTTGGGACAGGCTTAAAACATGTACTAGTATTGAAGTAACAACATTTTTGCAACAAGAAGTGATGTCTGATATAAGTTGGTATAAAAGTCAGTGTCGATACCTCTCTGCTGGTGGACTATTAGTCCCCGAGGGTATCATCAGCTCAGTAGTCAGTATTTCGATACTGACATGATATAACAAACTTTACTAAAATTGTCCGTTAATAAATTTAGAAATGATTAAGAAACTAAGGTTTCAACTCCCTCAGGCAAAGTTGGAATTAGGCTATTTAGTTTAGGTATATTTGACATATAGCTCTTCAACAGTTTCGGTATTCATACATCCTCGGATTTCAAATGTTTGCCTTTGAGCGTTCCTGATAAAGATAAATCCAGAAAAGCGCTTCGGACGCAAGAAATTAATAATGTGTTGTTTTCAATTTATTGTGTAAAGGATGTAAATTATCGGTCCTGGCAAGTCATTAAATATAAATCTATCTGCATAGCAATTATGATGAGTCTTATATAGAAGTATTAAAAATAGTTATAGGCCTATTACCTTTGAAAACTATTTACCCCACTGGGTCGAAGCCACTGCTGGTGGACGTTTCGTCCCCAAGGATGTCACTAGCCCAGTAGTCAGCACTTCGGTGTTGATATGCATATCCATTATATGGTCATTTTTATAAATTTACTGTTTGCAACAGTTTGAATTATTCGAAAAACTAAGGATGTTCTTAATCAAGTCATTTGGGACAACTTTTTGGAATTTTGGGTTCTCAATGCTCTTCAACTTAATACTTGTTTGGCTTTTTAACTATTTTGTGTTGAGTGTCACTAATGAGTTTTAAATATACGAAACGCGCGTCAGACGTATTAAATTATAATTTTGGCCAATTTAAAAATAACTACTTACAACACCGGTTCGATGCCACTGCTGGTGGACGTTTAGTCCCCGAGGATATCACCAGCCCAGTAGTCATCACTTCGAATATGGTCATTTTTATAAATTTACTGTAACAAAACTTTTTTTCGAAAAAAACTATAAAAATTTTCATAACCCAAGAATAGATTACCGTAGCCATATTTGCACAACATTTTGGAATTTTGGGTCCGCAATGCTCTTCTGCTTTGAACTTGCTTGCCTTTATATATATGGAGACGAAACGCGTGTCTGGCGTATTAAATTATAATCTAGGAACTATAATCATGCCATAATTAGGTCACAACTTTCCGCTGAATTTTCTCTTCTACAGTCCAGACAGAAACATTACTTGGTCCGAGATCACTGATATTATCATTTGATTTTCCTTGTCCCACAAATATAGTCCCTAGTGTGGACAGTGAGTTATTTGCCAATTTTCTGTAAACCCCTTCCAAATTTCTGTATGTCATTTGCTTCACATAGCAAGTAGGGGGTGAAATGAAACTGTGAAAAAAATGGAGAATGAATTTGAAAGTAAAGTAGTAATTTGGATTAGCTGAAAAGGTTTAAAATTAGCACTTATGAGATTGTCAAAAGATTTCAAGACACCCTTAAAATAAAATTGGATATGTTTTAAGTAAGAGCTGATTAAGTTTTCTATAATTTTGATATATTATGTCACAAAAGTAGTACCCCACACTGTAATATCATTGAGAAAGCGCATGTGTATTCTATTGTTGATTTTCATTTATTGTCTAAAAGAAATGCACTACGAAATAAATGTTGTCTTTGACCATTTCAGCGTTACAACGCCATAGGAAGGCGTTACAGAAACAAAACACTTTGCTTCTCTTAACGTCATAACTATTTCAGACTATCAAATTTTCTCCCAATAATTTGTACTGTCTATGAAAATTAGAACACTGTCAGAAAATCTCAGACTACTATTAACAGGTTCAAAGTTGTTTTTTTAAACTAATAAT
The DNA here is from genome assembly GCF_036588685.1 of Mytilus trossulus. Taxonomy (NCBI): domain Eukaryota; kingdom Metazoa; phylum Mollusca; class Bivalvia; order Mytilida; family Mytilidae; genus Mytilus; species Mytilus trossulus. The sequence continues at coordinate 27,923,096 of NC_086373.1, read as the reverse complement.
ATCAAACAGCGTACATTGGAGCTAATTTTAATAAATGCAATAAATTCTAAAAAAATAAAGATAAATCTTTCATCAACCAGAAATAAGACAAGAATGCAAGAATTTCAAAGACGGAGATAAAAACACCTCAAAGATCAAATTTTAGTATTGTAGACTTTGTATAATTTCTATATCATTATATCAAAACTCAAAACTTTTCTCTTTAATGTATACTTGGATAAGATAGTTCATTTCCTTCGAAAGTTATCATTTGTTCATATACCTGTTTTGTGAGTTTATACCGAATAAAGTTCTGAGTTCAAATGTTTCATCAAGTTATGGAAATAACTTCAATGAAGCAATACAATTAACCCTAGCTTTATTATGACATAACTGGAATTTTGAGGATTCAAATCATTTGTTTAAAAATGTAAAAATAAAGTGAAATTTGTCAAGAAAAGCTTTATAAGAACCCAGATCTAAAAGGGACAATTTATTTCAACTCCAATATACAATATATTATGTATAAATATTAATATAATCTTAAAAAAGAGCATTAATTGAACAATACATGCAGTTGTTATTTTCATTTTAAGTTGGTTTTATATGACAGTTCTTGTCCATTCGTTTTTGATGCGTTTTGTTATTTGATTTTGCTATGTGATTATGGACTTTCCGAATTGATTTTCCTCTTAGTTCAGTATTTTTGTGATTTCACTTTTTACTATTTTCCCCAAGTAATTGAAATGTTATCAAAAGTATGGACATTTACAGATTACTGTGAATTACTTAAATCAAACACATTTAATTATGAATACATATAAAAATTAACACATCCTTGCTCCATTTCTTGTTTTCCGCACAAAAAGAAGGAACAATTACAAACACACCAAGAAGGCTAAAGAACAATTAGAACGATTGTCCTGTCTGTATCCATTTATCTGTAATAATTGACTAATGAACCGAAGCAAAACTCAGCTTCCACACTTCTTGTATAAACCAAAGTTTACAGGTAATATGTGGAAGCTGAGGGTCCACTTAATTGGGGTATTGCTCCACGGAATCAGTACTTAATGATCTTTGGACTTATTTGAATACCCACATTCAGCCAATTTAACCATCTCAACCATGATAAACTTTTTGGCAGGTTTGGAAGAGATCAAACCTGTCCTTTATTTGCAAATTTACAATTGTTACAGGAAAAATGAGAGCAGTTTTTTAAAACTATTGTTCAACTATATGTTCATTAAAGGAAAGAATTTACATTTTAACTAAAGTAACGGAAATTTGTCACATAAAAGTTTACTCGAATTTGTGTTTTGTGCTTCATTAAAGGACATGAAATATTTATTGGAAAGTACTTTGTTGAGTTCAATTAATGTTTAATATAGGATTTTATTTCTTATGTTGTATTGATATTAAATATGCACTAAATATTTGCCTTTGTTAACTTGTTGTTTTCAAAAAAGTTAAAGTGTCATTCCTTATTTACAATAACCAAATGTGTTCTTGAACATAGATTAAATAAAAAAAAAAAATTCAATTTGTGGAATTTTACAATATTCTATCTTTTGGCTTCATGTTGTTTTTGAGAAAGAAAAAAACCGATTGCCTAGACAAAGGCAATACAATAACTGTTAGCATAGTGGAGATCATCCTTCTGAACCTAGAGGAATGTAAGAATGAGTGACCTCAAGTTGCCCAAGTCATTGATTTTAATGAGGAGACATGTATGATTCATTGGTACAAAGGTTTCAAAACCAAATTTTGGAAGCGATTCAGTAGAATCATACAAGGAAAACGGGAAGCATGGACACAGCAAATAACCGCATCAGAAATAATGAGAAACAGTTTTTGTTTAACCAAGGGGGATTTCTTACAAAAAATGTTAAGAGTTTTATAAAACTTAAACTTCATGATATCAGATCTAAATATGATTTAATATGAATATGCGCATAAAACACAATATTTTACAACAAAAACACAAAATCGGGAAAAACCAACTTATTTGAATTTATGGAAGTTGATCAATATTATTGAAAATAAATTGTTTTTTCAAACAACATGAACAATAACATTAGAGATTAAGCTTATATATTCTGTTATGCCTTTTCCCTCCCATAAAAATAAGGAGTTCTTGTTTGTTAAAGCCCAATTCGTGGCCATTAGTTATTTATTCATGTTGGGTGTGGTGCTGTCTCTTAGACATATTTTCAAATTTCCATTTTTATCTAATAGTAGTTATCAACGGTACATGGTTTATAATCTAATACGCAAGACGCGCAATGAGTCTTGAATGAAAAATATTATAGCACCAATCTTCAAATTTGATCTTAAATCATATTTATTAGTCAATGTGGGGAGACAAATGGTTTGTTATGTTCATCTAACCAACTCCGTATAACTAACTTAGAACACAGAATTAAAAAAAAACACATAAATCCGTTTGTTAATACGCATGATCCTGTCATCGCCAATGTATATAACGCCATCGAAATGAATTAACCCTTTTTAATGGAGAGCGAGAGAATGAAGAAAATTATGCTAACTAACTCTATCATAAATTGTAAGAGCCATTCATTTGACTTTAAAAAAAAGAATTCTTACAAGAGAACATTTCAAAGGAAATTGACAATGTTTCTTTGACAACATGTAGAGATTCACGATGTAGAATTTGGAGTAAAGATAATTTAAACTATCTTGAAACGGGTGAACCAAAAACATTTAAAAGTGAACAAATTGTCAACACAAGCACAGGCATGACATAAAAATCCAGAAATTTAAATTTATTGTATAGCATGTCCAACAAAGTAAAGCAAATTACGTCGGACGAACTGGATGGCCTCTATTACAAGACCTACATAGTATTATAATTATTGTTAACTTGTTCTCGTCCTAAACATGCATGAATTATTTGCCACTGGACGTTAATCAACCAATCAATATGGGGCCATGACCAGGACGGAAAATGATATAAAGCTGACAGCCATTCGTTCCGGACATAAAGGAGCAATTACAAGACTTTTGAAGAATTTTGGAGACATAAGAGATAGTTCAGATATAGAAAAGTGAGGAAGATACAGCTATTATAGATCCTGTACAACAGAAAAGGGGCATTTAAAAAAAATATATAAATGGAGGACGCTAGTTCGTGATGGTAACAACAAACAGAGGAGTATATGTTCGATTTAGATTCAATCATCCGTCAAATTAGAAAGCTCATTCAATCCTAACAATTTAGTAGTTATAATTTATCTGTCGTTACTACCGTTGTTCAAGTTAGTAATGCTGATCCCTCTGATTCACACCTGCATACCTTAATTTCATCTACAGCAAATAGTATACCACCAAGTGACTCCTCTCAATAGAACCCGCATGCTAATTGTTTCACGTCGACATCTCACTTGAACTCAAATGCAGCATCGCTTTGTAAAGTAACCCCGCTATTGAAGGCCAAACGGTGACCTTTAGTTGTTAATTTCCCTGCATGTTGGGTTTCTTAAGGAGAGTTGTCTCATCGACAATCATACCACATCTTCTTTTTTATATCAGAGATTATTTTTACTACGAACACGTCTTTGCACATTCCAAGTTTAAATTCGTCTTCTAGCGCAAACAAGCAGTTCCACAAATTACGAAAGTTGAACTTGTCTACTTTTAATGGGAATATTTTAGATTGGCAATCCGTTTGGGATTCATATGAGACATCTATTCACACAAATCCAACACTCAGCGAAAAAAAAAAGTTCAACTACTTTAAAGTCACTAATACAGAGAGAAGCGTTTCAGATCATATCATTTTTTTCTTTATTTACAATATGTTGGTAAATGCAAATGTCCTTTTAAAGCTCGAGTCGGCGCACATCTCCAATATGTCAAAAATAAGTCATAGAAACACACAGGTAAATATTTCAACCAGACAGCGCACAACATTCACCACATGGCTTTCGAAATCATCGCGGTCCCCTGGAACGATCATAAGGACCCTACGTTAGACGTTCTTAGGAGTAAAAGAGAGGATTATTGGATCCTCGAACTCAGAGCGCCAAAAACCATTGTAAGCAACAGTTTAGAGACTTCCAAATGTCAGTTCACTTCTCACTCTTTGGTCGGTTATTAATTTGACTAATTTTTGGGACTCTAAACGAAGCCTAGCGATAAACTGTAAACGATAATGCATAAATAACACTGCATTTTTACGCATTCAGAGATGAATAATATTCTTAGCGTTCTCTATCATTTACTTATGGCGTTAACAATACTCTAACGTCACCTAACGATGTCCTTTTAAAACCACTACACAGTTGCTGTTCAATGTGCAGGATGTCAAACAGCTCCTACCGTTGCGGTGTGTGTCAAGCAAGTTACACAAGCAAGAGCAGTCTTAATCGACATTTGAACCTTCAGTCAACAAATTTTTGACTGTGAAAAATGTGATTCAAAGTTTACAAGAGCAGACAGTCTGCTCAATCATGACAGGCGGATACATCTAAAAACTAAAAGAAAGTCGGAGGAACCTACCAATTTCGCGGGTCCATGACTGAATTAAAATATCTAATCATGTGTATGTCTTATTTTTAGCCTTGATTTTTAGTATTGGTATAGTTGATTGCTGATTACAAGACGCACAGTTTGCTCTGCTTTCTAAAATTTTCTGATTTAACCCGTCGACCTGAAACTTTATATCAATTATTGGTAATATTATTATTTTCTGAAAACAAAAGAGCCTGGAATGGAGTGTCAGCAGGATTGTACTATCCATATAAAAGTTATAAATAAAGTTGAGTTCTTTGATTCGCTGATTGAAATACTACCATAGGAAACAATGTGACAAGTGTCAACCCAGTGATTATGACCTATGTATATAACAAATCGCTAACACACCGTTTGGTGGTGCGTCTGACATATGTTGCGGAACGTACATATAAAGTAATAGGTAACACGTGATATAAAATGCACGACTAAAAAAGGACAATCGCATCGGATGGATCCAGAAATTATTAATTAGTCCAATTGTTTGTTTGAAACAGTAATCGTTATAATAGGGAAATGTTTTCAGTATACCCTAATAAGTATATATATCCATATATAAGTTTGACTTGTAGCTTTCTTCAGTTATTCGTTTATTAGGTGTCTTTACATTTAGTAGAAAGTGAAATCACAAAAAAACTGAACTTAGAGGAAAATCAATTAACAATACGCATCAAAAATGAATGGACAAGAACTGTCATACTCCTGACTTGGTACAGGCATTTTCAAATGCAGAAATGGTGAATTAAACCTCGTTCTATAGCGCTAACCCTCTCACTTTAATGACAGTCTCATCAAATTCCGTTCTATTTACGTTGATGCGTTAAATAAAGACACAAAAAATAAAATAGTCAAAATATGGGTACATCAGTCATCATCGTATAACAATTTTAAAAGAAACAATTTAACAAAACACAAAAACATCTTCTATCTACGAACAAATTCACTGATTTGAGTGTCTGACGTCAGAAAATTTTATACGTCACATAAATTTGTCGTTCAATGTGCATACAAACAATTTTAAAATTTACATAGGCAAAGTTAGCATACAGGGCTTAAAAATTCAAAGTATGTAAGAATAAATTTCAGAAATAGACCGAGATTTAAACTAGTCCAAAAGTTATATAGAATTTATAAGAATCCACAAATAGTTAATCTCACTACGTGATTCAATGATTTTGACGTTTGTGGTTCAGAAAGAGGGACGAAATTTACCAAAGGGACAGTCAAACTCATAAATCTAAAACAAACTGACAACGCCATCGCTAAAAATGAAAAAGACAAACAGAAAAACTATAGTACACATGACACAACTTAAACAACTAAAGAATAAACAACACGAACCACACATAGTTGTTCAACCTATATCGTTATTCATAATGGAAATATATCTTAATGCCATATAATAGAACAATATCATACTGATGGGATCTTTTAAAGTACAGAGTCACTTTATATTAACAAAATAAATACAAAAAGTCGCATATACAACACAACCCACCAAAAAATTAAAGCCAATACAAACACATTGACGAGATGTATAAGTACCGAGCCACGTCAAACGGATATCGCATTAAACCATTCAACAGTACAAGTAATATTAATAATAGAACAAAGACAAATGAAAGAACTATAAAACACGATAAGATGATAAACAACATCAGTACGCAGAATCTATAAATCAAGAACATCGTGTATTATTTGAGAAGTTGACATGGAATATTTATCAACAAGGTCTTGATACCTTCCGATGAACTTTTTTTTAGAAAAAGGACGAGACGTTCTTTTGCATATCCCTGGTTCATCAACTTTCTACTCAGACACTGATGACGTTTAGAAAAGTCTGAGTGAATATCGAATAAATTGGAAAATATATATATCCCACATGCCGGTGAAGTTAGTATATTGCTACTAAGGTGGGGGAAATTTATAATTTCAAAATTAAAATCGTCTCGTTTGTCATAGATTCTGGTACTGAGATGACTGTGTAAGTCAAATTTGAGATATAAGTCTAAAAATGAGGCGGAGGAAGCCGTGCCTGTTGTTTCTTTAATCTCTAGTTCTGGGGAATATATTAATGGAACCCAATCAGAAAAGTTCGCATTGTTTAAGGGAAGAACATCATCAATATATCTGAAAGTGAAATTAAATAACCTGGCTTCTTTGATCCTCTCAATTAAGTGAGTTCTGTCATACTGGAAATTTAGAAATACATCATAGCCTTATGTTGAAATATTGTCCAAAACGACAGGAATTTGATTATGATCAAATGGTGACAAGGACAACTTTAGCTGTTATTGATCACAACCAAAATCAGAATCGGGACCACAAGATTAACAAAAATTGGAAGAAGGCATACAATGCAAGTTAGTGTGCCCTAAAACCACAGGACAATGGGTTGTGGAACCAGTATTCAAAAACAAAAACTTATCAATGGGTATATGCAATGATGGAAAATGTACTTGTGCAAAAAGACACACTTGTGCTCCCAGTACAAAAAAGGCAGAATGAGGGCAACATAGCACCGAAGCCAGCTCCTCAAAAACAGAACTGATTCATATTTTTTTCCCGAGATTTGATAAAACTTTTAAGTATTTTGTTTCATCTTATAAGGAACTCCGATTCATATGAAAATAAGAAGAGGTCGGCAAGAGGAGGCGCACAGTTTGTTCCCATAGGAATGCCGACAATTTGTTGGAAAAGTCTACATCCAAACTCAACAACTATGCTGTCGATAAGAAACTCCAGCATACTGACCACAAGTTTATTTGTGTAGAATGTTTGACCTTTTTGTTTGTAACTATTAACGAAATATGCCTGATGAAATTCCAAAGTAATAAATTTACAGCGTATGCTACCATTTTTATGTTGAAAGGTATTGTGGTTATTTCTTTTAGGCGATTTTTCAATTTCACATGGGGAATGGTGGTATACAGGGTTGAAAAATCAAAAGTTTTGATGGAACTAATTTCAGAAAAGACCGAGATTTAAAATTGTCTAGAAGTTCTTTAGAATTTTTAATAATCCTTATATGGTTAATACCACTACGCGAGTAAACAGTTTCACAGTATTTCTGAAGACCCTCTTTCACTGCGGACAGAATTTTGGTCAATCTAATGGACAATTCTTTAGTGGAACATGAAGATGAGCCAGCAATATACCGTTGTTTGTACGGAATTTTATGAAGCTTTGGTATCCATATCAAACCAGGTAAGTCCTCCGATTTGGTGTTCAATGTAATGTTTATTGGAGTCATGAAGGACTTATGATTTGCTAGAATCTCATCCTTGTCAAATGATATGTCTTTGTATGTGGGATTACCTGAGTGCTCCTTTATACCCAATTCTTTTACAAGACATTCGTAGTAATACGATTTGCATACAAAGACAATATTATTTGAAGCTTTGTCCGCACACCAGGTCCACTTATGTTCCTTTTAATATTCATTATAAGATCCCTTTGGATCCATTATACCCCTCATTCCCTCGAAATTTGTACTTTTCAGGATAATATTAAATCTAAATTTTGGGGTAACTATCGCACATTTAAGACAAAAATGTGACAATAAAATTAGTAATTGAAATGCTCAAACTGAAAGCATGAACTATCCATACAAAAGTTTACTGGTTAACTTGTTAATGTGTATTTTTTCATAGGTTTTCTATAATAGTTTGGTTTCAAAATGACCAGCCCCCCTCCCAGGTGAAAAATGATAAATTTCTTAATAAATAGACTAAAATAATACAACAACTCTAACTGTGGGAGATAAAAGAGCTTCGTAGAAAGCACTTTTTTTTTTAAACACATATTAAACTTTTAGTCGCGAGTTGGCATCGTTATTTTTTGTCAAAAGGCTATGGCGATAGCAAAATTAGATAAACATGTAACAAAAAAGCCATCAAAAGGAGACTGGCAAAACTGCAATACAAAGATTGCTTTGCCTGTGTGAAGTCCATCCAAAGCTGCCAGAAATCAACTGAGTGAAGGATTCCAGGGTTGGAAGCATGGCTTGGAGAATGGCATCCGCCCAGAGGAGGGGTTAAAAAGATCTCTTCAATAGAATAGTGAGTAATTTTGATAACATAACAGATTGAAAGCATGTTTGGTTTTTGCTGTCTCTTTTTTTTCGACAAGAGCACAGAAAATGCAAGCAGCGTAGTTTTTTAAATCTATGAGGATAATATATGAAACCCCCTAAAGAGCCTATGTCCGACACCTTGGTCTGTGTTCATCTTCAACAATGGACTGTCTCCACAACGGGTTTGAAATTCTGAGCTGATCAATTGTTTTTTTAAAGAATTATTCACTTTAATGAGAACATTGATTGTATGGAAAAATGCATTGCTACAAAACTTTGTGAATTTTTCGAAACGCTAAGGATTTTCTTATCCAAGGCAAAGGTTACCTTAGCCGTATTTGGCTCAACTTTTGGGAATTTTGGATCCTCAATGCTCTTCAACTTTGTTCTTGTTTGGCTTTATAAATATTTTGATATGAGCGTCACTGATGTGTCTTATGTAGTCGAAACGCGCGTCTGGCGTACCAAATTATAATCCTGGTACCTTTGATAACTATCTACAGAATGGTTATTGTTCAATTTTTTTTTTTATCAAATACAAATCAAAGGATTTATATGATATCAATAAAAATTGCAATTTCAAAAATAACTGCTCATTACATATTTTTAATTAGTTCTCCTTGGAAATATCTCTGATATTGTTCTCAAGTCACAAATTCTCTAGTAATATAATTTTAATAAGTTTCAAAGAACTTTGAGGACAATGGAGCTCTGTTCTTTCATTCAAGTTTTGATAGATATTAAATCATCACAATTGACTATCCAAGACGTTATTACAACTCTAATTAAATCAACTACCGTTGTAACACATTTAAAAGTTTGCAAATTAGAAATATATATCCAAGCAAACAATTTGTCAAATGCGAGTAGCATGCACATTTCAAATAATTGCATGGAAGCTTTGTCAAAGTCGCGCATACACCATGAGCAATAGCAAATAGATTAAATGCAGGACATGAAAAGAGAAATTTAAAATGTAAATATAAAATCAGTTAAGAAAATTAAAATGCTTCGAGGAAAACACAGACCATAAGTGACAAAATAAAATTGTACGATGTGAAACCGGTAAACTACAAATAAAAAAGAAGCTATAAGCAGGTGGAACACCTCACATACCAATCAATGTACATAGATTGTAGATGAAGAAAACGACATTTGATAATATACATGTATTAGTAAAACCTATACACAAACAAGAACAGCTCATTTATGACGGCCAATATATGAAGATTTAATTCAAAAACTGCCCTAATCGAGAAGCAGAGTTCTGATAGCATGACGTTTTTAAAGGAATAAACCCATCAAAGTTAAAATAGTACATAGATGTTCATGATCGCACATGTTCTAAATTTGTACGATGATATAAGAGGTATAGATCTAAGTTCATGTAACACAATGTTTTTTTCAACAATAAGTGGACAAGAAATGATTAACTATGAAAAAGTCTAAACAGTCGATCAATTGTGTCTGGCATATGGTCAAGGAAACACTGTGATGTCCCTGAATATGACAGAATCCTAATGCAAATGTGTCAACATAATGAAGTCAAATTATCAAACTTTTGTATATAAGGGTAACAACATAACCAAATCATTTTACCTTATCAAAAAAAGATATGAAACAAAGCTGTTGACAAACGAAAATAAAATAATTAAAGTATTTAAAGGAAATCCATTACATCATCATTTATACCAACATAATTTTATTCATAGTTGGGGAAAAAGAATATGTTTGGAAGATAAAATCCGGTCAAACATAAAGGCAACAGTAGTATACCGCTGTTCAAAACTCATAAATCCATGGACAAAAACAAAATCGGGGTAACAAACCAAAACCGAGGGAAACGCATTAAATTTAAGAGGAGAACAACGACACAACACACCCAGAAACGGACCAAGCATCAGACAAAACACCACGAGAATAACAAATATAACATGAAAACTAAATACATAAATTTTGGATAGACAAGTACCGTGCCACGTCTTATCTCAATATCTCAAAAATACAAGTGCTATAAAACCAGGTTCAATCCACCATTTTCTACATGAGTAAATGCCAGTACCAAGCAGGAATGGCAGTTGTTATCCATTCGTTGGATGTGTTTCAGCTTTTGCCATTTCATTTAGGACCTTCCGTTTTGAATTTTCCTCGGAGATCAGTATTTTTTTAACTTTAAAAACTCATTCACCCCACTTCATTACCACAACCAAAGATAAATTTACATCAAAGATTTACTAATTTATTGATTTTTTGATGTGCGAAGAAATTTTGCAATGAAAACAAATGAGACAAATGCAGTGGCAGATGAATTGTAACTAACCATATTTGAGTTAGAAAAAAAAGGATTTCTTGCCGTTTTTTTTTAAACATGGGCTAATTAATGAAAGTTTCGTTTGGACAATATTGGAATAAGCAAAGTCCATCTTTGTCCCTGGTTCCTTTGTGTACCATCTTAAATTAAAAGTTTAAACCGTAACTTAATTTAGTTTACATGATTTTTTACGGTTTTATAATCCCTACAGAGAACTAGACTTATACCTTGATGGTACAAAAGGAAAGACAAGTATGATACAGGATATATCATGTATTAAAATTAACGGTACCAATTTTATTGCACCAGATGCGCATTTCGACAATACATGTCTCTTCAGTGATGATCGTGGCCAATAGTTATCAAAGGTACCAGGATTATAACTTAGTACGCCAGACGCGCGTTTCGTCTACATAAGACTCATCAGTGACGCTCATATCAAAATATTTATAAAGCCAAACAAGTTCGAAGTTGAAGAGCATTGAGATTCAAAATTCCAAAAAGTTGTGCCAAATACGGCTAAGGTTATCTATTCCTGGGATAAAAAAAAATCCTTAGTTTTTCGAAAATTTAAAGTTTTTATATTCAGGAAATTTATAAAAATGACCATATAATTGATATTCATGTCAAAACCGAAGTGCTGACTACTGGGTGGCCAAAATATTAAAAATCCAAACTTATGTAAAAGATGAAGAGCTATAATCCATAAGGTCCAAAAAGTATAGCCCAATTCGTGAAAGGAATCAGAGCTTTGCATGAGGGAGATGCATTCCTAAATTTATATTAATTTCTATTATTTTGTAACAGCAAATTTTAATAACACAAAAAATCCGTATCTTCATTTCGGTACTGGCTACTGATACCCTCGGGGACTAATAGTCCACCAGCAGTGGCATCGACCCAGTGGTAGTAATAAAATTAACGGTACCAAACGTTCTAGGTTTGGCGTTAAGTTCTTGTTTTTGATCGCGTCCGTCACCGGGTATGTTTTACAGATGGATGTATAATATGGATAACGTTTCGACCCCACTCTTACTGGAATATAATAAGGAACAAATGTAGTATTAATTTAATTATGAATTTGCATCTTATTGGAAAAGGCTTTCATGTTTCCGCTTATTTTTTTTTGGGGGGGGGATTTGCTTTATTTAGCGAAGGGAGTACGCAAGTCACGGGCACAATGTGAAAACTAATAGACCTATTCCAGATATTTAAAAAGCACGTCCCAAACAGGGAATGTTGTTTAGGCTAGAAAAAGACCAAACATGCTTAGCCGTTATCGCGACCACAACAGAAAAGAAGCCGTCATATTGGTGTCTACTTTCCACAATATTTTTGGTATACTAATAGTAAACCTAGGATTATAGGCGCACAGAATAAAATCATGGGCGCTGTCGACTAAATGGTCGGTCGAGTTGAACGAGATCGTGCTGATTCTTTAATTTATTGCTAATATGCTTCATGAATATGTCTTTTGTAAATTCTTTTTACATGTGACCTGGCTTTGTAGTTACAAATCCGGACATTGTGGTAAAGGAAAAAATGTACAGCAAATTCTGTAATTATTGCGATTAAATTAATCAGTCATGGTTACAACCGAATAATTTAAACTCATTTTATATTTTGTGTATAAGAATTAATTTAGATTTTCTCTTTATCGCAATAATATTTGCATACAATACTTTACAGTATTGAATTTCTTGTTTTTCATTTGAGCTCATGTGCTATGTCTACATTTCTTTTTGTGTTTCTTTGATACATTTGACGTGGATCTGTACTTATACATCAAACCATTGTGTTATCGTGCCATGGTCAAGTTTTGGATTATTGTCTTTGATATTTGCTAATGTGCTTTCTTACTGCTGTTCCCCGGTTTTTCACATATTTACAAACTATGTCCGTTTGTTCACTTATCCTTGTCAATATAATGGAAATTAATGCAACTTCAAGGTACGAATGTTAATCATATTAACACATGTTTAATATTGTATTATATAATAACAATTGTCTGGTGTATTTTATTGTTTAAGGTGCCCCTGTCTACGAGAGATTTTAAACCTTTACACAAAATATACCTTCTTTCACAATTAGCATTATATTAAGAGCATTATGTTAAAAAGGGAAGATATGTTTTAGCATTTATAAATTCTCCTTCAAGAAATATCTTTTTATAAGGGAACAATACAATAATCAACCCAATCACTTTAAGATTACAAAGCCGTTATCACTTTAAAATTATAAGTTAACGAAATTCAGCACTAGCCGCAAATTAATAACACCTATTACCTCAAATATTTATTGTCATATGATCTCTCAACAATTAGTCTGTGACAAATAATATTTTAAACATACAAAAAATATATTTCACAAACAAAACCATAGGAAAACATTTATTAATAAGAAATCGATCTACATGATATATAAATATCTTTATATAAACAAATCAAGAGTCCCCTGTTGTCAGTTCTAATGCCTATTTAAAAAACTACCTTAAGCTTTCTACTTCTTTTAAGGTTGATAGGCAAAGAAAATATTTAATTTTCTCATTATCTTCCATAGTGCTATAAAAATTGAACGACTGATCCAAAAAAACAAACATAGACATAAAAAACCATCGATAAATCAACATTCAACAGCAATACTGTTTCAAATTAAAATTAGCAAGAAGTAAAATCACAAAAAATACTGAACAAATAGACAACAACTATCATATTCCTGACTTGGTACAAGCATTATAAAATAAATGGTGGATTTAACCTGGTTTTATAGGATATAAACCTCTAACTTGTATTACAGTCTCATCAAATTCTGTTATATTTACAACGATGCATGAACAAAATAGACATAATAAATAAAATAGTCAAAATATGAGTACAGCAGACATCACAGTGACTGTGTTATAACTTTACAATAGAATCTATCAAATTTTAAAAACACATTCTTTGCTTTGTGTGTCTGTCGTCAGAAATTTTAAACGTCACATAGGAAGAAATTTTGTCGTTCAATGTTTATATAAAACAATTTTATAATTTCACATGCGGAATGTGGCCAACAGGGTTAAATAATCAAAAGTATGCAATAATTTAATTCAGAAATAGAATTTCTAATATTTGAAAAAAATAAACAAAAGCTAGGTTATTAGACTTTTGACGATGTGAATTTAAGCATAGATGCAATTTGGGTACTCCTCGTTACAGAATCATGGGTAGTTTGGAGGTTGATTCAAACCCATTTTTGTATGACTCAATATGGATTAAAAATCAAATTGGTGTATCTATACAATAAAGAAGGATAGGGCTAGAAAATAAACACAGTATGAACATTTTTTACTTGATCATTAAAAAACGTAGGTGGAAAAACTGTCAAAATAGGTGCAATTTGTGTACCGTTACGTTATAGTCAAGTCATTATGTATCATTTAATCAGAGTTAATCATCATCCTCTACAGAAATGAATATTTTAAATTCCCAACTGCATATACATGTATCCAATACATACTTGGTAATAAAATTTTGTTGTAACTAGCAAAAAAAAAATTGAAGGGTTTTAGAGTTTCGGAGCTACTGAAGGCCCAAGACGCTATAGAACAAATGATTCAAAATCATGCTTTCTTGGTGTTCCGAAGACCCTTTCAAAATTTGAAAATGCAAGTTTTGTTTTAATATTTTTTTTACTATATTTTGGTCTCAAAGCAACATGTATAAATTCATTGGAAGACTTTCTAGGGACAACATCAAAAGACCAATGTGCATGATTAAGCAAAATTGAAATTCACATAGTTTAATAAGTCTATGGCTGCTGTTTTTTTTTAAACTCGTGATCAAGTTCATAATAAAATTACTAGATTACAAAAGGAATGCAACAAAATACAGTAGGGCAATCAATGAACAAAAAAAAACAAATAAATAAGAAACATTGATCCTGAAAAATCAGGGCTATGTCTAAAGGAAAACAGAACTTGCTTCTTGCAAGTTTAAGGCACTCGCTGTGAACACAATTTTATATGGAGAATCGAGTTTGGGTTTGAAATTGTCCTATTGAGGCATTTGTCTCAATGTAGTTACGGCTCTGTTAAAATAAAAGTGAGGAAAGGTTTCCTGAGACAATATACCTCAAGTTCAATGAAACCAATTTTCAGACACTTCAAGTATATTTAAAAAGTATTTATACTTTTATTGTTAAAAAATTGAGAAGTGTTTCCTGAATTTTTTGAGATTATCAAGGCTGAGTTATTTATTTTCAAAATCTCCCCCCCCTCCCCCCCCCCCCCCCCTAGAATATCATATGGTCGTTCCCTAATCACATGGCAAAATCAAATAACAAAACGCATCAAAAACGAAGAAGAACTGTCGTATTCCTGACTTGGCACAGGCATTTTGAAATGTAGAAAACGGGGGATTAAACCTGGTCTTATGATGCCAACCCTCTCACTTTGATGACAGTCAGTCTCATCGAATTCCGCTATATTTACATTGATGCGTTAACTAAAAAGACACAACAAATATAAAATAGTCAAAATATGGGTACATTCACAGTGGGTACATAAGTCATCATCGTATAATTTTTTTTAAAAGGGACAATTTAACAGAACACAAAAACATCTACTATCTACAAACACATTCATAGATTTGTGTGTCTGACGTCAGAAAGTTTTATACGTCACATAAATTTGTCGTTCAATGTGCATACCAACAATTTTAAAATTTACATAAAAAACTACAGAGGAATTACTGTAACACCAACATTCTCAAAAGTTATCGAGAAGATACTAAAAATTAGAGAGAACTGTAAAATAATAATATGTCAAAATCCGTTACAAAGAGGTTTCACAGAAAATTCATCACCATTACTTTGTGAACTTATAGTAGAAGAATTTGAAAGAGAGAATAAAGATCTTAAGCGCCCAACATATATAGGCCTCCTGGATGCAAAATCTGCCTTCGATGTAGTGGTTCACGCAAACTTAATTAAAAGACTTCATCAATATGGTTTTTCAAATCAATCAATATTATTGATAGACAATCTTTACCAAAATGCTGTGTCATATGTCAAATGGGACAATAGCTTCTCAGAAGATTTCTTTAAAATAGAACAAGGTGTTCGGCAAGGCGGCACTCTCAGTGCTGATTTATATAAACTATATATAAATCCTCTTTTGAATTTTCTATGTGACTCTGGACTTGGTGGAAAAATTGGAAACATTAATTGCTGTGCACCGACATGTGCAGACGATGTTGCACTACTTGCCTGTAACCCATTAGATATACAAACAATGGTAGATATAGCCGTGGATTTCAGTAAGCGCGAAGGATACCATCTACAACCTTCAAAAAGCGTAATTTTACCTGTAAAAAGCAAAGCTAAAACTATAGAAACTAATTTAGGATTTTGGAAATTGAACGATACTGTAATGCCAGTGGTAGATAAAGCTTCACATATTGGAATAACGAGATCTCAAAACAATTCTGCACAAACAACTGTTGACGAAAATTTAAAAAAAACCAGAAGGGCTATCTACAGTCTAATGGGAACTGGTCTACATGGGGAGAATGGTCTTGATACTGAAACATCAATTGCAATGTTGAGAAAATATATTCTTCCAATACTAACCTATGGGCTTGAAATTGTGATACCAAGAGGCAAAATTCTTGACAATTTACAGATCCAATACAAAAAGTTACTTAAGCAAATTCTTTCACTAAATATTAATGTGGCTGACCCTGCTGTATACTTAATATCTGGTTTACTACCTATAGAAGCAGAAATACACTTAAAAATCCTCTCATTGTTTGGAAATATTGCAAGATCAAATAAAAATTCATCTGAGTGGAAGCTAGCAGAAAGACAACTACAGATTAAGAGCTTTGATAGTAACAGCTGGTTTATAGACATGAAAAAGATATGTATCAAATATAGTCTAGAAAACCCATTATCACTACTTTATATTGATATGTCAAAAGGAAAATGGAAGAAATTGACTACCACAGCAGTACATAAATATTGGACAACAAGAATTAATGAAGAAATAATGTATTACTCAAGCTTAAAATACATTCCAACATCTTTATTTAAAGTTGGGAAAATTCATATTTTGGCCTTAGCGAACAGTGCTAATCAAAGAGACATCAATAGAATTCCAATAAGAATAAAAATTGCAACTGGAACCTACATTCTACAAACGAATAGAGCAGCTTACAATCAAAACAACGTTGATCCAACTTGTAAATTATGTGACCAAGCAGAAGAATCACTTTCACATTTCTTGCTGTGTTGTAGAGCACTTGACCAATTTCGTACACCAATTTTGAAAAACATTATATATAAATGTAGTGAGCTTCCTGCTTTGCAACATTCTAATAGTCAGCTAGACATTTTGCAACTTATTATTAATCCATTCCACTATGCTTGCAGTGCTGAGTCAGAAAATGATATAAGCTATAGAATTGAACCTCTGTGTAGACAATTAATTTATAAATTACATAATAAGAGGTACGAAATACTCTCAAAAATGGACTTGATAAGTAGCAGGAGAAAGATGAACTTTAAAGTCAGTTAGATAGGTCAAATAGGATTTTTGCAGATCGCCTAGGCTTAATATTAAGTTTTATAAATAGAATTTTAATAGTATAAAGACAATTTTTATCTTTTACATATAAAAGGATAAATAAATATCAAAAACTGTGAACTGTGTACATAATCCTCATAGTGTATATATATTGATGGATTGATATTCTATACTGTTGCGGTGGTGGAACTATTTTTATTGTTTTACTCCATATAACGGAGGTGTGCCTATATTGGTAGAAATTCATAGGATACAGATACAGATACAGATAGGCAAATTTTAACATACAGAGTTAAAAATCAAAAATATGTTAGAATAAATTTCAGAAATAGACCGAGATTTAAACTTATCCAAAAGTTATACATAGAATTTATAAGAGTCCACAAATAAGTTGAGTCCACAAATAGTTAATTCCACTACGTGATTGAATGATTTTGACGTTTGTGGCTCAACGCATACTGTAATTCATAATAGAAATTTATCATAATGACATATAATAGAACAATATCATACTGACGGGATATTTTAAAGTACAGATACGATACTGTTACTGGCCACAAATCCAAATTTTGAGCAAATATACAAAATTTCGAACTCATTTTACTCGAAAAGTAGCACATGAAGGTTTATTTTTTTAGATTAAGAGTTTATTAAAAATTCTAGAAATGGAAAGGTTTAGATCATGGGATGTTACTGTAGCTTGTCATTAGTTTTCTTCTTAAAAAAGGCTTGGTTACACCCCTATGATCATGTATGTATAGTCACACCCTTGTGATCATGTATGTATGATCACAACACTCAAGTACTGTGGTTTTCAAAATTATTAATGTCATGGTCAATGTGCTGTAACCATTCCACAATAGTTAAATTATTGTTGGCAATCCATTATAGTCATTCCAGACAGTAGATATACTGTTACCATTTGGGAATGGTCAATCTAAGGATACTTTTGAAAAGATCAACTAAATGGTAGCACTAGTAGTCTAACACTACATCGACCATTCCGGAATGGTAACACTACATTGACCATTCTGGAATGGTAACACTACTTTGACCATTCTATATATAGATTATACTTTACCTTGAAAACATTTGATCTATAAAATTAAAATTAAGACTGGAACTGGGGAATGTGTCAAAGAGACAACAACCCGACCAAATAAAAAAAAACAACAGCAGAAGGTCACCAACAGGTCTTCAAAGTAGTGGGAAATTCCTGCACCCGGAGGCGTCCTTTAGCTGGCCCCTAAACAAATATTTATACTAGTTAAGTGATAATAACGTCATACTAATTTTCAAATTGTACACAAGAAACTAAAATTAAAATAATACAAGACTAACAAAGGCCAGAGGCTCCTGACTTGGGACAGTCGCAAAAATGCGGCGGGGTTAAACATGTTTGTGAGATCTCAACCCTCCCCCTATACCTCTAACCAATGTAGAAAAGTAAACGCATAACAATACTCGTCTTCATGAGTGTGACCCACCATAAGGAAATTTTTCATAACTATGAATCTTGAATTATTTAAAGCAGTTAATTATTACAAAATCAGTTTCATTTCTATGAAATAGGTACATCAAAAGAAGACAATGGTGAATTTTAGAAATTTATATTTGTGCATTGCATTTGTCAATATTCTTAATATAATAATCATACCGGTTTTTGTTCACCCTCCCACAGTTATCCATCTGAAGGTATAGCACTTCAGGTAACGAGTCCTTCATCATGAACAGAATATTCATTAAAGTTGAAACGGTTAAGTTACTGCCATGAGGCCATTGGAGTATGTCAAAAAATCCATAAGCACCTATCCCATGAACAATGGCACCAAGAAGATGGGTTTTAAGCTTCCACATCCCGTCTGTAAATTTTGGTGATGCTGTGAAATGTGGAATCATAGTCTTTGCTTGGTCCATTGCGTCCATGATAAAAGATAGGTACTTCATGGCATGTTTGTAGTACTTTTCTCTTTCAGATCTAAAATATAAAATAGATAGAAATAAAAACATAACATTTTACATTTTTCAGTGTTGAAGGCCGTATATTGACCTATAATGGTTTAATTTTTTAAACTGTTATTTGGATGGAGAGTTGTCTCATTGACACTCGCACCACATCTTCCTATAACTATATTAAGAAATAAAATGCTTTGCTCCTTCATGAATGGGGCAATTACCCCCAAACTCAATCCTAGGCTTTCCTTTTGTGATATGGAACCTTGTGGTACAATATCAGACAGATTCATACACTTACATACAAGTTATTGCCAATAAATTACAAAAATGTTTGTTTTTGGCCCCTCTTTATTCCTAAAGTGTTGGCACCATAACCCCTTAAATGAATACAAACCTTGTACTTGTGGTATAAAACATTGTGGAACAATTTCAGAGCCATCAAAATATTTATACACAAGTTATTATCCTGTTTTGTGCCCCCAATTCCTAAACGTTTTGGACCATCATCCCCAAAATCAACCAAACCTTCCTTTTGTGGTATGAGCCTTCTTATAATATTTCAAATAAGATCTATTAATGTCAACTAAAGTTGTTTTCCAGAAAGCAATGATATTGTCTTGTGGTAATAAGCATTGTGTCTAAGCTTCATGGTATTTGGTTGAGACTAACTAAAGTAGGAGATTAGAAACAAGAATTTCAATATTTTTTCCATGTGTAAATGGGCATAACTTCAGAACAGATGAAACCAATTTTTACCAAAATTCAAACTTGATCAGTGTTTTGTGTTAAAAAACATTGTGTATAAGTTCCATAAGATTAGGTTGATGCAAACTGAAGTTAGAGAACTAATATGAAAAGATTGGTTAGCAGGAATCAAGAAGCTATTCACTTTTTTATTTTTGTTTTTGTTTATTTATTTATTTAATTATATATTTATTTATTATTTTGTGGATTCTATTTCATTTTTCAGAAGAACACAAGTATTAAATTCTGAAAATCTTGATTTCTGCAAAATATTATAAGTAAAATATCAAATGATTTGCATAAATTTGGAGATACAGATTTTTATCGCTATTTTGTGCATTTTTCCTTTGATCTTTTTTTGTGATAATTTTCATATCATGCTACTCGCTTGAGATGGAAAATTATCGCTAGAAACTAAGCAAGCACGTGGCGTTGCTAACGAAATTGACAACGTCGGCATAGGTAAAAAAGTGATAAACAGATTATCATTGATCATCTCAACTCGATTGCCTTTATCGCTTTCGCCGTCCCGGCTCAAGCGAGAAAATCAATCTCGTTGAGAGGATCAACGATTATTTATAAATCTATAATAAGAAAAAACTAATATGACGGGTTTCATAACAAATTCCCCATGTCTATCATAAAAAAAAATCATCCATATCCCCCTTGTTCAAAAGAACATTAAGGTTAAAAAAAAAAAGGCAATAGTAGTATACCGCTGTTCAAAACTCATAAATCCATGAACAAAAAACAAAATAGGGGTAACAAACTAAAACCTAGGGAAACGCATTAAATATAAGAGAACAACGACACCACACCAAAACGCAACACACACAAAAACGGACCAAGCATCAGACAGAATCACACGAGAATAACAAATATAACATCTTAACCAAATACATGAATTTTGGATAAACAAGTACCGTGCCACGTCTTATCTTAATATCTCAAAAATAAGAGAAAACAAACGACACAACATTAAAATGCCAAAGTCAGGTAAATTGTTTTAACAAGAAGGTTTTAATTTTCATCTTATGTTCGCTTCTCTGTTTTAAAATAACAAGCTTGTGTTTGCATATATCTTGATTTTTTTTTTGGAAACAGTTTGCCTGGGCAATAATGAATTTGTTCATTTTTATGGATAAAATACAGTTCCAATTATAACTTCATGACTTACTCTTGGTATGGCAATATGGCGTAGTTCTGTTCTCCATACAAGAAGGAAATGAGACAGTGATATACATTGTGAAGTTGGTCCCTCCAATTCACTGACCATTGTCTGTAAACTAAAGATTTTGTTAAACAACAAGGTAGATGAAGCTGCTTAGTGTCTGGCATAAAACCGGCATAAGAATTTGCAAAATCTTGAAGCCACGCTAGGGCAGTCAATGTTTTTGGCTCAACACTTCCTAATGGTCGTCCACTTTTCTCTGCTGTTACCTTTCCATCTATAATAAAAAGTTCAAATTTTATTGCTTAATTTATATATTTTTTTAAATGTTTGAACCAGGTAAATAGGGTTTCAATCTAGTTAAGGAGGCTTACGGGTACAAAAATTTCAGCAAAAAATTAAACATTTGTTTTTCCATTATTAGTTATCACTTTATGATATGATACAAAAATGAACCCAAAAAATCTATTCAGTCAGTGACTTTAGAAATGTGTATACATTGAAAAAAGCTCCAAATTATCGCCTTTTGGTGCAAAAATGCTATTTTTGGGCATTTACATTGAAATATCTTTTTTTACTCATCGGTGACCTATATTTTTTTTTCAAATAAGCTATACATTTACTTAATAATTGTAAAATTTAAGCGATTTCTGTAATTTAGTTCTTTTTTTATTTCGATATTACTTCTTTTTCTCCAATTAGTTCAACAGAAAAAAAAGTATTTTAACAAAAATGTATGCTTCTTTCAAATGCAGATTGTGAGCGTAAATGATCGGTGACCCCTCTTTTTATTTACTTTTTCTCTTAGGTATAAGATAAAGTTCATCTAAAGAATAAAATAGCGAAATCTTATATTAAATTTAAAAAAAATGATTTAGACCCGTGAGCCCCCTTAAAATATGGATCTCTGATTTCTTTATACAACATCATATGTAGTATAACGAATTCATAGATTTTTATTTCAATTAGACTTTTAGGATTTCATTTTTTTTTAAAGTGATGACATACAGACACAGTATGCTTTTTAGAATTTGTGTGTTGAAATTAATCTCATGTTATTTAATAAGTGTTTATGATTATGTTTTCATACACATTTCTGAAAAAGGTAAAAAAGAGTAAATTAACATTCCTACCTAAAGCCTGCTTTTGAACAGTATACAACGTTGACTGGAATTCCTAAGGTAAGACTCCATGCCTTCAGACACACATTTTTCGATCCTACAATCCATTGTCTTTCACTTCCTCTTGAACTAAAAATTGGAACAAAGATTTGATTACTGATCATAGCAATAAAAACACAATATTGAGATAAATTCTTTCATTCCCATTAAAGAAAGTAACATTTTTAAGTAATTGTTTGCATCATATGAAAGACAAATTTATTTACTATTTCTATCATTGCATGTTTTGTATCTATAGACTTAAAATAATATGGCCATTTTAATTATCAAAATGTTTAAGTAAAAAGAAATAATTTATGTACTCCCTTAAGGTGGTAGCTTACACTACAGGGAGATAATTCTGTAAGAATCAGCTGACCATTTAAATCAAGTGAAATTGTTAAGGAAATATAAAATTAACAATCCAAATTAATATTAGTAAAGGTGTCAGGTACCACTTTATGTCTTGAAACTTACTTTGAAGATAAAATAATCCAGTCAATTATACATTGGATTCTCTCAGATTTTGTTTCTTCTTGGAAAAGGGTTCTTGCCATTGCTAGATCTTAAATTTTCCCACATGACAGGCAAAATACAGAACAACAAAATACTACTTGGAGTGTGTCTAATGCAATAATCTTCATTTTTTCCTGTAAAATAAAATGTATTTTAGCCATAAATATTTAAAATCCTAAAACACATTTTACACAATTTTGGATGCTGTATGGGTTTTACTCAATGTTGATGGCTATGTGGTGGCCTATACTTCAATGGCAGTATGCAGGGTTTAGGAACATCAGTTTTTTAATCTGATAGTCAAATGCGTTTTGTTAAAATATATTTTTCCACTATTTTTTATGTGCTGTATTTAGACCATTCTACAGTGAAAGTTGTTACATGCACACGTTTGAGATTTTCATTCGACATAATCATAGGTTGAGCATTGTTTTCAATTTAGGCTTGTATATATGTATAATGTATAAGAAATTTTTTTTTTTTATAATTAATGCATATATATGAATATCCAAAAACAGTTTCTTTTAAGTATATATAAATATGCGTGATATGCATAAAAAAATATTTTTCACATTTGCAGATATGTATATTCATAAAAAAAGAGTAAATTATTAGAAAATGGACAGACATATTGACAGAAAATTCTTATGAACTATTCCATATTTACCCTTCCTCTCTGAATGCCTGTCATCCATTGTTCTTATTTTGGGTAATGTTTCAACAGCACCTATAATTCATGGAGAAAAAAAATGTGTATAACTGATAAGCTGCCTCAAGTTGTTGGATGGGTAATAGTTTTACATAGGAAGATTTGTGACATTATTTTAGACGTGAATTTCCATGAGAATTAGTCTAGGACCCTAAACTTATGATATCAGAATAAATTTACAGTAATTGTTTTAAAATTATGAACTTAAATTTTTGTATTTGATGCCACTGTCATACAAGTGAGAGGTTTAGCTAGCTTTAAAACCAGGTTCAATCCACAATTTTCTACACAAGAAAATGCCTGCACCAAGTCAGGAATATGACAGTTGTTATTCATTCGTTTGATGTGTTTGAACTTTTGATTGGGGACTTTCCTTTTTAAATTTTCCTTGGGAGTATTTTTATGATTTTACTTTTTATACTGGTAATATTTGTTCATCTTGTAAATTTAAACCAGGACAAATTTACTACTTAGTACACATGAACACTGATGATAAGTAAGGAGATTTTAAATCTTATCTATGTTGCATGTAATATATATTCCAAAACATAATATCTTATATAAAATTTTCTTTCTTCTTCATTTGAACTTTAAAAAAAATATATATATTAGTATACCATGTTCTTCAAAGTATGAGAAATCTTCTTCCGTATCACTATCCTCATCAATGTCTTCATACTGGTATGGATCTAGGAAACATTTATAATCATTTGTCATATGTTTAGTAGTAAATACAGTAGTTTTGCATATTTGATAAATAGCCTGCTGTTTAATCCATATCGCGCAACTTTGATGCGCACCCTTTATCGCATACCCTTTATCACACCCCTACTTTTTTTTTCTTCAGAAAGTCAGTTTTATTTAATATAAGCAAACGAGGGCTGCCACATGTAGAGAAGGATCTGAGTTGTCTGATTTATATGAAAATTTCATGGCAGATAGATCAGACTTATATGCTTATATCGTGTTAGCTCAAAGACAAAACAAAAAAAATAAGTTCATTATACCACATTCATTCTGTGTCAGAAACCTATGATGTGTCAATTATTTAATCACAATCCAAATTTAGAGCTGAATCCAGATTGAATGTTGTGTCTATACTTGCCCCAACCGTTCAGTGTTCAACCTCTGCGGTCGTATAAAGCTGCGCCCTGCGGAGCATCTGGTTGGTTTTTAAAATCATTTTTTTCAAATGAGCCATTTAAGGGGAGATAACGTTTTCAGTTCAAAATTTATACTAGGCTAATAGGGAATTTTTTTATTTTTTACTTTTGGCAAGAAAACCAGTTCGAAAACACCATATTTTAATTTTATTTTCTTAAAACATATTATGAAACCTATCTTCTCATGCCTCTGCTGGTGGACTATTAGTCCCCGAGGGTATCACCAGCCCAGTAGCCAGTACTTCGGAACTGGCATGAAAAAACGGATTTTTTGTGTTATTAAAATTTGCTGTTACAAAATATTAGAAATTATTATAAATTCAGGAATGTATCTCCCTCATGCAAAGCTCTGATTCCTTTCACGGATTTGGCTACTACTTTTTGGACCTTTTGGATTATAGCTCTTCATCTTTTATATAAGCTTTGGATTTCAATATTTTGGTCACGAGCATCACTGAAGAGACATGTATTGTCGAAATGCGCATCTGGTGTAAGAAAATTGGTACCGTTAATTTTATTACTACCACTGGCTCGATGCCTCTGCTGGTGGACTATTAGTCCCCGAGGGTATCACCAGCCCAGTAGCCAGTACTTCGGAACTGGCATGAAAATACGGATTTTTTGTGTTATTAAAATTTGCTGTTACAAAATATTAGAAATTATTATAAATTCAGGAATGTATCTCCCTCATGCAAAGCTCTGATTCCTTTCACGGATTTGGCTACTACTTTTTGGACCTTTTGGATTATAGCTCTTCATCTTTTATATAAGCTTTGGATTTCAATATTTTGGTCACGAGCATCACTGAAGAGACATGTATTGTCGAAATGCGCATCTGGTGCAAGAAAATTGGTACCGTTAATTTTATTTTTTATTCTCACAATTTATTTAAAAATTCTATCTCAGAATTTTTGTATGCACTCTTATGTGTTTTTCATGAACAAACTAACCAAATTTAGGCAATTTTGAAAGACTCATAGCTTGAAAAATAGCACGGTGACACATACTTTTTTCAATTTTTTTTAGAAAAAGCATTATAAAATTTCATTTTGGCAAATAATAAGAAAATTCTGTCTCAAAAAACATCTACTTATGATCTACCTTAAACATACAAATATGATCAATTATCTTGTCTGATTTTAAAAAAACTTGAATTACTGTTTTTTTTTTATTTGGTGAATTTTAAGATCTTTTCAGATGTATTTTTGTCCAATTTGAGGTAAAAATTTCTCTGTTGTGAATTTTGATTATATGGGTTTTTCCGATGTGCTGAAACTGATCTTGCATTTAGATTTTGGATTTTGGGAACAGTCTACACTGATGTTCAAAAGGTCTAAATTCAGTGATGCATCAAAATTGAAGGAGAGGGGTAAACATGTTAATTAGAATCTCAACCCTCCCCCTCTGCCTGTAGCCAATGCAGAAAAGTAAACACGTACATAACTATACGCGGCACACATTGAAATTCAGTTCAAGAGAAGTCCTACTCTGATGTTAGAAGATGTAACAAAAGAAAATAAACAAAATAAAACCAAATATCTCTGACTTTGTTTGTTTGTGGCTTTAAAAAAATCTATCTGAACCTCAATTTACTTTAATTCGATATCTTTACCTTCTGACCGTTTTGACCAAATTGTTAGATGATTGCTTGGAGTTGTACATATAATATAGACATGATAACTTTTTTTAGAATTTCATGATGTACACAGTTATCATAATCTATATTTCAGGTTAAGTTTAATGGAGCAAAATTTGGTAGAAACCTTCTACTCTCCCAAATCTGAGTTCCTTCCTAGAATAACATCTGTCACAGAATTGATTGATAAAATAATGATTAAATGTCCATGGGTAGAGGTGCGGAAAAGGAAACGGAAACAAACAGATAAACTGGAGAAAGAAACCAGTACAAAGAATGCCAGAGTGGTGATAGACACACCAGTGGATTCCATTGAGTTTGATATGAGCACTCTATCTCCTCAACCAATGAAGGATAACTACTTAGGTTAGTACAAATAAAATGTACTTTACTAGGTTTGATTAAGTTGCAACTTTGTAAAATATAAAATATGAAAGTTAACTGATAACTGAATAATACAAACACAAAATGTGTGTACTGTTCAATTCATAAAATACACAATTCATAATCAGATAATGATAATTCTATAATTGATAGACTTAAAACTTTAAACAGTTTGAAATATGAACATAAGATCTTAAAATAAATGCAGTTTGTTTCATCAAGTTGAAAACATTTTAAAGGTTTTCCCTATAGGCTCCCCTTAGCCTCATAATATACAGTTTTAAACTAAATTATGTAGATTCTAAAGAATACAATGGTTTTGTAATTTGGTGCCTTCTATATTTTAGGAATGTTTGAGGTTAATGTTCTCACACTGATGCCTCCACCAGAAAAGTATTTAGTTAGATAGATGAATCATGATTGGGTCAGTGTATCGAAACAAAAAAAATTATGCTGCGACCAAATGTTATTTCACAATATTCCCTGTGATGATTAATCCAGTACAGGTAACATATATGTTTACATATATAACAAGTCAAAAAGGGTACAACGTCGCCATAAAAATAAACTATAAAATGAACAAATATGAGATATTTCGGATAACAGATATGTACGGTCTTCAACAATGAGCAAAGCCCATATCGGATAGTCAGCTATGAAAGTCCTGAAATGATAATGTGAAACAATTAAAACAAGAAAAAGAAAATTTATTATAACTGTTTAAAACTAAAGTCATCAAAATCATTAGATTTTTAAGATATCACTTCATGTTTCTATAAATGTCTGAAGGACCAGATCATGTGTTTTCAGGTGAAGGAATGGTCTGATTTTCAGCAGAAAAGTTGTCAGCGTACCAACTATGGACATTAGGAGGCAATCACTTACGAGCAGCCATGCAGAACATGGCAAAGGATGTTTACTTGAATGAAATAAGGTATTACTTTGTTTTTAATGTTCCTTTATTTTTATATTTGTTATAATAACTGAATTGTGTAATTATAATTGTTATCTATAAATTTTATGCATGACAGGATTCATGTGGAGAAGTCGAGGCATGCTTTTGCTTTGTTTATGTCTATTAATTTATGATAAGATCAGTATCCACTATTAGCTATTAATATGTAAAAGCACTATCACAGTTCTTTTTGCGAAAAATGAAAGTGTTTTATGTCTCATCTTACAATTTGTCTAAATATGTTTTTCTTTTTGGAAATGTTCAAATTCACCTGTACTGTGGTCTTACAGAAGGAGAAGCAATGACGATTTCCAACCTGCACAATGGATCACAGACTTCCCTTAAACCAACATTTCAGGTGAGATCAAAGCTTGATATCATTAGGCCTTAAGGGGGCTCGCTCGTAGGTATAAATATTTTTATCATATACTGATTATGAAAAAATGGGGAAAAAAATGGAATCACCATTCATTTAAGCTCACAATCTGCCTCCGAAAGAAGCATATATTTTTGTTTATGTCCTTCCTTCCTGTTGGGCTAAAAGGAGAAATAGAGGTAATATCGAAATACAGAAAAAGACTAAATAACAAAAATCACTTAAATATTACAATTGTTTTGTTCAAGGACGGTTTATTTGAAAACAATGATAAAAAAATATAGGTCACCGATGAGTTAAAAAAGATATTTTCATTTGTATGCAAAGAAACGGCAGTTTCGCACCAAAGGGAGGTAATTTGGAGCAGTTTCAATGATATAAACATTTAAAAAGTCATCTGGTGTCAAACTGCATGAATTTGTTTAATTAATTTTTGTACCATATCATAAAGTTATAACTTACAGTGTAATTAATAAAATTTATAATGAAATATTAAATGGTTAATTTTTTGATGATTTTTTTTTACCCGCGAGCCTCCTTAAAAAATTGAAAATGTTGTTGTCATCCATGATGGTTAAATGAACAGCATTTATGTTACCATTCCCTCAATTGTTGTATATGCAACATTTTCTTTTTTAGTTAAAAAAATATTTTTTCATAAATGAAAGTTTTATCGATAATGTACACAAACATTTAAATTGTAAATACTCAGTAAAAGCATTTTCTCAATACAGTTTGCCTAATAAAGATAAATATACTTTAAATAGGAAAATTAAGGATTTTATTATTTTGTCTCGTTTGACGGTGTCAGAAAGCGAGACATATGTATGCTGTTTCCAGAGTCGGTGGCATTGACAATGTATAAGTTTGTGATTAGGTCTAGTTTCCCACTAGTGGTAAGTCAAAGATTTTAGGTATGGAGTTGTCCTATTATTGTAACATCTCTTAACACTTTATGATATTTGGTATGGGGAGAATGTGGTTTAATAAATGCATTGTAATGAAAAATAATAATGATAAGTTAAAAAATAGTTGGTTAAGCTTTGAATAGAGTTTTTTTTTTTTTTTTTTTTTATATTCAGGATAATGTTTACCAGGCATTAAAAATGAAAGATTCAACAGACTTGTCAGCAAATGTTGCTCAAATGTTGGGTGAAATAGAAATGAAGGTAAGATCATTTTCATATCTGGTTTTACTGTGTCTTATGATTTAAAAATGTTATGAGGCTAAATAAAATTGGTACATGATTAAACAGAACAAATACAATATTGCACTTGTGGTTGACATTTACATGTATATACTGGGATAATTTTGCAGAAGGTAAATTTATAAGCTTACTTTTGCATAAAGAACATATTTGCTAAAATAAATTTCCACCATTTTAAAAGTGTATATGCAAAGGTATTGATAACAATTTTGAATTATCAAAATTTGGTAAAGCATATTGTAAACCGATGAAACAAAACTATAATCAACACTGGTTTTATTTCAGGAAATTGCAAAAGAAAGTGTGGGAACTGTAGTAAGTGTTGCCCGTTATGGGCAAGAAAACATCAAAGTATTCAACCTACTGGTTAAAAAATTCCAACAAAAGAATGGAATTTTTATAAGTATTCCCCAAGCTGTAAGTATAGATAAAAATATGAAAACCGTTGTTGTCAATCAAATAATTGAAATGTGGTTGAATTAATACACCAACAGTTTAAAATCAACCAAATGGCAGTGATGAGTTAAAATTTGCCTTTTCAGAATCTGAAGGACTATTGTTAATCTCATTGTTCGTACACCAAAATGAAAATAATTTTACGTCATTGGTTGAATTTCTATTGTTTACCACATTTTAAACCAATGAAATATTGCCTAGAATGCATTAGGTTCTAAAAAGGCAAATTGAGATCAATGAATGAGCACTTTTAAAATGTGTATGATAATGACTTCCTGTTTGCTGATTCATAGCATAATATTGATTTTTTGGTCAAAATAAAACTTCTCCCACACATTTTTAAGTTCTACCAAATTTAAAGACTTCTTAAAATCTCCATCGTCCTGCTCTTCCGAATTTACATCTTTTACTTGAACTTATTTTCTTTAGAACAGTAACGGTAAACGTTTCATTATTAAGAAAATACTACATTTGAACCGTCCTGGGATCAAGATTAAATGGGTATTAATCCTCACATGTTATCTTTGAGGTCTTCAACGATGAGAAAAACAGATCCATACAGAATGTTTAAGAAATTCCAAAATGACTAATGATAAAACATTAAGAATAAGTAAATAAACTCATCATAGATACCAGGACTAAATTTAGTATATACGCCAGACGCGTTTTGTCTACAAAAGACTCATCAGTGACGCTCGAATCCAAAAAAGTTAAAAAGGCCAAATAAAGTACGAAGTTGAAGAGCATTGAGAACCAAAATTCCTAAAATTGTTGCCAAATACAGCTAAGGTAATCTATGCCTGAGGTAGAAAAGCCTTAGTATTTCAAAAAATTGAAAATTTGTAAACAGTTAATTTATAAATATAACCATATCAATGACAACGTGTGTGACCTGTAGTTTTATTGAATCAAATTAATGTTATTAATTGAATTCAGATGAGTATGTGTAAATGACTTTTACTTTTTTATTGCTGAATTATTCTTTGAATGTAAGTTTCATACATTTCATGACATTTACTCATATTTCAGTTGTTTGAGGAGTTGCAAGGTATTAAAGACTTGAAACGAACAAGCTTTTTACAAGAGGCACTGAACACCTCACTAAAAGATTCTACCTCAAAAGTCAAAACTGCCAAAGAGAAAAAGAAACTAGAAGAGTGTATGCTAAATATAACAAAGAGCAATACAATGAACCAGTGTAGAGATATATATCCTGATCACTGTGATGGCATACACAGATTTTTAGGTACAATTTGTTGTTTATTTATATTCAAGAGATACCAATCTTCATTAAAAATTGTTAATAGGTATAATGGATACTTTTAAGCTGTATCCTAAAAATAATTTGGTGACTGGATTATATCAGTTTTCTGTTTAGAATGGATATAATTAAAATAGCAGCACACATTATTGTAAGAGTAAATGTAGAGTATTGGTTTGTATAAATATGAAACTGATTAGCTGATATAGTCGAAAATAGAGTTTTTTATTTATATGGATCTTGGCTGTATACCAGCTTTGATTATTTGTAATATCTTCAATTTTTCACTTATTCTTACAACATTTGTATAAACTTCAAGATTATAAAAAACCGGTTTTTTTCTAAAGTGAACATTGATTGGTTAAATATTTCTCAGTGTGTTTGAATTTGTTTGATAGCCTTTTGGTCATGACTGTTTGTCTCTAATATTTAATTAACTGTGCATTTGTATTCAGATATCGCAGATCAAATTTATTCGTTCTTTGTGTAATCATACGTTTTTTGATTGAGTTAAGTCTGCTAGTTGATATTTTATCGTATGTTTTTATATGTTGTGATGTTATGCTATTGTTTCAGAAAAAGGGAGAAGGTTTGGGCCCATTAAAACGTTTAATCCCGCTGCAAATGTTTGCACCTGTCCTAAGTCAGGAATCTGATGTACAGTAGTTGTCGTTTGTTTATGTAATATATACGTGTTTCTCGTTTCTCGTTTTGTTTATATAGATTAGACCGTTGGTTTTCCCGTTTGAATGGTTTTACACTAGTAATTTTGGGGCCCTTTATAGCTTGTTGTTCGGTATGAGCCAAGGCTCCGTGTTGAAGGCCGTACTTTAACCTATAATGGTTTAATTTTTAAATTGTTATTTGGATGGAGAGTTGTCTCATTGGCACTCACACCACATCTTCCTATATCTATTTGTTATATAATATGAAATTTTTCTTTTGTTGAATACTATACATTCACTTTGTATCTCTGGTTGAGTTTTGTTTTGTTGTTTTGCTGTCTGATTTATCAGTATCACCAGCCTCATTAAATCTCGTCTTACTTTAAATTAATACATCATAGATACCAGGATTAAATTTTGTATTTACGCCAGATGTACTTTTTTCTTCAAAAGACTCTTTTCGTATTCACATGTTTATATTGAAACATTGTGTGATTTACAAATTAAGATCAGAATTGATATTGACCTAATTTTATTGGATCTAATTAAGTTTACGTGATACTTGTAGTAAAACTTTATATTAAGGACTATTAAAATAATATCAATAATTAGTAAATCAGACAAGACATTTCAGCGTGTACACTCTTGTTTTCTACAAATCAAAGCTGTGATAGGATTTTCCTAACTGGTGTATTGTAGAAGTATAATACATAGGAATCATGATGCAGACTGATTAAAGGTTAAGAGCCTCTAAAATATAAGGTCTTTTATGTTATAGATAATGCATTTTAAAGGTTTTTCTTGTCGTAGAACACACCGAGGGTGTCAGGATTGATCAAATGAAAGACCGACCGAAGGGAGGTCTTTCTTTGGGCAATCCTGACACCCAAGGTGTGTTCTACGACAAGAAAAACCATAAAAAATGCATTTTCTGACTTATATACCGTTGAAAAATATTCTGGTTTTTTTTTTACAATTTTGCAGAAATTTTTATCCTATCTTACCGGTCATTAAAGTGGGTGATTCTGCTCAAATTATTTTGGTTATAACCACGCCTAACATTTAAATTATAATGTATATGCAAATAAGATGAAAATAATTCACTAAAATAAAACTCACTAATTAAGATATAAAAGTGTGTTATCATTGTCCAGTTATATTAAAAGAAAATCCGCATTACGACCATGGATGATATAGATTTGTTAGAGTGGGACCCGATTTTTCTTACGCAAAGTTCGTATTCTCAAGTAAGTGAAGAAAAAGAAACTGACATTCAAGTTATTTTGATTTAAAACCAAGTGATAATGATTTGGAAATTACCCGTCATAAGTTTAGACACGGTCAACCAGGGACAGTTAAATCCCTTCAAAACAAGATAGAGGAAACGGTGCCAAATTCAGTCAAAAAATATAAATGGGGTTACAATGCTTTCAATAGTTGGCAAGCCGAGCGCCGTTTACGTCCGATATCAGATAATTAAGGAATTCCCCCGAATTGTTTGCAAAAGGATTTGGTACACATGGACGAAACAGAACTGTCCACTTCATTACAGTATTTCATAGCAGAGGCCAAGAAAAAAGACGGAGGAACATATCCTTCCAATAGTATTTATGACCTGTTTTCCTCAATACAGGGATATATTCGCCATCAGATCCAGTATTAACTTCTTCACGAATCACGAATTTCTTAGAGCTAGACAAGTGTTAGATGCTGTCATGAAAGAAAGAGCAACTGAAGGTCTCGATTCAAATACGCGCGAGCAGGTTGATGTGATATCGGTAGATGAAGAAACGTCATTATATGATAAGGGTATCCTTGTCGTGGATAATCCCCAACAACTTCTAGACATTGCTTTATCTATGTGGTTTACATTTTGCATTAAGGGAAGGCACTGATCACCGACGGCTCAGACTTAATTCCGATCCGAAAATAACTGGCCCGTTTCAAGATAAGGATGCTAAATTACGATATCTGTTGTACAAAGAGGATGTTTCAAAAGCTAACGCGGGTGGCCAAGGAAAGTGGTTCCAAAATGTTTCCGAGCATTTGAAAACACAGAAAACAGAAATAAATGTATTGTTACAGTATATGAAAAGTACAAGTCACTTTGGTAAGTAGCTTATTATTTATTAATAACGTTATAAAAACTAGAGGCTCTCAAGAGCCTGTGTCGTTCACCTGTTAATGTGTTTACTGATGTCGGCAATCTTCGTTGGTAGGCGGGTCATAAGACACTTTTTTTAAAAATAGATACACTACTATTATGATTGTGGCCAAGTTTGGTTAAATTTGGCCAAGTAGTTTTAGAAAAGATTTTTATACAAGTTACAAAAATAACGAAAAGTTGTTCAATATTGACTATAAAGGGCAATAACTCCTTAAGGGGTCCTCTAACAATTTTGTAGATCTTACTTTGCTGAACATTATTGTTGTTTACAGTTTATCTCTATCTATAATAGTATTCAAGATAATAACCAAAAACTGCAAACTTTCCTTAAAATAACCATTCCAGGGGCAGCAACCCAACAACAGGTTGTCCAATTTGTCTGAAAATTTCAGGGCAGATAGATCTTGAACTGATCAACAATTTAATTTAACCCTATGTCAGATTTTCTCTAAATGCTTTGGTTTTTGAGTTGTAAGGCAAAAACTGCATTTTACCCCTATGTTCTATTTTTAGCCATGGCGACCATCTTGGTTGGTTAGACGGGTCATGCCACACATTTTTTAAACTCGATTTCCAAGGATGATTGTGGCCAAGTTTGGTAGAATTTGGCCAAGTAGTTTCAGAGGAGAAGATTTTTATAAAAGTTAACGGACGACGGATGACGGACGCAGGACGATGGACGCCAAGTGATGAGAAAAGCTCACTTGACCTTTCAGGTCAGGTGTGCTAAAAAATGGGGCGGTTATTTAACGCGTTAATGCTTTTTATCATTTGCAAAAAAAAAACCCCGACAAATGGTTTACCTTGTACGTTAAAATGAAGATAAAGAGGGGCGAAGATACCAGAAGGAGATTCAAACTCATAGGCAAAAAATTGACATCAAAACTATATTGATTACAGATGTCAATCTTAAATACAATACAATGCTTGAGCTTACATTTATACAAACAAATTAAGTAAGCCAGCCAAGGTGTAACTCCACAAGCAATAAGAAATTAGCTGTAATTTACCTATTATTAAAATCATCTTGTATTACACTATTAAATTATGTGTGTTTGAAGTGAAATTTTACTTAAAGTTTTCTTCTATTTCAGTCCAGCTAATGGAGGAAAGGATTGTTTCTACCTAACACCTTTAAAACATATCAAAGATGGACAATTGTATGGCAACAATCCTATTGGACACAACACTTTACAAGGCACTGTGAAACGGTTGTGCACACGTATTGGGCTGACAGGAAAGCGCACACAAACCATTGCCTTCGAGCATCTATAGCAACACGCCTTTATAATGCTGGCATAGAAGAACAACGCGTTGCCGAAACAACAGGTAATATAACAGTAGAATGAAACATTATAATTTCTAGTCTTTTCTTTTCAAAATTATAGTATCCAACACAAAATGATAAAAAAAAACCACGAAGGTATTCCTTGTTTGTGTGATATTACCCAATAGCTGTTCTTTTCTCCAGGTATTTTCAATTGTTTTACTAGAAAACTGATGATTGTAAGAAAAATATATAATTATGTTAGTACAGAGACTTCAGCAAACTTATTATCAAGATAAAGGATTGTATCTGTCACGACCACGATATTTCGGGTAATCAGATTTACCATTACTCGTCCGATGGTCTGTTTGTTTGTCATGCTTGAGTTACTTCTCTAAATTTTTAATATTATTTTATTCGCTTTTATTTCTTGTATTGTAATGTTGAATATGCAGTTAAAAAAAGTGCTTACTTAAACACGAAAATAATTAAGCTTTGTATTGCAGGTCATCGTAGTAATGCAGTTCGAGTATACAAAAGAACTTCTTCTGATCAACAAATAGAGGCATCGAATATTTTATATGGATTAAGACCGTCAGACGGAAGAAAGAAGGCAAAACCATCGGCAGCTGCGAGTGCACCAGTTAGTGCTTCGGTTGAATATTCAACGGACGAATGTGACAAGAAATCTGTGACATGCAACTTTTCTTTCAATTTTTCGTTATGATCAATTTATGTAAAATAAAATGAATTAAATCTGTTAACAACCAGTTTGAGGAGTTTTTCAATCAGGATAATATAATGACTTATGCCTTGGAGCACATTGTATTGAAAAATGGTATCGTCCGGGTTAGTTCTGAAAAAGAATGACCTATCGGTCTGAAAGAAAATAACTCCTTATAGGTATATAAAATTAGTTAATTGATGTTATACACAGTCATAACCAAAGCAACTGTTTTAATAATTGTTTTGTTTTTTGCAGATTTAGATATTACAAAAAATTGTATTCCATCATCATTTGTTAGTAACTGCCAGGAAGCCGTGGACACAGCGGATCTGGACACAGCAATTCCTGAAGATTTCAGTCCAGAAATTAACATTAACATTAATCTAAACATGCTAAATGGAACCAATATTTCAAACAATACAATTGTAAAAAATATCATCAATCATATAAAGAAACATACACTTAAACAATTGAGTAAAAAAATTTTTATTTTGGAATCCATTGTTGATAAAAATGATATATGTGATAGTGATAATAATGATATTTGTGATAGTTATACTGATGATATTTGTGATAGTGATAATCATGATAATACTGCAGATGATTCTGGATTTCCAGATA
Source organism: Mytilus trossulus (assembly GCF_036588685.1). Lineage (NCBI taxonomy): Eukaryota > Metazoa > Mollusca > Bivalvia > Mytilida > Mytilidae > Mytilus > Mytilus trossulus. The sequence goes on along the minus strand of NC_086373.1, from coordinate 27,886,491 downwards.
CCTCTGAAATGATTAATAGCACGTTTGACACTGACATTGATTTAAATAGTACATGTACAGAAAGTAATGCTGAAACCCAGCAACCTGAAAACTCTAGTATTGTGTCTCAGGACTTATTTGTCGATTGACATTTTTTACCTTTAAGGATATACTTAGGTGAGGTATTGGAATAAGTGTTAGAACTCCTTGATGTATTTCCAAATGATACAAGGTAAAATGTTTTGCCCCATAACACTTATATGACCAATTTATCATTTAACATAAGACTTTATAGCTCATAAAAGATCATTTGACAAAATTTGAGCAGATTCTTGATTTTCTTTCTTTTGATTTGAGACCAAAACAATACCAATGCAAACCTGAGGTAAAAGTCCAATTCAGCCTTTTCAAGCCAATTTTATAAATCAAACATTTTGAAAAAAGAGCTCCAGGACCTGTCATTATTTTTAGCTTATTTTGATCCTGAACTGATACTCTTCCAGCTTAAGATATCAAATTTAAATTCTTGATTTATGTAACTTTACATTAGATTGCCTCAGTACATTTGTACATCCTAAACAAAATTATTAATCAATTAACTGAATCATGAATAAGACTTATAAGTTACTTGAAGTACAATATGTGTAAAAGTCATATAGAATATATCAGATTAATAAATTATTATCAAATTAACACATGTCATTTTATTGATAATACCAGATGAGAATCTGCTCAACAGAATAAAAGAGCATCTAAAATTAAAAATGTATATAATGTAGACATTAATAATCAAAGGTATAGGTATTGTGCTGTATAATAACTGGGATATTTAACTCTTGTTTAGTAGCTATAAGAACATATTGGTATGTGATTCTTGTTATGTAAGCTATTCTGTGTTGTTCAAAGTGCAGCTCTGTAATGTTATATCATCTTATTTGGGAACCAGTTAAATCTTGGCTTTTGAACTGAATGCATTCTTGGAAACATTTTTGGAAAGGCTACACTGTAAAATGGGATTTGTTTAAAATGCCCTTCATTATGGAATTCCAAGGAATGATGTGACATTTTTTCTGATTTAATGGTTTGATAAGTGAAATGGTAAAAGACTTCATCATACAGACAATTTAAATATTCTTTCAAAATAAAATAGAATTACAAAGGTGTATCAATATTCACATATACATGTAGGTAGATATACTATATAAATCATCAGACATGTATGAAAACAAACAAATACACTTTATGATTATATTGATGTGTACAGTTAATTACACATATTTTCCTAGTTTTTATTACAAAAAATTATTGGAAATTGCATACCTTCTACAGAAAAAACCGTGATATTCAGCTTGTTTAAATTACCCTAAATACTGTTTCCAAATACAGTCAATATATCATCAAATAATTATGTATGTGGTAGCAGTGTTTGACCATTCCAGAAAAGTTAATATGCTGTTACCATGGTGTATTTAGTGTTACCATTCTAGAATGGTCGACATGCAGTTGTCATTCCTTAAAAGTAAATGTAGTGTTACCATTCCAGAATGGTCGATGAAGTGTTACCATTCCAGAATGGTCGATGTAGTGTTACCATTCCAAAATGGTCAATGTAGTGTTACCATTCCAGAATGGTCGATGTAGTGTTACCATTCCAGAATGGTCGATGTAGTGTTACCATTTCAGAATGGTCGATGTAGTGTTACCATTCCAGAATGGTCGATGTAGTGTTACCATTCCAGAATGGTCGATGTAGTGTTACCATTTTAGAATGGTCGATGAAGCGTTACCATTCTAGAATGGTCGATGTAGGGTTATCATTCCAGAATGGTCAATGTAGTGTTACCATTCCAGAATGGTCAATGTAGTGTTAATTATCATTTAGTTGATCTTTCAAAAGACTTATTAGTATCCTTAGATTGACTATTCCAGAATGGTAACACATCATTGATAATTATAGAATGACAACAATAATTTAACGTTACCAGAATGGTAACAGCACATTGACAATTACATGAACAAGTTTGAAAACCACAGTGCTTGCGTGTTGTGACCATACATACATGATCACAGGTGTGTTACCATACATACATGATCACAAAATAGTTTGTCAATGGTCAACCGAAAGCCTTTTTTAAGAAGAAAACTAATGACAATGCTACAGTAACAGCCCATGATCCCATGATCTAAACCTTTTCATATTTAGAATTTTTAATAAACTCTTAATATAAAAAAAAAGTCCAGAGTGAACAAGGGCTGTAATAAAATAATCAAAGATACAATGATCTAAATAATGATGCAGTACAATTTTGATGAATATTGGCAGACTTTTTGATCTCGCAATGCTGATGATTTTTTTTAAATCATATTTTATAGTTTTAAAATTATACCAAATTAAAATATAAGAACATGTTGGGTTTTTTATTTCCAAGGGGCAAAAATCTTTAAAAAAAGTTGATGTCCCACCATTTTATAATTTTGTTTCAAGATATTGCTGATATTAACCTAAGAGTATAAGTTATACAAAATTCTAGCATGAACTGCACCCCATAGAGTGCTAACACGGCCATTTTACTTAAATCTAATATTTTCAAGGGACATCATAACTCTTTGACAAAAAGTCATTCATCCAGCATTTTAGCTCTATAGTATAAGTTTTATAAAAATCTTGCAAGAACTCTATCTGTGAAAATGCTAGCAAGTTTATATGATCTAATAAATATAATAGCTCAGATATAGTAAAGTATGACATAAACTTTAACCAACTAAGTGAACCCTGAAAATGTAGGTGATAGTGACAAAATTTTGCCTGGATGCTGATTGACTATATTTACATGACTGAATAATATTGTGCATACATGTCCATGTACCTGCGGCAAGTTTACTGTTGACATTACATAATCTGTCATGACGCTTTCCAGTAGGAACACTGTTTACATGCATACAAATGGTATTAAAAAACTGTACCTGAAGAAAAAAAATTGTTGAGTTTATAAAGAGACAAATAGTCAAACGTCAGTATTTGTATAACAACAATCTCATCAAAATGAAATGTCATACTTTCTCCCCATCTTTTCAATGTTACTTTTTTATGACAAAAAGGCAGACATAGAAAAAAAAAGTGAGTGAGTTATTTCATACCGTTACATATATTTACATCCTCGGTTTATTTTCAAAACGCTTGAAGCATGTCATATCAAAATCCCTTTTTTTTTTTATTATAATGCTTCATTAGGTATGAACATGCATATCAAATAGTTTTTTCCCATTTCACATTGGAAATTAGTTTACATTATACCATTCAAGATTACAGAGCCCCGTTTTTTAGTAGTACATGTACATGTATTTTGTATATTTAATGCCCTCCAATAAAAATATAGTTCTAGCAAATTGTTTAGGTGATTGTTGTTGAGGTCTTCAATGCATTGAACATAACCATTTAGTAAACGCTTATCAATTACATATTGAAATTTATTTTTGACTCTTAGCTTTTAGAAAAAGCTTTCTCTGGTTTGATTTTCTGAATACTAAATTTTGACCTAAAGATTTGATTCTTGTTAGAACACACATGTATTCCAATGATGACGATTAATTATTAAAATTCAGGGCTGTTCTTGAATCATAGATTGGAATCATTTTTGATGGATAGAAAGACAAGCTGAATTCATTCAAAGTGTTCAGACATTTTAGATTTGTTGTTTAAATCTGAATTACTTACTTTCAGTAGACACCCAAGACCATATGTCTGTATGTCAATAGTATGTCCAAGCTGTAGGGGCAAACCACATTTAAGACATGCTCTTAGACCAGTGGCAAGGACATCTCGCTCAACTGTTCTTCTCCCTTCTCTCCAGTCTTCAGATGACCTAGTCAGTTTTCCTTCATAAGATACCTCTTCTTCCCTTGTTGCATTTGAGATGTTTGGAACTGCAATTATAAAAAAAACCAATAATGAATGCAGGTACAATGTACATGTATACATTTTATATTCATTCATATACATGTATATTATTAATCGTATTATTTTAGCAATTTGTGATTCGTTAAGACTTGGTCACAAGTTCATTTGTATTTACTCAGGCTGCACGCTAATTCTGCTACATTTAGCGTGTCGTAGGTCAAAAACAGCATATTGCACAGAGCATACAGCATGTTACTAAAAATACATTTTAAAAAACCCAATTATCGTCACATGTTCTTCTCGGCCAATCAAAACGACTTCCTGTCTAGACTGCTGCAGAAGTTGCAGACGATCATGGCGGAACAGATGGCTTAAGGTAGATTCGCGTCCCTGGAACAAGATGAAAGGGATGACATAATGGAAAATATAGAAACAAAAAACACAAAAAGGCAGAACACCACAACAGTTAAACTATTCAGGGAATATTTGACCGAGAAAAGTAAGCCGTTAGAATTCGAACAGTACACTGTAGAGCAACTGGACGATACATTGGCCTCATTTTATTTGGAAATGAAAAGTAAGGAGGGGAAACATTATAAAAAATAACTATGCAATCCTATAGACAAGGTCTAAACAGATATATACAGAAATGTAGGGACATAGACATTTGCAATGAAGATATATTTAAAAGGTCCTGTAAATCCTTCAAGGGTATGTCAAAGGAACTCAAGCGCCTTGGGCTAGCTACCATAGAACACCACTCTTCCATAGAAGAGAGTGATATTGAGAAGATGTACTCATATTTTTGTAAAAATCTGGAGAATGCACAGCTTTTGCAGTATAAGGTAATTTTTATACCACATACATGTAAATGTATGATTTTTTTTCCAATTCCATGCATAATGCCTTATCAGTGTAAAAATAAACCTATTGTGAATTTTAAAGGATGACTTCGCTGCAAAGGAGGTATACGAACAAATCATACTGGGTGTTCCATGCGTATATATGGACCTATGCATGTACATGCTTAATATTGCGCATGCATATTAATATTATAGAAGAAAATTTTCACATTCATCTATAACAATCTAAACAGCACGTCAGTGTGACAATTACATGTATAACAAAATTAAATACAAATATTATACAATGTCAATAAAATATTTATCTTGTGTTCATTGAGAAAATGGCTAATTATTTGCATAATATATTGAAAATTGTGTATGTATCTAATTGTGTGCATACTGTCCATTTCAATTTAAATTTCTTCTATGTTTTTAGGTATTTGTTGACATCATGCTGCACTTTGGTCGTAGAGGGAGGGAAAACCTGTCAAATCTTACAAGAAAGCATTTTGCAGTTAAACGTGGTGCAGATGACAAATTATATTTCTATAAAGTAATTGATGAGCAAACAAAAAACCACCAGTCAGACAGTGAATTATCCTCAGATGGACGAATGTATGAAATTACAGGTAACTATTATCTGTATATATTGACCTACAAAGTAACTACACTTTAATTTTTGTTGGCATTAATTTAATATATACTTAGAAGTTATGTTATGCATATTAAAGATGCAATCTACATAAAACCATTGCATTTTTAAAAATAAAAATAAAACAAATGGACTGACCTTCCTTTTTTATTAAGTTATCAGAACCACACTATTTATTGACCTGATTAAAACTCATACAAATATAAATCATTTATTTCATAATTAATAACCTTTAGTGAGTAAAAAAAATATCAACCAATATAGCTACATATCCCATATTTTTTGTTATCAAGTGTTTTGAACCACAGTGACATTTTTATAATATTATTTTGCCATTTTTTCATATTACAATCAAACATTAATAGGAAAATGTGATATCTATAGTTGGTAAATACGTTGTACAATGTATACGTCAAATATCAATGAATATATGCATGGGATAATATACCAAAAACTAAAAAGTTTTAACTCTATGATCATCTAAAATCTGGAGTATTTTTTATTTAAAAATGTTTAACATGCTTTTTCAGATGGCGAAAGATGTCCAGTGAAGTCTTTTGTGAAGTATATGAGAAGGTTGAATCCTAAATGTGTAAAATTATTTCAACAAGCAAGATCATACCATAAAGAAGGAGTGTATTATGACAATATACCTCTAGGTCATAATAGACTTGGCCAATTCATGAATGAAATTAGCAAAATGGCAAATCTTTCTCACATATATACCAATCATTCCTGCCGAACAACAACTGTTCATCTTCTTGACGAAGCGGATATTCCAAGCAGACATATAATGACAGTTACGGGACACAAGTCAGACACATCTCTAAAAACTTACTCTGGAAAAACTTGTGAAAAAAAGAAACGGCATATGTCGGAAATCTTAAGCTCAAAAACATGTGGAAAAAATCATGTATATCTAATATAAATTTGCTTTGCTTGTCTCAAAGTACAATTACAGTTGAAGCCAATGAAGGGGTGGAAAATATTCTTGTTGAATTGAGTGATGCAAATTTTGATTTAGAGCTTTAATCAAACCCACAGAATGAAACTGTAATGAATGACATTTTGAAAAATGGCAAATCTTTCTCACATATATACCAATCATTCCTGCCGAACAACAACTGTTCATCTTCTTGACGAAGCGGATATTCCAAGCAGACATATATAGTGACAGTTACGGGACACAAGTCAGAAACATCTCTAAAAACTTACTCTGGAAAAACTTGTGAAAAAAAGTGCAGCAAGATATACATGATTTTTTCCACATTTAAACCTACCACAACCAGATATGAAAATGCCATTTCTTAATAACTGTAGCAATGTTACTGTTAATATAAATTACAATGTTCACCCATATGTGAACAACCCTGCAAAGGTAAGCTTCATATACAAAATGTTTTTGTTGTAAATTTCTTGTTGCTATAACAATTGTAGCCTTTGTTTGAGGTCGATACGAGGTACAAATATTTTCATTTTGTTTGTTTTTACTTAAATCCTAACTCCCTATTAATAAGTTGTTACAGTTAAGAATAAGAATAAAATTGAGAATGGAAATGGAGAATGTGTCAAAGAGACAACATCAAAATACCACTAATGTGTATTCAAGCTTCAGCTGGTCCCTAAACAAAAATGTATACTAGTACAGTGATAATAGACGTCCTACTAAACTTCGAAATACACACAAGAAAATGAAATTTAAAATTATACAAGACTAATAAAGGCAAAAGTCTCAAGACTTGGGACAGGCGAATAAATGCGGCGGAGTTAATAAAATTGAGAAAGGAAATGGGGAATGTGTCAAAGCGACAACAACCCGACCATAGAGCAGACAACAGCCGAATCGAGAAAAATGTTTTCAAGATCTACCCCTTCCCCTCTTTATACATCTAGCCAAAAGCATTCATATGGTGTTATATATTTGCAATATTATCTGTCAGTTAGTGACCGGTAGAGAGTTCATCATATGCAATCATACCTCATCTTCTATAAGCACTTGTTCAATGTGATGATAATGCACGCTTTAATTTTTTTAAGAATACATTGTAATATCTAAACACACCAGAAAAGAAATTAAAAAGAATCCAAATATTTTTGTATTTGCATGCATTTATATTGAAGTGATCACATATGTTCAATATAAACATCTTTACACTACAGACCAAAATATTAATGTATAGAAAAAGAGACTAATGGAAAGTGTATACCCATCAATGACACAAAATCAAGACATTAACATAAAAACAATAACAAAGCAGATAAGTTGCGCTTTCATTTCTTTTTTATGGGCAGTCAATGTGACATCTAGGCATCCAACACAGAACCAAAACCTTAAAATCACTGCAAGTTGAAGGCGGTCCCTATCATTGGCTTCACTGAATTCTTCATGCACACTAAAAATTATGCCAAAAACTTTGAATAAAAGACCATTGAGTAAGGTCATAATTCTTCATCCATTATATGTCCATATGCACTTGCTATGAATGTTTTTTTGGGTTTGGCAATTATTTATTAGTGGGACAAGCCGGAGTGGTCGGGGAAAAAACCCTTCGATCTTTAATAGGAAAACTTATCCTAGTCAATTAAGATTAGAGTTACAATCTCGATGTCGAGTCTAGTGATGACAGTAGTAACTACCAAGACCACTTCGTATGCATTCATACAGACTTGAAAAATAAAGTTGAAGGTGCTCTATACAGCGGGTTTGGTATGCAGGTAAACAGATCTAAAAAAATAAAATAAGAAATAAAATTGGAGGTTAAACACACCATGTTGGTATAATGCAGTCATACAGACCTGCAAATAAAATCCAGAATAATTGAAGAGTATGCATACAGTTCTTGTACATTCGTTTTAGATGCGTTTTGATTATAGACTTTCCGAATTAATTTTCCTGTTAGTTCAGCTGTTTCAAGAGTTGTAAAGAAAAGCACGCTTTTATATAGATTAGACCGTTGGTTTTCCCGTTTGAATGGTTTTACACTAGTAATTTTGGGGCCCTTTATAGCTTGTTGTTCGGTGTGAGCCAAGGCTCCGTGTTGAAGGCCGTACTTTAACCTATAATGGTTTAATTTTTAAATTGTTATTTGGATGGAGAGTTGTCTCATTGGCACTCACACCACATCTTCCTATATCTATTTCCTCTATTTTCCTCCTTTTCTTGCTCACGTTTGTGTTTTGAGTAATAGTTCGGCTTAGTTGAGTATGAATTTTGAAAAAAATTACCGTGAATGATTCTAAATTTTAAATGAAAACGTGTTACAAAGAGGCTAATGCAGGTGGCCTTATGCTTATAGTCAAGTCACTTTGGTAAATATGGAGGTTTTTTTTTCTTTAACTCGATAACTCTGATTATTTTTCAACACTTACAAATAAATGAACAGACAAACGGTATTCTAAATATTTGAAAACGACCATAGTACTATTCTACTCCCCCATATTAAAAATATGTAGGTAGTTTAATATCGATCAACTTGTATTTAACGCGAATACGCAGATTATTTTTCTACACTTTTTTTTTATGTTTGCGTGTTTCGTCTACAAGACTCATCCGTGACAACCGAATGTTAAAATGGCCAAATTAGCACCAAGTGAAATAGAAATATATATACAAAATAAAATCACAAAAATACCGAACTACGAGGAAAATTCCAAATTTAAAATAAAAAGCTCAAGCACATCAAACACATAGATAGCGGTAAATTTTTTGTAGAAATGGTTGCTGAACCTCTCCCTTGTAACACAGTCGCACAAATGTCCACTTACTGACAACGCTGTGTGAACTAAACTAACATATAATAGGGAATAGTTATCAAAAGTACCAGGATTATAATTTTATACGCCAGACGCGCGTTTCGTCTACATAAGACTCATCAGTGACGCTCAGATCAAAATAGGTAAAAAGCCAAACAAATACAAAGTTGAAGAGCATTGAGGAGCCAAAATTCCAAAAAGTTGTGCCAAATACGGCTAAGGTAATCTACTCCTGGGGTAAGAAAATCCTTAGTTTTTCGAAAACTTCAAAGTTTTGTAAACAGGAAATTTATAAAAATGACCACATAATTGATATTCATGTCAACACCGAAGTGCTGACTACTGGGCTGGTGATACCCTCGGGGACGAAACGTCCACCAGCAGTGGCATCGACCCAGTGGTGTAAATACTGTCAAAATAGGGATATAACAGACAACATGGCGCTATAATTTTAATCACTGTAAAAACAAACAAGTATGTAACTTATAAAACATAATAGGGCTTAAAGACATAGCAAATTAGTTAAGCTGAAAGAGAAAAAATTACCATAGGACAAATACAGGATATATAAGTACCGAGCCACGTCATATAGATATCTCAATTATGCACTCAACAGAAAAAGAAATTTTCAAAAAGACAATTAAAAGAGTACAATAACACGTTATAGATGATAAACAACTCCAGTGTCTAGAATTTAGAGAGACAAATGGTAATCCAAGGATTTGAAAACGACTAACGTGGTATCGAATTTAAAATATGAATGTAGTAGTATAATCTTCCCCTCTGTAACGGTCACCTTTAAGAAATAATAATTGTCAAAATATGAACAGTGAATTGCGTGCAGAATATAAAAAAACTATAAAAATGAAAAACAAAGGTGACAGAAAATCGTCTAATGAATATGAAACACAAAAAAACACCCCCAAAAACAAAGGCACACCCATTACTCAATAGGAATCCACAAGAATATATGCTTTTTTCTCATGCTTGAATATGATTAATCTGAAATATTTATTTAGATGTTTTGTCTAATCTCAAGCACTATATTTTCAATTTACCTATTTGGTGTTAAATTTTACATCTGGTATTTTAGTCCAACAAATGGAAAAAATTATTGCTTTTACCTTACACATTTAAAACATGTTAATTATAAAAAAAAATATGATACAACAAACCTCCTATAGGACAAAGCACTATAATCCTGGTACTTTTGATAACTATTTACACCACTGGGTCGATGCCACTGCTGGTGAACGTTTCGTCCCCGAGGGTATCACCAGCCCAGTAGTCAGCACTTCAGTGTTGACATGAATATCAATTATATGGTCATTTTTATAAATTTTCGGTTTACAAAACTTTGAATTATTCGAAAAACTAAGGATTTTCTTACCCCAGGAGTAGATTACCTAAGCCGTATTTGGCACAACTTTTTGGAATTTTGGGTCCTCAATGCTCTTCAACTTTGTATTTGTTTGGCTTTTTAACTATTTTGATCTCAGCGTCACTGATGAGTCTTATGTAGACGAAACGCGCGTCTGGCGTATAAAATTATAATCCTGGTACTTTTGATAACTATTTACAACGTATTGTGTAACGAACAAACCATTAGGCTACGAGAACCAGCATCTACAAGTCTTAAAAATGCTGGCATAGAAAAAGAACGAGTGGCCAAAACAACAGGTAATATAATAGTAAAATGTAGCGTTATAAGTTCTTATCGTTTTAATCCTAACATTCTTATGTAGCGCACAAAACAAAAACACATGAGGATTTTGCTTGTCTGCGTGATGTTACACAATTTCTGTTCATGTTCACCATTGTTTCAAATGATACAATAGAAAACTGATGATGGTTACCCCAAAATGCATATTTTCGTAAAGTGACTTCAGGGAAAATTTACTTCCATTTATTGTGCTATAGAATAACAATAACGGTACTATTTTTTTCCTGCACCAGATGCGCATTTCGACAATACATGTCTCTTCAGTAATGATCGTGGCAAAAACAATGAAATTCAAAGCATATATAAAAGGTGAAGAGTTATAATCCAAAAGGTCTAAAAAGTATAGCCAAATCCGTGAAAGGAATTGGAGCTTGCATGAGAAATATATTCCTTAATTTATAATAATGTCTAACATTTTGTAACAGCAAATTTTAATAATACTAAAAAATCCGTATTTTTATGCCAGTACCATAATATGCAGTTAATAAAAAGCGCTATTTTAAAACACAAAATTATTAAACTATGTATTGCGGGTCATCGTAGTAAAGTATAAATTGATAAAGAGTATGTTTTAGTATGTTTTAGCATATTTTATCAAGTGTCAGATAAACCCGAACGGAAATAAAGCACAAATGGCAAACACAAGAGGGCCAAAGGCATGACAATTACGTGTAAGGGAGCTACTAGTTGATGTTTATGTGGGGAAGGGGGGGGGGGAGGGCTAGGATGAAATTTGAAAAAAATAGGCAGGACAGGAGTTTTGAGTAAAAAAAAAAAAGCAGTATGAGACACTTGCAAAAAAAAAAATCAGGACGACAATTTATGTAAAAAAAAGGCAGGACCGAACAGAGTGAAAAATAAAAAGGCCCCCCCCCCCATAAAAATCAAATGGTGGCTCCCAAATAACAACAATATAATGACGACATTTAAATTTACCTAAAAAAAATAAAAAACCAAAACATTAAACATAACAAATGACATGAAGTGCCCTCTGTTCTCAGTTCTATAGACTGTTTGATAAAGGAGCCTTAGGATTTCACTTGCTGACTAGTGGTTGGATTTAGACTACTGTGTCATAGCCAGAAATGAGTAGTGGTTTTGCTAATTAATATTCATAATATGTAAATGAGAATTGTACCACGTGATAGTAGTTTGAACTGGACTGGCTTGATAGACTTGATATCATTAAAATCTTTAAAACACGGATATTATAAGTTGCCCGTCACAGAGTTCTTATTTACAATCACTTTCATATTTCCGTAAAGTTGTCAGGCGGTCAAAATCAAAACAATGAACGTGAATTTAGTGATTTTTTCGTGCTTTCGTGAGTTTATTCTTCTTGAAATAGTGACATTTTAATTTTACGTGGGAACCTAGAGTTCAACGACTACACATACAAGGTTTGAACTTGCTTATTCTTTGGAAATTCAAGTTTCAAAATCCACCCCGGCAACATGTTTTTGTAATGACCTTGTAAGCCAATTTTCAACACGAAGTTGGCAAATTTGACGTTTCAGCCATTTTAGCCTGTATTTTACACTGCATTGTTAAAGGCCTCTCGCTTCGATATTTAAAATAGCTCAGGAACCTGTATTTTTGCAACAACAGTCATTATGTTTCGTTTAAATGGTGTATATTGTTGTGTATATTCATTTTCTGCCCCGGCAACTTGTCTATCGCTTAAATTAAAATTAAAAAAGACATTTTTTTCAAAATTCCCTATCATTTTTAGTAAATTCCGTGACACGTATCCGATTTCTTTAGTATAATATTCAAATAAGCAAAGTGGCGTTGATTTCTGGATATGGTCTCTCGTCGTTCAATTCGTTGCTAACGGTAGTTATGTCTTTCAAATATTTTCACCACTATTTCATAGAGTCCCGTTCTTGGTTAGGGCAGATCACTGATGCGCACAATCGGATAGAAAATAAGTGTAACTCTTAGTCGTATTTGGCACAATGTTTTGGTAATTTGGGGTCATCAGTGCTCTTCAACTTTGTACTTGTTTGGCTTTATAACTATTTTAAATCTGAGCGTCACTTATGAGTCTTGTGTAGACGCAACGCGCGACTGGCGAATTAAATTATAATCCTGGTATTTTTTTGACTATTTACAAATCTCCAACAAAAGCTTTAAAATTTCATTGAATAAATTGGGTTTTAAAATCAGCATTTTCGGTTTGCAATAACATTAAATTGTTTAACAGGGTTAAGGTATAGTTTGGTGAAAAATCAAAAACTCTCAAAGTAAGCTTTAAGTCAAATCTGTGGCTCTGCTATCACTTGCTTCGTCTTCTCAGACTTCTGATTCAATTTGTTTATATTCTTAGATTGCACCGGTAACAAATGTATGAGGAATTATATAACCACGGAAAGCTTAGAGAGGTGTGCGTGTCACCTGTAGCTAATGTATGAAAAATAATTCAACCACGTAAATTACGCTATGTCAATTCCAAAAAAAAACAGAGTTTAATGTAGGTGGTGCTGTTATGAGGCTAATCTTGTGCAACTTACAGGATGAAGCAACACGTGAAGACGAGGCATTTGTTCAATTTGGAGGATATAATGAAACGACTGTCTCACGTGAGGTATCTTTTGTTGTTTATAAGTTTAAAAAGAAGAGCACCACAGACAATACACCTAATCGCTATTTATTTTATTCCGGATAAGTTCTAAAATTACACTAACTTTTTCATCCAGTTTAAGCTATCTGGGACCATTTTTAAACAATGCACAATGCATGATACTTTTTAATGAGACCTGTAAAGTACTGTAAACACTTCAAACAAAATATATTTTTTACTTCAATTTTAATTTCGAAAAAGTGGATCATCCTCTTTCAAAGTTTTTTAATAGTCTTCTAAAGTTTTTTCTCCCTCAGCTCACTACTGATGACCTATTCTCGGCGGCATGACCACCAAACAGGAAGGTGTGTAAATGAGTGTTTTCCCGGATTGGACTAAATAGCGATGAGGTGTATGAAAAACCAAAATTTTCTTCCTCAAGCGACCACCGTCCATAAAAATCCATTGCTGAGGTTTGGAGGTAAGAAAGAATTGATGGAAGTGAATTGAAAGGAGACGTAATAAATTGATGGTGGATGACAAAGATATGGCGCCTGTGCCCAATTCTCTGAAATTCAGGATTACACCTACAGATTTGAAATACGGCAAAAACCCAAGGATAAGACAAAGAGGATCCTAGGCATGTCCGCCTTTGACTACCATCAACTTTCCATTCTTCTAAGGAGGATATTCCTTTTAGAATTCCAACTTAAGGGAAGAGGCCACGAGAAGCTAAATTGAAACAAAAACATTGTGATAGGTATTCTGGACTGGTGAATACAGAGAAGTGCTAGTTGCCATATAGAGTCATATATCCCAGGACGTCGGTAAAAACATTAGGAATCCAGGTTTCAATAAAACCGGAAACCAGTGATAAAGACGAACCAACAACAACATTGTCAAGCACACACAGGAAATTGTTACTACCACTGAACGTATTTAATGTGTAGTGTGTAAAGTATTCTTACCTGGTTAATTCATTATTTGTGTTCCGTGGTAGCACATAATATAAAATTGCTCTTATCTTTATCATTTTGTGTGCCGTAATTGTTCTTAAATTATTATTTTTTGTGTACTGAGCACTCTGGTATCGGATATTATCGTGGCCATTATTGTTGTCAAATTACGTCGGAGTTGATTTAAGTAAAAGGGCAGATGGTATGACGTCAATCACGTGAACGTTATGTCGACTTTATTCTTATACAAAACGTGTGTCGCGGTGTGTTTTTAAAAGTGTGTCGTCCTTGAATATAAATTTTAGCACTCGGATACAGTTTTGTTTCGTTCGTCTGGGCACCATTTTATAGACTTTAAAAATAACTTAAGCTGAACACATATAATTGTGTTCTTATAGGGGCGGGAGTTCGCTTCTCAGTTTCAACATTATTAACTTTTCAAAACACTAGTTTATATTGATAGGGGATTAATAAATGATTCAAAAAAGCAAAATAAATATATAGGTCAATGTTTGTTTTCGAGATAATATAAGCCATTGATTTATTGATTGGGAATATTCTCTCTTAACTTTTCAAAGCTTATATCCTTTATCATTGACAAGTTTAAGTTCTCAAAACTATCAAAAAAAACGAGAGGATTTCGAAAATCTAACAAAAATCCCAAAATATGACAAGCGAAAGTTAGCATAGGCGTTAAATAAAGACAGCAGTAGTATACCGCTGTTTAAAACTCTGAAATCCATAGACAACAAACTAAAATTGAGGGAAACGCATTAACTATAAGAGAACAACGACACAACATCAAAATATAACACACACAGAAACGAACTAAACATTAAACAAAACCTATAAGAATAACAAATATAGTATCAAAACCAAATACATGAATTTGGGAAATATAAGTACCGTGACACGGCTTATGGTAATGTGAATTCACACTAAGACAAGTACAAATTTGAACAACATCGATGACCAAAAACGGCTAGGGTTTTCTGTTAGGTACCCCAACATCCCTATAATTTATATTTTTGCAAACAGTAAATTTTATAAAATGACTACAAAAGATATACTTGATAATACTGAAGTATAAACTATTTACAGGAAACAACCGAAATACATTACATAACCCGACAAAATGCAACTAAAAAAATAGACATCCGAATAAGTGAAAACCTCAACGCCAAATGACGTCATATTTGAAATTGTAACAAATGACAAAAATATGACGTCACATTTGAATTTGTAAAAAGTAAAATCACAAAAATACTGAACTCAGAGGAAATCAATTCGGAAAGTCCATAAATCATATGGCAAGAATTAACAAAACGCATCTAAAACGAATGGACAAGAACTGTCATATTTCTGACTTGGTTAAGGCATTTTCAAATGCAGATAATGGTGGATTAAATCTGGTTCTATAGCGCCAACCCTCTCACTTTAATGACAGTCTCGTCAAATTTCGTTATATTTACATTGATGCGTTAAACAAACAGACACAATACATATAATAGTCAAAACATGGGTACATCAGTCATCATCGTATAACAATTTCAAAAGGAACAATTTAACAGAAACACAAAAACATCTACTATCTACGAACACATTGATTGATTTGAGTGGCTTACGTCAGAACATTTGTATACGTCACATAAATTTGTCGTTCAATATGCATACAAACAATTTTAAAATTTACATAGGCAATGTAAGCATACAGGGTTAAAAAAATCAAAATAGACCGTGATTTAAACTAGTCTAAAAGTTATAGTTAAAGTTAATTCCACTACGCGATTAAATGATTTTGACGTTTGTGGTTATAAAATATATCATGACATATAATAGACCAATATCATACTGACGGGATCTTTTAATTTAAAGTACAGAGTCACGTTATAAGAACAAAACAAATACAAAAAGTCCAATATATAAAATATATAAAATATATAAAACAGATCATCAAAAAATGAAAAAATGACGTCACAATTGAAGGAATACGATAGAATAAGGATTGATTTAAGATTATATTTGAACTAAATACTGATATAACATTAAATAACAATGCACAGTTCAATACTTATTATTAGCCAACTCGGGTAGTCCGTTTTTTTTAAAATTCATCTTCAAACGTAAAACTTAGTACAGATTACGTTGAACAAAATCAAATCTATAAAAGAAGGCAGGGATTAATTTTCTTTACCATAACACATGAATATAATAAAAAAAATAGACGTCAACACTTTTGACAAAATCCGAAGAAAATTACAAATATAACATTAAACATTTAAACTAAATACATGAATTTGGGATAGATAAGTACCGTAACACGTCTTATAGTAATGCGAGTCACGTTTGGTAATTAAAAGATTAGACGACGTAATGACAAACTGCAATTCTACCATGTGGTAAAAATATCCTTAGCTAGTTTGGTCAAAGACACATCGAATGGATTTACCAATTCGTGATAGTGTTCATTAAATTTACGGAGTGTCAATTTTAATCTGTCCTCCTCATAACTTTGTTGGAGCAGTTTCTGCGTAAGGAGCACACTCCTGTATATGAAGTCCGTATATTGTGAACAAGCACAAGAATAACGAATCAATTGTGATATGTAAACACCATACGAAGGGACAGAGGGTATGTTACTGCTGAGAAGTGGGAAATTGATTATTGGAAAATTGATAATTGGGAAGTTGAAATCGTCCTGTTTATCATAATTTATTGTGTGAAGTCGTCCATTTGCGTCAATATTGAGCAAAAGATCAAGGTATGAAGCAGTCCTTCTAGTATCAGTAGTATCCTTAATTTCAAGTTCACTGGGATATATGAGATGCAAGTATTGGTTGGAATATGTGTTATTCAATGATAGAACATCATCAATATATCGGAAAGTAAAATAAAAGAATTTCGCAAGGTGCTGTTTCTTTTTGTCTTTTAGAAGGTTCTGAATGAATTCTGCTTCATACGAGTACTTAAACAAATCGGCCAGCAGGGGTGCACAATTAGTACACATTGGAATACCGACTGTCTGTTGAAATATAAATCCTCCAAACTCAACAACTATATTGTTGATCAAAAAGTCCAGCATTTTGATAATATCATCTTCAGTATATTTTCTGGAAGATTCAGTGTGATTCTTTACAATATATGAATCATTGTAACCCAAAACAAGAATATTTTCCAACTGAGCATGGGGAATAGTAGTATATAGCGTAGAAAAATCAAAAGTTTTTATGTTGCTTCAAAATTGCACAGATTGTGAGTATGCAGTATATCTTTTGAATTTTTGAGAATCCACATCTGGTTAACACCATTGGTAGAATATATCTCATCGAAATATTTGTGGCGCCCATCTTTAACTGTAGAAAGAATAGTAGTCAGTACTTGAGAAAGATGTTTAGTCGGAAAACTTTGAAGACCCAGCTATGTATCGATCTGTATATGGAGTTTTGTGTAATTTAGGTATCCAGTAGTATGATGAAGGTAGGTTTTCTTCGTTTTCTTTGATGTTGATTCCAAAAGAAAGGACAGATTGATTAATTTTTAAAATTTCGTCCTGATGATGATGTTAAATAATATGTAGGGTTACCAGTTGTTTTATTTATTCCAAGCTCTGTTGTGAGACATTGCAAATTATGTTTTTTTTTAAATATGAAGACAATATTATTGGAGGCTTTATCTGCTGGAACAACGACATATTTGTCATGAAAAGAGGATAAAGCATCCACAACATCCGGATTCTTGAAAGGGTTAGTACCTCTTGTTCTCATATTACATCGTAGTTTTTGTATGCTCCTCTGCATGCATGATCGAATAGCTTTGTGTTCAGGTCTGGTTCGCGCTTTACCCATTTTCTTGCATAGTCCACAACTGCATCCATCAGTAACTTAAAATTCTTTTCAGTTGATGAACTGGGGGATTCTATACTAGGCAAAAAAAGAAACGTTACATTGGTTTTTAATTAAAAAATATTACATATATAAATTTCAAATATTTTTATGATTAAAACTAGTAACCAGAATGATTTATCTAATAAATTTACTCATTTATCAAAATATCGGAAATGACGTGACGACATTTTCTGATTTCAAACAAATAACCATTTTTTTCAAAAATGTACCTGTAAAGAGTTGGAATCGAGTTGTCCTTTTTGTCATTAATTGTGTCGAACACGATTGTTAACAAATGGAGAAGATGATAAAATTAACAAACAGTTGAGTTTACCTTGATATTGTCCACTCAGGTGCCCAGTTTGAATCACCAACTATTGCCAGGTATTTATTGTCCATGTCAATTAAAAATGCTCACTTCAATTATTACCTGTGGGAAGTTCTCAAACCTGTTTCCCAACTTAGTTTATTTTGGCACCTTCTGGGGGAATGAAAAAAGTGCATTGCAAAATTGTGGTATGATTTTATTCTTCTAAAACATATTTGAAATTTATTTACAGATGTGCAGGTTTGTCTGTACTCAGAGTAAATTTTGAGGTAAAAATACGGTCATTTTAGGCAAAGGGTCCACATGAACCTTAATGTCTCTAAAATGACTATTGCAAGGCTTAAGACTCGTCTTAGAGATACTGACTCAAAAAATAATCGCCCCCGTAGTGGCAGGCCACGTAAAACGACGTTACGTCAAGACCGACACATCCGCATCATTCATCTCCGGAATCGATTTGTAAACGCGTCACAAGAGAGGGACGAAAGACACCAAAGGGACAGTCAAACTCGTAAATCTAAAACAAACTGACAACGTCATGGCTAAAAATGAAAAAGACAAACAGAAAAAACAATAGTACACATGACACAACATAGAAAACTAAAGAATAAACAACACGAACCCCACCAAAAGCTAGGGGTGATCTCAGGTGCTCCGGAAGGGTAAGCAGATCCTGCTCCACATGCGGCACCCGTCGTGTTGCTTATGTGATTACAAATCCGGTAAATAGTCTAATTCGGTAGGTCAAATTCATGAAAGGGAAGGGGATTGTAGTTACGACGTAAGGAACATATCCGATATCATTTGTGAAACGGTTATTCCATAACGGTCAACCAACTCGTGATGGCGTCCGTAAAATTTACGAAGGGATGATTTCAACTTCACCATTTGGAACTCTTGGTTTAATAGCTTCCTTGTGAGCAGTAACCCTCTATCAAGAAAATCATGATAGGAAGTGCAAGCACGGGAATATCGTATCAATTGGGAGATATGTACCCCGTATGCAGGTGCTGCTGGAATGTTGCTACTTAGAAATGGAAAGTTCACAATTGGAAAGCTGAAATCATCTCTTTTGTCGTAAAGTTTTGTCTTCAACCGACCCTCATTGTCAATTTCTAGATGTAAGTCAAGATATGAAGCCGACTTAACTGTATCTGTAGTATCCTTTATCTCCAATTCGATGGGATAGATGCGATCCACATAGTCACCAAATTTTGAATTGTTTAGTGAAAGAACGTCATCTTTATAGCGGAAAGTAGAGTTAAAGGATATTGCTAACTTCTTATCTTTCTTCCTAAGACGTTCCTGCATGAAGTCAGCCTCATAATAATAAAGAAACAAGTCAGCAAGTAGAGGGGCACAGTTTGTTCCCATTGGGATGCCGACAGTCTGTTGAAAAACACGTCCTCCGAACGTAACAAATATGTTGTCAATCAAGAAATCAAGCATCTTGATAATATCGGTTTCAGAAATTTTTTTGTTTGAATCAGAATGGTTCTTTACAAAGTATGATTTATCCCTCCCTAAGACAAGATACTTGTATCTACGTTGGCCATTCTTTTTTATGAAGCAAAGTAATACCAACTCTTTTAATTTGTCTTTTAGTTTGGAATGTGGAATACTTGTGTAAAGAGTAGAAAAGTCAAATGTTTTAATACTGTTACAAGATGAAAGAGAGTTAGATTGTATGTACTCTAAAAGATCTTTGGAATTTTTAAGTATCCACATCTGATTCACGCCACCTCTAGAATAGGCAGTTTCACAATAACTTTGAAGCCCGTCTTTGATTGCTGATAAAATGGATGTTAATAATTTAGAAAGGGGTTTCGTGGAGCACTTGGAAGACCCAGCAATATACCGTTGTTTGTAAGGACACTTATGTAGTTTAGGTATCCAATACAGTGATGGAAGATCCAGTTCTTCATCTTTGGTTGAAATACCAAAGGAACAAAGAACAGACCTATGATTATCCAGGATTTCCTCTTTGGTAAGTGTCGCGAGGGTATATGTTGGGTTTCCAAGTGAATTGTCTATACCTAATTCGTTTATCAAGCAATTAATGTAATGACTTTTACAGATAAAAACGATGTTATTTGGGGCTTTGTCTGCGGGGACAACAACTTATTCATCATGGAGGTCAGATAGGTGTTTAGCAACATTTGGATCTTTGAAGATTGACGTAGCATGGGCATTGATGGACCCATTCAGTTTCTTAATTCTGATTTGTATTAACGACCTCACTGCCTTAATCCTTTCGGATAGAGTGTCTACGTCTTCCTTCTCGCGCTTAGCCCATTGCCTGGCATAATCCTCGACTGAATCCATCAAAATTTTAAAGTTGTGTTTCCAATTGATTGATTTAGGCTCACGATATTACGGACCTTTCGATAACACGTTTCGTAGAGAAGTGTTATTAACAATGTTAAGGTCACCGGTAATAACGTGGCCAGCAGGATTATATGTGAATTGGGAACTAGCACAAGTGCAATCAGGAGGTTTAGACTTGAAGTCGTCAATATCGAGATCCTGCAAAACGCGTTTGTAATTGAAAATTTTAGTTGCAATAGGTTTGGTATAGGTAAAAGAAATTATTGGTACAGACTGGTCTTTGAAATAAGGAGGTATTTTCGATTGAACTAATTTATGATGAAGGATATTGCCTAGGTTGACGCCATCGAGACCTTTGTTGGCAAAGGAAAGATTTAGAAAAGATCTTTTCTCTTTTTCATCTTTTCCAATGCGAACTGGCTTGAAAAGTCTGTGACTATCAATATCCGAAATTATAGCTTGTAGTTTGTATTGGTTTGAATGAGGGTTTGTTACAGTGGATTCCAAACATAAATTGAACAGAGAATGAAGTTTTGAAAGGGGTAATGAATAAAGTTTCGTGCGAATGTGATGAATACCTAACGGCTTTTGTATGCATGGCAGCAAGTCATTAATAGAGACATCATGCAGAGAGGGTGATGTATAATGACGAGGAGTCGAGTTGAAAATATTCATCACATTCACCGAGTTACACGAAGGACTAGATAGAATACCTATACCATCAATTGCCATTGTAGCCATACGGTGTTGCAGTTCCCAATTGTCTAATCCAGTAGTCTTCTTTTTGTCTACGGAGAGTCATTGAAAGATTAGGATTGTTCGAGCTATGGTATATTTTTTCAATAATTCGAACTGTCATAGAAACGATGGAATGATCGGGCTGATTGAAATGCCGGTATAGAATGTCGTTAGCATTGAGGTTAATGTCTGATCTATGACCGCACATACGTTTGTTTAGCCTTCCTTTCGTTTCACCGACGTATACCAAGCCGCAAAGGTTGCACTCTAATCCGTAGACGACATTTATCGATTTACAATTCAGATCATCGTAACTTCTGGTAAAATATGACTTCTTGGTCAAATTGCTAGTGAATTCAGCATCTGTAATTAAAATAGCACAAGTTTTGCAGCCTTTGGTCTCATATTTTGAAATGCGACAGTGTTGTACTGTGTCATCAAAAACCAAAATGTCTTTAAGGAGAACTGAACAAGGCTGTATATGTGTAATATTGCTGTTGTCACTAGGACGATGATCTGAATGACTGCACGACAAACCCACGGTAGACAAATCAACAGAATTTTTGCTCAAACAGTTCGTAACCGATTGCGTCAAGTTGGTCTGAGAGCTCGTCGTCCATTGATGGGACCTATCCTTATGTAAAATCTATCAAATATGCCAAAAACTGCCACTTTTTATATGTTTTTTTCTTTTTTTTTTCAAAAATTAAGGTGTCCACATCTGTGTTCATCCTTGACCTTTATATATGTTGTGTATTATCATTTAACACAACTTGCATTTCAATATCAAGAATGAACACGAATGCGGCCACTTTCATTTAAGACGAAAAATAAAGGCAACAGTAGTATACCGCTGTTCAAAACTAATAAATCCATGGACAAAACAAAATCGGGGTAACAAACTAAAACCGAGGGAAACGCATTAAATATAAGAGGAGAACAACGACACAACACTAAAATGAAACATACACAGAAACAGACCAAGCATCAGACAAAATTCCACGAGAACAACAAATATAACATCAAAACCAAATACGTGAATTTGGGATAGACAAGTACCGTGACACGTCTTATCGCAATGTGAATTTACACTCAAAAATAAGAGAAAACATACGGCGCAACGTTAAAATGTAACACACACTGAAACGAACAATAATATAACAATGGCCATCTTTCTGACTTGGTACAGGACATTTGTAAAGGGAAAAAATGGTAGGTTGAACCTGAAACTAATTACAGAAAACTAAACACGATACATAATGCAAAGACCAACACAGAATAGACACACCCGACTTGGTCCAGGCCTCAACCCAATAAATCATAAAAACGATGTCACATATGATGGCGAAAAGGCACAACAAATACGTCACATTTGAATTTATTAAATTTCTGAAACAGCGCAAAAATGACGTCACAGATGAAAAACTATAATTCAAAAGTGATATGGAATTAGGATAGATTTAAGATTATATTAGAACTAAATACTGATAACCACTTAAAATTTACCTAAAATGCTGAAATTGTGAAGAGTTCAGTAATTTAGCATGACTTTATAATGATACAAGTGTCCGATAAATGTGAATTGTAATGCCAAAGTAAGCCAATATCTATGTAGCAGAGGCATTATACCTTCCAAAAAATAACTAAACTTAAAATTTAAACAGTTTTGTAAAACTGCTACATTAGGGATCAAAAAGGGTCTTAATGAATCTACTCCTTTAGCGACGGCAGAGCCAGGGTCTAACAGAGACGCAATGAACGATTTTCTGATGCGTGCGTGCAAGAAACAGATCGGTTATGTGGAGGTAGAATCGTGGTATGTGCGGAATTACCTACCAGGAGCGCACCGCGCTCAAAAACATCGTTGGTAACCTAAATGTGAGAATTTATAGGGACGAAATTCTGGCACCAGTTGTTGCCTTGGCCAGCAATGTCTCCAGATTAATCACCAATTGATCATCTTTGGGACGAACCTGAACGACATATCAGAATTTGTCAAAATCCAACGGAAACGCTAGCCCAGCTCCGAACAGCATTTTTTTATGGAATGGAACAACATCCCTCAAGATTTTATTCGACGTCTTTTTGATTCCATGCGGCGGAGGTGTCAGGCGGTCATAAATGCAATAGGTGGTCATACAAGGTATTGACATGTTAACCCGAATTCTGTACTCGTCCTGTTAAAATTGTCCTAAAATGTGCAATATTGTTTTCAATAAAGAACACTTGTTATTGTTCACTTCCAAAACACGTTACCTTACTGTTCCATTAAATTTTTGTTATCAATTTTTTGTTATAAAAAATTTAAATGATCTTATAAGCATGTAACGTTGTTTTTTTGTTTTTTTTTTGCCTAGTATATATTTTGATCCCTTGGATAACAACTCTCTAATTAGTTGTTCATTGGTGTCGATGCCAAGGTCACCAGTAATAACATGACCAGCCAACTATAATTGTATTGTGACGATGCACTAGAGCAATCTGGAGGCTTTGATTTCGTATCTTTGAGGTTAAAAGCCTCTAAAATGAAGTAATTAGGTATTGTTTTTATGCCCCACCTACGATAGTAGAGGGGCATTATGTTTTCTGGTCTGTGCCTCCGTTCGTTCGTCCCGCTCCAGGTTAAAGTTTTTGGTCGAGGTAGTTTTTGATGACGCTGAAGTCCAATCAACTTGAAACTTAGTACACTTGTTGCTTATGATATGATCTTTCTAATTTTAAAGCCAAATTAGACTTTTGACCCCAATTTCACGGTCCACTGAACATAGAAAATGAAAGTGAGAGTTTCAGGTTAAAGTTTTTGGTCAAGGTAGTTTTTGATTAAGTTGAAGACCTAACAACTTGAAACTTAGTACACATGTTCCATATGGTATGATCTTTCTAATTTTAATGCCAAATTAGATTTTCTACCCAATTTCATGGTCCATTGAACATGGAAAATGATAGTGCGAGTGGGGCATCCGTGTACTTCGGACACATTCTTGTTTGTACAGATTTTTTATGCAAAATATTGCTAATATTTACAGCATCTAAACCTTTATTTGCGAATTCTACCTTAAAACCCAGGTTTTTCCTCACTATTGGATGAAGTGGATACGGGTTTGAATAGTCTTTGGTTAGCAATGTCCATGATTACTGCAATGCACTTGTTGCTTATGATATGATCTTTCTAATTTTAAAGCCAAATTAGACATTTGACCCCAATTTCACGGTCCACTGAACATAGAAAATGAAAGTGCGAGTTTCAGGTTAAAGTTTTTGGTCAAGGTAGTTTTTGATGACGCTGAAGTCCAATCAACTTGAAACTTAGTACACTTGTTGCTTATGATATGATCTTTCTAATTTTAAAGCCAAATTAGACTTTTGACCCCAATTTCACGGTCCACTGAACATATAAAATAAAAGTGGGAGTTTCAGGTTAAAGTTTTTGATCAAGGTAGTTTTTGATGAAGTTGAAGACCTAACAACTTGAAACTTAGTACACATGTTCCATATGGTATGATCTTTCTAATTTTAATGCCAAATTAGATTTTTTACCCAATTTCATGGTCCATTGAACATGGAAAATGATAGTGCGAGTGGGGCATCCGTGTACTTCGGACACATTCTTGTTTGTACAGATTTTTGATGCAAAATATTGCTAATATTTACAGCATCTAAACCTTTATTTGCGAATTCTACTTTAAAACCCAGGTTTTCCCTCACTATTGGATGAAGTCGATGCGGGTTTGAATAGTCTTTGGTTAGCAATGTTCATGATTACTACAACTAATCTATACAAAACAGAACGAGAATCAGTAACGGAAATATTTTGGGCTTATTGAAATAATAAAGAAAGTTTTGACAATGTAGTGGAGTATAATGTAACGGTACTACACCTTGGACCAGACAAAATACCTATACTTATCAATTTTGTCATTGCATTCATAGGGAATGGTTGTTCCAAACTCTCTTATCCAAAAGTCTTCTCTTTGTAAACGATATGGTGTACTCAATATGGAGTCATTTGTTGGATGATATTAATCCGGACTTTCATTGAAACAACAGAATGGTCAGGCTGAATGAAATGTGTATAGAGAAATTTGTTGTTATTAGGATCATTTATATTAGACCGAATGATCATTCATTCTAAAATTGAGTCTTTGTCGGGTTTACCCGACGTAGATCAATTCACGAAAAGTACAATCAATACCGTATACAATATTGGAATCGGTGCAATTCAAAACCTCATGACTATGTGTATTGTATTTTTTGGTGGATAAATTACTTTTAAAGTGGGTATTACTGGTAAATTATTAAACCAGGGATATCGTTACCATAAATTACTTAAAATATTTACTTAATTTTTCCAAAGATATAAAGATTTGGTTTTGAAGTTTGGTTGTAAAACTTATTTCAAACGAGATAGCACATCCTCATTTTTACGGAAATGTTGTTAACCGTGCCCGTAAATTTAGAAATGATCCATGTAAACTTGTTACTCCTTTAAATAAACTTATTCTAAAAGGTTACCTATTCAACACTGTCATACGATCTTTGAATATTGTTTTTATTGGTATAAATATTGATTTTGTTATCAGTAGATTAAAAACTAACTAAATATTACTAGTATGTTATATACATATACATTTTCATGGATCTTCAATCTGTCGATACCTGTAACTTAGCATTGCACAAGGTCATGCTTTTTTCTGGCTGCTTATGACGTCTTTACACTAAATCCATTGTATGTTGGATGTGTGCGGATTGAGTGTTTAGTCTTAGAGGCATGATTTTTTATAAGTTGTTAGTGGCTTTGAACTAGCTATCAGATAACTGCGAGTACTCTCAGATCTGTTCATTGTGTCTTTTTGTGTCGGGATGTACCCGACCACGTCCACTTGTATTTTTTGTCTATTTGATGAGTCTTTTTCAATTGATTTTTATAGTTCGTTCTTATGTTGTACTGTTATACCACTGCCCCAGGTTAGGGGGAGGATTGGGACCCCGCTAACATGTTTAACCCCGCCACATTAATTATATTTGTGCCTGTCCCAAGTCAGGAGCCTGTAATGCAGTGGTTGGTGTTTGTTTATGTGTTACATATTTGTTTTTCGTTCATTTTTTTTTACAGAAATAAGGCCGTTAGTTTTCTCGTTTGAATTGTCTTATCGGGGTCATTTATAGCTGACTATGCGGTATGGGCTTTGCTCATTGTTGTAGGCCGTACGGTGACCTATAGTTGTTAATGTTTGTGTCATTTTGGTCTTTTGTGGATAGTTGTCTCATTGGCAATCATACCACATTTTCTATAATTTTTCTATTAGTTATTATTATATCACAGATTTTACAATTTTTACGGTTACATTTGGAAATAGAGCAATATTGAAGTTGAACAGTACAGGGCCGAATATATTCAAATGTGTCTGAATTTTTATAGTACAATGAGGACTCAGGAGACTGCGCATGTGTCATATTTATGACAACATCATTTAAGATGATCCTGGGGACACCTGATAAAATCGGTATTGTGTCCTTGACAACAGCCGATTAACACTTTTTATGCTGGGCGTCGTGTCATCCAGTGTAATATTTTTTGTTTTACTAGTTTTCATGCTGTTAGGGTACTGGACTGTAAAAAAAACTAACACTTTCACACTACCGAATCGTCTAAATGTGTCGGATTTCTTCCTCTTACGAATAATTAATATAAATTAAGACAACAGTGGCATACCGCTGTTCGAAACTCGTAAATCGATAGAAAAAAGCCGGCTTACAAACTATAACTAAGGGAAACGCATTAAATATAAGAGAACAACGACACAACATGAAAATGTAACACACACAGAAATGGACTTAGCATTTGAAATAATCCGATGAGAATACCAAATATAACATCAAAACTAAATACATGAATTTGGGATAGAAAAGTACCGTGACACGTCTTATAGTAATGTGAATACAAACTCTAATATAAGAGGAAACAAACGACACAACAGAGAGACAACGTTAAAATGTAATACACAAACAGAAACTATAATATAACAATGACCATATTCCTGACTTGGTACAGGACAGTTTTAAAGAAAACATGGTGGGTTGCACCTGGTTTTGTGGTATGCCAAACCTACCGCTTTAATGACAATGTTAAAAATAACATTAAAATGACAACATAACATTACAGGACTACACTACAAATAAATAGAAAAGCATATTGGACAAAGAATTTGATACAGAATTCACTTGTTTTTGACGAAAAAGGTGTATAAAAAAACTGGAGAGAATTTTTTTTTAGGTCATACTAAAAAAATCACACTTTATAAGCTGACATACAGTATAAGTAGTTGTAGTTACTCGACAAACATAATAAGGGCACATAGTTCGACATTCTTAATAAAGGGACGGGGTATTTGCACGGAAGAATACGGAACAAAATTGTCAAAAAGAGTAGATTTTGGCCTTATATTTCAGGTTCATCTGACGAAAGATTTTGACCACTTTTTAAACACTTATGTGTCTATTTTATATGATTCCTTTGGTTTCTGTTGAAGATGTTAACTGATTTTGTCATTTAAAACGATCCGATTCAAGCTCAAATATGAAAAATCTACAAAATATGCCAAAAAATGTCACTCTTCATATTGTTTTTGTCAAAAATGAAGGTGGCCCCATCCGTGTTCATCCTAAACCTTTATATATGTTATGTATTATTATCAATTACGTTCTAATATTAAGGATGAACACGAATGCGGCAACTTTTGTTTTACACGAAAACCGTCTAAAATTTAACTAAAATGCTAGAATTGTGAAGATTTCAGTGATTTAGCATGACTTAATGGTGCTATAGTACCCGATATATGTCCACTGTATTGTCAAAAACAGCCCATATTTATGTAGCAGAAGCATGCTTTTGTCCAAAGAAAAACTAAAAGTTTACTGTTCAACAAGTTTGTAAAACTGCTATATTTTAGGGCCAAGAAGGGGATTGACCGGAACTACTCCTTTCTTGCACGTTGATCTTGTTACCGGTATCACAAAACACGGTGAATAACGAACCTTTTTCACGGCTGCACGTGAATAAAAATAGGAAAACACGTAGCACGAAAAAAACAACCTTTACCAACCTCTTAATTGGAAGATTAGTTGCATATTATTATGTATTTTAAATATTATCACATTCTTAATTATAGTTATCAAAGGTACCAGGATTATAATTTAGTACGTCAGACGCGCGTTTTGTCTACATAAGACTCCTCAGGTACGCTCATATCAAAATCGTTTTAAACCAAACAAATACAAATTCGAAGAGCATTGAGGATCCAAAATTCCAAAACGTTGTGCCAAATACGGCTAAGGTTATCTGCCTGGGATAAAAAAAAAAATCCTTAGTTTTTTCAAAAATTCAAAGTTTTGTAAACAGGAATTTTTTTTAAATGACCACATAATTGATATTCATGTCATCACCGAATTGCTGACTACTTGGATGGTGATACCCTCGGGACGAAACGTCCACCAGCAGAGGCATCGACCCAGTGTTGTAAATAGTTATCAAAGGTACCAGGATCATAATTTAGTACGCCAGACGCGCGTTTCGTCTACATAAGACTCATCCTTGACGTACATATCAAAATAGGTATAAACCAAACAAATACAAATTTGAAGAGCATTGAGGATCCAAAATTCCAAAAAGTTGTGCCAAATACGGCTTAGGTAATCTATACCTTGAATAAAAAAATCCTTATTATTTTGAAAAATTCAAAGTTTTGTAACCAGGAAATTGGTTTTTTGAGGTTTAAGGAATAGCATTTAAAACTCTAGAGTATTCGAAAAGTTGCGATTAGCATGAGTACAGTGATGATTCCGATAAGTTTGTGTTTTTGCTGCCGTTTCAATGTTTGATAACCAACCGACGAGTTTCGATCATGCACTCTTGTCCTATTGGGTTATAGAACTGTGGAATACACAATTCCCCTCTTCTCCCTTCCCCAAAAACAAAATTTTAGATCAAAACTCAATAGTGTTTTGATGAATAAGTTGAACGTAAACGGTTTCCATGATCTGCACCACCTACGCAGTTTCCACAATAAAATGGAAATGAGGAATGTGTCAAAGAGACAACAACACGACAAAAGAGCAGAAAACCGCAGGCCACAAATACAGCGAGAAACACTCGCACCCAATGTCGTGCTTCCGGTGGCCCATAAACAAAAATGTGCATTAGGTCAGTGATAATGGATGTCATACTAAACTCCGAAATATACACAAGAAACTAAAATTAAACAACAGACTAACTAGGGACAGAGGCGCCTTACTTGGAACAGGAGCAAAATGCGGCGTTTTTTTTTTATTTCTTAACCCCCTCCCTATACCTCTTACCAATCTAGAAAAAAACAAAAACGCAATACGCATAGTAAAAGTCAGCTCAACAGAAGTCCGATGTCAGACTAGGTAACAATAGAAACTAAACAAAATGACAGTGATACATAAATTAACAAAGGACTACTAGTTAGCAATTACTCACAGGCCAGCGCCAGACCTCAAATAAACTGATCGAAAAAAATATGTCTCCATCATATGAATATAAAGTACAATCTTTCCCGATAGGGGTTTAGTATTATACCATCATAAAATATAAAACAGGTTTCAGCAGTGATTCTTGAGTTCAAATTATGTAAAAGAAGAGGGACGAAAGATACCAAAGGGACAGTCAAACTCGTAAATCTAAAACAAACTGACAACGCCATGGCTAAAAATGAAAAAGACAAACAGAAAAACAATAGTACACATGACACAACATAGAAAACTAAAGAATAAACAACTCGAACCCCACCAAAAACTTGGGGTGATCTCAGGTGCTCCGGAAGGGTAAGCAGATCCTGCTCCCCATGCGGCACCCGTCGTGTTGCTTATGTAAATATCGGAACCTTATCAAGATGAAGAAAATGATATTGAAAAAAAATGTTTATCGTTGATTCCTTGATTGTTAAGGTTGAATGAAATCACTACGTTAATTGTATAGGGACAAATTAGAGATAAGCATGTATAACTCAAAAGACCCTTTTATACTTAACTACTGCATGTTTGCCTTTGAGATTTCTGATGGTTATTATGGTCATTTGGTTGCCCGATGATTCCGAGAGGTTTAGCTAATGTAACAGTTTCGTTTTGGGCATTGCCCATTCAAACATAATGTAAGGCGAAAAACTAATATGTTTATTTGATGATATTTGAACCATTATAAAACACAATATTGTGACAATGTTTGTTCCTTTACTTTATTAACAAAAATGTGAATCTCTATTTCCAGTGTAATTCGAGTGTTGACGTTCTACGAACTCTGAGCTGTACAACGGGTTGCTGTGTGTAACTGCTGGTTGCATATCAGGCATTAATTCGTCGTCAGGTCCCAGTAATAAAGTCACTCGTCTGTTACTGAATAAATCACTAGGATCAAGCTCTGGTCGTGCCGGAGGTTTATTGGATTTCTTTCTAAAAACGAAAAATATCAAGTATTTTTGAAAAATACAATTGAAATTATTTTGAAGAACTGTGTACATTGAAAAATAATGTACACCTCTTCGCAAATCGCATCGAATAGATCACTTCCAAGGCAATGATATGGATGGATAGATTTAACGTGCAGTTGTCAAATTTCATTTATATTCAAATAATTACATTAGGTGTATGTTTCATTATAATACTTTTTTTCTGATTGTCTAACTGCACATCAAGTGTTATTCCTTCATAGGGTTGTAAAAGCGTTGATCGTGCGCACATTTTTAGAATGAACTTCGGTCAACGTTTTTACAACCCAATGAAGTTACAAAATGAAGCAGTCAATTCTTAAAATGAAAAAAAGAGTAAGAAACAGGCCACCTGTAAATTTTAACTTGAGGAATGTGACAATCACGTGCACGCTACAAGAGTCATCCGATTTGAATAACAGTACATAATTCTAACGGGTGATACATTTGTATAGTTTTACATCCAGTACAGTCTAACCTAAACTTGGAAAAACTTATATTCCAAAGGTACGGTACGCACATGGTTGTTATACGCAGATATAAATGAGTTTATCGTTATTTCTTTTCAATACGAGCCAACGACCTAATAACCGTTCAGTACGTTTTACAAAATCTATGCAGAAATTATCAATATGACTGCTTTTTATTTCATTGTTGAAATTTTGCTTCGAATACAAAGGTTTGCGATTGTTTTTAATTGGCAGCTTTCACTAAAGGCCAGTTGTGAAAAGAAGGTTTTAGCTTATTGGTAACAAACTGTTGAAAGAAAATGCTAACAGAAGATAAATATAGAGTTATACTGTTTAAAAGTCTATTAACTAACCTTCTAACTATAAGTATTATAACTACCACAACTAAAACTACTGCTATACCAATAGATATACCCAGGACTAATAGCATGTTATCTTTCATCCAATTCTGAAATTAAAAAGAAAATTACAAAATAATTTGATTTTCCAAAATATAGCACATTTAATTGTATGTTTGAGGGTGGTTCATGACACACAATCCTCTTAATGCAGCATCGATAATTTAATAATTTAACAGAAGCAAAACAAGTTATAGGTATATCATAAAAATATACAAGCATATCATAAAACATTTCAAATACAATTGTAGGCAAAACTAGAAAGTGTAACGCATTCCAGGGTTTGTCCTGAAAATTTTATATTTTTGGCGAATTTTTTGCCATAAATTAGATAATTCTTTTACATTCATGGTTGATAAAAAAAAAGTTATTAAAGTTACGCTGATTATAATTTAATACGCCCGACGCGCGTTTCGTCTTTACAAGTTGATTGATTGATTGTTGGTTGCTTAACGTCCAGTGGCAAATATTTCATGCATATTCAGGACGAGAACAAGTTCACAATAAATACAGTAGGTAGGTTGATACAATAGAGGCCATCTGGGATGATGGTCGGGATAATTTGGACTGTCACTGGAAAATGAGGGTATATTGGATAGGGACAAAAATTTTGCCTTGCAACAGGCCACCTACGGACCCCTCAAAGAGTTGTTGCAAGGGTTCTTAACGTGCAGAGAGCATGGTACTCTCTTCACACGAGGCATCGGATTTAACGTCCCCCTTCTGACCGGACGCGACTGCGAACTGGATACATCCCGCACAGCCAAACGGACGCCCCACTTCGGCAAGCGTTTTACTGCCGGTCGGGAGAAGACCAAGTGACCATATTTCTATACCCCAGTCACCCTTTGGGGTATGTCTTTATAAGACTCACCAGAGACTCTCAGATAAAAAAAAAGTTATCAAGCCACATACACCTTTTAAAGTTGAAGAGCATTAATGACCCAAAATGTTGTGCCAAATGCGGCTAAGGTAATCTATTCCTGGGATAAAAAAATCCTTAGTTTTTCAAAAATCAAATATTTGCAACAGGAAAATTATTAAAATGACCATATAATTGATATTGATAAAATCGAAATATACAAGAAGAAAACTTCCATGAAGATGTTAAGATACAAATATTACATGGAATAAATTAATCTGCAAATTAAGTTGCTTTCACGATGTCCAGTGGTAAATATTTAACACAAGTTAAAGACGGGACAATTTAACAATAATTACATTAGGTATGTACTGTTCTTTTGGGTTGCTCATAGGGAATTGACATGAAATTGTGATAATTTTGGATATGGGATGAACATCTATTCTGACAGAAGGACTTCAACAGACCATTTCAATAGTTTTTGAAAGTTTCTTTACGTGTAGTGTTCTCTGGTTTTTTTTCTTTAGGGAAAAGTGGTTTTTATCGTACTTATTCTGGTCAGATTTAGCTGCGAATTAAAACATCCAATACAGCCAAACGGACACCTTACCTCGTCAAGGGTTTTACCGCGAGTAATAGGATGATTAAGAGAGGACCAACTTTTTGTATTCTAATCATTTTTGATGAGGTTGGTTAAGGGTTATTTTCGTGCAACTTGTTTTGCAATTAATATGTCACGTGCAGCAGTGAAAACATGTTCGTTAATCACCGTGTTAAGTGAAAACGGTAAAGATCAACGTGCAAACATTTTTAATTGTTCGTTCATCGTGAAATGGCAATTTTTTTTATAATGATGATCCCAGACCGATAACCCTAGCCGTATTGGTCAAAACTTTTTGAAACGTTTAGTCCTCTGTACGCTCCAACTTTGTAATTGATTTGGCTTTCGTACATTTTTCATCTGGGCATCGCTGGTTGGTTTTGTGTGAACGAAGCGCACATCTGGCGTATTAAATTTTAAACCTTGTAACCTTTGTTTGCTATTATTCGTGTATTTCTTTGTCCTATATGTTCTCCCATTTATTTGTATTGTAGTTCTGTCATGTAATATTATCAATTTTATGTTGTATATAATATTGCTAAACAGCGGGAGGTTTGGCATGCAACAAAACCAGGTTCAACCCACCATTTTTTTCTTAAAATGTCATGTACGAAGTCAGGAACATGGCCATTGTTATATTATAGTTCGTTTCTGTGTGTGTTACATTTTAATGTTGTGTTTCTGTTGTGTCGTAGTTCTCCTCTTTTATTTGATGCTGTACCCTCAGTTAAAAGGGGTAGGGGCAATTTCCCCATGATTTTTTTCACAGAAGGGCCAAATTTAAAAAGTGTTAAAAGAATAACATTTCCTTTAAAAACAAAAAATCAAAATGCTTTTTGATCAATTTCTCGATTTTTATTATCAATATAGGCGTGAAAGATAGTAAATTTAACCCCCAAAAAATATGAAAGTCTAATATGCGGAATTTAGGTTTTTTCAGGTTTGAAAAACAGTGAATCCCCCAAGATGGACATTTCTACCCAAAAAATAAAGTTATGCTTTTTCCCTCTAAAATGAAATTCGTTTATTGTCGGAATTTATAAGTACCCGGCCACGTCCACTTGTATTTTTGTCAATCTGATGAGTTTAGCCTTTTTCAACTGATTTTTATAGTTCGTTCTTATGTTGCACTGTTATACCACTGTCCCAGGTAAGGGGAGGGTTGGGATCCCGCTAACATGTTGAACCCCGACACAGTATTAATGTATGTGTCTTATCGGGGCCTTTGTAGCTAAATATGCGATACGGGATTTGCTCATTGTTGAAGGCCTTATGGGGACCTATAGTTGATAATGTCTGTGTCACTTTGGTCTCTTGTGGACAGTTGTCTCATTGGCAATCATACCACATCTTCTTTTTCTTTTTTTATATTAGTGTGTCCTAAAAAACAACTTTTTAATGAAAAAGTGGAACATCGCTAAATTGTACCTTTAAAGTTGCTTAATACCAGAACAGTTATATGCACCGTCGTGGCTCAACCTATAATTTGAAAGGAAAGATTATTATCAAGAAAGGGTTCGTATCTTTCATAGATGTTTTGATTTTTTGTGTGTTGAAATATTAGATATAAATGTTTTTATCGTACTTTTTCGGTTGTTTGCTTAATTCAAAGAGTAATTCTGGATCATTTGGACTATATATCATTTTATTAAAGAAAACAATAATGTATCGCTTATTTTGTGCATTCCTATGACTACATACTCTTGACTAACTTTATATTCATGTGTTAACATTTATTACATATTTCAAAAGAAAAACTGCCGTCAAACTGAAATAGATGCCTGTATACAAACAAAAACACGAGAATTGAATATATAGCAATGAAGCTCAAACGGTGCATGTGTGATATACACATAACTTAAAATAAGGCCATTGTATACTAGTTTCAAAACAACAAACAATTTTGGGAACCCTTTTTTGAACATGGTATCATATGTAACTAATGCAGTCAACAGCAAATGTTACCACTGTGTCTTCATCAGTACCTAAGTTATCAGAAAATAACACACAACACCGCAGAACAAATCAATTACACTACGAATCGTGATTGTATGTAAAACATCAAGAAGCTGTTGTATTTGTTAAAATGCCAGAAAAGGCCTCATTACATGTGTTGTGTGGTTGTAACACAATAGATATAAGAAGATGTGGTGTGAGTGCCAATGAGACAACTCTCCATCCAAATAACAATTTAAAAAAATTATACCATTAAAGGTCAATGTACGACCTTCAACACGGAGCCTTGGCTCACACAGAACAACAAACTATATAGGGCCCAAAAATTTGTAAAAAAACATTCAAACGGGAAAACCAACGGTCTAATCTATATATATAAAAAAAAAAAACAAGTATACATTACATAAACAAACGACAACTACTGTACATCAGATTCCTGACTAAGAACAGGTGCAAACATTTGCAACGGGATTAAACGTTTTAATGGTACCAAACCTTCTCCCTTTTTCTGAAACAATAGCATAACATCACAACATAGAAAAACACACGATAAAATATCAATTGGCAGGCTTATTTCAATCAAAAAACGTAAATAACGTGTTTTATGATATGTTCATAAATTTCTCAGTTTTAATTCACGTAAGAAATCATAAATTTTAATCAGAGAAGTCTCCTCTAAAAGTTCGTTTGTTTATTGTTACCCAAACATGTTACCCTTTTGTATGTACAAAAAAGATGTCTAGACCTGGTAAACAAACGATTAATTATTTACACGCTGACAGTTCATTCAGAAGATTAAATAGTTCATTACAGCTCAGAAATCTTTCGGTTTTCAAGAGAAAACAATTGTCAACACTTTCGAAGTGGTTGTTGTATTAGCAATTTCCAATTCGAAAAGGTTGATAATGGGTTTTTCTCGAAGTATTAAATTTATAGTATTACATTTTATAGATTGGTGATGTTTCTTTTTGATATAATTCTAAATTTATGGGTTTGGACGATTTAGAGCACGACATACGATGTATAACATTTAGATACCTGTTTATTGTCGTAAATAGCAAGTGCCCTCCTGATCTGTAGATTCGTTTTTAAGACATACTATTTTGTTCCTATTTTACAGACATTGATTTGACATGAGCTTGTCATGGCAGTTTCATATAACTTTATTAAAAAGTGAGCACTTTAAGAGTTTTTCTCCATAATCAAATTTATCAGTTCATCTTTTAGTTTGAAATTTTAGCCGTGCACGTTATATTTGCATTTAATTTAATAAAAAAAAAGCCTAACAGAACTTGGATGTAGTGGACCCTTTAAATATTTACACATATACTAACACTTGGCATTGGCAGTAGCAAAAAAAAATTTGTAAACAATCATAACTCACCTTCAATGTTGATTCACTTCTACTCCCTGAAGTAAAACATGATTTACAAAAGTTATTTTGCAATAGTTATTCAACATGCTTATTTCAAAAGTAACAATTTAGTCTCATTGTTTAACAAAACATTGTATCTTTGAAACGCGCGTCTGGCGTATATACAAAATTTAGTCCTGGTATCTATGATGAGTATTTTAAAACTAGCCTTATATTCATTTATAAATTAGAATTTCTTAGGTTTTTGTTTTTGTAACTAGGAAACTCCTGTACTAGCATGGCCATTCTAGTAAAAACGTAAGTGGTTTGGTCGCGTGGTTTAAATAGTCCAACTTATTGTGGTCCTCAATGCTCTTCAACTTCGTACATTATTTGGCCTTTTAACTGTTTTTGATTCGAGCGTCACTGTTGATGCTTTTGCTGATAAAACGCGCTTTTGGTACTAATGCACAATTTTAATCCTGGAATCTATGATGAGTTAATTTAAGTGTTTTACAATAGATATGATAGACACAGTAAACTTTTTTTAAAAAGTAAACAGGTTGATGATGTTTGCTTTTTTGCAATTTTTTTTTATATTATTTTTTAATTTTTTATCAAGTTAAATATATTTCTGCTACAAATTTACTTAATCTTTTCAATAAACATTTGCGTGAATTTTAGCTGTTGTACTCGCTGCAATTTCATTTGAATGAAAAATATCATCACACATAACAATTTAATCAAAAATGTTTGATAAAAAATAGCACAAAAATGTGTTCATAGTAACGGGTGCCCCACAGACCAGAAAACATATTGCCCCTCTGCTATCGTAGGTGGGCCATAAAAATGATATATTGAATGGATTGTATAAAAGGAATAATTCATACCTGATGTTGGATCTTTGTCACTTGTCGATATTATTGGAGATACAAATGTGGTTGTTCGTCTGAGGACAATAAATGAGGTTGTGGTTCCAATTTTAGGATTAAGTGTTGCTGCTTTCGTTGATCTAAGCGATGATGAGTAAATAGTTGTATGATTTGGAGATGACACAGAAACGATCAAAGTTGAGATTCTATCAACAGAATTTGTTGAGAACTTTTGGGAACTTGGTAAAATCGTTTGTAAGCTACTTTCTATTAATGGCCTGCTTTTGAGTTCGTGTGTTGATGACTGTAATATTACAGAGGCAAAATAGTGTTTTGAATATGGACTATTATTTGTCATGGAAAATGTTGAAGCATAACGGTCATCCAATATAGAACTACTGGCAAACGACGCGAGTGATACTTTGTTTGTTTCGGCTTGTTTTATAGACAACGAGTTTGTAGAAGACGTATTAACATCGATAATCGGATGATCTGATATAAAGGTTGACGACATCTTCTCTTGATGAATTGTAGAATCAGAATGGAACTGTTTCGCTGTTGTGAGTTTTGATGACACATGTTTGGATGTAACGTCTTTACTTAATATGTTACTATATAATACAAGATGATTAGTTGAATACGAAACTGAAGATGACATTTTGTCCACAGTTTTGTTAGGTATGCTTGGTGTGTAGTCGAATGATGTTTGCACAAACTGTGTACTCGTCTGTACCTGTGTTGTTGATAAATCAAAGAAAGTTGACGTCTTGAAAGATTTGGTATTTCTAGAATCCTTACTTGTACATGTTGTAGAAATATAATCGTTTGAAATATATTCGTCTGTATTATCAATTCCTGTTGTGAATTGTACCGAACTAGTTCTTATTCCAATATCTGATAACAAATTGATCGTAAAGTGTGGTTCCGAAACAGTTTTGTCTTCGTTAATTGATAAAAACGACATATCCTTGGTTTGAGTGCTGGTGGTGCTTGTTGATAAAGAACTTGAACTGATTGGTTCGTTGTCGGAAACTTTTGTATAGTAAATCCAAGTCTTAAAATATATTCTACAAATATTCAAAGAGGTCACAGATAATACTATATTCACATCAGTCAAGTAAAAAGACTATACATTGAAGCGTTCTATATATACCTTTAAAATCAACTGACACATCATAAAGACCTAGCACACATAAATAATAAGCATGCATATTTGTAATTTATGAATCTGAAAATTGAAACCTTTTATATATTCACACAACAGAACATGATGCATATCATGACCAAAGGCTCTGCAAGGTGGACTCCACGTACACTTTTTTCAACACAGGAATGTTAAATAAACTGACTATTTATGACAATACACATTTATGGCCTGCAATTTTTCGTTGTAGAAATAAATTGTCAATTAAAGAATGTTTCTTCCCAAAAATTATATACTCCTAAGGAAACACTTATCTTACGGTTTGAAAAAATTGTTCGTCTACAGAAAATGCGTTCCTTATCTATGTATTCACTCTTTTAGACAAAAACACAACATGTTAAGCGCAGCTTTATTTTGTACTTATATTTAAAGCTGTAAATGTTTGCACAAATATTATAAATACTACATTGCTATATAATATTGGTTAATGGCTTTAGACACTTCTTATAGAAAACTCAAATGGTTTTACAGCATTAAATTTTCAAAATAGACGTTAAAAAATCCATATATTTTTAAATATCATAAAAGTATAGTTTTTAATATATTTGCTTTATTAAAACGTTTAGCTAATTTCTCCTCATAAGGCTGCATTTAGGGGTATACAATATTTTTTGGGACCAAACTCGGTAAAATTGACGTACTTGAATTTCCGGATTATATAAAATAACGGTTCCGGAAATTCCAGTCTGTCATATTTAACCGAGTTTGATGCACAAACATTTCTCTTAAAAAGGAAATCGGATAAACGTTTTAAGAATGGCAGAAGATAATATTCCGCCTCGGATGAAATTGTAACTTATTTTCTTATTACTGAAGGGATTAATTAGAAATATTTTGCACAAGCAAACACAAAGAAGGTAAGAATTTTAATATATGCAATTTTTTTAAGCCTTCAATGAAAATCTGATGGCTAAATTGGGTTTAAAAGTTTAGAGCAAAATATGTTTTCAAAGTTTAACCGAAAATGGGGGCTTCAGCTCTATGACATTAAAGCAAAAATTTAAAATAGCCTTCCAAGACGTCATAATTAACTAGACTACCTTTTATTCAGCAAGGGTACAATTTAGTGGGAATTAAATCAGTGCTATCCAGCAATCGGGCCAACCTTTGTACAAATAACGGGTACACAAGTAAAGTTTTGCTTTGTTTGAACAAATAAAATCACCTGTAACTCACTTCCATGTTGTGAAAATAGTAATATGAAAATTTCTGTCACTTTTAGTCCTGTCTCTCAATATTGATTATTAACGAGCACACAAACTATCACTTTAGGTAATCTAGAACACAATTCGTAAAATAAAAAAAGCCTGCCTTTACAAGACAATGCCACCTTTTAACTCGGCTAGTCGAAAGGGTTTATATCATCACTTGTCGCCCGTCATTGTTAAACTGAAAAATGCTTCTTCTCTGAAACTTCCCGACATCCAGATTGACAACTAACATTGCCACAAAAAAAATATTGTTTGTATTCATTTTGAAAACAGTAAAAACGGTCTCATTCTATTTCATTTACTCACAATATACCATTGAAAAAGGTTGAATTGTAGATTGATCTATGAACTTTTGAAGAATGCATATCAGCTCCAGGCTCAGTCTTGTTGCCAACTAGTTGTATCGAATCTGATAAAACTTGACTAATGGTAATCTGTAATTGTATTTCATCAGACGACACCTGTTTGAAAAAAAACGACAGTAAAATTACACATATGCGCAAAAATCATTACCATTATTTAAGATTGTCACGATGAAATTAAAGATATACCGAAGACGTCAGGAACGACGAAAGGGCACCAGTCGAAAATTTACAATATTGTGGTAAACCAAATATCATTCATAAAAAAAAAATACACGGTATGACTAGGCTTCACGAACCTTATTAAAATAATCGTTTAAAAGGAGATCATGTTAAAACGTTTAGCTACTGTTATGTTTCTCATTGCATGTGCAAATTTTGTCGGCTAGGTTGCAATCGTGTTACATTGTAAAGAGTGATTGTAGCTATGACAAATGAGAAATATATGTGGTCATCTGTGAAAAAGGTATTCCATATAACGGGCAACTACTTATTGTGATGTCCGTGAAATGTTCAAAATGATGTGTTCAATTCAGCACCAGGAACTGCTACAATTGGTTCAATGTCTTACAGTTACATAGCTACACTCTATTTCGATAAACATGATAAAAATAGCATTTTCTTGGATTCGTGTTTTTTGCAAGTAACATTCTAAATACGGAGCATTACTTGAATATTGCTACAATAAAATAGAAAATTTACCCAATTTTGTTAGTTTGTTCATTTATTTATGAGTTTTTAACAGAGGTATACTACTGTTGCCTTTATTTACCAAAGAAGGGGTGAAGTATTTTTTTTTGTCAAAAAAATTAAATTGTCAACTAACAATCATGTCGTAAACATTCAGTTAAAATTTCATATTTAATAGGGGAAAAGAAGGACGTGATTGTTGGTACAACAATTTGAACATGAGGATGATGATGATGTGTTCCACAACGGTCGTTAACTATTTTTGATTGCGTCTGTGAAATATTCGAATGGATGACTTAAACTTTACCAATAAAGTAAAGTGCCATGTATTATGGTTGTGCCTATTATCTGTAAACACTTTTTATTTTTACCTTCCAGTCGTCGAGGTGTACGCCCAGCTGTTTAGTTTCACATGGACCTGTAACCAACACGTCACTTCAAATACAGAAAAAA
Source organism: Mytilus trossulus (assembly GCF_036588685.1). Lineage (NCBI taxonomy): Eukaryota > Metazoa > Mollusca > Bivalvia > Mytilida > Mytilidae > Mytilus > Mytilus trossulus. The sequence continues at coordinate 27,844,908 of NC_086373.1, read as the reverse complement.
TATACGATAAGTCTCACTTTGAGTTGTGTTTTTAAATGTTTAGATCATAATACATAACTTACACAAAATAAGATATTTTGCTTCAAAATTTCATATAGAATTCAATATAATAGTAAAAGTAAGGTGTTTAAGGTGGTATGGGTATCTAAAATAAAAATGATAGAATTTGTTCATACTTTGCCAAAACGTAGTATCTATTGATACATGCTGAAAAATATAATAAAAATGATAGGTCACCGCGCATTTTCTCAAGCTACAGGACGGGACAAAATGACACATTTTGTATGGATTATACAGGAAAAAACACCATTTTGTGATTAGAAACTAAACAGAATAATAGAATTGTTAAATACTTCAGGAAAAGATAGCTTTCAGACACTGTTTTGAGAATATCAAAAGAAAAGATAGGGTCACCGTACGTTTTTTCTGGCTAAAATACAAAATAAGAAAATTCCATGTAGAGTCCTTCAGAAAATGCACTGTTATATAGTTACCTCCCCTTAAAATGCCAATTCTAAAAAAAATAAAAACAACCGAAAATAATTAACATTTGCCAAAACAATAATATTTATAAGTTATATTCCTAAAAATTGGTTCTTATAAATAAAAATTCAAATTAAATATCTGCATTCCTGCATCAAATTTTGCTAATTTGATGGAAAATCTGGACCTTTGGTTCTATGTTTTTTACAATCCAAGATGGAGAAAGACACCCATACCACCTTAAAAAGCAATGATTGATTTGAAAACCTTTATGTGTACAATTGTCATTTTAAATTGTCATGTCCAAAAAACGATAACAGTGCACATTTTAGTGCGTCAGCCTGAGGAAGTTACTTTCCGTAATATAAAATGATTTCTAAATATTTACAACCAAAGTACTGGTTAACGGTATGCGAATACTAAGTTCCCTCGATTCGATGGTACATTGTTATTTTCTTTTGCTATGATTTAGAAATATAGATATAAACAAGAAGCAACCTAAATGGCTGCCGTGGAATATAAAATCTTAAGCATTTATTTATCTGCTAAATGTTTTAAAGAGCATAGGTCCAAGGAAAAAAGGGCAACAACTCCAATAAGAAATTAATTAACATTTTGTTTATGTTTACCTATTTGTAGAAATTGACTTGTTGGTCGTCATTGATCTCATTTATAACTTTTAAGATCATATTAAAAATTAAAAACAAATGTGTACTATTTAGAAAATAGAAATAATTTGATATTCGAGGTAAATGATTGAAGGCTGCCTTATAAGGAACCCTTTTTCAAGGACATTGTTATAGAACACGAGAGCATCCTTGTCTATATGTAAGTCAAGATATAAGGCAGACTTGACTGAATCTGTTGTATTCCTTTTTAGCTCACCTGGCCCAAAGGGCCTAGTGAGCTTTTCTCATCGCTTGGCGTCCGTCGTCGTCGTCCGTCGTTAGTTTTTACAAATATTCGGCTCCACTGAAACTACTGGTCCAGATTAACCCAAACTTGGCCAAAATCATCATTGGGGTATCTTGTTTAAAAATTGTGTCCGGTGATCTGGTCAACCAACCAAGATGGCCGCCACGGCTAAAAATAGAACATAGGGGTAAAATGCAGTTTTTGGCTCATAACTCAAAAACTCAAAGCATTTAGAGAAAATCTGACAACTGGGATTAATTGTTTATCAAGTCGAGATCTATCTGCCCTGAAAAATTCAGATGAATCTAACAACCCGTTGTTGGGTTGCTGCCCTTGAATTGGTAATTTTAAGGAAATTTTGCTGTTTTTTGTTATTATCTTGAATAATATTATAGATAGAGATAAACCTTTAACAGCAATTATGTTCAGCAAATTAAGATTAACAAATATGTCAACACGACCGAAATGGTAAGTTGACCCCTTTAGAAGTTATTGCCCTTTAGAGTCAATTTTTAACCATTTTTCGTAAATCTTAAAAATCTTTTACAAAAATCTTCTTCTCTGCCTCTACTAAGCCAAATTAAACCAAACTTGGCCAAAATCATCATTGGGGTATCTAGTTAATAAATTGTGTCCGGTGACCTGGTCAACCCACCAAGATGGCCGTTACGGCTAAAAATAAAACATAGGGGTAAAATGCACGTTTTGGCTCATAACTCAAAAAAACAAAGCATTTAGACAAAATCTGACAAGGAGGATTAATTGTTTACCAGGTCAAGATCTATCTGCCCTGAAAAATTCAGATGAATCTAACAACCCGTTGTTGGGTTGCTGCCCCTGAATTGATAATTTTAAGGAAATTTTGCTGTTTTTGGTTATTATCTTGAATGATATTATAGATAGAGATAAACTGTAAACAGCAATAATGTTCAGCAAATTAAGATTAACAAATAAGTCAACACGTCCGAAATGGTCAGTTGAACCCTATATGAGCTATTGCCCTTTATAGTAAATTTTTAACCATTTTTCGTAAATCTTTAAAATCTTTCGTAAATCTTTAAAATCTTTCGTAAATCTTTAAAATCTTTTACAAAAATCTTCTCCTCTGAATCTAATGGACCAAATTCAACCAAACTTGGCCACAATCATCATTGGGGTATTTAGTTTGAAATTGTTACCGGTGACCTGGTTAACCAACCAAGATGGCCGCCACGGCTTCAAATAGAACATAGGGGTAAAATGCAGTTTTTGGCTTATAACTAAAAAAACCAAAGCATTTAGAGAAAATCTGACATGGGGTTAAATTGTTTATCAGGTCAATATCTATCTGCCCTGAAAAATTCAGATGAGTCTAACAACCCGTTGTTGGGTTGCTGCCCCTGAATTGGTAATTTTAAGGAAATTTTGCTGTTTTTGGTTATCTTGAATAATATTATAGATGGAGATCAACTATAAACAGCAATAATGTTCAGCAAATTAAGATTAACAAATAAGTCAACACGATCGAAATGGTCAGTTGACCCCTTTAGGAGTTATTGTCCTTAATAGTCAATTTTTAACCTTTTTTTGTAAATCTTAGTTATCTTTTAAAAACATCTCCTCTGAAACTACTGGGCCAAATTAAACTTAACTTGGCCACAATCAACATTGGGGTATCTAGTTTAAAAAGTTGAGTCCGTTGACCTGGTCAATCAACCAAGATGGCCACCATGGCTAAAAATAGATAATAGGGGTAAAATGCAGTTTTTGGCTTATAACTCAAAAATTAAAGCATTTAGAGCAAATCTGACATGTGGTTAAATAGTTAATCAGGTCAAGATCCATATGCCCTGAAAATTTCAGATAAATCGAACAACCATTTGTTGGGTTGCTGCCTCTGAAATGGTAATTTTTAGAAAATTTTGCTGTTTTTGGTTATTATCTTGAATAATATTATAGATAGAGATGAACTGTAAACAGTTGACCCCTTTAGATCACCCCTAGTTTTTGGTGGGGTTCGTGTTGTTTATTCTTTAGTTTTCTATGTTGTGTCATGTGTACTATTGTTTTTCTGTTTGTTTTTTTCATTTTTAACCATGGCGTTGTCAGTTTGTTTTAGATTTATGAGTTTGACTGTCCCTTTGGTATCTTTCGTCCCTCTTTTATCGTCAATTTTTCACATTTTTCATAACTTTTTGTAGATTTTTAGAAAACATTTTCCACTGTAATTACTGGGCCAAGTTTTTTTTAAAGATAGAGATAATTGTAGCAACAAGAATGTTCAGTAAAGTAAGATCTACAAACACATCACCATCATCAAAACACAATTTTGTTATGAATTTATCTGTGACCATTGTTTGATATGCACATAGTGTTATGATATTGTAATTATTATGTTTATTTATGTTGGCCTAATTTGTGTTGTATGGCCTGATAGTTGTTTACCAAATAATCTTATAACTGTGCAGTTTAGGAATCACTGGAACAATCACAGAATGATTGGAACTTTCTAGAATGATCCTTATAAAAGATGCGTAATTTAAACTTCTACGTTATTCCAGAAACTTACGTTGTAACTTTCCAGGATTTTCCACAATGTTCCATTATAGAGTGTTCTAGAATTTTCCATGACAACACTATATATACAGACACTAAAGTTAAACTCTCTTAATTAAACTTGGACATAGACATTGATAGACATTAGTATTCACAGCATTTGGATTGACACTTTTATTCTACATACAACATCATACTGGATTGTGACCTTAGTATAGTTACGTAATATTCAGATTGGATTCCGAAAGATTTCCGGATACAGATAAAGATAAAAGATTGGACTCATATTTGACAGTTAAGTTAACAGTAATATTTGTGTAATACCTTTTGTAAACTTTTGTATAATAAATATTGTTAAATTTTACTATTGATTTGTGTCTTTTGTTGGCTACAATTTAAAGGCGATTTCTGGTCGTAACAGAAATTGGGGGCTCGTTCCGGGAGACTGAACATATTTTATTCAAAATTTGTTTAATATTTTTATTATAACTAGCCAACAAAATTCTACAAAATGGCATTTGATGCTGGTAAATTTTTGAAAACGCCAGACCTGGACAGTTTTGATAATTTAAAAAAAGAGGAATTAGTGTTGCTTGCTAAACAACTGAAATTAGTTTTTAAAGTATCTATGAGAAAACAAATTATAAAAAATTTGGTTATAGACAAATAAGTTGACGCAGAAATTTTAGGTGAAGAGGCTCTTGATCTTAAGGTTGAAAATGTTGAAGCCTTTAAGTTAAAACAGCTTGACTTAGAACATGAACTTTAATTAAAAGAAATGAAGATGAAGGAGATGGAGAAAACAAAAGAAGATGAATTTAAATTAAAACAGGCAGAACTGGAAATGAAGGAAAGGTTAGAAATGGAGGAAAAAGAAAAAGAAGATGAATTTAAATTAAAACAGGCAGAACTGGAAATGAAGGAAAGGTTAGAAATGGAGAAAAAAGAAAAAGAAGATGAATTTAAATTAAAAGAATTGGAAATGAAGGAGAGGGAAACAATAAAAGAAGATGAATTAAAATTAAAAGAACTAGAAATGAGAGAAAGGCTAGAGATGGAAAAACTGAAAATTGAAATGGTCAAAGAAGACAGCAACACTAAAGTTCACTCGAAATCAGATTATTTTGATGCAGCAAAAAATATACGTTTGGTTCCGAAATTTTGTGAAAAAACAGTTGATAAATATTTTCCACAGTTTGAGAAAATTGCAAATAATTTGAAATGGCCAAAGCCATATTGGACTACGATGCTGCAAAGTGTTTTTGAGGGTAAGGTCGCTGAAATATACTCCGCACTTCCATCAGAAAAAAAGTTCCGATTATGACAAGGTTAAACAGGAAGTTTTGAAAGCTTATGAGCTAGTACCAGAAGCATATAGACAGAAAATTTAGATCTTATAAAAAGTTTGATTCACAAACATATGTCGAATTTGCTCGGGAAAAAGAAGATCTATTTGATAAATGGCTTACGTCAAAGAAAACAGATAACAACGTTGATAACCTAAGACAATTGATGTGTTCATTTGGACTTAAAAACACATTTAGACGACAAAACTGTTGAGTCAATACATGAGGCAGCTGCTATTTCAGATAATTATACTCTTTCACATAAAAGAAGTTTCAAGGGTAAAAATGTTAATACTTCCAGTGGAAATTACAAAAATCAAAGCACTGAGCGTACTGATAGTAAGCCTGTTGCACAGAATAAGAGTCAGTCCAGTTATAATATGTCTAGTCAAAAATTTGATACTTTTGAAAAGAAGTCGCTGATTTGTGCTTATTGTAAGAAGAATGGTCACCTGATGGCTGACTGTTTTAAACTCCAGAAGAAGAATGAACGAGATAATAAACCAAAGACCAGTGCTTGTACGACACCTTATATTACCAGTGCGTTCGAATATCCTGCGAGTCAGGCTTTTAAGTCCAGTTTTTGTGATTATATTGAGGAATATAAACCCTTTATGTCTGATGGGTTTGTTGCTATTGTTGATGATACCACTCTTCAGCCTATTAAGATTTTACGGGACACTGGAGCTTCTCAGTCTTTATTGTTAGAAGGTGTGTTGCCTTTGTCTGAGAAGACTTCGGTTGGTGCCTCCGTTTTGTTACAAAGTGTAGAGTTGGGTTGTATAGATGTTCCTCTCCATCGTATTTATCTGAAGTCAGATTTGATAACTGGACCAGTTGTTGTAGGTGTTCGTCCTAATCTCCCTGTTGAGGGTGTTACATTATTGCTAGGAAATGATCTAGCTAAGAACAAAATGGTTGCTGAACCAATTGTTACCAGTGAACCGGTGGTGGATGTTAAATCAGCTGAAGATGATGCTGAATTGTATCCAGCTTGTGTTGTTACTAGGGCGATGACTAGAAAACAACAAGACGAGAATTTGCAAGAAGACAAATTTGATTACATTGACCTTTCTGACACTTTCATAGCTGACATTGAAGGTCCTGGTAGCTCAAAAAAGGCCATAGTAAGACAACCTAGTGTCAACAAGAATGTTATTATGCCATGGCCAGACGTAAACAGTCATTCATTAAACAGAAAGAACCTTTTCGAAGAACAAAGTAAAGACACTGAGGTTCTTCAGCTCCGCAAGAGGGCCCAATGTCAGGAGGAAGCAGACAAAGTGGCCGAATGCTTTTACCATCAGGACGGCATTTTAATGAGGAAGTGGAGGCCTCCTGATGCTACCCCAGAGGAGGAATAGAGAGTGGTGTACCAAGTGGTGGTGCCTAAAGTTTATAGGCAAGAAATTATTGGTCTTGCCCATGACACCCCCTTGGCTGGACACTTAGGTATAAGGAAGACTTGCCTAAAAATATTGCAACATTTCTACTGGCCCAGACTTAGAAACGATGTTGCAGAATACTGCAAATCATGCCATATATGCCAGGTTGTTGGTAAGCCTAACCAGAAAATACCACCAGCACCTCTTCTGCCTATTTCAGCCTTTGACGAACCTTTCAGCAGAGTTCTAATTGACTGCATTGGACCTTTACCAAAGACCAAGACTGGAAATGAGTATTTATTGACGATCATGTGTACATCTACTCGTTTTCCTGAAGCTATTCCGCTCAGAAATATCAAGACACCGACTATCGTCAAAGCTTTGATCAAATTTTTCACATTAGTAGGACTTCCTAAGTCTATACAGTCCGACCAGGGATCAAATTTCATGTCAGGTTTATTTCAACAAGTCGTGTACCAGTTAGGGATTGCTCAATACAGATCAAGTGCTTATCATCCAGAATCTCAAGGTGCCTTAGAACGTTTTCATCTAAAATTGAAGAACATGATTAGAACTTTTTGTCTTCAATTTGACAGAGACTGGGATGATAGAGTTCACTTTCTACTTTTTGCGATCCGAGAGGCTGTTCAAGAATCCCTTGGATTTACTCCCTTTGAGTTGGTATTTGGTCATACTGTAAGGGGACCGTTAAAATTGATTAAGGAAAAGTGGCTTATAGAACATACTGACTTGAATCTTTTAGACTATGTATCTAGATTTAAAGAAAAAATGTTTACTGCTTGTCAAATTGCTCAGGAAAACTTAAAAAAATGTACAGAACAAGATGAAAATATGGTATGATAAAGATGCCAGGGACAGAGTTTTTGAGTCTGGTGATAAGGTACTTGTATTTTTGCCAGTCCCTGGACATCCTTTACAGGCTAAATATTGTGGTCCTTATACAATAGAGAGTAAAATTAATGATTTGAATTATATTGTAAAAACTCCAGGTCGGCGCAAACAAAATAGAGTGCGTCATATTTATATGTTAAAACCATATTTTGAGCGTACTAATGTACTATGTGATAGTAAACCAGTTGCCACTTTAGGCATGGTTAAATTTGAGAACAATCATGACAAACCAGATGGAATTGAACCAACTTTTAGTTGTAAAACTATGGAAGAGACAGTTAGATTGAAAAATTCAGAAATTTTGTCAAATTTAGATTCAAAACTTGCACATCTGTCTTTTGATCGTAGAGAAGATATACAAACTTTGGTATTTTCTTTTAAAAATCTTTTTCCAGATGTGCCAAACAAAACCACTGCTGTTTGTCATGATGTTGATGTCGGAGATGCTTCTCCAATTAAGCAACATTCTTACAGGCTCAATCCACTCAAACTTTAAGTTATGAGAAAAGAAATTAAATATATGCTTGACAATGATATTATTGAGCGGAGTAACAGTGAATGGAGCTCTCCTTGTCTCCTTGTGCCAAAACCAGATAAAACTTTTCGTTTCGTGACTGATTTCAGAAAAGTAAATTCAGTCTCAAAATCTGATTCCTATCCGATTCCAAGGATAGACGATTGTATTGACAATATTGGTCAAGCAAAATTTGTGAGCAAATTTGATTTATTGAAAGGTTATTGGCAAGTTCCATTGACACAGAGAGCTCGTGAAATATCAGCTTTTGTTACACCAGATGGCTTATTTCAATACACTGTAATGCCGTTTGGCATGAAAAGTGCTCCAGCTACATTTCAAAGAATGATGAATAATGTTATAAAAGATTTAGACTGTTGTTATGCTTATATTGATGATCTTATTGTATGTAGTGATAGCTGGGAACAGCATTTAACACATTTGTATGATACTTTTGATAGATTGTCAAAATCAAATTTGACTGTTAATCTTGGTAAAAGTGAATTTAGTCAGGCCACTGTTGATTATTTAGGGCATACAGTTGGCCAAAGTCAAGTAAAACCTATTATGGCTAAAGTGGAAGCTATTTCCAAATTTCCACCTCCTACAAATAGAAAACAACTTATGAGATATTTAGGCATGATTGGATTTTACAGAAAATTTTGTTCAAATTTTGCTACTGTTGTTCAACCATTGACTCATCTTTTACGGAAATATTCTATATTTATCTGGAGCGAAAATTGTCACAAAGCTTTTGAAAATAGCAAATCACTTTTAATTAATAGTCCAGTTCTGATTACTCCAGACTTTGAAAAACAATTTAAACTTGCCGTTGATGCAAGCGATGTAGGAATAGGAGCTGTTTTATATCAAGAGACAGATGATAATGTTGAAAAACCTATATCATATTTACTAAGAAATTAGATAAACATCAGAAAAATTATTCAACTATTGAAAAAGAGTGTTTTGCAATGTTGTCAGCACTTCAACATTTTGATGTATATTTGAATCCCACTTTATATCCTATTCTTGTTTATACTGATCATAATCCTCTCACCTTCATGCATAAAATGAGAAACAAGAATCAGAGGTTGACTAGATGGAGTTTATTGTTACAGGAATATGATGTAATTGTAAAACATATTAAGGGTAAAGATAATTTAATAGCTGATGCTTTATCTACAGCTTATTAAATCACTTTGTATATATTATGTATTTTTGTTCATATTATTCATGATAAGTTTTTTTTACACTAAAACTTCTTTTAAGGGGGGAGGTGTTATGATATTGTAATTATTATGTTTATTTATGTTGGCCTTATTTGTGTTGTATGGCCTGATAGTTGTTTAACAAATAATCTTATAACTGTGCAGTTTAGGAATCACTGGAACAATCACAGAATGATTGCAACTTTCTAGAATGATCCTTATAAAAGATGCGTAATTTAAACTTCTACGTTATTCCAGAAACTTCCGTTGTAACTTTCCAGGATTTTCCATTATAGAGTGTTCTAGAATTTTCCATGACAACACTATATATACAGACACTAAAGTTAAACTCTCTAAATTAAACTTGGACATAGACATTGATAGACATTAGTATTCACAGCATTTGGATTGACACTTTTATTCTACATACAACATCATACTGGATTGTGACCTTAGTAATATTCAGATTAGATTCCGAAAGATTTCCGGATACAGATAAAGATAAAAGATTGGACTCATATTTGACAGTTAAGTTAACAGTAATATTTGTGTAATACCTTTTGTAAACTTTTGTATAATAAATATTGTTAAATTTTACTATTGATTTGTGTCTTTTGTTGGCTACAATTTAAAGGCGATTTCTGGCCGTAACAATAGACCAAGGTGAGCGACACAGGCTCTTGAGAGCCTCTAGTTTTAGTTCGATTGGGTAGATCTGTTCAACCGTGTCAACAAGCTTTAAAGTATTTAGTGAGAGGATATTATGTATATAGCGGAAAGTGAAGTGAAAGGATTATACTCGTTTGTTGTTTTTTTTCCTTAGAAGCCCATGTATGAAGAAAAAAGTAAAATCATAAAAATACTGAACTCCAAGGAAAATTCTATAAGAAAGTGCGTACGCAAATTCAAAAACTCAAAAACATCAATAGAATGGACAACAACTGTCATATTCCCTAATTGGTACCGGCATTTTCCTATGTAGATTAAGAAGTGGTTTTTTTGTGAATTTTAAGGACCAGTCGACAAAAAGAGAGGGATAGTTATTTCCTTTGAGAATGCAATTGTTTGTTGATAAAACTTTCTTCCTGTATTTTGTACAGCAAAATATTCATTTTCATCTGGACTTTTGAAAGGCAACTTTTTAAGCTATAGGCCAGTATATTCATTTCCAAATTACTAGAAATAAAAGTGGTCGTCACCTTAGCTTATAATTTTTCGCATGTATCTAGGTTCTACTTCGTACAAAAAAAAGAGGTAAAAGAAGATGGAAAATCTAGTAAAGGATCAACTTGCGATTTTTTCTCAAATAGGTTTATTTGCAGTTATTATTTTGCGCTATATAGTTTCTCACAATCTTCTCTTTATATATATATTATCAATGATTTTGTGTAATGAATAATTTTGATAGGAAAAACTTTTCAATATACGCCCCCCCCCCCCCCCCCCCCGGGCGTAATAACTCATTATACCCCCACGGAATTTTTTGGCTGAGGGTATAATGTGTTTGACCCGTCCGTCCGTCAGTTTTGTTTTTGTCACCGCAACTCCTCTGACACCACACTACATAATTTCATGAAACTTTGTAGATAATAAGGACTTACTATGTAGATGTGCATATCAACAGGAAATTATGATTATTTGTTTTCAAGGAGTTATGCCCTTTGAACTTATTTGCCCTAAGATACTACTAATTGTCATCGCAACTCCTCTGAAACAACACTACATAATTTCATGAAAATTTATAGATGATAAGGACATACTATGTAGATATGCAAATTTACAGAAAATAATGATTCACTTTTTCCAAAGGAGTTAAGCCCCTTTGAACTTATTTGCATCAATATACTACTGCAACAGTTTGTCATCAAAACTACTCTGAAACTTCACAACAGAATTTCATGAAACCATAAGTTTATGAGGACATACTATGTATATGTGCATATCGACAGGAAAATACGATTTAATTTTTCTTCTTAGTTATTTTATTTGTCCAGTGACATTGTGGGGATGTGTGGTATATGTGCGTGCTTACTGAGATTCTTTAATTTTCTTTAGATGACAATTAAGGGTGAATATAGGACATCATAAAGATGTTGGAATACATCTTATAATGCACGCATACCATGTATATTTCTGGCGTTTTACATTTAACGACTGAAAAACGCAAGATACAATAGTTATCAAAGGTACCAGGATTATAATTTAGTACACCAGACGCGCGTTTCGTCTACATAAGACTCATCAGTGACGCTCATATCGAAATATTTATAAAGCCAAACAAGTACAAAGTTGAAGAGCATTGAGGATCCAAATTTCCCAAAAGTAGTGCCAAATACGAATGTGTTGCAACAAATCTGACCGATCGTCGTCGTTAAACAATTCTATATAATAATAAATAAAGGATACCGAAAATCTAATCATAGAATACTAGCATGCACTTATCATATATACATAAATACGGTACTTCTGTAATCCTACTATTCTTTTTTAAATGCGCAGACCAAAACCAATTAGATGTAACTTATTAAAAATAGTTTATAAATTAAAACAGCTGTTGACTTTTATGGTCATGTTGTATAATACTAAAACATTGGTAACTTGAGGGATGAAGGTTTAGTTTAAAGTTTTACCTGTTATTCCTCACTAGTGATAACGTACATTGACTCATAACAACATCTGAAAAGATAGTCGTTCTATTGATATCCACAAAAACTGTTACAAATCTGTTCATTCGTTTCTGAAATAAAAACTTTGCCTTTTTAATTTTTAAAACACAGGATAAAACAACGTTTTGTTCACGACTACTACGCTTTAATAAAGTGAACTGTATATTTATCGATCTTTTTTTCTTTTTCTTTTTATTATTTTGAGTGTTATATGTAGCGGATTCAGTGTCACAAGGATATCCTTATCATTAAATCATTCAAAAGTATGCTTAAATTATTTAAGTTTGTGCTAAATAGATTTTAAAATATCCTTAAATCGTTTATAAGCAAACCCTTAAATGATTCAAGAATATATATATATGCTTCATTCAATATAGCACATTCTGAATTGTTAAAAAGAAGTATTAGCGCCGATTTAAGGTTTCATTGATTTTATAATTTGCTTAAATGAATTGAGCATTTACTGAAATGAGTTTAGCATATGCTGAATTCGATATTTATGATCCTACAACCGCGCAACAATTTTCAGACAAATTTCCTTATTAAATATTTCTTTTTTATTCGTACTGGATAAACTGTCGTGTTTATTTGTAAAATTACACATGCTTACACATAGAAAAAATCTAAAACCGGATTTATACAAGCATTTGTTATAATGGATCATAAAAGCAAATTCTTTAAACGAAACAAAAAACTTACAGTTTGATTGTTGTGATAGCAAAACCCGTCCTTACAGAATACAGAACAATCATATCCAAAGCGAAATTTATTGCATAGCAAACCACTGTTCGTACAATATCCATAAGTATTGTTTTTACACAGAATGGAACAATCAGGTCCATAAAATTTGTCGCTACAATTAAGTTTTCCTTCTTTTGAGCAAAAACTATGCGTAGTAGCTTCACAAAGGCGCTCCTGATTTGAGTCATCAATTTCTAAAGGTTTGATATGACATTTTCTATTAGTTGACACTTCACAATAATTTGAACAGTTTTTTCCATTCCAGTTATCAATACAATTCAAAAATCCGTTTTCACAACACATTTTATCTTTTAAATCCACAATGGAAGGCGTCAATCCCTGGTCGTTATATAGCATCCAAGCTATCTTGAACCTAAAAAATAGTCAAAGGTATTCAATTATTTGACGAAATAATACTCCTTACTGTCATGACTGTCTTCTCGTGTTGATTGTTTATTATGTTCGGTGCTTTATGCATTATGTTCAGTAGTATTTATATTATGTTCAGTATTTTTCATCTTTTGTTTAGTAGTTTGTACATTATATTCGATGCTTTAGTTATTATGTTCAGTGGTTTCATTATTACTTACTTCTATAATTTACTATTTGAGGAACGATTGCAATATTTTTTCTGTCTATGAAGAAATAACATCAACAATGTGGTGCTCACTGAATAACCAGCGTAGCGGCATATTTAAAAGTGTGCATTACATGGTTGATGTTATTTCAAAAAGGCAGAAAAACTTTTCCAGATATTCCTTTCAATTTAATTTAAATCTTTTTTAAACCGAAGTGAAGCAAAAAACCCGATGATGACGTCACAATCACATGACAAATGTTTTAATATGAGTAGATAAATAAAAAAGTCAGCAAATCAGAAGACGCATTAGATCCAAAATTAAAATATTACGTATGATAAAATCCAACGACATGTAAGTGTTGAAGGCGGCTATCCTTATTTCATTTAAACTAGAAGACACCCGCGATATCGCGGGCATTCATAGCATGATTGTTTGTATGTTAAGTGTTAAAAGATGAGTTTTTGTAAAAAAAATAATAAAAAAATAGTGAAAGGTATCAAAAGTCATAGGTACTTAGGGACAGGACAATTGTTCTTTCACTCTTCTCCTTTTTTTCCAAATTCCAATTTCTTTGTTTTCTATTCAGGAAGGTACATGTATCAAAAGTCTTAGGTACTTTATAACAGACCGATTGTTTTCTAGCCCGGTCCCCAACAATTTCCAATTGTTTTTCACTTAATTTTAATAATGTTAGCTGTATATTATGAACATTTATTACTATAAATAAAAGTGTATTTGCTTTTTACTATCAAATCTCAGTTTAAAAATATCGATCCACTTCGGTCATTGATATATTAAATATACCCTCTCTATTGCATAAACTGTGTGACCGTCGTGGATAGTAACTACACTTTATTCATTTAACAAAATATACAGAAAAACGCAAACAGGAAGTCTATTCTGACTAAAAAATACGTCCAATGACGGAACAATATCCAGACGTCTTTTTTTCGTTTATCTCCCAAAATAACCCAAACTGAATACTCATAAAAATGGATGATAAATGCGACTATGCATGGTACCTTTAGAACTCAGAGGCATAATGAATAATTTCATGTGAAAAGAAGAGAAGCGACACACAAAATGAGGTCTTGTCGTTTAATAGTATACTAGATGAATAATCTGAAACAATACTCAGTCTATGGAAGAAGCGATTCGATAATCACTTTTCTTATATAAATGAGCGATATTGTCTTATATCAACGAGTTGCATTGTGGGAAATTTCAGACGAATATTAGCATTTATACGAAAGAAGGCAGATTTCTCGGTATAAAGTAATGACTCTTTTCTTAAAACAGGGTGACATTTAACACAACATACGTCTGGTGTGTAATTTCCATGAATTAATTTATGTAATAACAAGCAAGGTGTATTTAAACGAGAAAATTGAATTGTTGAATTAGTGAAACATAAATGCATATTTAATCATTTGTAGATGTACACATTCTATAACTATCATGTAGAAAATTCAGTGCAATGCAATAGGGATGAATTCAATTGTTTGCTAAGCCAAAATCACATATAAGTCAAAGATACTGCTATATTTATTATATCAATGCGATATTTGTCTTATATCATAGCGATGATTTTTTAATATCCAAAATTAATGAATGCGATACTTTTCTAATATAACTGCTATAGTTTTCTAATATAAAATGAATACGATGACACGTCACAATGTATGTCAAGGAAACTGCAAACATAATTCACAAACTTAGATCATGACCGTTTAATGTTTTAGGATCAATATCACTAAAATTTCGTAACTGTAACAAAATGAACGCTTACATGAACTTATCATTTCAAAAATTTGTCTTGACCCTATTGATAGTGGAAGGTGTTAATAATCTGTTCAGTCTATTGTTTTCAATCACACGGATTAACCGAAAAACAAACATGTTTAACCCAGCCACATTATTTTTTGTATGTGCCTGTCCGAAGTCAGGAGCCTGTAATTCAGTTGTTGTCGTTTGTAAATGTGTTACATATTTGTTTTTCGTTCAATTTTTATATATAAATAAGGCCGTTAGTTTTCTCGTTTGAATTGTTTTACATTGTCTTATCGGGGCCTTTTATAGCTGACTATGCGGTATGGGCTTTGTTCATTGTTGAAGGCCGTACGGTGACCTATAGTTGTTAATGTCTGTGTTATTTTGGTCTCTTGTGGACAGTTGTCTCATTGCCAATCATATCACATCTTATTTTTTATAATTCTATTTGAAGTGATGATGCAATGGCGGAATTTAAATGCGGTGGCAAATACGCCTACCGACCTATTAGATTATAATATACTGGTCACACTGCTATAGCCTACCCACCTTGGTAATATCGAAATAGACAAAAAATATCATTACTTAAAAGAAACATTCATTTAAACAAACCAATCCAATACACCTCCAAATAACAATAAATAGTCAAAAATCAATAATCCAAACAAATTAAAATGTACAAATGCTGATGTTCCGAACATTGAAGGTACCAACTGAGTAGTCTCAGACTATAAATTGGACAACTTCAGATACAAAGAAAATCAAAAATCTTGTCAAACAGAAAATTATTAATTATTAACATAGAAAAAGATATTGAGAAGGAAAACTGTTCTTTTGGATATCAAAGGCTTTTCCCGTTGGTAAATCGATATCTCTATGAACATAATCAGCTCGCCGCGTGGACGCTCTTTAACATCGCGATGACCACCGTGAAGGTATTCCGATGTGTTGTTGCCACAAAGATTTGACTTTCGTTTTTGGCTAGTAACCCATCGTATAAAGATACGCGAACTTTTATTTATAAGTTACAATCCGTATCGCTTGTTATAATTTCATTTCTTCAATGAGTACTTAAAATAATGTTAAGAACACAAATAAATAAGATGTAAATGTCTTTTGACGTTGGAAATGTACATATATCTTTTCCATATTTATAAATTTAGATCGTTCAGTTGGAGGACTGGAAAGCAGTTATTTATAAGGGGAAATTTTAAAGATTTATAGATATAAGAAGATGGTGCATGAGTTCGAATGACACAACTTTCCATCAAATTAATCAGTAATTTGTTTAAAGTAAACCGTTATAGATCAAAGTAGGTCCTTAAACACGGAGCCTTGGCTCGCAGCGAACACCACGCTATATAGGAACAAGAACATTGCTAGTGTTAAACCATTCAAACAGGAAAACAAACGGTCTAATTTGAAAAAAAAGGGGATTCACAAGAACAGGTCAGATTTTGTCGAACAAATCTGAACGAGAACAGTATGATTCATCTTTGTCACAAGTTAGTTTCATTGTTATTCAATGAAATTCTTCCATGCGTGCGTTGCGAGCATATCAGATATATATTATTTCGGTGCGTTCATTATGAAATCTGCTAAATGTTATATATGTGAACAATCATTTTGATACTTAGCTTTTTGATTACGGCATTGTTTATTAAACCCTTATTTGATTAGTTTTGCTTCCAAAACTAATTGAGAAATTTGTAAGATGTTACCAAAATCAATTTGAATTTAAGCAATGGTCTTAAAACTGCTTGTTTACATACAATACTACTAAGAAGTAAAATCACAAAAATACTGAACTCCGAGGAAAATTAAAAACAGAAAGTCCCTTAATAATGGTCAAATCAAATGATAAAACAACCAAACGAATAGATAACAACTGAAATATTTCTGACTCAGTACTGGCATTTTCAAGTTTTGAAAATGGTGGATTGAACCTGGATTTATAGTGCTTAACCGCTCACGTGTATGACAGTCTCATCAAAATCTGTCATATTTACAACGATGCGTGAACAAAACAGACATAATAGGTAAATTGTCAAAATATGGGTACAACAGTCTAATATTAATACTAATAAGTTCTAATATTGATATAACAAAAACAACGCTATGATATTTTAAAAGTATCGCATTGATATTTTAAAAGTATCGCATTGGTATTTTAAAAGTATCGCATTGATATTTTAAAAGTATTGCATTGTTTATTTATGTATATAAGAAAAACACAGCACTTAAAAATTTTACACGGACATAAACTTTAGCTTCTAACTAACTTCTGAATGTATATTTAGACTCTATTGTTGTTTATATTTGAACAATAAGTTTTAAAGTTAGTATTTTCTCAATTTTTCGTTGCCGAAAACAACATTTTCCGCATGGAATGTCTGTATATTTACAATTGATATAAGACAATACCGCTATGTGATATAAGAAAAGTTTTTATCGATACGCTCCTTCCATTGAATGATACTGCGACTTTTGTGTCATTGGAAGTTTTCCAATTTTTAAAATACGGAAAGGGATATGAGCCAAAGCGTGAACACAGCAACTATATGTACATATAGTTCTTTAAATTGACAAATGGTTGGTTGCATATGGTCTTTGTCATACATCCGGTTTTTCACTATACATTAAAGAAGGTCACTCTATATTAAAAAATCTCAAAAATCATATTAGTTAACCCTGCATTTGTTGAAGAAGCATAATGTTGATTTAACATTATATTTGTTAATTCAGGATTTCCATTCATTGTATTAAAACATTAAAATTGGTGTTATAATAATATAAAATGTCAAAAGAGGTTTTTGGTATGTTGAAATGTAAACTTTACTAGAAGCTTTTGAAATTCATATGATAACTGGTACTGTTAAAATTCATATGCATTAATATTGGAGAAATAAACACACACACACACACACACAAAATAATCCAAAATAAGTTTGCTTTGTGTTACGCTTGTATTATATCATATCAAACCAACTTTGCTGAAATTTGTCGATTCACCATAGTCACTATGTGATCTGAAACTTTTTTTTCTGTATTGTCTGGAACACTGTATTTAGCTGTTGAATCTTTGATAATAATACTCGCACTGTTTCCGTTGTAGACCAAAACATTTATTCTTGAATGCTTGAACTAAAAAACAGAAACAAAAAATCTCAAAAGTATTTCCCAATTAATCAGCTTTCAAACAACATTTTAAAATTATGGCCCATATCTCTTTACATGTAACTACAGATAAAGTTAGTTAATCTTGTACGACTCAAATTTGTTGTTAATCAAATCATCAAGCAAGCTTGTCGTTCACTTAACCAATATAATTTTGCATTCACATTTAAAATTCTTTCATTTGAATCAGAGTTGTATACATAGGTTTTCATTTATTCCTACGGTACATTAAAAATAAGCGTTTAGTATATAGTAACTTACATTCCAGTTCGATAAGTTGACGACAAAAGCAGATTGAAAAAGGTTTGTGAAGTTGAATGCTGTCACCCGAGGTAAATTTTGAAGTTCTTCATAATATTGCGTTGAATTTCTGAAAAAGTTCCGAAATAGAAATGCAATTGTTATACTAAATACCTATTTAAAATAAATCATTAAATATGTCGTAATGATTTAGAAATGATACATGTTGCCTGTAGTAACTGTATAGACAGTAATACATGTAATTGTTTTAAACTCCCTACAGCACCGGTGCCGTGGACGTTGAGACTGTAATGTGTGCTCCTCGAAGTGTTAATATATGCTTTAAAACATGTACAACATTTGCCTTACAAAATTTGTGTCCCAATTGTTAAAAATGAAAAATAACAAATTACATTTTTTTTTCAAATTAACAATTTGAAAGCTCATCTCTCCGAGGAAACTGAATGTTTCATTAAACTTGTTGTTCCCATTACGCTTTTACTATAGACATTCCTTTGTTGTATTTATGCATCTTAAGTTATTTTAAAAAATGTTTTACTTTAAAGGAGTAGGTCCAGTAAGAGCACTTTTTGGCCCCAAATTATAGCAGTTTTACAAAATTGTTAAAATGTAAACTTTTAGTTATGTATTGGATAGTAGAATGGTTCTGCTACATTAATATGGGCTGTTTTTGACAATACAATGCACATATATTGGGTGCTAGCACAATGAAGTCATGCTTAATTACTGAAATCTTCACAATTCCATCATTTTAGTTAAATTTTAGACGGTTTCCGTGTAAAACGAAAGTGGCCGCATTCGTGTTCATCCAAAATATTGAAATGGAAGTTGTATTTGATGATAATACATAACATATATAAAGATTGAGGATGAACACGGATGCGGCCACTTTCATTTTTGACAAAAAACATCTGAAAAGAGACATTTTAGCATTTTAGGTAGATTTTTCATATTTTAGTTTGAATCGGATCGTTTTATATGACTAAATGAGTTAAAATCTTTCACAAAAAATAATTGAATCAAAAAAAAATAGACACTTAAGGGTTTAAAAAGTGGTCAAAATCTTTCGTCAGATGAAACTGAAATTTGAGGCCAAAATCGGTCCTTACCGGACCTACTCCTTTGATGATGAATTCATTTGTTCTGATTTCAAACTTACATCGTGATTTCAACTGATGGTTTACATGGCGATATGCACTGTGGCACAAGCTCAGATGGATTACAGCAGTGTGTTATATTATTTGTATCTACTGTCTGGTTGTACTCATTGTGGTACGACAAAAGTCTATATTCTAGAATTACATTCCCTGTCTGTAAAATTTACAAGATAGTGAACAATTAAAATGAAAACAACCATGTTCTGTGTTGAAAATCATGAAGATAAAAAATAATGTATCCGTCTGTTGAAATACGTATATTATAAAATATATATTACTTCAAGTTGGTAGTCCTGAGCTATAGTCCTAATCTGTAAAATTCAAAACTTTATATATAATCGCTATATTTTTTTAATTCTACTTTCAATATATGTTATATCAATCCTTTTTTCATATATGATATTTCCTAATGGTTTTATTCATCATCACAATGTACGTAGTTTACATTTTAAAATACAACATTACATAAATGGTAACTACGAAAAATAATAATGTACATCATAAAGTCTTACCGTAAAAATTAGAACTTTGAAAACTGTAAAGAGTGACAACGTCTTCATACTGACAATATTGAATTCTGATTACCTAATTAACCTCGTGTGACCTGAACATTGATCATTTCTATTATTATCACTTATTTAAGCTGACGAATTTTGTCACCCGTTATCAATATTTCGTCATATTCCATTGTATTATTTCTATATTTCTATCTTTAATACAGCAACTGTAAATATTTGAGTACTCATTCATTTGTTCATTTCTTTCATTTACTTAAAGGGGCATAATCTACCTTTAAGTCTTAAATTTTAAATAATATTTTATTTCAATATTTATAAAAATTGAATGAAGAAATCATATTTCGCTTTAAGAAGTCAATTTGTTGAGTACAATCCCTCGAATTAAAGGCATTTTATTTCGCAAGAGTAATAATATCTCGGACACAGATCTAATTAGTGAGTAAAAATTTTAAATTGATACTTTTCTACAGGTTATTTTTTTTAAAGATTTTAGGAACACGTTTGAGTATCCCTTATATGAACTCGAGTGAGAATATATTTATCACATGAAATCTTTTCGAAAAAAAGATGGAAAGATTGATTGATTGTTGGCTTACAGTGAAATATTACTTGCGTTTTCAGGAAGAGCTCAAATTACCAAAAAATACAAAAGGTAGGTCTCTTAAGAGGTTATCCAGGATGACGGGCGGGAAAATATAGTCTGCCACTAAAAAGAAGCGAAATAAAACAAGAACAAATATGTTGCAATTGTACTATATACTGAGCCAAAAAGTTCAGCAACATTTTTTTTTAAATTTTTTTTTTGTTGTTTCTGCAATTTTTTTAAAAAATTATTGATATAATCCTTAGTTTTACCTGTAATTTCTAACAGTCTTGCTTTTTTTCGGGATGATTAATTTCGCGCCATTTTAGCCTTCCACGTGTTATTGATGTTTTACCTTCTGTACCTGTACTTTTAAAACAAAATTTAAATAATTTTTTCACTAACGTTCAGAAACACACCATTGGTAAGAAAACCTCAAAAAAGTTTGAAAAAAATTGCATGGGGCGTCAATCTGGCCTCCCACAAAATAACCGTCAGAAGGCTATTGAAATGGTTGATGCCAAAATGAGTGTTTCTGATGTCGAGGCTTGATTAAATGTGCATAAGTCAACAGTTTAGAGACTAACAAACAGATTTCAACAAATTACAACTGCACGGGATAGGTCGATATGTCGTAGACCAAGAAAAACTATCGTCAAGGGAAGAGCCCTACTTTCGCTTTACATCAACACGTGACAATTTTTTTCCGGCCACAAAAGTAGTGCATTGACTGAAGGCAAATGCTGGTGCGCCTGCCAATCCTTCATTGATGCAATTAGGGCATGGCCGAGGAATTGATTTTGAATAACACTATACTTTTTTTTTCGCATTTTGACCCTCCCGCGCTCCATACAAAGAAAATCCTAATGAATGTGAGTGATAAACATTCATGTTGCTTCTGATATGTCATTATTTCATTTGTTTATTATTACAATCATATGTTGTTACAATTTTGTAATTTTTTTTTTGTTGCTCAACTTTTTTGGCTCAATATACGTGAAGAGAGTGTAGAACTTCGTCGACACGATAAATTTGAAAACCGGACGTTACTGCGAATTTATACATCACTCACAACCATATGGACGCCAGACTTGCAAGGTCAGAAGAAGACCTTACGTGACCACTTTTCTATGCCCCAGTTATCCTTGTGGTCGGTAAAGAAGTTGGATAATACACATATTTGTGTAAATTATTTTGGTAGTTGGTTTACTTACGAGGTAATTGCACTTTAAATTCAACTAACATAAATATTACGTATATATGTTTTAATAGTCCTTCATATGTTTTAGTAGTTAATTGTTACGAGTATTAATATGAAACTGTGACGAACAAGATTGATGTTGTTACACTACAGTATGTATATAGCGAAAAATGTAGGTGAAAGAATTACTAGAAATAAAAATAATTATAAAAAACGATAAGTTCCTATAAATGAAATGTAGATTATTAACAGATCATATTTTTTGTTTTCGAAATTTCATTTGATTCTTTAACTTTTTTTCGACTGCTATATAATTATACAAATTTTAAAAAGTACTATAGTAAGAAATATAGAACAAGAATGTGCTAGTTCAACGATTGATGTAGCAGATAAAGAATCCTTTAATAAATACTGATATTTAGAAGTTGTTCTTTATCTATTACGGCCGCGTATATGTTTTTCTAAATAAATCTCAAAAGACATACTGGTATTAAGTAATTCCTCCTTCCCTGACAAGAAAAAAACTCCCACTCCGGTGACTACCCAACTCGACACCCTTAGTCGCCTAAATATATAAGAAGTAAAAATAGAAAAATAAAATAATGCCAGTATACTATTAATTCAATGTAACTGTATGAAAAACATAGATTGTCAGCGAAATAGTGCAGGGATGTGCGTTTAATTTTTAATATTTTTGTGTTTGTTGTACTGATATATATTTTAGTTTCATTATGTATATCTCTTTCAAATTCATTTGTTAAAATTTACTGTTTGCAATAGCAGTAAGTATTCTATATAATAAGGATGTTCTTATCCCGTGCATAAAAACAATGTCGTAAAACCTTTTCAACTTTTGATCTTCAGTGCTGTACAACTTTGTACCTTTTTCACGTTCGATCTTTTATATCTAGGCGTTATGTATTCAGGTTTAGTTTTCTGTAATTAGTTAATACTTTAGTTTCTTTGTGTATATCTCTTTCATATTCATTTGATAAAATTTACTGTTTGCAATAGCATGAATTGTTCTATATAATAAGAATGTTCTTATCCCGGGCATAAAAACAATGCCGTATTTTGCGAAACCTTTTCAACTTTTGATCTTCAGTGCTGTACAACTTTGTACTTTTTTCACTTTCGATCTTTTATATCTGGGCGTCACTGGTGAGTCTTGTGTGGGCAAGGCGCGTTTTTGGCGAATTGAATTTTAAACCTGATGCTTTTTGTTTTCTATTAATCATGTTTTTCTGTGTCTAATATGTTCTCCTATTTATTTGTATTGTAGTCCTGTAATATTATGTTGTCATTTCAATGTTATATTTAACTTTGCCATTAAAGTGCGAGGTTTGGCATGCCTTAAAACCAGGTTCAACCCACCACTTTTATTCCCCTTTAAAAGTGTCCTGTACCAAGTCAGGAAGATGGTCATTGTTATAATATTGTTCGTTTCTCTTTGTGTTGCATTTTAACGTTGAGTCGTTTGTGTTTTCTCTTATTTTTGAGATAAGACGTGGCACGGTACTTGTCTATCCCAAATTCATGTATTTGGTTTTCATGTTACATTTGTTATTCTCGTGGTGTTTTTTCTGATGATTGGTCTGTTTCTGTGTGTGTTGCGTTTCGGTGTTGTGTCGTTGTTCTCCTCTTATATTTAATGCGTTTCGCTCGGTTTTGGTTTGTTACCCCGATTTTGTTTTTTGTCCATGGATTTATGAGTTTTGAACAGCGGTATACTACTGTTGCATTTATTTAGTACACATTTTGTATAAGAAAAATTAAGATTAAATAATTTAACTATAATTCATGTCATTTGCATAAAATATTTTTGACTTTTGACAAGGAATGTGAATAAAATAAATTAGTTGTTTGGTTTACATCAATTAAACAATACATTTACTAGTCAATATAGAAATATCAACAACAGACAAGAGTCCTTACACTATAGAAATCATTCAATTTTGTTCAAAGATAAATTTCCTAATATATAATATTTGTATAAAATGAAAATGTTAAACAGAGATAAAGTAATGCAAGACAACCTTCGACGAACAAGATAAATCACTGATTAAGTATGTAAATCAGCATTGTGTTGATCAAATATAGTAATCAACATTGTATATATTTGTATTCATCTCATTTTCATTTATACGATAAAGATAAAATGTAATTTTAACGTTTACACAAAGAGCCAATCTGGGTTATAATTTGGGCTCAGGATCAGTGTCAAATGATTTGTTGTTTTATACCAATCTCCGCCTCAGTAATCATATCCGTTCCATACATGCTCCACAATACTTCACCTAATGGTGGCACGGTAGTATTTGCTTTCCAGAATTTAGGTTGCTCTTTTGTGTACCCTACTTAGGTAAATGTATCTAAACAGTGTAATTGGACAAAAAATACAGTATCAACTGAACATACTTTCCCAAACTGAGTGATGAATCAGGTGTAGAAAAATATGAAATAATTTTATATATAGATGAAAATGAATTTTTGAGAATTTTTGAGAATTTTGCATTCACTGCACCATAAAATACATAAAAGTACTAGTGGCCTTAGGATTTTAAAAATAGCAAAAAAAGTAAACGTTCATGATACATATTCAAATTTATTTCTGAATGGTAAAATGAAAGTACTTCAGTTAACTGTGAATGTAGATTTTTTTTTCTAAAAGTGGTGAAAATTCTAAAAAGGCTATCATTATCCCTTATGGGCCAGGAAATACTACCGTGCCACCTTATGTATTGAGTAGCGTTATGTATTATTGAACGGAACGGTTTCATACACACTTCTGTAAGCGAAACATATGCTTGGTAATTTCTTTCATAGGTCTTGTTTTCCCACACAATGTTGTGTAAAACCGTACAATTTACGGTACAATTTAATATAAACGATGACAGAACCTATGTACAAATCACTGTACACTTTCAGATATCAGAAGATGTAAGCAGAAAGATACTTTAAAAGGACCGTTTAAGGAAGTGTGAAATTTATACAATCATGTCCTCATCAGACCAACAAGAGGCAGAAAAAGTCTAAAATTTCGCTTATGGCAAAATAGTCTTCTCCTTTGGAATACAAAATTCAGGTATATTTTCATGGTTCATCATTTTGGTCTGTATTGTAGGAAAAGTAATCTAGAATCTGCAATGAGCCAAACATGTTTTACAAGTTCTTTAATAAATCAACTGTTTACAAAATTTTGAATGTTTTGAAATACTTAGGCTTTTCTACCTCAGGCATTAATTACCTAAGCTGTATTTGGCAAAATAGGATTTTTGGTCCTCAATGCCCTTCAACTTCGTACTTTATTTATTTTTTATACTCCTTTGTAGTCGAGCGTCACTGATAAGTCTTTTACAGTCGAAACGCGCGTCTGGCGTATATAACAAATTTCTTCCTGGTATCTATGATGAGTTGATTTAAATCTCTCCTTTAAAGTGTCAGAAAAGATGTAAGAAAAAAGCTGAACTTTAGCCTAACTTTGACTGCATTTTGGTAATTGACGCTAAAGAAAGTAATATAAAAAGAACCCATCTCTATACAGATGACAGCTAAGGGTTTACAAATTTACTAGCAAATTAAATTGTTATAAGTAAAACTCGTATATGTCACTGCATAACTTAGTCCAAATCAGTTGAAACAGTTCATAAGGGTAATAACAAAATGTGTCAATATCTATTTCGGATTACGTAGGCAATATGCAAAAGGTACGTTATAGGTTAAGCCATAATTGAAGCAGTATTTATAATTCTTTTTAGGATCATGAACTGAGAGAACTTTATATATGGAACATAACTCAGTTAGGCTCAAAGAAAGTGAAAGTAACTGCAGGGGATAAAACTTGTGGAATTAATGAAGTAAAAGATGAGTTTTCATTGGACTCATATTTAGAATAATTTTTGTAATGGTCTTAGATAAAATCTATCATCAAATAAATAATAAACACTCCATTTTTTATTTTTTGTTCATGTAAGAAAAGAAGCAGAAAAAAATTACTCATAAAGATAAAAAAAACTATTTAAATATAAGTTGTTTATATTTTTACATGGATATTTTGATTCCCTCTGAAACAATGTACATCTCCAATAAATTTTTCGTTTTTCCTCATGGGAGCTCCAATACAGACATGATTTTTTTCTATAAACCACCTTTATACCTCTTGTTTTTTTTTTTTTATACATGGTCAGTGGTCCTTAAGTTATCAACTTATTAAATTGATTAACAAAGTTCTGCCCACCTTTTCTTATCTTGTATTATTCCCTTATTGGCAGCATAATAATTATATCTACTTAACATATTTTATTTCAACTGCTAGACATTTTTTTTATTATTTCAGCCGTCGCTTACTTTTTTCTTCCATAGAAATTCAGAAGTTCATGCACAATATAAAAATGCAGAATCCATCGATTCAAGACCAAACAAATGTACTCGCCTTAAACAATATTTTAGTTCAATGAAACACGTCTGGGCTAAAGAATTTGCCTGCATCAGCCGATTTAACAATACGTACTTAAATGGACAAAAAACTTCAAACATTAAAGTTATGCTTACCATGGCTAATCGATTTTTTGGTTATAGCACATCCTAAATAAAAATTTAACGAGTTTGGCACAACTCGACCCGAATCAAAAAATCTGACTGACTCAACTCGGACCGTCAAAAATGACATCTCAAACAAAGTTTGAAAGGAGAGTTGAACTATACAAATCATTAAAAGTTATACTTTACATCATTTTATGCATGAAAATACCATTTGCATGTTTCTGAATTTGCAAAATATTATAAAAGAAATTGTAAATAAAATTAACGGTACCAATTTTCTTGCACCAGATGCGCATTTCGACAATACATGTCTCTTCGGTGATGCTCGTGGCCAATATATTTGAAATCCAAAGCTTTTATAAATGATGAAGAGCTATAATCCACAAGGTCCAAACAGTATAGCCAAATCCGTGAAAGGAATCAGAGCTATGCATGAGGGAGATACATTTCTTAATTTATAATAATTTATGATATTTCGTAACAGCAAATTTAAATAACACAAAAAATCCGTATTTTCATGCCAGTACCGAAGTACTGGCTACTGGGCTAGTGATACCCTTGGGGACTAATAGTCCACTAGCAGAGGCATCGACCCAGTGGTAGTAATAAAATTAACGGTACCAATTTTCTTGCACCAGATGCGCATTTCGACAATACATGTCTCTTCATTGATGCTCGTGGCCAAAATATTTGAAATCCAAAGCTTATATAAATGATGAAGAGCTATAATCCACAAGGTCCAAACAGTATAGCCAAATCCGTGAAAGGAATCAGAGCTATGCATGAGGGAGATACATTCCTTAATTTATAATAGTTTCTAATAAAATGTGAATTAAATTTTTCAATTATCTTTATAAATTTATCAATCCTAGGGAATGCTGCTTTCCATATTGCAAATATATTTGAAAGTTTTGAACATGTACATTAGTTGTGCTTTTCTTAATTTTGATAAAGCATTCGATATTGTTTAAAAAATCTGCTCTTTGGTCAAAACTTACTCTGTTTTATAATATGAATAAACATTTCAAATCACGCATTTGTTAGCGATTGGCAATATTCAGATTTTTTTCTATGTGCTGAAGGTACAAGAGGCGGATTTTTTTATTTTTTTTATCTCCTACACTTTTTCTTTTGATCTAAATGATTAAGGGACCTTTTCGCAGAACAAAAATATGTATGCCTTCATTTTACCTCGTCAATGATGTAAACGTTTCCGTAACCTATCTCTGGTAATGGAAGGGAATTAAATAAACCATTTTACAAGTCGTCATGGCTTTGCCCATCAAAAAATAAGACCCTTTGAATAATTGAATATCCCCATTTTTTCATATGATATTTCGATTGTGATCCTGATTTAACAATTTTATAATACCTATTCTTAAACTGTGGTGAAATAATATCATATTCAATTGTTTTACATTATTATGTCGTGAGCCTTGTGTATCTTTAGAATATGTCTTTACAAATGACATGTCTACAATAGCAAGTGCTGTTTGTTGTGCGGTGACACCGAAAAGAGACTGTATCGTCCTATCAAACATAAATCTGTCAGTTAAGGATATTTCAAGGAAAAGAAACAACATTACACATTTAATTGGATCTACGACTGCTTGAACTAATGATACAATTTGGGAACGGAAATGGAGATTGTGACAAAAAAGCAGCGAGAAAATCCCGCAACGGGGGTGGTCCTCAGTTGCCCCAGAATATAATTGGATGCTAAAGAAGTTGTAGAACATGACGGATGATCAAAACACAGTTGTATCCTCTATCAACAATTCTGTAGAAAAAATGAGAAAATTTAAAATATGTTAATCATATATAACAGAAAGGGTCAGTTATTAAGGTAGTAAAAAAAATCCTGAAAGCACCTTCATATAAATGTAAAGAGTCGGACAATGCATTTCCGTAACCAATACACAACAAATGCAGCATAAAGAGGAAAATGAAGTAATAAATGTACATGTATATACTGTTACATCTTGACACCAGAAAACAATTGGCAGTATATTTTATTGAAGCTTTCTTTATAATAAATACATGTCGAAATTAATACAACAGTTTTGATGAACATCTTCCTTCTGTATGTTAGCTTGGTAAAAGTATATTGTTCAAGTCAAGTGCTAAAGACCTAAGTGAAAGTAATTGATTGTTTGCTATACTAGGAGAAATGCTCCAACACTTACCACGATTGCTGTTAATACTTCTCTTTCTCATTGCCTATTGCATTTCATAGGTCATTGATGGATATTAATTCAAAGTTTTTGCCATCTCAAACCCAATTCATAGTTCGTCTACCCCTATGTCACGGAAAAGCGAAACAATAATAACAGCATCATCAGTAACGGCTGTTCGAATTATGCTTCGTTCGTGTTTCACTGCACCATAATTCAAGTGTCTCTTAATGTGAATTTGGTAAAACTTGGAATCGTCACATGGTGGATACACTACAAACCATTAAAAGTCTGACATGGCCTATATCTGTACTCGACTGTACTGATTTTTACTCGACCAGTCTGAATTCGTCTGAAGTTTACTTGATAATACTCGACTGTAGTCTGAACCATACTAATTAACAGTCTGAATGTGTACTTGACCAGTACTTAACCATTTTATACTAGTCTGAACCGTACTCGACCTATTCTGAACCATACTCGACCAAGTCTTAACCAACCTAGACCTATTCGTTGTATTTATCAACGGAATTTTATCAATTTAGGTGGGGTTTTTTTTAAAATAAAAATGAAATTAGAAAATTACTAAAAATGTAATCAATACAGTATTGAAATTACAATTTCACAATAATCAATCATAATATAATTTCGACACAATATTTATCAACACTTACGTGATAATATATATCAACTTTCAAAATATGAATAAAATAAGCTGATCAAATTATCTAAAAAAGATGAAATGTGACTAACAAATGACTAATATTTTCAATATTTATTAAAAATTAAAAATCAATTCTTCAGAGAACAATTGAAGGTCTTTCCACCTCGATAATTAGAATGAAATTTAAAAAAAAGATGTTAGAAAGGGTCACTCCTTGTTGATGTAATTTGGTACCTCAACTGATATATAAAAATAATATTAATAGGTTTATGCAAAAGACTTCATTGTTTAATAATAAACAAAAACAAATTTAAAGCAAAGATCAAACTCTAGAACGTCAAGTTGACCTTTGACCTTGACCTCAATTTCAAGGTCATAAGTCAGTGACCTCAACTCGAAAGACCCCAGATCAATCACTTGAATGATTGTAGAGAAATATCGATTTCAAATACAAAAAGGGAGAAAACTCCTAAAAGGGTTAACCAAAACACTTCGACTTAAATGGGTGAAATGGTCCCTTGTAAACAGTAATTTGGCAAACAGATCGTATCATTAACTGTTACAGTTTCTTTTGAAAATAGATTACAAGCAAATTCCAAAATTTAGAATATGACCATGATCGTCAACCTTGACCTCAAATTCAAGGTCATAGGTCAGTGAACTTAAATAGGAAGGCCCCAGGTCAATCACTTGTATGGTTGTGGAGAAATGATGATTTTAAATAAAAAGGGGAGAAAACTCCTAAAAGGGTTAACCAAAACACTTCGACTTAAACTGGTTGAAGTTGCGCCTTATTGTAAACAGTTATTTGGCAAACACATCATATCATTATCTGTAACAGTTTCTTTTGAATAACAATAACAAGTAAAATTCAAAATTTATAACATAACCTTGACCTTTGACCTTGACCTCTATTTCAAGGTCATGGATCAGTGAACTCAAATTAGAAGGTCCGAGGTCAATCACTTGTATGGTTGTGGAGAAATAATGATTTCAAATACATAAGGGGAGAAAACTCCTATAAGGGTTAACCAAAACAGTTCGACTGAATAAGTTGAAGTTGCGCCTTATTGTAAACAGTGATTTTGCAAACATATCTTATCATTACCTGTTACAGTTTCTTTTGAATAACGATAACAAGCAAAATTCAAAATTTATAACATGACCTTGACCTCAATTTACTTTATATGGACCAAGGACTTCATATCAAAAGACTGTAGTCCTCTACAACTTATACCGTATGAATTAACCCAACATATCATTTATTTTTAATTTTAAAATGGAAATAACTAGCATAAGATGTCTTCTGATCACCTCAGTCAAAATAAAACAAATCATTCTTAATAGAAGACAAACATTTTGGTGAAAACAGTTTGTAAAAATCTTTTACGGTTTTAGAGATAAAGCAATAACAAGAAAAAGGGGACGAGGGGAGATAACTCCTATAAGAATAAGTGTTCGGTCACACAGGGTGAGTTTTAAAACCTCCATAACTGAACAACATCATTGGCCAAACATCCATTCGATATGTTGTAATTAGTTATCAAAGGTACCAGGATTATAATTTAGTACGCCAGACGCGCGTTTCGTCTACATAAGACTCATCAGTGATGCTCAAATCAAAAATATTTAAAAACCCAAACAAGTACAAAGTTGAAGAGCATTGAGGATCCAAAATTCCAAAAAGTTGTGCCAAATACGGCTAAGGTAATCTATGCCTGGGATAAGAAAATCCTTAGTTTTTCAAAAAGTTCAAAGTTTTGTATACAGGAAATTAATAAAAATGACCACATTATTGATATTCATGTCAACACCGAAGTGTTGACTACTGGGCTGGTGATACCCTCGGGGACGAAACGTCCACCAGCGGTGGCATTAAACAATAAAGCATCTCAGACGGCAGAAAAAAAAAAAAATTAAAAACCAATTCTTCAGAGAACAATTGAAGGTCTTTCCACCTCGATAATTAGAATGAAATTTAAAAAGATGTTAGAAAGGGTCACTCATTGCTGATGTTATTTGGTACCTCAAATGATATAGAAAAATAAGATTAATAGGTATATGCAGAAGACCTAATTGTTTTATAATGAACAAAAACAAATTAAAAGCAAATGTCAAAATCTAGAACGTCAAGTTGACCTTTGACATTGATCTCAATTTCAAGGTCAAAGGTCAGTGATCTCTAAACAAAAAACCTCAGATTAATCACTTGTATGATTGAAAAGAAATATCGATTTCAAATACAAAAGGGGAGAAAACTCCTAAAAGGGTTGGTCAAAACACTTCGACTTTCAAGGGTTGAAGTTGCACCTTGTTGTAAACAGTAATTTGGCAATTACATCGTATCATTAACTGTTACAGTTTCTTTTGAATATAGATAACAAGCAAATTCCAAAATTTAGAATAACACCTTGACCTTCCACCTTGACCTCAAATTCAAGGTCATAGGTCAGTGAACTCAAATAGAAAGGCCCCAGGTCAATCATTGTATGGTTGTGGAGAAATAGTGATTTCAAATACAAAAGGGGAGAAAACTCCTTAAAGGGTTAACCAAAACACTTCGACTTAAATAGGTTAAAGTTGCGCCTTATTGTGAACAGTAATTTGGCAAACACATCATATCATTGTAAGTTTCTTTTGAATAACAATAACAAGCAAAATTCTAAATTATAACATGACCTTGACCTTTGACCTTGACCTCAATTTCAAGGTCATGGGTCAGTGAACTCAAATTAGAAGGTCCGAGGTCAATCACTTGTATGGTTGTATTTTTTTACCTAATTTAGACCAAGGACTTCATATCACAAGACTGTAGGCCTCTACAACTTATACCGCATGAATTAACCCAACATATTATTTATTTTAAATTTTCAAAGGGAAATAACTCCCATAAGATGTCTTATGATCACCTCAGTCGAAAAAAAAATCATTCCTTAGAGTAAACGAACAATTTGGGGAAAACAGTTTGTAAAAATCTTTTACGGTTTTAGAGATATAGCGATAACAAGAAAAAGGGGACGCGGGGAGATAACTCCTATAAGAATAAGTGTTCGGTCACACAGGGTGAGTTTTGAAACCTCCATTATTGAACAACATCATTGGCCAAACATCCATTCGATATGTTGTAAAACAAAAAAGCATCTCAGACGGCAGAAGAAAAAAAAATAATCAGAAGAAAAACAATAGGTCTTTCCACGAAAGGGGAAAAGTGGAAAGACCTAATTATATGTGAATGATTTTTTTATTAATGTATATATATATATATATAATAAAATTTCCATTTCACTCCATGATAACCTTTTTAAAAAAGGAAATGTGTTCCAAATGACAGTAAACATTTATTTCAATTAATTTAAGTAATTATATTCTCAAATTAACATGGCATACATAAGGCACTTTAATATGTTCTAATTATAACCTCAATGCATGTGTGTTTTACAGGTAAAAAGAAAGCCATATTTTCTTAAATTCGTGTATTACTTAATATCTAGTACATACTTGTATAATCGAAAGGTCTTCTAATGTAACTTAAACAGGATGTTGCAATTTTGAATCAATGTTATTTAGAATTAAATACCTCTGACCAGGTGTGATCTTATTTATGAGTTTGCCCCCACGCAGATGTTATATTTTATATTTCAACACTAATCAGAAAGAATTTTTTTTTTATTATTTATTTAAATTTATCCCTCTTTGATATAAGTTACATGTATATATAATATATTTTTTTCCATCCTAAATATAATCATAGATATATTTCTAATATAAGGTTAAAAGCAATTATAAATTTTGTTGGCTGTTGTTATATATGCCATTTAAAAAAGAATTTATTTTAACAGTTAAAAAAGTAGAGTTTTTTTAGTGTGATCAGACTGGTCGAGTAGTGTTCAGACCTTCGGTCAAGTATGGTTTAGACTGAAAAAATGGGTCGAGAATGGGTTAAGACTGACTCAGACTGGTCTAGTATAAGTTCAGACTATTTTCAACGGCACAGATAAGGGTCAAGTACGATTCAGTACAGTCAATATAAAAAACAGATATAGTATGATTGCTAATGAGACAACTATCCACAAAAGACCAAAATGACACAAACATTAACAACTATAGGTCACCGTACGGCCTGCAACAATGAGCAAAGCCCATACCGCATAGTCAGCTATAAAAGGCCTCGATAAGACAATTTAAAACAATTCAAACGAGAAAACTAACGGCCTCATTTATGTAAAAAATGAACAAAAAACAAATATGTAATACATAAACAAACGACAACCACTGAATTACAGGCTCTTGACTTGGGACAGGCACATACGTAAATAATGTTGCGGGGTTAAACCTGTTAGCGAGATCTCAACCCTCCCCTAACCTGGGACAGTGGTATAACAGTACAACATAAGAACGAACTATAAAAATCAGTTGAAAAAGGCTTAACTCATCAGATAGACAAAAAATACAAGTGGACGTGGCAGGGTACTTATATGGTACAAGTATGGTTCACACTGGGTTCTAATAATGTCAAGTAAAAGTCAGACCAATTCAGACTGGTCGAGTTAAAATTAGTACAGTTGAGTACAAATATAGGCCATTTCAGACTTTAATGGTTTGTAGTGATATGATAGAATACCATGAGCATTTGTTGCTACAACTATTATACGTATCGGAGAATGCATACACTCGTGTTACAGTCTCAATGTATTTTATTGGGGTTAGGACATAAAACCCAATCAGCATACTCGTTATGCCGCAAATACGTATTTCTTCACAAGAAAATTTCAAAACAATCATAATGTACAAGATAAAGAGGCCTCACTTAGAGTTGTCCAAAAAGGAATCATACTGTTCCTTCGCCATTCACAAGCGTCTGGTATATTGCACGCTTAACATGGTGAAAAAGACTAGACAGAGTCGTGGGATAGCCCAAATAAGTATTTCTTCTTCCAAAAACGCATGTTTACTTGATTTGTACTCATTCTAAATGCAAGAGTCACATCTTCAAACGCTATCCATGTCACCAACTCCATTTCCAGCAAACGTGTAATCGCTCAATGCGTCATTGATTTGAAAGGTCATGTATAGATATATATCTTAAGTTTTTCCCACTTCCATTGAATGCAAACCAAAGTTCATCATGTCACTGAAAAGCGAAACATCAATGCCATCAGTATCAATTTTTCGAGTCATGACTCAGTAAAGTCTCTGTTTACTGCATCAGACACATCCATCTTGAGTCTAGTATCTTCATGTAAACATGGTGCTGTACTTGAAACATCATCGAGAGGTTGATAATACTGAACATACTGAACATTTGTTGCTACATTAACGTTTTTCTCAAAATTTAATTCAGCAAGCTGCTGTGAATAAAAACTAAAAAGTTCCATCTTATTGTCGTCATCCCTCAGAATATTTGCCAATTTTGTGGATTTTTTTTTACCCTGGATTCGTCTGTGTCCCTTTTGTCCCTTTCCCAAATATGTAGCTCTTGCTTCTAGTAGTAGCCTTCAAACTACCAGTATTGTCCATGTACGCATCAGAGACTACATCCACCATTGTAATAGTTTCGAGGTGTTTCCTAAAGAGTATGCTGATTGGGTATTATGTCCTTACCTTAATAAAATACCTTGAAACTATAACAAGAGTTGATGAAATCTGTGATGAGTATGGTAGTTGTAGCAACAAATTCTCAGTATGTTCAGTGTTATCAACCACTTGATGTTTAGAACCATGTTTACATTTAGAGGCTGACACTAGAATCATGGTGCATTTGTCTGCTGCAGTGAAACGCGAACTTAAACGAGTCATGATTCTAACAGTCGTTAATGATGATACTGCCATTACTGTTTCGCTATTCCGTGATATAGGTGTAGACGATCACGGTTTGTGTTTTGGAAGGCAAAATTTTTTGGGTTCATATCTATAAATGGCCTTTCTTATGTACTAGGCAATGAGTGATCACATCAGTTAACATGGTTAACGAAGCATGAAAATTACTACTTGCACAAAAGAGAAGGCTTATTGGAACTGTTTCCTCAACTTGGTCTAGTCTTTACCAGCATGTCAAACGTGCAGTATACTAGGGCAGGAGTTTAGGGGGACGAACTTTGGATTGTCCCCTATGCTATAAAGTCCAGGCGCTAATGGTATGCGAAGGGACAAAAAGGATCCTTTTTAAAACTCTCTTTCTGAGATCTCATCATTTTGTCAGAAGCTTGTACATTGTGGATGTGAGAAAGGATGTTGCTGTCGTTGTTAATGTGAAAAATCGGGTCTTCCGTGCTTTGCTTTGTGTGCAAGTGATGGTGACTGTAAATGAACATGTATATTTCCCAAATAGTAGTAATTTTAAAACAATTTAAGTATTATAGTGATTTTATTTTGTTTTAATCAATCTATTCAAAACTCTACATCGAAGAAATGGATTGGAGACTCATCTTTGAAATTTACGCCATAATTTTTACCGGAAGTGTCAATTTTGTATTTAAACATTTACAACAGAAGATAATAAGGGGTTTTGAGGATAACGTAAAGCCAAAATTTTAATGACCAGCACAACAAACAAAATTTTCTTTTCATTTTGAAAAAAAGTTAAATATATAAATATTCTATGTCCGCCGTTTTGGGTATAACCGAAAATAGGGGTTATGAAAACAGATTTCTTATACATTGTATACATGAGAACCACAAAAGAAAGGCTCCTGCACAATGTAATGATCGTAGCAACACGTAAAAACACATTTTAATTACCCTCTCTAAACAATAAGTTTATTTTAGTACAATTTCCGCCATGTTGGATTTTACCGGAAGAAGGGTTTTTGAAGACATCTAATCTATATAATATAACCAAAAGTAGTAAATAACAAAGATTTTCAGCAAATATTATGATAGTAGCATGATGATAACACTTTTTTTAAATACTAGCCTAAGCTATAGGACTGATTAAGTATGAAGCCTACCGTTTTGAGTTTTTACCGGAAGTGATACATATTTTTCAAATACCTTCCTATCTGGAATGAAAGAGTAATAGTTGAGGAAGGTCTGTGCCAAATTTCTTGCTTGTAGCAGGTTGTGCACAATTCGTCTGAAATATGCTTATAGCCGCGGAACTAAAAGCAATCTTTAGAATTGCAAACATGAGGTCCACGTTCATCACTATAACCAAAAAATCGTTTATGTATACATATATATATGTTTGTTAGTTTCCTTAATTGTGCAATTATTTTCTCCGTCTTTGCTTTTATTATATAATCGTTAAAATGATTGTAAGATGTTATTTCGTATTACTCCTATGTATCATCATTTCATATTAGATATAAACTCTATGTTAAAGTTTTATTTGCAAATGTTATTTTTTTTTTTTTGCATTTCATAATTTTGAATACGTAATCTTTTATCTTTTTTTTCTAACATAACTTAGCATGATAAGACTTTTGACTGTGTTATACACTGGTATAGTTATGGTATCTATTTATCGTTCTGAAATAAAAAAAAAATATGTATATAGAATGAAATTCAAAACAATGTGGCTGTGGCTATTAATTGACATATTAAATTCATTCATTGACTGGTAAAATTTACGTGAACGTTTGTCTGTAACGACCACGACCACAGTTCACGACGTACCTACGATAGACATTTAAACTGTGGGGTCACCAAAGGTTTCTAAACGCCTTTGATTATAAAATAATTCGAAAAATTAATCAGGAATAATCTTTATGTTTTGATTTATATAATTGATATAAATCAAAACATCGTGTTTTTTTCTGATTAACTTTTCGAATTTTTTTATTTAGGTGTTGAGAACCTTTGCTGATCCAATAGTTTAAGAGTCTCTTAAAAGTGCTTAGTGAGCTGTGGTCGTTACATACAAACGTTCATCTCAATTGTCCTAGTCAATTGATGAATTAAATGTGTCAATCAATGGCCACAGCCACAATGTTTTGAATTTCATTCTGTTTCATTTTGTAAAATTATATGAAACTACACAGTTTTAGGTCAACAGCATTTAGAAAATCTTCCTGTTATTTTCATTACAAACAAAAATGTCTGAAAATATTTTCAAAATAAGGAAACATATTGATGATTTAAACATGTTTTATCTTTGTAAACATCTCTGTTTAAAAACCAGACTGCGTATTTAAACATCCAAAAAATAGAGTAATTTGATGAAAAGAAAATTGAGTAATGAATGTTGACTAAGGTTAAGTAATGTAACGTGGCTGCGTACTTACACATCCTTGACAACTGTAATCAAAACTAATATAATTCAAAAATTCCTGAAAAGTGTAAGGGTCTAGTACGGAAGCCGTAGTAACTGCCACATACATATATACAACTCGTCTAAACATCAACCCAACAATGTTAGATCTGTAAATTTGCTGATGCAAATTTTTGGTTCTTCCCTCGCCGGGATTCGAACTCATGCTACTGTGATATCGTGACACAAAATCGCCTGCACTGCAGCCGTCCCGCTTTGTTTAGGGGCCAGCCGAAGGACGCCTCCAAGTGCGGGAATTTCTCGATGCATTGAAGATCTATTGGTGACCTTCTGTTGTTGTCTGTTCTATGGTCGGGTTGTTGTCTAATTGACACATTCCCTATTTCCATTCTTAATATTTTTATTATTCGACCACCGTATTCAGTGAAACCAGACATTTCTGTACTTCCAACAGAGCTAAACTTTAGATATAGGAAGATGTGGTGTGAGTGCCAATGAGACAACTCTCCATCCAAATAACAATTTAAAAAGTTAACCATTATAGGTTAAAGTACGGCCTTCAACACGGAGCCTTGGCTCACACCGAACAACAAGCTATAAAGGGCCCCAAAATTACTAGTGTAAAACCATTTAAACGGGAAACCCAACGGTCTAATCTATATAAACAAAATATTTGCATATTTAAAACACCATGGCCATGATGGCAGCCTCTCATTTTCATTTTTTTTTTTATTAAATAAAATTTATTCAAGGCTATTTGGGAATTTTTCGTTTAATACACTATGCATGTTTGAAACTGAATATATAAAACTACAAAAAGTACAACGGTGTATATAAGCGGGAAAAAAATATCGCATATTATGGAAAATGAGTATGTTCTTTTTGCGGATCCTTCTCTTTGAATTGCCTAAAAAAAACATTAAACAATTAAGTATCAAATTTATCTCAACGATCTTAATTTTGTTCATACGTTTTTGCAATGGAAGTCCTGACTACATATATATATATATATATATCTATATATAAACGAGTCTAAATTGAAAACTACGTTTAAACCTATGATTGCGTTGGATAAAAACTGCAATTTTTATACGTGTGCATGTTAAACAAATTTCGTTGTAGAAGGGTCTAAAAACAGCACAAACAACATTTTCCAAATGACCAAAAAAGTGAAAAAGTATATTTCAACAAAACGCATTTGACTAACAGGTCGAACAACTGATGTTCTTGAACCCTGCTGACTGCCATTGGCGATTGCCAAATAAAATTAATCACAAGATGTAACAAAATGGATCTTAAAATAAATAAATACTAAACAGAAAAACTTTTTAAAGTTGTGGCCGCGATGTTATGCCACAAACATACGGTGTCAATATATTTTAGTACACCAGATCCGGATTTCGACAATAAATGTCTCTTCAGTGATGTTAGGGATCGAAACGGTATTTGACAGGCCATATAAAGAGTATCCTCATTTTTAGAAAAAGTACTCTAATTTTTAGATAAACTCTTGAATTTAAAGAGTCAATATAGGATGAACGGATCATTTAAACCGGAGGGAAAATATGATACAAAGCCCAAACAAAAAAATATAAACGAGTCTAAATTGAAAACTACGTTCAAACCTATGATTGCGTTGGATAAAAACCGTAATTTTTATACGTGTGCATGTTAAACAAATTTCGTTGTAGAAGGGTCTAAAAACAGCACAAACAACATTTTCCAAAAGACCAAAAAAGTGAAAAGTATATTTCAACAAAACGCATTTGACTAACAGGTCGAACAACTGATGTTCTTGAACCCTGCTGACTGCCATTGCCGATTGCCACATAAAATTGATCACAAGATGTAACAAAATGGATCTTAAAATAAATTTAATACTAAACAGAAAAACTCTTTAAACTTGTGGCCGCGATGTTATGCCACACACATACGGTGTCAATATATTTTAGTACACCAGATCCGGATTTCGACAATAAATGTCTCTTCAGTGATGTTAGGGATCGAAACGGTATTTGGAAGGCCATATAAAGAGTATCCTCATTTTTAGAAAAAGTACTCTAATTTTTAGATAAACTCTTGAATTTAAAGAGTCAATATAGGATGAACGGATCATATAAACCGGAGGGAAAATATGATACAAAGCCCAAACAAAAAAATTAAAACGAGTCTAAATTGAAAACTACGTTCAAACCTATGGTTGCGTTGGATAAAAACCGCAATTTTTATACCTGTGCATGTTAAACAAATTTCTTTGTAGAAGGGTCTACATGCATAGGTTCGAATCCCGGCGAGGGAAGAACCAAAAATTTGCGAAAGCAAATTTATAGATCTAACATTGTTGGGTTGATGTTTAGACGAGTTGTATATACATTATGTACACAGCCATGTATCACCATCATTGATGGCGATCCGATGGATACATCTGTGGTAGGGTTAACACTGACTCAGACGTACTATATATATATATATATACAACTCGTCTAAACATCAACCCAACAATGTTAGATCTGTAAATTTGCTTTCGCAAATTTTTGGTTAATCCCTCGCCGGGATTCGAACCCATGCTACTGTGATATCGTGACACCAAATCGCCTGCACTGCAGCCGTCCCGCTAGACCACACGACCACCTGGGCTCTAAAAAAAAAGAGCTTTCGGTGGGCATGTATATATATATGTTAACCTTATAGCGTTTTTATTGAAAAGGATACACAGAATTTAGAGTCTTGCAAGCAAGATAACAAATAAAATAAATGTCTACTTTGTACTGTAAGAAGTTTTGGTTTTCAGTTTTTTCTTACAACTCTTGCAAAAACATGACGAAGAGTTTTTTCACCTACACAAAGCATTCACAAGTAGTGTATAACAATGTAGCTTTAAGACTAATAAAAAAAAGAAAACGATCAATAAGCTGAACCGGGCTTGAATATATAGACAGCCATGATACCTTTTCCAATAATGGTGAGGAAATTATTTCATTATAATTTGTTTTTTTAAACTATATACTGAGTAGTATCGCTGCATGTTTTTATTAAGTTATGTTGCCTTGTGTAATTGTAAAGAAATCTATATAAGACAAGATTAATTTAGCTAAGATTAATTAAGATAACATAACATGATATAACATAACATAAGAAATATGAGATGGGATACATATAGATGCTACCACTGCATCGAGTGTGATACGATATTTATCAACTCGAGACAGTGATATTTTTCAAATTTAAAACGGGAGGCTCGCCGAGCGTTTTAAGTATGTAAAATTCACACAACTGGCAAAAGTGGATAAATATCGTATTACACGATATTTGATGATGGAATTTGTTTCTCCAATGATTTTCAAACTTATTCATTATTTGCGACTGATCTGTAAAAATATGTGTTCTTTCTATGTGACGACATTAGGCATGGCCGTCTTTTTTTTTCATGTCGTCACAATGGGAAATTCAGAGGAAAACAAGAAAATTCGACGTCATAATCGGATTTGAACCCATGAAGAATTGAGATCAAATGAACCACACGTTGATTTTTTTTTTATACAATGGATGCGGAAAGGGATAAATTGACGAGGAATATGAGATAAGAGAAGATGAAATAAGGTAAGATAAAAAAAAGATAATATTATACAATAAAGAGTGGAGGTATGATTGCCACCGAAGATCATTTAATGCTTGCTCTAGATACTACAGCATGGTTTTGAAATAAGGTGCTCTATTTACAATCATAGGATCAACTTGCATTTTCATTTTCATTTTTTTAACATCTTTTTACAATTTTTCGAATCCAGTTAGTTGAATGAGTTTACTTATAATACCGCTGACACTTATTTACTTCCATACGGATCTACGTGAACATCAATGCGGTAGTTTTATACCGCTGTTCGAACGTCAGAAAAGACTTGGAGAAAACAAATCCGGTTTACAAATTAAAATTGAGGAAAACAGATCAATTATCAGGGGAAAACAACGCAACAGCAGAAAACACTGAAGTGCAATTAAAAACCAAGATGACATGCAACACACACAGAAACGATTTACACGATAACAACTGCCATATTCCAGTGTCATACAGATCATTTTAAGCCCACATGGTGTTTTGAACCTGGTTTTGCGGCCAACCAAACCTCGCACTTTTATGTTAATGCTAGATATAATAGCACTAACATAACAGGACAGGACTACAGTACAAACAAATGCAAGGACATTCAGGACAGAAAAATACACAAATAAGTATAACATTTCGTCATGCTTAAAGTAATAAAAGGTACTAAGTTACCACGCTTATAACTTAATACACCATTCGTGCGTTTCACTCACAATTGACGCTCAGAATAAAATAATTAAGAAAGTCAAATAAGTTCAAAATTGATGATAGATATAGGAAGATGTGGTAAAAGCGCCAATGAGACAACTCTCCATCCAAGTAGCTATTTATAAAAGTAAAATATTATTGGTCTAGGTACGGCCTTAAACACGAAGCCTTGGCACACACCGAACAGTAACCTTAAGAGGGCCCAAACAGAAGAAGACAAGTAACAGACCATATTTTTGTAACAGAATTTTTCTACTTTACAATATGACGAACACATTTAAACAATTTTGTAAAACTGCTACACTTTTGGTCCATAATAGGGTTACTGGCCCCCTACCTTTAGAGTGGCTTGTATGTAAATCAAGAACAAGGCTCTATAAATTGGTATATTAATTATTCTAACAGATACAATGGTAAACTTGATGATTGTTATAATGTTCTAGTGACGAAGCC
Organism: Mytilus trossulus; assembly: GCF_036588685.1. NCBI lineage: Eukaryota > Metazoa > Mollusca > Bivalvia > Mytilida > Mytilidae > Mytilus > Mytilus trossulus. Next base: position 27,802,601 of record NC_086373.1, on the reverse strand, counting down.
TTAATTTTAGCTTTCAATAAAGGTTTTCTATTTCAAATTTACGACCCTACGAAAAGTAAAATGAGACATAGATCATCACATATCCCACTTCGATGTATTTGTCCAATGTGATATACGATAAATATTTTTTTCTGAATTGAGTTCATTGTTTTCATTTACTAAAATTTTTCTGAAAATTGGAGTCTCTTCATTAATGCCTAATGACAGAAAAATATTGCCACTACTAAAACATTTCGTTTTATCGAATATGTTCAACAGTCTGTTAGAAGAACTTGAACATCATCAATGGCAAAGTCACTTGTAAAAGCTGAACCTTGGACTGCTTCAAATGAAATCTGTAATGAAAAGAAAAGACGTGTTGCGTACTCATTTTCTATTTTGTATAATTTCCCAAGATCAAATTTTTACGCGTGTTTAATATTTAAAAAAACCCACAGGAACTGTTATATGCACATACATTTAAAGGTAAGATAGACTTTCTAATTGTTCTATGTACTGGCCGTCTGCTACCACTTTTAAAACAGGATCCACTGTGATAACGCCAGGTGTTTGGTCTTGTGTTTGGTGTTGTTAGTTCAATTTCCATTTTTACATGCCTGTTGCTTGTCTTTTTCGTCGTTTTATATAGTAAAGGCAAATGAAGTTGAAGAATGAGCCAACTTTGATTTATTTTAGTATGAAACACATCAAATCTGCAAAATTAAAATCACAAAAGTACTGAACTCTTGGGAAAACTTAAATTGGAAAACGATGTAAAACTTGTGTTTTTGGAAGGTATCAGACTCTTCCTACCAATTCAAATGCGGGTCAAAGAAATAAGTTTCATTGCAGATATGTAGCATTATCTGAAATCATTGTAAAATTTGTTTACACTGTCTTTGAATTTATCTCTGTAAGGTTTACATTTCTGAAATTACCATAGTCTTAATTTAAAGTGTTGTGTACCCCCTAAAGTATTGGCATTGATTGAGATATTGCTATCAGAGTAAATAGTTAACATGCATGTATATTTCGAAAAAACTTAAACAAACAGGATCATACGAATTGGGTTGGATTTCTTCTCTCACCTTGGAGCTACTGAAACTATTAGCTTGTAGGCTAATTTCGGCGAGATGCCATTGATCTCCTTGATCTCCTGTTTTATTCCAAATAAGGCTGCTTCCTTGATAAACATTCAACGTTCCCATGTCAGCACCATACATATGATGCTGAAACTTAAGACATCCAGTGTATTCTAAAAAAGTAAAATCAAGTTCATATACTGAGTCAAACAAAAATGTGAAGTTTTATTTTATTATAAAATCATAACAACATATAGTTTTAATAATAACAAAATGGAATTATGACATGTCAGAAGCAATATGAATGTGTGTCACTTGCAATCATTATGGTTTTTCTTTGTATGGAGCGCAGGAAGGTCAAAATGCGGAAATTAGTATAATGTTATTCAAAATCAATTTCTCAGTCATGCCCTAAGTGCACCAATGAAGCATTGGCAGGCAAACCAGCAGTTGCCCTTAGTCATGCACTACTTTTGTGGCCGGAAAAAAACTTAAGTGTTGACGTAAATTTTTAATATAATTTTAATAAAAGTACAGGTACAGAAGGTAAAACATCAATTACCATAAATTAAACTGTCTTTTAAGTTTCATTTTGCAAGTAACAGTTTACTTGTCTTTTAGATTTTATTTTCATAGATGAACTTTTTTCCATCGATTTATGAGTTTTGAACAGCGGTATACTACTGTTGCCTTTATTTACTTGACAAAATATATAAATATCATTAACGGTACCAATTATACTGCACCAGATGCTCATTTCGACAATACATGTCTCTTCAGTGATGCTCGTGGCCTAAATAATTGACTTCCTAAACTTGTATAAAAAAATGAAGAGCTATAATCCAAAAGGTCAATAGATTATATCAAAATCCTTGAAAGGAATCAGAGCTTTGCATGAGAGAGATTCATTCCTTTATTTATAATAATTTCTAACATTTGGAGACAGCAAATTTTATAACACAAAAAAATCAGTATTTTCATGCCAGTACCAAAGTACTGGCTACTGGGCTGGTGATACATGTACCCTCGGGGACTAACGGTCAACCAGCAGAGGCATCGACCCAGTGGTAGTACATGTAATAACATTAACGGTACCAATTTTCCTGCACCAGATGTGCATAAAAAGGGGTGTTTGAAATGTCTTCTCATTCCTTAAAGTATATTAAAGAATCAAGAACGCTTATTATACGTTCAATGCATAAATTATTTCTTAATGTTGATCGATTTGTTTAAAAGTTGATGTGTTACTCCTACATTACCAAAAATGAAGTCCCTTGACAGTAATCTTGCAATATCTCCCTGAGGTCCTGATGAAGTCTCCATATATAAGTAGTAATCACCTGTGTATGCTGAAGACGGACCAGTGCCTGTACTGGGTGTGTTGTTCTGCTTTCCGAAAAGACATATATTTATACATTAAAAGATTGAAACAGCTACTAAACGTAATAATAATCGTTGAATTCCTTTTTTATTAGTATTAAAAATAAGAGACATATTAAAAAAGGGATTAAAAGAAATCATGATTTGATGCAACTTATGTAATTGTAATTTCATTCCGACCTGTTTAAATCCGGGTAGCTGTTTTTCACTAGAGAATATTTGATGTAAATAGTGTGAAAGCGTTGATCTTGATATCATTGTTTTGTTAATATAAGACCAGTTTATTGTTTACATAAATTAATAGGTTAAATTGGAATAGTTTACAAGGAACCAGTTTGATTAATAGATATTGGCGTAGAAGATATAACTAATATCAATCTCTTCTAAATCGCAAATGCACAGAATAACTTTAGCAATCCAGAATATATATATTTGAATATCACAATTCAATTATTGACGATTTAAGAGTATATGATTTGATGGATTTGATTACAAAAATTATAAAAATTTAGTTCGTTAATAAAGCATTATATTATGTGATCATGTGTTCAAAGTGAGTAATAAAACACTTCATCAGTGTATAATTCTTCTATACTAGTATAATAAATAACGATTCAATGTTACAAGTGCAATCTCTTCTGGAACAAAATTACTAGTGTAATAATTCCTGGTTCAAATCACTAATGTAATCATTCCTTGTCCAAAACATTTGACGGATGAAAAATACACATATATCAGTTTACTTTGCCCATTCAGCTATGCAAGTGTAGGTCAATTCAAATATCCCTAAACAATACCAAGTCCCATTTTTTATACATTTACCCTTAAAAAAACTTTCTTTATAATCTTATCGAGAGTGGTGGATGTTTCCACGGGAACCGGATAAAAAACCCTCGTGAATTTTGTTGGGGGATAAAAAGCACTTGGGATTTTCTACATCCGGACAAAGTTCATTCGTGGAAACAAACCATTATTACACTTACGTTTCAAGTATGAATATATATGTATATAATAATTTATAATCTTATTTTGCATCCATCGTGGTTAATAAAGAATTTGAATTTGAAAATGTGCGCAAAAAGCTTTCAAAAATTCTTTGGATGATCGAAGATCATTTCAATATTTAGACAAATTAAAACTTGATTTGTGTATTGGAATTGTGTATGTGAATGACAAATTGAAATGTGCATGTATATTTGCAAAAGTTGCAGTTTCATTTCAGAAATATGTTTGTAAATGCCTTCCAAAAATGACGTTGGGAGAGGCGAAAGGAATTCATTTCATTCCCTTTGCATTACCATCATGATCTAAAGACACTAAGCGAAGCCGGCAACGCTGAAATTTTTAAGTCACCAGTTTTAAATTTTGACGCGGATATTTCTAAAACAAACACCTCCACGTTTTGTGAGGATTCAAATGAAAAGTGGTGTTTTGCATTCAGCCCTTTAAAGACATATTGTTTATAAACATCGTTTGAATCTAAGACTTGTTCCTAATTTCTGTCTTCTTGCATCAATATACATATGATGTGGGTTCGTGTTGTTTATTATTTAGTTTTCTATGTTTTGTCATGTGTACTTTTGTTTGTCTATTTGTCTTTTTTATGTTTAGCCATGGCGTTGTCAGTTTATTTTCGATTTATTAGTTTGACTGTTTCTTTGACATCTTTCGTCCGTCTTTCAAGCCAGCAATAGTTTGGAATTCTTTAGAACAAATATTAATTATGTTAAGTTTAGAGCATAGCTGAAACGTTTCTTTTGGGTTTTATTTGGCATTTTCTTTTACAGTTTTTGAGGAATATTTTCGATGAAGCTACATAAAACAGAAAGGAATGACTTAACTGTTTGGAGGAATTCGTTACAATGACATATCTTTGATTATTTCTGATTTTTTCTTTATTCCAAACGTTATAGACGTGGTATGATATTATGTTTGACATATTGCAAAATATTTGTTAAAGATTACAAATTGCACTTGATATCTATTACCTCTCTTATTGTCCAGTTTTTATCATCATTAAGATCCTGAATAAATATGGAGCCCAGGTCGTTCTCGAAGTCAGCGTGATATACTGAAAAAATGAGTAATTATGCAATTCAATACAAAAAAGGGTTAATTGTAATGTGGTCATTTTACTGAGACTAGGTATTAGTTCAAGGCGATAAACCATATTTTACCTTTTACCATAAAACAGAACTAAATTAGTAAAAACGCCTTTCAACAACCGGTGTAGATGCACAAAGATAAATACTTTCGACAAAATAAAGTAAGATTATCATGCGTGTATGGCATCCTGATACTTGACAGATTTGCTACGCAATTCACATCAAGGTGGTATGGGTGTCTTTCGCCATCTTGAATTGAAAAAAAAACAGAGAATTTGAGGTCCCGATTTTCAATCAAGTTAGCAAAATTTGATGCCGCACTATAGATAACTAATGTAAACTTAAGATTTGCATCTAAGACTAAATTATCAATCCGTACACATTTAATTTAATCCGTGCAATGCCAAGATACAGGTATAACATACTAGTAATATTAAGTTTGCTTTTAATTTAACTTATTCATACCAATAAAAACAATATTCCATGATCGTATTACAGTGTTGAATTGTAACTTTTAGAATAAGTTTATTTAAGGAGCGATAATAGCATATATCACGTACGAAAATGATTTATTATGAAGTTTGTGCTGGCAGTTTTGTGATAACTAGGCAGTGATTTTCTAACGTACTAAATAAGAATTCAAAATCAAACCGTACCAGGAAAAGAATTGAATAAGCAAAAGTCTTCACAAAAAATGTACTGTACACGATGGAAATGCGTTAGTTTCCTAAGACGATACATTTCAAATGTCGGGCTCGTTAAATGTTGATATTATATTACTCACCTTGGCATTGTAATCCAGTAAAATCGTTGAAACAGATGCAAGCAAAAGTACTACCTGTAACCGAACAATTCCCGTGTCTACATGGGGATCCTGAACACGGCGTTACTGGAAAATATAAAATACAGTAGATGCAATTTATCAACAATCTTTAATCACACAAAAAAAAACACAATCAAAACTAGACGTCTTAGTAAGCTTACGTTTACTAAGGGCGGAATCATAGCCAATATCAACTGATAAATAAATTATGTGTCTAAAACAAAATATAAGTCAGTAAACAAAGTCATCTAACATTTTGTGTAAACAAGTCGTTTACATGCCGAGAAAATCATGACTCTTTGCAATGTTAACCGGAGGTAATTAATTGTTATCCCAAGATGACGCGGTCCGTAAGTGTAAGATCACCCCAATGCCCGGAGGTCAGAGGGTGATCTAACATTGACAAACTTAGTCCGATTGGGATAACTATTTTACATCCAAGCTGTTTTAGATTAGACGGAAAACCATTTACAATTCATAAAATCTAGTTCAGAACGCCACACAATCATTATAATATACTTTGTACATTACTATTTGATTAATACCCTTTTTGACCCCCCCCCCCCCAAAAAAAAAAACACGACGAGTAGATTTCAAACAATGTCAACTCGCTCGTCTGTCCATTCGCCCTTACTTTTATCGCCACTTTATGAAAATATAGCCCAAGTCTTGTTTACCGACTCGCCCCACTTTTGAAAAAGTGTGAAATCAAACTGAACAATACCTGACAACTCACTTATTAAGGAAAAGGGTTTAAACCCCACTGAATAAAGGTCTGTCAACCCGCCCCACTTATAAAAATATCTTGCGTCCCTAAATAGATATAGGAAGATGTGGTGTGAGTGCCAATGAGACAACTCTCCATCCAAATAACAATTTAAACAGTTCGTATCCAGTCGTCCTGGTGTAGTGGTTGTGTCGAGTTCGAATCCCAGCATATATACTGAATTTTTTCTATGTGAATTTTGATAGAAAGCCTTTTCAGTATAGTTGTATATTTGATTATAAGTTTTAAAGTGGATTTGACATTCCCGCAAAAATGTTACGGAACAAAGAAAGGCATGCATAACAAAGAAACTGACACTGGGTGATCTGGTGGGGTTGATCCGGCTCAGATCACCCTTGTTAGAACATAGGAGCTGGGATGTAAATGAGATAAGCAATACTCCTTTAGTTAGTCTTGTATTTATTGATTACAAAATCAATGCTTGTGTCGATAACATCCGATTACATTATAAAACCGATTACGTTTCAGAATATCTAACTAATAACCGAAAAGGAATCGTATTGAAGGTTTTGAGATCTAAAAAAACAATAAAAGTAGCTCATAGATCACCTTGTGGTAATTGTCTTCTTATTATTACGAGTTTTGAACTAATATAATACATTCTGAAGACAATTGATGAATATGAAGGAAAGGCAACCATGTATAAATAATTGATATTTGATCGAAAGATAAATATATTGCTCTATTTTATAACATTACCTTCACAGTTTTGACCAGTGAATCCAATGTCGCATGCACACTTTGGCTGAAATTCGTCAAGAAAGCACGTTCCACCGTTGTCACAGAAATAATTTACGCATGGAGTATCTGATATATAAATCAAGTAGAATTGAGAATGGAATCAAATCTGTTAGCTTAAATTGATACGAGAAAACATTGCCTTCAGAATATTTCCCCTTTCTTGTGTGTTATTAGTTATCAAAGGTACCAGGATTATAATCTAATACGCTAGACGCGCGTTTTGTCTACACAAAAATCATCAATGAGTATCACTCACATCAAAATATTTATAAAGCCAATCAAGTACAAAGTTGAAAAGCATTGAGGATCCAAAATTCCAAAAAGTTGTGCCAAATTATAAGTTAAAGTTTAATAAAACAAAATGTTCTCATCAGTTTTTGCAGTCATTTCTTTTATTGTACCATTTTAAACAAAGACATGTCATCTAATATGAATACGAGTTTTACGACAGCGAGTCTGAAATCGCCTTTATAATTATTATTTCAAAACACAGAATCGGAGGTCGAACCTAAGCGTGTTTTAGCAGTTTAACTAGAGAACTTCAGGAAAGATAACTTATCTACCCATACCGACCCTCATAATGGTCAAGTTGAATAGCTACCCGTAACTTTCAAATCAAATGTTATCCTGTTAATTCCGTTATATTTTAGTCGTCTGGTTGTTGACGAAGTGGCATTTTCCAGTTTTTTTTCAGTTGTATTAAAAAAAGCGATTATGTTTAAAGTTATAATACGTTTGAGTATGTGCAATAATTGCAGACATCAGATTCCTCACTTTGGCATTGTAATCCTGTGAATCCGTTTAAACAGGTACAAGAAAAACTACTACCCGTCACTGAACAATTCCCACTGTGTTCACATGGGGATCCTGAACATGGCGTCACTGGAAAAGAACAAATATAGTGAATGCATGTCATCAGCAATCTTTACACAGGCACACACAAAATGTGGAAGAATTAAACATGTTTGCAATCTGAAAATACTATGAACTCTGGTTGTAATAGGTTTGTTTTAGGTTCCGGAGAAAGTAACACTAAAATATTTCAAAAACATACTAACGACTTAAAGGTACCTGTCAGAAATTACTAGCTTTTACTAAGAGCGGAATCAAAAGAATTATTAACTAATAAAATATCATTAATTCAAAACAAAAAATAGGTCAATTTACATCCAGCGGAATGAGTATGATTTGAAATGCCAACATGATGTAAATGAGAAAGCGATAATATTGATAATCTTGTATTTATTGATTAGAAAATCAATGCTTGTATCGACTACATCAATATAATTATGTCCGATTATATTGTTTAATCGGTAACTTTTTGGGGAATGTAATCCATAAACGAAAATGAATCGAATAAAAGGTTATGAGATCTATAAACATAATAACCGTACCGCTTTGATCCCCTTGTTGCAATTGTTTACTTTTTATTACGAGTTTTGAACTTATACGATACATAAGTAAAAGAGTTAGGAGATTCTGAATACAATTGATGAATATTGAAGGAAGGCAACCATGTATAAATAATTGATATTTGATCGAATTTCTTAAAAAGATAAATATATTGCTTTATTTTATTACTTTACCTTCACAGTTTTGACCAGAGAATCCATTTTCACATGCACACTTTGGCTGCAATTCGTCAAGAAAGCACGTACCACCGTTGTCACAGAAATAATTTACGCATGGAGTATCTGATATATAACTCAAGTGTTAGCATAAATTAATGCAAACAAAACAAACTGGTTTTAAAATACTTTCTTATTTTTTTGTGTGTTGCTAGGTTTAAGTTTAATGAACAGTTTTTTGCGATTATTCGCTCTTTTGTATTATTTTGAACGAAGACATGTAATCCTACATGGATACGATTTTTTTAACGACTCCGAGTCTGAAATCGGCTTCATAATTGTTATTTCGACACAGGGAATCGGAGGAAAAATAATTTTGCTACCTTTGTCGATCCCTAGAATTGTTAACTTATATATCTACCCGTAATAGTCAAAATTAAATATTATCCTGTTCATTCTGTTTGATGTTTAAGTCGTCTTGTGAATTTGGAAGTGTTTTTTTCCGCATTTAAATTTTTTTCATGAATATTGAAAAAAAGCAACTTTGTTTGAAGTTATAATACTTATAACCATGTGCAATACATGCAGATATCAGATTACTTACTTTGGCATTGTAATCCTGTGAATCCGTTCAAACAGGTACACGAAAAACTACTACCCGTCACTGAACAATTCCCGCTGTGTTCACAAGGGTATCCTGAACATGGCGTAACTGGAAAAGAACAAATATATTAGATGCATGTCTTCAACAATTTTAAGACAGACACACACATAAGGTGGGAGAATTAAGCATGTTTATAATCTACAAATACTATAAAATCCGGTTGTAAAGGCTTGTCTTAGTTTCGGTAGAATAAAAATAGTTTGAAAAATACTTTCGACTTAAAAGTACCTGTTAAATAATACAAGTTTAGTAAACTTGTGTTTTAATTATGCATATATCGGTTAACTAACTATAGATATGTCTGATTACATTAATAAATCGACAACCTTTAAGAAAATGTATTCCATAACCTTCATGTAAAAGTAATCATTTTAAAGGTTGAAGGTTATAAGATCCATAAACATAATAACCGTATAGCGTACATCACCTTGTGGTAATTGTTTTCTTTTTATTCAGAACTTTCAAGTAAAACAATCAACAATTAATGTAATTAGATGATTCTGAAGAAATTGATAAATAGGAAACAAAGGCATAGTTGTACATGTATATAATATTTGATATTTTATCGAATTACATAAAAAGCAAATGAATTTTGCTATTTTAAAACCTGATCTTCACAGTTTTAACCAGTGCATCCATTTGTACACATTACGCATCTCCTTATGTCCATATGTATTGAAAATATGTGTAAAGTGATTATTCATATAATCATGAACGCAAAATGCAAATATCATATTACTCACTTTGGCATTGTAATCCTGTGAATCCGTCTAAACAGGCACAGGAAAAACTACTGCCCGTCACTGAACAATTCCCACCGTTTTCACAAGGGGATGTTGAACATGGCGTTACTGGTAAAAATATCATATACAATGGATGAATGAAATATGAGACGATGTCGTATGGAACAAATACAGTTAATGCAAGTAATAACAAATTGTCAAACAGACACGAACAATATGTGAAAGGATTTAACATGTTTGTGATCTCCAAATACTCATTCTGACCTTGAACAGCAGTGATGCAGATTGAATAAAAAAAATCAGGTTGCCCGACTTATGTTCAATAAGTAAGACAAATATATAACAAAACCAAATAAGTACAAGTCTGAAAACACTAACGTTCACTGAGATCGAGATCAAAGGAAATATCCAATATCTAAAAACAAAATATATGCCAGTAGACATCTAACGGACTTTGTATAAACAATTCGTAAAGATTCTGGGAAAACGATGACGTGTTGCTATTCCAATACAAAGACCTTGATAGGGTGTAAATTAGGGAGCGTTGATAACTGTTAAGCAATACATATTTAGTCAAACTTATATTTATCAATAGCAAATCAATGCTAGTATCGATATCATCAATATTGCAATTTCTGTTTATATAATTACATGTATTACCTTAAAGAATGTGTAATTGATAAATGAAATGGAATCGTATGTACAGTTATGGGCTCCATGACCAATAAAAGATAAGTTCCGTCGTTCTTTTCTTACGTTTCTGTAACAATTTATGAACCAAATGTGTATAACTTTAAAGTATAATAAGTAAAGGTACCGTCAGGTATCTTTCGTCCGTCTTCTGCACCTCTTTTAACCTTATCAATTTACTTGTATATTTATTTTATGGTGTGTTTTAAAAATATAAACATATTGCTCTATTTCATTAGCTTACCTTCACAGGTTTGACCAGTGAATCCATTTTCACATGCACATTTAGGCTGAAATTCGTCAAGAAAGCACGTACCACCATTGTAACAGTTAAAGCTTAAGCATGGAGTACCTGATGTACAAATCAAGTGTTACGTTAGAATAATGTTAGTAAACATGGCCCTAAAATCATGTAAATATTTCTTTTTTTGTGTAGCGTTAGATTGAAGTCTAAATAACAGTTTTCTCATATCAGCTCCACTGTATCATTGTCAACGAAGACATATTACCCTATATGTTTACGATGTTTACGTCTCTGAGTCTTTAAAAAGTTTCGTATTTATACTTTCGACACAGGTTAATCTAAGGCACACACTAGCCTTAATAGGAGACGGGAGAACTTAAGAAAAAATCGAAAATAAATCTTTTTATACCCTTTTCATCCCTGAGAATAGGCATATTGCATAGCTATAGTAGATATTATGTTTAAAGTTGAAATACTTATAATCATGCATGTAAAATGTAGAAATCATATTACTCACTTTCGCATTGTAATCCTGTGAATCCGTTTAAACAGGTACAGGAAAAGCTATTGCCCGTCACAGAACAATTCCCATCGTGTTCACAAGGAGACTGTGAACATGGCGTTACTGGAAAAAATATTTATAGTAGATGCATAAAATCTTAGAAGACATCGCATTGCTGCTAGAATAAAACACAAATTGTAGATGCATGCAACGCTCAAAATGTGAATGGAGAAATCATCTTTCGATCTCAAAATACTCCTCTAAATCTTGGATAGCAGTGAAATAGAACAAAAAATAACTAAAATATCTGGTTGTTCAATGATTGGCGTATATTCGATCGAATAGAAAAACGTTCATAAAAAAATACTTTAGAATCAAAAGTCTGAAAAACTAACTTTACCTGAGAGAAAAATCAAAGGCAATCAAAACTATCAGATAAAGACTCATAATAGTTATTAAAGGTACCAGGATTATAATTTAGTACGCCAGACTTGCGTTTCGTCTACATAAGACTCATCAGTGACCTCATATCAAAATATTTGTAAAGCCAAACAAGTACAAAGTTGAAGAGCATTGAGGATCCAAAATTCCAAAAAAAAATTGTGCCAAATACGGCTAAGGTTCTATGCATGGGATAAGTGACGCTCGAATCCAAAAAAAATAAAAAGGCCAAAGTACGACATTGGAAAGCATTGGGGATCAAAATTCCTAAAAGTTTTGCCAAATACAGCTATGGTAGTTATGCCTGAGGTAGAAAGCCTGAGTATTTCCAAAAATTCAAAGTTTTGTAAACAGTAAATGTATGAATATAACCATACCAATAACAATTCATTTTTTTGTGCTGACGACTGAGCTTGTGATATCCCCCTTCCCCCAAGAAACAAACTTTATCCCAAACAAAATATGTAAGCCACTAGATATTTTACGGATTTTGTATAAGTAAGTCGTAAACACTTTTTGCAATGCCAAAACAATTAAACTTATACAATCAACAATTAATACAATTGGAAGATTCTGAAAACAATTGAAGAATATAAAACAAAGGTATATATGTATAATTACATTCCATGTATGTTTCTGAAGAATCCGCTATTTTAATTGGATTACATACTCAAATTCACCTTCATATCTCAATAAAGTATACTGATTATGATGATCACAAAACAAGTGCATAAGTTTTTTAAAGAAATAAATGATAAAAATCGAATTTTCATCATCTTAACAAACAAATGTAATAAAAAGTAGTAAATACTTCTTTCAGTTATTTCCCATACTTGTAAAAGTGTTGATCTTGCATATATTTTTCTCTCTGCCTGTTATGGTGTGAAACTAAGGAGACAATAACAATCAGAACCAAGGAGTAAACAAAGACTCAATAAAAACAAAGTACATTTACATCAACAGTTATAAATAATAATTAAGAAACAACACGAACTCCATTAAAAACCGAGAATTTCATGATGAAAACTATCCATGTTGTTATAAATAACATATGCATCATTTTTTTTAATTTGATGTTTCGTATGAACTTAAAACAATTTGGTGTTTCATCGAATTTCTCAAAAAGATAGATTTATTGCTGTATTGTTATCAGCTTACCTGTACAGTTTTCACCAGTGAATCCAATGTCGCACGCACATTTTGGCTGCAATCCATCGAGAAAACACGTACCCCCATTGTCACAGCTATAGCTGACGCATGAAGAAGCTAATATAAATAGTAAGATTAAAATAATGTAAGAAAAGTTGCCCTGAATTTTTTTATTTTTTTTGTGTTGTACTAAATAATTTGTTTCATTACTTAAGGAAGGCATTAGCTCTTTTGTATCGTTTTCATTGAAATCATGTCCCCCTATTGCAAACGAGTTTTACAACTCCAAGTGGGCTTCACCATTGTGCTTTCGATTCATGTGATAAGAGGCCCAACTTAAGCGTGTGTTTATATTTCAGGAAAGACAATTGTTCAATTTACGCAACCTTTAGGATGGCCATAATGTAAAGATGTCTGTGAAAGTTTAAAAAAATAATGCTATCCTATAGATATCGTTTGAATATTTGTCGATTGTTAATTGATTGATGTCAAATTGTCATTTTACACATCTCCTTATTTCATAAAAACAGCGGTTATGTTTAAAGTTATAATGATTATACCCATGTAAGTAAAATCGGGAGGTCATATTACTCACTTTCGCATTGTAATCCTGTAAATCCGTTTAAACAGGTACATAAAAAGCTATTGCCTGTCACCAAACAACTCCCGTTGTGTTCACATGGAGATATTGAACAAGGCGTTACTGGAAAAGAATGAGATAAATGAAATGTACATAAAAGAACATACAAATCGAAAAAAAAAAGAGTTAAGATGAACCTTTTGTCCATGTGTGATCTGTTACATTGAAGACGTAACATGTTAACATAATTGATATATCATTGATTGGTTGGTTGGTTGGTTTGTTGCTTGGTTGACTTATTGATAGTAGCTTGTTGATTTTCAGTTGACATAAATCTAATAAAAATAGTATCTAATTCCATAAGAGATTTATTCAGACAGCTGCTGAAAAAAAAGAATATATGTATGACTTTGGTGTTTAATAGAACAATGGATATCCATGTTGTATAAGCTTACTTGTACAATTGTCACCAGTAAATCCATTCCTGCATGCACATTTCGGTTGGGTGTCATCAAGAAAGCACGTACCGCCATTATTACAGGTATAGTTACCACATGAAGTTCCTGATATATTTATCAAATGTTAGGTTAAAAGTATGCGAAAAAATAAACACAGTTGAGGAATCATATATGCCCCTTGAATATTTCTTTCTCATTTGTAGTGGAAAATTGATTTCTTAAAGAAGTTTATTACAATTGAGTTTCTTTAGTCTTTGAGGTAAAATACCAATTTGAACGTATACCAGTATATATTGTCACATAAATGGATTTCAAAAGTTTTTGATGTTAAGAAAGGAAAAGGACTAGAAATAATAACAATCACACATCGAAACATTCTAGCCATTTGGACAGACACAGAACAATTATTCCGCTACCAATCACATGTGACAAAATTCAAACATAGCGTTCAAGTTTTTGTTTTATATTATACACAAACATATGTTTTCTCAATCTTTTGTTTTTTTGTTTGTTTTTTTATTGTCAAAGTCAGGTACAACATTAAATGTAGACAAAATAATATTTGTTCATATAAAATGAGCATTTATAACTACAAAAAAGTCATAGTACGCTTAATAAAGACTAAGCATAATAATTTTTTTTTCATTTTCAAAATCACAACATTCCAGTTTCACATACTTGATCGCTCATTAATGTACATTATAACATTTACAGAGAGTCTCTTATCAAATGGCAAAATCTACAGCTCCAATTAATTTTAAAATGTTATCTGCTAAACTTTATATCATGCACATGTATTGTGAAAGCTATATATATTTATATATTAACTTACCCATAAGACCTTCATTTCCAGAATTTGTGTCTTATAAAATAAAACAAAATGTATATCAAATGAGCGTAATTGTCTTTTAGTATATGATAATTCAATTTAATTTCTAAGTACACAATATAATCTTTATAAAAAGACAAAGATCAAGAATTTTCAGCGATAGCAAATAATTTGCTAACGTTTTTATTTTAGGCCAGTTGGAACTAGACCGTCGATATTCCGCATTTAAAGGAATCATGCAAATACAGCCAGACAACCCAAAACTTGTCGTGACCAAGAACAATTTAAAGTCATATACTTTACTTTCATGGTGTGCCTTTGCACCACTGTCCACGTTTAATTAAGTAAGGCGAACACAAACATGTTTTACCTAGCCTCATGTCGTATGTGCCAGTCCCAGATCAGAGCCCTGTTAATGAGTGCGTGTTGTACTATATATCATATATGGGTTTTTTCTTTTGATGTTTTGTACATATATCGTTTTATTATAGAAGTTCTTCTACATTTTGTACATTGCTCCATATGTGATGGGGTTTTATTTAAAGCATTTTGTTGAATTATATTTGCTAACTTATACGGCATTTTGACTCTTTTGGATAGATGTCTCATTGTCAATCAAGTAAACAGCATTTCCTTTTGTCCTGATAATAACATTGAACTTTCTTACATGTATATCATTTTAATAAATTGACAAAATATGTGAGCTTAAAAAAGAATTAATTTATGTTTATGTATTTATCTACCTTTATGTTCACTCCAAATGAAAAGGCTCACAAATATCAGTGTAGTGGACAGAAATATAACTGCAGCTATTTTCCATATTCGAGTTGAACTGGACGAAACTGTTGTTTTTGTAAGTGACTCGTTCATACCTTAAAAAAAGAAGAAAAGGTATGAGTTCCAATGAGAAAACTCTCTATTAAAGTAAGAATGTATCAAATATTAAAAATTATAGGTAAAAATACATGACCCACACCGTACAGCCAGCTTCAATTTACGGGCCCCAAAACATTTTTAAAATAACTAGGCCACCAACTGTCTTACAAATAAAAAAAACAAATAACAAGAAATACTCATAAACCAAACCAACAAACCACAAACACTGAATAACGGGTTTCTGATTTCGGACAGATGCATACAAATGCAGCGAACTTTAACGTTCAAACAGATGCCGACCATCATCATTACACGAGACAGTGGTGTAACATTACAACATAAAAAGATACTAAAGCACTATAGTAGTTATCTTTTTTTAAACATTTAACCATGTCAATGATTCAGTGAATGAGCATTTGTCTTTTCTTTTGCTTCAAAATATTCTCTCTTGAGATTATGTACAACACATTGTATATACCAAGGTTTAATATACTTTGTTACGCAAAACATGATTTTATCTTCCTAAGGTTATCGTTGACGTTATTTTGGAAAAAAGGTGGAGGCCAAATCAAATGTAAAGTATTAAACATTTTGTTTAATTTTTTAATGTAATTTGGCACTGTTTCCATGAATTTTGATTATAATATGTCTACCTTGCTCGAGGAACAATTTTTTCAAATGATCAGTATTGGTCATTGGGCTTCACACAAGCAATTAATCAATGAGTTCATATGAAATATACGATTCTTTATATCATGCGAAGTATCAAGCAAACAATCAACCGATACAGCTACAAACCAACCAACCAATTAATCATCAAAGAAGCCATTGAATCGAAGGATACGAAACAGCTTTCATCAGAAATTGTTTGCTTCAGTGCTTTGCTTTTGCGCTATTTGGCATTTCATTTGCCGAAAAATCTTTCATTTGCGCCACAACCCATATTTCATTTGCGCCAAAAATGAAACCTTTCATTTGTGCCAATATTACAGGTAAATACAGGTCAATAGTATGATAATGTCCATGTCAGTTGTTATTCTGGCTTTGCAATTTTCATTTTATTTTTGTACTCCTTAACGACTTGTCTCTATTATTCAGAACATATGATTACCTATATGTGTGACCATAAAAAAATAAAGACTCATTGCCTCTGTTTGTCTCTGAATTCAAAATGTCCATCCTGACCCGTAAACATGTGAACACCATATAATTATAACCTCAGTTTTTGTATTAGAAGTTAGAATGAACTCACTCAATTTTCCAAGAGAAATACTTTAGAAAACAAAATAAAGTACTGCATACTTAACTGTTCCGTTATATATATTACCTGTATTACCTGTGAAATGGCGCAAATAAAGTTTTTATTTATTGGCGCAAATGAAACATAACCTTGTGGCGCAAATGAAAAATAGGACTTTTCAAATATTGGCGCAAATGCAATGCACCCGTTTGCTTTTATAGATTATCGTTGGTTATCTCAATGAGATCAATTTTCTCGCTTGAGCCGGCCACGATTTCATTAGCAACGGCACATTGCTCCTTTGTTTTTAGCGATAACTTTCAATCTCATGCGAGTAGCATGATATGAAAAATTATCAAAAAAAAGATCAAAGAAATATGCAAAAAAATAGCGTAAAAACAGTTATTTTCTAAAACGGTAATATTCTCAAACGATTATTTTATACTTATAAGTAATAAGCAATAAAGATATCAATTAGTAGAGTAAAAAGTAGAATAATAAAAATCACAAAAATGCCGGAGTCAAAGAACAATTCAAATCGGGAAGTTATGTTTTCTGGATATGTAGTCATCCCCTACATAGACAATGTTTGATACAAAAAATGATTTTATTTATGGCTAGCTACATTTTGTATTTGTATGACAAAAGCATTCATAGTCAAATTCGGACTTTCATTTTATTTTACGTTTTTTCTTTCATAAAGTGATTATACGTCTGATCAAATCTTCATCTGAGAAAACATCTTTGTCTAAATTGTCATATAACAAAAGTTCAGATCTTGTGTTTCTTCTCACGAAGTCCTTAAAAGAAGGTTGTTGCTTAAAAGAATGATTTTAATAAAATAATTCCTATATGGAAAGTTCGGGTCATCCTTTCGAAAAGACCACTTTCGAGTTCATCTGTCACCGAAAAAAAAACCTCGACAATTAAACACGCCTTTGTGACGTCATTTACCAGATAGAGGGCTCATCTGTATCCCTGCACTTTAAAATATCATCAGTCGTCTAAGTGATCGATCGTCATTGTGCATGATTAACTAGAAATAAAGTTTGTTCGGGTGGTACTTAATCACAAGTCCCTAATGACAGCGGTGCACCTTGTCAATTATGAGAATTTTATTTGCCGAATAATTCGTGCAAAATAGAATTGAGAAAGGAAATGGTGAATGTGTCAACGCGACAATAACCTGATCACAGAGCAGACAAAAGCCGAAGGCCACCAAGGAGTCTTCAATGCAGCGAGAACTCCCGCACCCTAAGGCGCCCCTCAGCCGGCCCCTAAAAATATATATACTAGTTCATTGATAATGGACGTCATACTTAACTCCGAAATATTATACACAAGAAACTAAAATTAAAAATCATGCAAGACTAACAAAGGCCAGAGGCTCCTGACTTGGGACAGGCGCAGATGGCGGCGGGTTAAAACATGTTTATGGGATCTTAACCCTTCTCCAATACCTCTAGCCAATGTAGAAAAGTAAACGCATAACAATACGCACAATAAAATTCAGTTCAAAAGAAGTCCGAGTCCGATGTCAAAAGATGTAACAAAAGAGTATATATAAAATGACAATAATACATAAAAAAAACCAGACTACTAGCAGTTAACTGACATGCCAGCTCCAGACCTCAATTAAACTGGTTGAAAGATTATGTCTTTATCATATGAATATCAAGCACAATCCCTCCCGTTAGGGGTTTAGTATCATACTACCATAAAATATATGAGTAGAACATAACCCGTGTCATGCCAACAACTGCTTTTTAGAAATAAATGTGTTTAGTTCCGATGCAAAGACCCTATAAGTTTATTAATATTATAGCCAAAGTATGCAGTCTTTAATAACCTGACAACAGTATCGTCACTATATCCCTTTTTAATAAGTCTATTCATATTTTTTATAGTTTTTCAACCACTCGCTCAACATGGAGACGGAAGTGACAACGCACCTAAACGCACGAATGACGTTCACTAAAACCAAAGTTTTTGACGGAAATGCATCGAACTCGAAATGTGTCTTTTGTCCAGGATTTGGTTGAGTGTAATGAAGTCTATGTGTCGTAGATGATCACAAATATGTGTCTATTGTCGTAACAACAATACCCTTTTCTTCCTTTTTAGAGTTTAAAATTTGTCAATTTAAAAAAAGGACTGAATTGTATTAATTTTTTGACATTCCTGATCTATATCTTTATTCCTGTTCATGAGCATGGTTTGTCAAATTGCGGAACTTTTAAGTAGTATTTCTGTATGTAGATAGTTAGTTCCCTTCATTTCAGTATAATATTTCAATTTCATTTTTATTGCAAGTTGAAACTTCTTTTTTAAACTTGTCCCAAAATTTAATGTAAACCTATATGAGTCAATAGATGTATGTAATAAAGTAATGTGGACACTAGTCAGTATTTGTTCATAGACCACTTTCGAGTGATGTCCTCCACCGGAAAAGTTCGTCAAACTTACGCGCCTTCATGGCGTCATTTACCGGATAGAAGGTGGTCGCTCGTATTTCTGCATTTTTGAAGTTCATCAAGCGTGTTTGTGACAACATGAGAAGGTTGAAGTAGCAATACCCTTTAACGCGCGAATAATGTTCACCAAATAAGACTTTATGACGGAAATGCTACGAACTCATAAGGTGTCTATTATATTGAACTTTAAATGTGATCCAACAAGTTCAGTTATGATGTATTGCAATATCTGATGAAACAAAAAAAAATGTTTGGAAGAAAGATATACATATGTGTTGACCTTTAATTATTCATCACACTAATTTATTGATAGATAGCAAAGGATTTCCTCCAACATTTTGTTCGTTTCAATCAACTTTTTGTAAAGAGTACAGGGCATTTTTGTAAGTTCTGATTGCAATAACTGAACAATATTCTTTTAAATCAACTCTGTTACTCCCCAAAATTTAATTTTATTAGTCACTGAATTATGTGTATCATAAATATATTGTGTAGTTCTCTAAACTTGACTTTTAAGTTGATATTCAACAAATTTCCTTCTGCAAAATATTAAACATAAAGAACTAGCCATTTCATTTTAAATAAATATGATTTGTCTCAGTGGACCACATAGTTTTCTGTCGATTTGATAATGAAAAAAATATCTCGTTTTGCTTATAACACACAAGAACATTTATAATCAATTTACTTATTTACTGTTATTCACTATAGGTAAGCTTATGTAAATAAAAGGAAATGAATTGCTAAATCAAACACACCTACAATATGAAGTACGTATACAATTGATTTCAGAGTCGTTGCATTGACAGATGGAATATTCGTTATTTATATTATTTTGGTAGAACTTGTATCATAATTATATCTTCTAATCCGATTTCGAATGATTTACACAAAACATTTATACAATGATAAGCCCATTATCTCAAATTTGAGTAAAATCCTGTAAATGTAGTATTAAAGTGTCTTTCTTACCTTTATTCTCCTTTTTCTTTTTCTTACTATTATTATTATTATTATTGAAAAATTCCTCTGGATGTTTAGAGAGAAGAATACAGTTGTTACCTTCTTAAAGGTAAATTAAAACATGTAGAACCAAACGTACACTTTTTAAAAGTAAATTAAAGCTTCTTTAACATGATGATTTTATTCATCAAGTTTTAGTTGATTGAATTTGAGGTTTGACGTGTTATTGGTTAATGCTTCAAAACGGAAAATCCAAATTTGATGATCATGACTCTGTACATTTTTATTTTTCTATGGCTTATTGTGTACAATTTATTTTTTGGTAAAAGTGATGCCGGTTTAAGCCGGAAATTGTATTTTTCGGAATTATTTTTTCTCTCACATTTACGATAATAAATGTGTAATTAGAAAGCTGCGGGAAAAGAAGTACCGATTATTCATTTGACGGAATATTTACTCTTAAAACGGCAAATAAAAAATAAATGTTATCAAGCTATACCAATTCCTTGTTTTTGTTTTATTTTGTTTTGCTTAAAATACATGTAATGTATTTACTATAGGGTACATTTATATTTTAAGTTGAAGACGCAAATGGAAATATGCAATTACACTCAAGAGTTTATATTTATTCAAGTTAAAAATAACACATAACAATTAAACGTTAAACGTACTTTTCTGGTTTTACCCTTATTATGATGCTGCCGATGCACTGACTACTTAGTTGATTATACATATCGAGAATGTATAGTCAACTAGCATCCGTATTGATAGACTTGATACATATATATTAGAACAATATGAATTATAACAAACGAAAACAACAGCAAGTGAACGGAATACATTAATGCACACAGAACTATCATACAAGACATTAATTTTATAGCTTTGTTCCTCGGGTGAGTTAAATAATTTAATAGATACAGGTAATAAGAAAAACATTACTCTGTATATGTATATGAATATGTTATTAATTAATTTCACATCGCTTTCTCGTTCTGTTAAGGATGTTTAACCAAACAATGTAATATGACTTTGTCCAGACCAATTTTCATTTGTAATATTTTAAGATTAGCTTTGCCACGATTCTTTTAGTTTTAAACAACTATTGGTATCTTTTTATCCAAAGTATACCAATATTTAAAAAAAACACATGTTGAAATAACACGTCGAACACATTTCATTCTTAATTAAAAAAGGTCTGTAATATAAAATAAGATCAGAAATGATAAGGTAAGATAAATAAAGAGAAGACGATAAAGGTAAGATAAGACAAAGAGAAATAAGAAGAGAAAAGATATAGAAATATAAAATAAGATTATGAAAGGTAAGATAGAAAACGGAAATGTAGGATAAAGATCAGATCAAATCAAATCAGATAATGATGTGTAAAGTAATTCATAACAATGAGTTTTGATATTTTCATATTTACCGTTAATTTTTAAATTATTTAGTAGTATTTAGTAATGTTATTAAGTTAACGATTCAATTATATCAAAAAGTAGTTAATAATATGACACTTTATTAGTTGAAATAGGCAAATCAGCTTAATACGAATAAATCAGTATGTAGAATACTGATGACATTTCGGTATAAATCAAGGTTCAATATTGCTTTTTGGACATGACAATATGGACAAAGACGTATTTTCCCATGAGCTAATACGGAATGTTCACTTAGGGGATCCATGTTTACCTAATTTCACCAACAAAAAGTTAAAATGATGTTCATGCAGTATTCTGTTACGTCTTAAAACAGAAACATTTCACAACCTTTCATGTACGACTTCCTTTTATTATAATTGTTTATCAACCATCAGAATGAAGACAATTCAAGAGTAAGAATAGTTTAACTTCTGATTTATTGTTCCCAGCCTATTTTTACTTGCTAGAAAAATGAATTGTAAAAGCAGAAATTTATAATAAGTAGTTGGACGAAAAATCCGAAATTACATCTGACAATGTTGACAAACAATCCAACGTAACTGCGAAAAGACAAGTTGAAGAGATAAAAAATATGCTTGAGAAAGATAAGATTAGCGTGAGAAAGATAAATAAGCTTGTAACAGATAAGATAATCTAGTGCAAGATAAGATAAGACACAAAAAGGTAAGATAAAGTTAGATACGATGATTTCTGTATCTTCCTTAGTAGGTAAGTTTTTTTTTATTTTAATGAAAGAATTTAAATCATTTGATAAATCTCTTCTGTTCAAGTATCTGGTCCAAAACAGATGACCTCGAATCTATAACAGGATCAATATAGATTTAATTTATATATAAACTTGATAATGAAATTGAAATTAAAAAACAAAATGTAATATGAAAGCAAATAATAACGTACTGAGTGATTGAATAAAAAGTAATGTACGCTTGATATCATAAATATGATTATTTTATGTAGGTCATTCCACATGGAAATTCCAAGTCATATGTAACGTGTATGAATTATTAAATGTTTATAAGTCATACAAATTGGGTTTTTTTATGCAGTAAACATTACTATTTCGTCGCCCATTGACTTGATCAATATGGCCCAATTATCACCCACACACTGATAAAAATTCGCTAGTGGTTTATTTAGTGCTAGAATTTGATGAAAACGAATAAACTCCTTCTTTTAGGATATTTTATATCTATCAAACATTTAACTGTAATGGGTCAAAGATCATTACCAATCAGTATTGTATAGTTAACAAAATGAGAATAGATAACTTAGGAAGGGTAACAAAAACGGAGCGTTTTTCTAAAATGCAATTTTGGATTATGTATCCAAAATCACGATAAATTAGATCTATAAACAGGCAGCTTTATTTGCATGACAAATGAAAATGAAACACAAGTAGGAGCATGGACTTTTCTATAATGACAACAGACATACAACAGTTGATAAATGCCTACACAAAAACTAAAGATTAACGGAAAAGATCTTAAACATCACATGGTACATTGTTCATTATTTTTTACCATAAGAATGACAGAGTATTCAATTTTGATTTATACTGTCATACGTATATCATGATGCTTGTAATAAAGTATATATACAATATTTTTTTTATTAACTAACTTAATTTGAAAATTTATTTTTGAAGTTGATCTGAGGATTGAAAACACTTTGTCGCAGTATTAAAATCAAATATTAGGTGAATGACATTTGGGTAATTGTTCTGAGCCGAACCTTTTAAAACTCCACATGTTGTTGTGAAAAATTTAGTCTAACAGTTTGTATAGATATTTTATATTAATTTCCATGTGAAAGGTGAAATGTTGTTATTTTGAATTGCTATAAAAATGTCAAAACTTAGCTTTCATATAGTTTTTCTTTCAAAAAGTCTTTCACATTTTGACTGAACAGTTTTTCAAATGTCTGACCGAGTTGAACAGTTTGAGTTTATTAAACAAAGTGCAATTTGGTCAGAATTTTGAATGAGTTGCAATTGGTGGTTATGAACACTAACAGTCAAGTAACTGTATAATCTTAATAACTATAAATAAAGGCAACAGTAGTATACCGCTGTTCAAAACTCGTAAATCTATGGACAAAAAACGAAATCCGGGTAAAACTGAGGGAAACGCATAAAATACATATAAAAACAAACAATAATGTAATAATTAGAGGGAACAAACATGTTTAAGACCGCCACTATCTTTTATTTGTCAGAAGTCTCTAGTTCACTGTTTCTCTTAGGATTTTCTTATCCCAGACAGAATAGATTACCTTAGCCGTATTTGGCACAGTTTTTTTAAGATTGAATCCTTAATGCTCTTAAACTATTTACATGTTTGGCTTTATAAATATTTTGTTATGAGCGTCACTGATCAGTCTTATGTAGATGAAACGCACGTCTTGCGTATTAAATTATGATTCTGGTGCCTTTGATAACTATTAACACCACTTGGTCGTTGCCACTGCTGGTGGACGTTTCGTCTCCGAGGGTATCACCAGCTCAGTAGTCAGCACTTCGGTGTTGATATGAATATCAATTATGTGGTCATTTTTTTAAATTACCTGTATACAAAACTTTGAATTTATCGAAAAAACTAAGGATTTACTTATCCCAGGAATAGATTACCTTAGCCGTATTTGGCACAATTTTGGGGAATGTTGGACCCTCAATGCTCTTCAACTTTTTATTTGTTTGGCTTTATAACTACGGCTGTTTTGTTGAACTTATTTCCTGATGAAGTGAAATCAAAGATAGGTGAAAATCAGAAAGAGATAACCAATACAAGAATTCAAAAAGAAAATGTAGATACAAACCATACTGGAATGATAATCTCAAATTACTGTGAGATAAAACCTGCGTACACAACAAAGTATGGCTGAAATGGAAAGGGTGTGGTACTAAAATGAAAAGTGTGCGAGAACAATTTCTTACATCGAGAAATGCGTTCGATAAATTTTTGAGGAAGGGAAAACGATGTTATCAAATGCGACAACAGCAAGAGTTACTTAATCTTCCGACAGAGAACAACACAAGACTCTTTTGAAAGAAAATTGGTAAATAAGAATAGCGAATGACAGATGTCCTTCAATACAATAGAAGTATTAACATCAGAAGGTAATGTGTGTAAAGTTAGTTAAACAATATAGGATACATGGAAAGGCAAGTATGAACATGTATTCAATGTAACTGATTGTAAATACGACGACGATTTTTAATGTAGTGTTCAACATCAACTAGAAAATGAAATAACAGATCTTTCAGGAAAGGAATCAGAAATCTTAAATTATGATATTTCGTATGATGACGTTGAGAAGGCTGTGTATCGAGCAAAACTTAATACAGCCAACGGGCTCTACCAAATATGCGCCGAATTTCTTCGTAACGAGTCGTGTGTGAATATTATATTCAAGATCAAGTATGCATTTGACAATGGAGCTTTGCCTGCGACAAGATCAGCATATTCACCAATCCAATATTAAAGCCAGACAAAGATAGCTCTGATATATTCCCTGAAAGATCCATGCAGATATTCATAACACACGTTTATCACCCAGTTAAGAAAATATAACATCTTATTCGATGAGCAAAATGGCGTTATAAAAGATCGTGGTTGCATCGAACATGTATACGCTTTAACAAGTATTATAAATAATAGAAAGATTGAAAGACTTTCAACGTTTGCTTGTTTCGTCCATGCCAAAAGGCCTTTGGTTCTGTAAATAGAGAGATGATGGGGCTTAAACTGATGTCAATAGGCATAAATGGAAAGTTTCTGAAAGGACTACAGTCGCTATATGTACATGTAGATGTTCGCTATGCTGTTTAAGTAAACGGTCATATGACCGATATATTTGGCGTTAATATGGGTGTAAAACAAGGCTGCAAAATATCCCCCAAATTATTCTCAGTGTATGTAAACGATCTTGTCGATGAAATAAACAATCTGAATCTTGGTATCCCGATCAATGAGTCGTGCATTTTGTCTATCCTGTTATACGCTGATGACATTATTTTACTAGCACCACATGAAAAATCCCTTCAAATGATGTTAAATGTAGTCAACAATTGGTGTTCAAAGTGGAGATTGATTTTAAATTTTGAAAAGACAAAAATAATGCATTTTCGTTGTCCTGCAACCCCTCGTTCGAACTTCAACTTTTTTTTGGAGACACAACTATTGATTATTGCAGTAAATATCGATATCTATGAGTGTGGCTCGATGAACATCTAAATTGGAAACTTACAGTTAAGGAAACAAAGAAAGTCGGCTAGTAGAGCACTCTCCGCACTTTATACAAAGTTCATTTCATGTGGCGGAATTGACTATGACATATTTAAAAAAACTGTATGAAAGCCTTGTACAGCCTGTTTTATTATATGGAGCGAGTCTTTGGGGCATATCAGAACACAAACAATTAGAAACTGTACAAAACAAAGCGTGCCGATACTTCCTAGGAGCTTTCAAGAACTCTTCAAACCTAGCTATACGTGGAGACATGGGATGGTCTACAGTAAAGACTTAACAAAATATCGAAGTTTTGAGATTGTATTTTAAAGTTACAAATTTAGATGGAAATAGGCTAGTTAAAAAAATACATGAATCGAGTAAATTAAAAACTCGTACCATTCCCGTGGACTGATTAAAAAAAAGCGACTTAAGTTCTTTGATAAACACCTAAAATATGACAAAGTGAAAAAAAAGTAATATTGTAAAGGACACTATGAATGCTGAAAATTGGCTACGCGATGTGCATAACGATAGAAACTAAAAATGGAAATAAACTTAGGACGTTTAGACAGTACAAAAGTTATCTTCAGCCAAGCACTTATGTGAAATGCGTCAAGTTAAGAGACTACCGTAGAACTTTATCAAACTTTTGTTGTGGCTCCTGACCACTCGCCATTGAAACAGGACGTTACACCAAGCCAGTTACACTTTAAATGGAAGAATTTGTCAGTTTTGGGATGGAAATACGATTGAAACTGAACAACTTTTTTAAAGAACTGTAATTTTTATTTGGACTTCAGAGAGGAACTTTTAAATTCATCCTTTTTATCAAATTATGTTTTTATTATCTTGAGTGTAGAAGAGACATCTACTTATATTATGAGCTGTGATGAAATTCAATTTACATTAGCTAAAATATTGCATTTGATGTTGAGGATGAGAAAGATAAATTTAAAACTTTTAAAGACTTTGATTTTTAAATTATCATTTATAAGCATATTATTTGACCTACCGAATTAAACTATTTACCGGATTTGTAATCACATAAGCAACACGACGGGTGCCCCATGTGGAGCTGGATCTGCTTACCCTTCCGGAGCACCTGAGATCACCCCTAGTTTTTGGTGGGGTTCGTGTTGTTTATTCTTTAGTTTTCTATGTTGTGTCATGTGTACTATTGTTTTTCTGTTTGTCTTTTTCATTTTTAGCCATGGCGTTGTCAGTTTGTTTTAGATTTACGAGTTTGACTGTCACTTTTGTATCTTTCGTCCCTCTTTTATTTAAGATTTTTTTAAATAATTCTACTTTTTTGTTCTATTAAGTGAAAAATTGTTTCAAAGTTATTGTTTTGTATTTTTCAATATTTTTTTTCAATTTTGAAAAAGTTTTAAAAATTGTGTATGCATTTAATGAGCATGAGGTAAAAATGTCTCATATGCCTTTTAAGGCAGGAATCTAATATATGTTTATGCTGTTTTTATCTGATGTATTATGTATAATGTTAGATTGTGACACTGTAATAAAATAATTACTTACTTACTTACTTACTTACTATTTTGATATGAGCGTCACTGATGAGTCTTATGCAGACGAAATGCGCGTCTGGCGCACTTAATTATTATCCTGGTACCTTTGTCGTAGGGTCAGATCTGGGATGTACATTTTCAAAACAATGTTGTGACATACAAAGGCAATATTATTATACCGCTGTTCAAAAATTATAAATCGATTGAGAGAAAACAAATCCTGGTTAAAAATTAAAACCGAGAGGAATACATCAACTTCTAACAGGAAAACAACAAAGCAACAGCGCACTGATGTGCAACAAAAAACAAACGATAATGCAACATTAACAAAAATAATATATTAGATATTAACCTGATGAACAACTGCCATATTTCTGACATGGTACAGAACCGTTTGTCTATAATTGTTACATCCACTTCCTTTAAACTTTGGTGAGTTATTGACTCCTTAGCTTCATACCTCAATCCTCTTTTTATAATCACGAGAAAAGTCATTCTTTAAAAATAGTTTTATAATTGTATATATTCAGGGTATGCTGAAAGTACCTATTAGAGATTTCCAATAAAATGACTTAACTCGACACAACCGATCTAACTCAACGTATTTCGTCCTCTTGCATTGAATCATGACGGAGGTGAGTATACACTGCATGCATGTTTTGCTCTTCGAACACGCCTCTTTTGCTGGAATATGCTTTATGTAATAATCAACTCCAACTAAATTTTATATCTTTAAATATTTTGTCATGTAATTTTGAATGGTGTTATTGACACAAAAATTATAGTTGAAAGTTAGCAATTTGGAAACAAATACACCCATCATTTCTTGTCATTTCACTTGACCCATATTTTAGTTTTTCTCAAATTATGAATTATTAAAAGTACCAAGACAAAATTTAGCATGTACATATTAAAATAACTAATTCCAAAGCAAGAAGGTTGTCTTTTTTAAGTTTTTTTTTTACAAGTTAACGTTTAGATAGACTCTTGAATTTTAAGAGTCAATATAGGATGAACGGATCAAAAAACCGGAGTGAAAATATGAAACAAGCCTAAACGAAAAAAATATACACAATTCTTCATTTAAAACTACGTTCAAACCTATGATTGTGTTGGATAATAACCACAATTTTTATACGTGTGCATGTAAAACAAATTTCCTTGGAGAAGGGTCTAAATACAGCACAAACAAAATATTCCAAAAGATAAAAAAAGTGAAAAAGTATTTTTTAACGAAACGCATTTTACTAACATGTTAAACAACTGATGTTCTTTAACGCTGTTGACTGCCATTGGCGATTGATAATAATTTATCACAAGATGTAACAAAATGGATCCTATTATTAATTTATTGCGAACCTTATCTTAGTTTTATATAGATTCACCTGCAAGTAACCTGTCGATTTAATATTTTGGCACTTCTATTTTCCCATCTAACAAATACAACAGGTATTGTTCCCTGTACAGTTTATTCACTGGGACCTTTAAATTTCTTCTAGGAGAAATATATCATTCATTGATTAATTTACCTGAACAAAAAAATGAACTGTCAATGATAAAAAAAATACTTATACCAATACTAAGTAAGGACTCACAAAACTGCATGTGTTGTTGTATTTATTAAATACCGATAACTTGTTTTTAATGTGTTCAATGTTAATACTGATTCAAAAATTAAAAGTTGATTTCTGATCAAATATTCAATATTTTTGTGTGTTTGATAAATAAAATTTGAATATTATTTTTTTTAAATTAAGGTCTTCATAAATATAAGTCTATAAATGAACAACAACCAAAACATGCAAATTCATTGGAAAATACTGAAAAATGTGTCTGAAATAAACTTTAATATTAAACCAGATTTTATATTGAACAGATTGAAAATATAATAATGATATATTGAATAAATACAATATTGCATACAGTTTATGTGAGTCTTAAGAAGTATTTTAATTAAAAAAGAAGATATTTTTTTGGTCAGGTAAATTAATCAATGAGTGATATATTTCTCCTAGAAGAAATTTAAAGGTCCCATCAAATAAACTGCACAGAGAACAATAGCTGTTGTAATTGTTAGATGAGACAATAGAACTGCCAAAAGTTAAAATCGACAGGTGACTTGCAGGTGAATCTATGGAAAACTATCATAGGGTTCGCAATATCAATTACAATATGCTTTTGTTTAAGTGTCCATCGACTTCCATTTGACAGAAAAGTGTATGTCAACTGTTAAAATTTAAACAAGTACAAGACCTGTATGAATTTATTCTTAAATATCCACATCCCGTTGTCGTACGTTTCGCCTGTTAAAAAAAGATACGGTGATTGTAAATAAAGGAGATTAATTGCAGAAGAAAACGTTTGAAATGGTGCTCAATAAAGAATGATGCAATCCAAGTTATCAACTTTAATAGAGATACATTCTAACTTACAATTTTACTGATTTTGAATTGCTTAACAAATCTATCTAATAATAAATACCCAAAGAAATCAAATAGTATACAATATTTAACAACTAGAGGCTCTAAAGAGCCTGTGTCGTTCACCCTTGGTCTATGTGCATATTAAACAAAGGACACAAATGGATTTATGACACACCTGTATTTTGGTGATGGTGATGTGTTTGAAGTTCTTACTTTACTGAACGTTCTTGTTTCTAACAATTATTAGGTCTTTCCACTTTTCTGTGGAAAGACCTATTGTTTTTCTTCTGATTATTTTTTTTTTCTTCCGCCTAATTTTGTTCTTGTGATAAACATTTGTTTCGCAATATGTCGCTTAGATATTTTGTATATGATATCGAACAGTTTATGCGCTTTTGAAATTTACCCTGCGTAAACAAATACTTTTCTTTGTAGGAGTTATCTCCCCAAACACTGTTTTCCTTGTTATCGTATCTCCTTCGCAACCGTAAAAGATTATGACAAATTTATTTTACAAAATTGCTCGTTATATCCTTCGCATGATTTGTCCTATTTTGACCGAAGCGATATGACCGCTCCATATGAGAGTTATTTCTCCTTATGCATCTGATATAAGTGATATGAATTTCTATCTTATAAACCATAAGTGATAGAGACCTAGAATCTTTTGATTTGAGGTCCTTGGTCCCAAAAAATGAAAATTATGTCAAGGTCAAAGGTCAAGGTCATATTCTAATATTTGAATTTGGCTTATTTTCACTAATATCCAAAGACTGTATAAGATATCAACAAATTGTTTTTACTAAATTGTTAGTTGTGACATGTCGTAAGATGTAAATTTTGATTGCAAGCGTACGTTGAATGTAAAAGGGAGTTTTCTCCCCTTTTGTATTAAAAAATACGCGTTTGGTGATATAACTCATTAACTAAATATAATTAAGACCTATGGTCTTTTGATTTGAGGTCCTTGATTCACGACCTTGAAATTAATCTCAAGGTCATAGCTTAATTTGACGTTCTAGATTTTGACCTTTGCTTTTATTCTATATGTATACATGATAAAGATATACAACTTTTAGAAAAAGGTATCAAACCATTTAACCTTGAAAAAAACAACCGAAACTGACCTTTTGTAAACCGAAAGTAGCTATTTTTTGTACTTTATTAATATTAAAGTATATAGAACCAGATATTTTTGGAATCGGTGTCAAGTAAATATTCAAATATAATCGGAAGTAACATTTTTCAAACCGGAAGTAACAAATTATCTCCCTTATTTAAAAAAAAATGTATGGAAACAATATATTTTTGGAATCAGCTTACTAGGAGCTATCATTTGACAATTGAAATGACATTTTAAACTTAGTTTCACAACTTTTCATATCTAAATACATTGTTTTGATGGAAAGACCTTCAATTGATCTCTGAACAATTGGTTTTTAATATCTATAATGAACGTTGCCCATTAGTAACAGAGAAAGTTATTTAGTAAAAATTTAAATTAATTTACCAAATTAATGAAAATTGTTAAAAATTGACTATAAAGGGCAATAACTCCTTAAGGGGTCAATTGACCATTTAGGTCATGTTGACTTATTTGTAGATCTTACCTTTGCTGAACATTATTGCTGTTTACAGTTTATCTATAATAGTATTCAAGATAATATCCAAAAACGGCAAAATTTCTTTAAAAAATACCAAGGGGGAGGGGGCAGCAACCAAACAACCGGTTGTTTAATTCATCTAAAAATATCAGGGCAGATAGATATTGACTTGATTAACAATTTAACTTCTTGTCAGATTTGCTCTAAATGCTTTATAAGCCAAAATCTACATTTTACCCCTGTTCTATTTTTAGCCGTGTCGGCCATTTTGGTTGAATGGCCAGGTCGTCGGACACATTTTTCAAACAACATGACCCAAGATAATTGTGGCCAAGTTTGGATTAATTTGGTCCAGTAGTGTCAGAGTAGAAGATTTTTGTAAAAGATCAATTAGATTTACGAAAAATGGTTAAAAATTTACTATAAAGGGCAATTACTCCTAAAGGGGTCAACTGACCATTTCGGTCATATTGAC
Organism: Mytilus trossulus; assembly: GCF_036588685.1. Classification (NCBI taxonomy): domain Eukaryota; kingdom Metazoa; phylum Mollusca; class Bivalvia; order Mytilida; family Mytilidae; genus Mytilus; species Mytilus trossulus. The sequence continues at coordinate 27,770,584 of NC_086373.1, read as the reverse complement.
TTATTTTTAAATCTAACTCTGAACATTATTGCTGTTTACAGTTTATCTATAATAATATTCAAGATAATAACCAAAAACAGCAAAATTTCCTCAAAATTACCAATTCAAGGGCAGCAACCCATCAATGAGTTGACCGATTCATCTGAAAATTTCAGGGCAGATAGATCTTGACCTGATAAACATTTATACCACATATCAGATTTCCTCTAAGTGCTTTTGTTTTTGAGTTATAAGCCAAAGACTGCATTTTACCCTATGTTTTATTTTTAGCCGTGGTGGCCATCTTGGTTGGTTGTCCGGGTCACCTAACACATTTTTTAAACTAGATACCCTAATGATGATTGTGGCCAATTTTGGTTCAATTTGGCTCAGTAAAATCAGAGGCAAAGATTTTTGTAAAAGCTAACGACGACGACGACGACCGACGACGACGGACGACGACGGACGCCGGACGCCAAGTGATGAGAAAAATTCACTAGGCCCTTTGGGCCAGGTGAACTAAAAAATGAAAACAAGAGACACCAATCTGATAACGACAAACAAAAGCACCAAAAATATCAAATAATAAAAGGTTCATTAAATTTTGCAAAGTATATTAGGAAAAACAAAGTCATGGTCAAAAACATGAAAGGCAACTCAGATGAATCGTATGATAGGTAAAGATACATTTATATACGAGGTTTTATGACAATGAAGTTTAAGCGTGAATCTCAATTATCACGTGATGTATAGGAATCATGCTTTCTTTCGTTTTTCATCATGTTAGAAATACTTGATTATAATCAAATAAATAATGAATTGGTTTAATAGTTTAGGAATACTTAATTAAAACTTAAATGACGAATTTAACAAAATCAATAGGTTAGCAATAAATAAAGACAACAGTAGTATACCGCTGTTCAAAACTCATAAATCCATGGACAAAAAATAAAATCGGGGTAATAAACTAAAACCGAGGGAAGCGAATTAAATATAAGAGGAGAACAACGACACAACACTGAAATGTAACACACACATAAACGGACCAAGCATCAGACAAAATCCCACGAGATTAAAAAATAGAACATCAATAACCGGTCCCGTTACGTGCGTACGTCGAGTTAGGTACGTATGTCATTTTATTGGAAATCTCTATTGAGTGATGTTGCCTTTCCGTAATTATTAAGTTTTAAATTTAAGATTAAGTATTATCAAAAAGGAGTCTGTAGGATCAAATGATACTGATTGAACCTAAAAAACAATTTTTTTTTTTTTTTATCTTATATGAAATGAAATAGTAAGGTACTGTGCGATGGAATAATGAAGTATGTACGGTTGACGAAATATCTTATAACTAACAAAAACAAATATTTAAATAACTATCATTCAAAACATTAATTTTTTTACCAAGGCCGTTTCACATGGAAATTCTAGGTCATATGTATCGTAGATGGATAATTATACTTTTTTTTTTTTTTTTTTAAAGCAAACTGATTCTTTTGATGCGAAAAAAATACTATGTCATCGCACGTTAACGTTTTTGTTGTGGCATAAAATTCTCACTCTCAAACTTGTCTTAAATGATAACTCGAGGTTTTCGTAGTGCTATAAATCAGTAGAAACAAATACACTCCCTCTTTTAGGATTATATATCTTAAACTTATCTGTATCTGTATTTTTTTACGGTAGTATTGATATATCTTCATTCATATCAAAAAAACTGATTTCGTAGTTTACAAAACCGAAAGCTATACGGGACACCAACAATGACAAGTGTAAAACCATCAAACATAATCATAAAAATTATGTCAAATGTCAAGATAAAACGTCTATGGTCGCTGAAAGATAAGAACTATAATGTCAATAAATGAAAGAATAAACATTGGAAAACAACTATTGATTGAACATTACACAGAAAACTATAGATTTAAAAAATAAGAACCCCATATAATGGAATGCGACATTATTTACTTACCATAGAAAGGACAGCGGATACATTTTAGATTTTAACTTTTAAACGTGAATCATGGTGTTAGTGAAGAAAGTAACAGTGGTATAGTTAGTAGACTCAATCATCAACTCATTTAAGTTGAACGATTTATTTTCAATCATGTTGAATTTGATCTGATGATTGTAAATACTGTCACTTTTATCAATAACAGTATTGCAGTATTCAGATCAAATAAAAGTGCATTGATTAAATCTACCCGTTGTTACGTTTTTATGCCCTTTTCAACTAATTATTTATATTTTTTTCTTCTCATGTTGTACTGTTTCATCACTGTACAAGATCAGAGAAACAAAAATGTATCACATGTATAAAACCGCCACATTTATTGTGAGTCCGGAGCTAGCAGTTCAGTGAATGGTTCATGTCTTTCATATCACTTTTTCGTACATTGTTTTATGTTCAAATATATAGCAGTTAGTTTTCGACAATGAAATATTCCACATTTTTCTTGTTGATGTCTAATTTCCCATAATTAGGTATGGTTTTTTTCTCGAATTTGAAAAGTATGCATTTGCCTATGATTGCTTTCAATATCTTCATTTTGCTTTGGTGGACAGTTGCCTCATTGGCAATCATACAACCACTTTTTATTTTCATACTTATCTGCAAAATAATTCAATATTCAAGAATAAGTTTTATAATGATATTGAGCACAGACTACTCAGCCGATTTTTCATCTCAGGAATGTCAAGTCAACAAGCAGTCGTATTGACAGAACTTTATACATTATAAATATATGACAAACGTATATCTATTCAAACGGAAGTAGCATGCAATGAATTGATTTGAAAGTTTTTATTCTTTAGCTTGGAAACGGAATTAATCACACGTTTTGTACTAATTGGCTATGTTTTTACGTGTCCAAAAATAGCCAGAAGGCAATGTTGGCCATGTTCCCTCGAATCGATATGAGACATGATCGAAAACCCATATCGTTCCCTCAAATTTGACTTCCGATATCCTCTCAATGAAAACTATTTACAAACAAGATGGCACCTAAAACAGACGATCAGGAGAGGTTTCTTCAGTATCACATGACGTTAATTCATTTCAAAAATGAAAATGAGAGACGAATAAAGAAATGAATTCTGTAAAAAAAGAAAGTTCTGAGAATGCTGTAGCAGAAAAAAATGAGAGAGGAATAAGTTTCAGTTTTTCTATTCTTCCTCGTGCATCCAATTGGAAATGTAACACTATATATTTATAAATAATGTTAATTGTTAATTATTTGTTAAACTTTTCACAAAACTAAGTTTACTCCCTGTGATACGAGTTTTTTTTAAACTCACTGTGATACATTTTGTTTGAATATTTTCTTAAAATGCTTTTTTGTATTTTTGTTGAAAATCATTAAACATAATTTGACATCTGCTTTCTTTTTTCTCCAACTTGAGTATATGTGATACATAGATTATTACATGCCATTACATATTGGCCCTGGTATCATACATCGACCTATATCAAGTCCTGAAGCTTAAGTCATCTGATAGGGGAGTTTAGGACTGATCCCACGGCAAGTTTAGAAAATGCAATGTAATAATCTATAATTATCCAATATAGATATATAATGGAAAGAATACTCCCCTTTTTGTTTTGCTATTTTAAGAGTTTTAAATATAAAAATGTAATGCTTCTTTTTGCCGACCTACTCTCATTTGAAATCAATTCAACTGGGGTTTTTGTTCGTTGGGTTTAAAACCACCACATTTGTTTTATCCAAATGATACCATAATTTTAAATGACCAATATAACTGTTAACGTTGGATAAAGAACGAATGTGTTGTGATGGATAAACTGTATATTTTTTCAAAGACTCTTGTTATGTTGTCTTTAATATAAGATAAGATCAGGTAAGATCAGATACGATATATCGATGATATAAGGTAAAGAGATAAGATCAGTTTTAAAAAGATAAAATAAAGAAAGATAAGATATGAAAAGGTAGACAGACAAGATATGATAATACCAAAGCAGGTCAGATAACGGCCATGATGAACACCATAATTCATCAAAATGAATTTTATAAATATATATTAATAGGTTTTAACGCTGAAGGCTACTGTTAAAGTACTTTAATTCATGGATATCAATTTTCGTGGTTTGAGCAATATTTACATGTTCGTGGGTTTTTAAATTCGTGGATTTTAGTTTTCTAAAAAAAAAATTAAAAATTAAAGCCTTTAGAAACGAAGTTTACAAATAGTGATCAATAGTCTGGATTGAAGAAAATTGCAAAATAAACATTGACCTGTGTAAATCATAAAAATAACACTAATTAACGTGATCAACAGATAAAAGACCATCAAAGGTGTTACTTAGGCCATAAACATGTCACTTTAAGAAAACAGGAACATAAACAAATGCTATAAAAGTATTTTGAATTGTCAAATGATTCTTATCAAAATCAAGCCCATGATGAAAGTATTATTTCCCATATGTACGAGAACTATGAGGATATAAAATGAACACTTTACCATACTCGCATATCGGAACTCTGACTATCGTTGATCAGGAATATTTTTTTATGAGAATTAAAAGATCAAAAGTTGTACAGTTTAGATTATTAAAGATAAAAGGAGTATATTCCTGCATGCGGTTGAACTACTGTGACTGCTATTAACATGATTAAAGTATTCTCAGATTTAGCGTTATTCAATATATTTTCTAGATCATATCAGTAGTCAAACCTACCGATGGGGATCTTTCAATGTCTTGATTTGGACAAGGGTTGTTTTATTTCGTTGGACACTTAAATTCGTTGATAAAGTCATCCACGAAAACCACGAAAATTGGTACCCCACGAATAAAAGTACTTTCACAGTATATTAAGTGATGTTAGCCTTGAGTAAGTATTAAGTTATAGATTAAATCTTATCAAAATGAAGTCGGTAAAATATCATAATATTTCATGACCTTGGTTTTTTAAAAATAATATGAAAGCAATTAGAAACATACTGGGCGATTGAATTATAAATAGTGTGTGCTTGACGATATACCTTAAAACCCACGCAAACAAATACTAAAATAATTATTATATCAAATTTTAATATGATAATTTTTATCTAGTAGGCTATTTCAAACGAAATTTTCAAGTTTATTTTTAAGTTTTAAGAACATTGCCAGTTGACTTTTTAAATGTAATAAAATCACCCTCAAACTTATTTTAAATGATAACTTGTGGTTTTCATGTTGCTATAATTAAGTAAAAACAAAAACACTCCCTCTTTTATGGTTTTAGTCTTTTTTTATTTCAAGCAGTTTACTGTAATTGACCACCGATGTATTGGTAAATCTTGGTTCATATAACAAAACATTATTTCGTAGTCTACGAAATAAGAAAATAAAATACTTAGGAATGGTCACAAGGATAAGAATAATGCATCTAACATGAAATTTGTCATCATATACTAACCATCAATATGACGAATTGAACATATAAACATACAGTTTTGTGTAAATGACTAATGAAAATCAGAACCCATAAATGAGAGCATATAAGAACACGGAGCCTTGGCTCACACCGAAAAACAAGTTATAAAGGACCATAAAAGGGCCATAAAATGATTAGTAAAAACCATTGAAACATGAATTTTACATCACGATCCCTAGATATAAGGGGGTCTGAGCCCAGGGACAAAACAGGTTAAATCCGTCATACTATTATTAGCATCAGGAGCCTGTAGTTTAACAGTTTTAGTTGGTCTAGGTTTGTCATATACATTTGTTCGTACATTGATTTTTTAAAATATAAGGGTGTTTGTTTTGAACCTTTAAATATGTCTCTTTTTATTTTAGTGATGTTGTTTACTAATTATGAAGTTAACTGTTAAAAAAATTTTAAAAGCAGTTTGTAAAAAATACTATAATTTATTGACAAAACTTTTACAAAAGCATTTAATATGAATTTAAGTACCAAGGTTCTGGGTGATTGAAAAATAAATACATACTGTATGCTTGACCATGCCAAGCGGACAAGTTATAATTCTATCATCCAAAGAATGATTAAATGGTTTTATCTGGATTATTTACCGTAAAATTTAAGGTCAAATGTGTTTTAATGTTTTCGATGAAGTATTGATTTTTTGTAGTCTTAAAAGCCAACTGATTTTTTTTTATGTGAACAACAGTGATATGTCAACGCCCATTAAACTTGTTAAATACGGCAGAAAATTATGACACTGATTCTAATCTAAAATCATTACTCAAGGTTTTCTTAGTGCACAAAGTAAGTAAAACCAAATTAACTCCTTCTTTTACGGAAGTTTTTTTTAAACGTGGAAATTGACTGTAATTGATTATTTGTTAACGATATTCATGTATAAAGGCATTGATCCTATGAACATAAATACTCCCACCTTTACAAATACAGTACTGTATCTGGAACATATATTAAATACTGATTTTTGTTTAGTGTTTTTGTGCGGAAACCTCTTTTTTTCTATCATAAACCCCGATTCTATATATCTTTATGTCTCTAAAATCAAATTTGTACGGTAGTTGTTCAGTTGAACATATACTGATTGTTAATTTTGAATGCAGGAGAGATTACCCTTTACAATTAAGGGCAGAATCAATTTGCGCCAATTGCAGTTTTGAAAAGGTATTAATTGCGCCACTCTCTTTTATTTTGATGGTATTAATTGAGCCAATAAATGAAACGAAATAGCGCCACATTTACCTGTTAATATTTGTTTACCTATATCATACATGTACATGTTTTACCTATATCATACATGTACTATAATTAACCTTCCCACTTAAGATTTAACAGAACACTCATTAAATTTAAGAAAACTCACAAAAAAAATAATTGTTTAGTAGTTATAGGAGTCAAGATGTCTGATCATACCCGGCATTCAAGAAAATAGAGTCTGATAGAGGAAAACCGGTCATCATTGTTGTAGAACATAAATTCCGTCAGGCATTTGTAAAAAAACAAATGTAGAAATAAAGTGGAGATGTACAGGTAAGTCGTGTTGATTTTGGGTCACTATGTCTGGCATACTAAATTATAATCCTTGGGCCTGTTTTTTGAAGCTCTCTTATGATAAGGACGTGTCCTAAGACCAACTTAGGACACATCTTAATCCTAAATGGGTCTATCGAACATGTCGCGACCTAGGAAAATCCTAGGAATTGTCCTAACTATAGGATACCAATTTAGGTGTATTAAGATGGTCTTAGGATGGTCCTAACTTCAGGATACATTCGAATTTCGTCTTTTGTTCATTTTCACGCGTATTATTTTTAAAGCAGTAGTAAATATAGTTGAATTTCTCCGTAATGATATGAATAGTGCACGAGATTTGCATTTGCACTGTTAAAAAAACTAAAATGTGACACTTCGAATTCAACTCACTCAAAAACATGTTATGATTTTTACGTATTATATATCCTGTTTACAGTTTTAGTTACATATTGGTTATTAGTTTCTAATTATCCTTATTTGAAATAAAATTATTGATGAAATATGATACAAATGTATCATAAGTTACTTTTTTTTAATGTTCGGTTTGTATTTTCTTTTCCGCTAATACTTGAACATTAGTAGGACGTCCTAGCTAAGATATTCCTAAGATAGATTCGATGTCATGCTGAGACGTGTCGTATGAGTGGCCGTTCATCTCATTTGCGTGATTATATACGCGTATATGATTTTATACGTGTATATATACGCGTATATTACCTACATATACGCGTATATTGTGGTTTTCAACGCGTATATTGAGGTTTTATACGCGTATAGTGAGGTTTTATACGCGTATATTGTTAAAATAAACACGTGTATACTTTAATCCAATTTATTTATCATATACGCGTTAATTGCATAAATATACGCGTTAATATACGTGTATGTAATTATTATATACGCGTTGATATACGCGTTTGAAATCATTATATACGCGTTAATAAACACTCGTTTGTCTTTTTGTTTTAACCAATAAAAAAACAGCGTTCTTAAACTAGTTTGTATATCACAATTGATAAGAATTGTAATGAAATGACCGACCGTGCAAGGGCTGTATAGCCAGTCAAGGTCGTTAAAAACTTCCATTTGTTGTAATGAAATGCGGTTCCTTCGACCGATATACATCTTTTTTTCTATCAATACGTTACAAATCTCAAGACTTTACTCCTGCTTTTTTAACATTTCATTTATATGAAAGTTTGTTGTCTACAATTAAAATAATAGCTAACCGTTATCCGGGATTTTTTGCTTATACAATTAAAGCATGGGTCCCTTTTCAAAAGTTTTCCAACTATGTCCTTGATTTTGCAAGGTAACTTTTTTTAATCGTTTTTGGTACGTTTATACGCTATGATAGGCACCTGGGTGATTTCACTACATTGTTTGTCTTTTTGCAGATTGCTCCAATGTTTTCTTATAACCTAACTAAGGTTTTTTACCATTGGATCATATTTAGTAATGAGAGTGAGTGGAACATTCCTTGTCCTATCGGCCTTCAATAAGGTTGTTTTTATGCTTGTGGTATTTTTAACGTTTCTAATAACATTCTCTGTTTTATTTTTACAGTATCCTGCGCGCTAATGGGGTCATTTCATCTCTAAGAACACATTGTGACCACCAGAGACATGGACACAATCGAAAATCCTTTTCTAAAGGTGCAACGTATATGAACGTATTATAGGCGAATAAGTAACAAATAAGTAACATGGTATAAACCGAGCGCTGGAACGGGTACATGCGCGCTTATAGGGTCATTTAATCTCTTAGAACACATTACTACCACCAGAGATATGAAAACAATGAAAATCCCTTTCTAAAAGGTGCAACGTACAACAAACGTAAATACAAGCGAATAAGTAACTAATAGGAAACAGGGTATTGTCCGAACGGGTTCATACGCGCCTATAGAGTTATATCAACTCTAAGAACCCAAATCTACCACAAGTGACAAGAAAACAATTGAAAATCATGTTTTAAAAGGTGCAACGTATAATACACGTATTATAAGCGAATTATAAGCGAGTGATGGAACGAATTAAACAAGGTAATAGCATGCTCGGAAACGATGTACATCCCTAACTCCTAACACATGTTTAACCCTACCATATCATGTTAGTATTTGCCAGTCCCTAGTCAATAGCCTGAAATTAAGTAGATATCGTTTGTTTTTTTGTTACATATTTGTTTTTCGTTTTTTTTTTTTTTGTATATGAAATAAGGCCGTTAGTTTTGTTGTTTGAATTGTTTTACATTGTAATTTCCGGGCCTTTTATATGTGACTATGCGGTTTGTGCCTTGCTCATTTTTAGAAGGCCGTACAGTGACCAATAGCTGATAATTTCTGTGTCATTTTGGTCTATTGTGGGGAGTTGTCTCATTGTCAATCATACCATATCTTTTTTTTTATTATTGACAAGCGCTAACACGGTGATTTTATCCCTTCGAACCAAGACCCATCTTCAAACATACGAATATTAAGCAGTTAAAAAGTAGAACGTATAAAAATCAAATAAGTAACAAATGAGTATAGAACATAAAGTTAAAGGATCGGTTGAGCACAAACTTATATAAATAGGTCATAAAAAGATCATTTTACCTCAACAAATTAAGAACTATTACCAGATATAGATGTATAAACAATTAAAAAGGGGGAAGGATATTAGAAATCGAATAAGTAACGAATAAGGAATAGGGAATAAGTAACGAATAAAGAACGAATAGGGATTAAGAAATAAGTAACGAATAGGGAATAGGAAATAAATAACGAATAGGTAACGAATAGGGAATAAGTAACGAATAGGTAAAGAAAAGGGAATAGCGAATAAGTAACGAAAAGATAACGAATAGGAATAGGGAATAAGTAACGAATAGGCAACGAATAGAGGATAGGGAATAAGTAACGAATCGATAAGGAATAGAGAATAAGGAATAAGTAACCAACTTGACGTCAATATTGTTTTCGCTATGTAAAAGAAATTTTTAATCTGTTTAACTGTACCCGTGAAGACCATACAACCGTCATCTCTGTGTTGACAGTTTAATTTGATGTTTTTTCTCCATTGGAACTTATCTAAAATATTTATTAATAGTTCCAAGTTACAGACAATTTACGCATAAAATATTAAATCTGGATTGTAATCAAATATTTGACACAGAATATGTTTCTAATACAGCATAACAGAAGTCAAAGAACTTATAATTGTATGATTTGAATTTATATTTATTATTTTGCTATTATGCAATACACCATGCTGTTGAGAATTGATCACCTATTAAACTCTTTTTTGCTTTTGTGCATTTCCACTATGTTGTTGAGAATTGACTCCCCCCCCCACCCCCTAATAAAAAAATAAATTTAGTTTTCTCCCTTTTTTGTCCCTAATTCCTTCATAGTTTTAGCCAAAACCCTAAAAGCCAATCTTTTTTTTATATTTATTTTAAATTTCTTCTTTCAAAATGAATTTGATTTTAAAGTCATAAGAAACGAGTGACCGGTGAAAAATAATGTTCTTCCAATTCTTAAACCAATGCATACAAACATCATAAACTTAGTCTTCTGTGCTCGAATTTATCATTTTTTTCGTGTAAATTTCGTATAATCGTCAATTTTTTTTTCAATCGGTTAGTGTTGTTGTGAAAATATGGCAGGTAATTAAAGGTCGTGTTTTGAAGCCGAAGTTTAACGATTGTCACCTGTTTGTCAACAATTGACGAAAGATAAACCAAAAAGCATGGAATTTGAGCACGTGTTTAACATGTGAATTCAGATAATAGTTTATTTTAAGGACATACATGCGTATTGTGGTCACCGGATTTTTACGAGATGGGTCACACTGAGGTCACCTTGCATACGGAAAATATATCGGGGGAATTGCTTGCTGGAAGGAAGCAATTCAAATAAAGTAAACTTCTTCTAAATATGAATAAATTAAAGAATTTTCTTCAGAAAAAAGTATGTGTACATAAGTTTTACAATGAAAACTATCCATTGAGTTATAAAAAACATCTGCATTATTTTTTTTCTATTTGAGGTTTCTTATGACTTTAACAACGTTTCTGTAGAAGTATGTTGTATTTGTATATGTTGCTTGTTGACGTATGCTTCATATTAAATACAACAAACTAATGAGAGATAAAAATATTATATAAATTTGCACAAATGAAATAGCTTTTCTTTTCTCTCAAGTATTGTTATATTTAAGAGTTTATTTTAGAAATTTAGTCTCCTTTTTTTATAATAATTTAATATTCATCTGAAACACAATTTTTTTAGTATCAAGGCTTCTTTTTTTACAATTTTCTCTTTCAAGATGTTTTTTGTCGAGCCTTCGACTTTAGTCGAAAAAGCGAGACTAAGCGATCCTACATTCCGTCGTCGGCGTCGTCGTCGGCGGCGTCCACAAATATTCACTCTGTGGTTAAAGTTTTTGAAATTTTAATAACTTTCTTAAACTGTTCTGGATTTCTACCAAACTTGGACAGAAGCTTGTTTATGATCATAAGATAGTATCCAGAAGTAAATTTTGTAAAAATAAATTCCATTTTTTCCGTATTTTACTTGTAAATGGACTTAGTTTTTTCTGCGGGGAAACATTACATTCACTTTGTGGTTAAAGTTTTTAGAATTTTAATAACTTTCTTAAACTATCCTTAGTTTGTACCAAACTTGGACAGACGCTTGTTTATGATCATAAGATAGTATAAAGAAGCAAATTTTATAAAAAAATAAATCCACCGTATTTTACTTTTAAATGGACTTAGTTTTTTCTGCAGGGAAACATTACATTCACTCTGTGGTTAAAGTTTTTAGAATTTTAATAACTTTCTTAAACTATACTTGATTTCTACCAAACTGGGACAGTTGTTTGTTTATGATCATAAGAAAGTATCCAGAGGCAAAATTTATAAAAATGATAAATCCATTTATTCCGTATTTTACCTTTAAATGGACTTAGTTTTTCTGCAGGGAAACATTACATTCACTCTGTGGTAAAAGTTTTTAAAATTTGAATAACTTTCTTAAACTATCCTGGGTTAATTTGTATCAAACTTGGACAGAAGCTTATTTATGATATTTGATTTCTTCCAGTTAACATTACATACAGTCTGCAGTTATAGTTTTCAACACATTTATTAGATTCATTAACTGTCCTAGATTTTTACCAAACTTGGACAAAACCTTCTTACAATCATAGGATAGCATCAAGAGGAATATTTTTATTGATTTTTTGCCTCTTTTTTTGTTGAGCCTGCGATTTACAGCAAAAGTAGGCGAGACACTGGGTTCCGCGGAACCCTTACAATTTTTTTAATAATTCAACACAATTTTACAAATACTTCATTTTTGTTTCTGAATTTTTAAAGAGTTATATTAAATGCTTAAATATACTGACTGTATTTTACCCTTTCTTTATTAATAATTGTTATAACAACACCTATTGTATTTTGTTTGTAGGCATAGGTTGAATATATTTTTATCAAATGTTGGTGTAGGTTGAAGACAGCATCTGTGCATGTCGGAGAAAATGTACCATTATAATTTGTTTGTCCATTAACTTCAAATTCATTGTTTCTTAGTATAAATTTAACAGATGCCGTTAAATCTTTTTTGTTTGGAATATCTTAAGTATATTCTTGTGTGTCAATTGATTCTATTGCATTGATAACTGTTTCTTCTATGTTATCAATGTTCATATTTGTGTACATAGACGTTACATCATAGGCAATAAGAATGCAATCCTTGATATTAAATCACATATTAAAAAAAACATGAAACGTATCAATATTTACCAATCACTAGTGTACATCCGAAAACACACATTCACAAGTATTACAGTTTGCAAGTGAATCTATACTTCATATTAGAAATAATAGGGACATCAAGGAGTTAGATAGACATTTAACTAACTTACAAGATAAGTTTATATTGAAAGATTAAACTGTTAAAATAAAACAGAGAATGTTATTAGAAACGTTACAAGCAGAAAAAAAAAACTTAATAAAGGCCGATAGAACAAAGTATGTTCCACTCACTCTCGTAACTAAATATAATCCAATGGTACAAAAACCTTAGTAAGGTTATAAGAAAAAATTGAGCAATCTGCAAAAAGACAAACAATGTAGTGCAATCCTCACCCAGATGCCTATCATAGCGTATTTATAAACGTACCAAAACGATCAAAGAATACCTTGCTAAATCAAGGAAATAGTTGGGAGACTTTTGAAAAGGATCCATGCTTTAATAGTATGAGCAAATATTCCCGAAACACTGTTAGTTATTATTTTAATTATAGGCAACAAAGTTTCATATAAATGAAATTTAAATAAAACGCTGTAAAGTCTTGAGATTAATTACGTATGTTGGTCGAAGGAACCGCACTTCATTACGTGATATAAAAACTAGTTTAAGAACGCACTTTTCATTGGTTAAACAAAAAGACAAACAAATGTTTATTTACGCGTATATAATGATTTCATACGCGTATAGTAACGCGTATATTTATGCAATTAACGCGTATATAAACGCGTATATTAACACGTATATGTATGGAATTAACACGTATATTAACGCGTTTCTGATAAATAAATTGGATTGAAGTTTAAACGTGTTTATTTTCACAATATACGCGTATAAAACCACAATATACGCGTTAAAAACCACATTATACGCGTTAAAAACCACAATATACGCGTATAAAAATCATAAACGCGTTTATAATCACGCAAATGACATGAACGGCCACTCATAGTGTCGTAAGTCGGTCCTAACTTTATCCTAACTTCTGTCCTAAGAAATTCTTAGGACCGATCTTAGGACAATTTCGATAAACAGGCCCCTGGTACCTTTGATAACTATTAATATGACAACTTAAAATATGGGTCCTATCAGTGAACTAATATGGGATGCGTGCTTGCATGGCTGTTTCATTATAACAAAAAGTAAAACCAACGCGTTGAAATGAAAACCAACGCGTTGATAATAAAAACCAACGCGTTAAAAGTAAACCAACGCGTTGATAATAAAAACCAACGCGTTGAAAGTAAAAACCAACGCGTTGAAATTAAAAAAACAACGCGTTGATAATAGAAACAAACGCGTTGAAAGTAAAAACCAACGCGTTGACAATTTATGTATAGACAACTTCAAAATAAAATTATGAAAAAGTGTTCATTTTTATGTAATGTTAACACCATTAACACATTGTTTGCGGTTTATGTTTGATTATGTTTGATAAAAAAGTAGATTTTATTTAAATGAAAAAGCAGTTATTGTATGTTGTAAATATAAATGATAAGAGGGTAAAAAATGGTACCTATATTAAACAGTGGATTATAGCGCGGAAATTACGATCATAATTTTCAATTTTAGAATATGCTTTAAAGATTTTAGCATACTCATAAATGATTTAAGCATATGTTGAATGTTTCAGTTTCTACAAAAGTTCTACAAGGTTATAAATATCATACTTTGCATATATAATCATAAATACATAGGTCATTTTAGTTTAAATTAAGCGTATATTTGAATTGAACTTGATTATGTGAAAATCAACTTAGCTTATGCTATAATCAACTTAGCTTAATCTATAATCAACTTAGCTTATGCTATAATCAACTTAGCTTATGCTATAATCAACTATAATCAATTTAGCTTATGTTATAACCAACTTAGCTTATGCTATAACCAACTTAGCTTATGCTATAATCAACTTAGCTTAAGCTATAATCAATTTAGCTTATGCTGAATTATAACTTACTGTATTATTGATAAATTTTGTTCTCAAAATGGCAATGCACAGCCTCCTTTCTTAACTAGTTAGTTGGACTGTTGCTTCATGCCGCCCTATATCTAATACTAATCTTAGCGCAACTTAATTGATGATCAAATGCTTTCGATTCCTATTTATAATATCTGAAGGATGACATATCAAAAACAATCATTTCTTTTATTCTTCTTTTGATAACTTTTAAAAGAATGATGCAAAAATTAAAACGTCAACTAAACATTTTATTATTTAAAAAGCTACAATCTGATTATGATTGGAAGGGGCTAAAACCTAAATATTGGCAAACATGGCAGGATATCAAATCAGGGAAGATAAAACCGCAGATAAATATTCTCTAAATAAGTAAAACAAATTTGTCCTAGCCCTCCCACTCTATTTATCAAATGGTTGCTCCCTTTTGAGCGGAGGCACTCATCTGAAGATATTTTATTTAGATTCAGCCAATTCAATAACGTGCAAGAAAATTGGTACCGTTAATTTTATTATTGAATAAGATTATGCTTAAATGAATTTATCATGTGCTAAAATGAGTTTAGCATATTCTAAAATAAATTTATAAAATAATTATGACCTTGATTCCGCACCAACCTTTCTATATTAACTTAATAATTCAGTATCAGCATTAAAAAGCCTCTCCATTCTTCTGAAGAATAAACAATCATATTCGGACATATTTAGAAATAGATATGTCTGAATATGAAATTCGACGACCGGATACGCCCAACATATGAAAAATACAGAGTTGATATTAGGAACTCCCTTTTTATGGCAATCGAAAGTAGTGGGAAGGATTCGGGATTTCGAATCCCCGTTTTTTTAAAAGATCAATGGATTGCATAGAGCAACAATTTATATGACATGAATTAAACTTTTTACCTTCAAGCAAATCGATTTAAAGATGGTGTTTAATACGAAATAGATCAAATTGAGAATGGAAATGGGGAATGCGTAAAAGAGACAGCAACACGATCATAGAACAGATAGACAACAACAGAATGTCACCAACAGGTCTTCAATTCAGCGAAAAATTCCCGCACCCGGAGGCGTCCTTCATCTGACCCCTTAACAAATATCTATGGTCAAGTTGTTGTCGCTTTGAAACATTTCCCACTTCCTTTCTCAATTTTATATAAACTAGTTCAGTGATAATGAACGCCATACTAAACTCAGAATTGTACACAAGAAACTAAAATTAAAAAAAATACAAGACTGACAAAGACCAGAGGCTCCTAACTTGGAACAGGCACAAGGATGCTGCGGAGTTAATAGATATAGGTTAAACATATGAATGATGTCCCAACCATCACCCTATACCTCAAGCCAATGTAGGAAGTAAAAAAAGATGCTAAATAATTTTTGCAATTTGAATTTTCTAAAATGATTTTTTTGATATCTTGAAACAACATGAAGTGAACACTTTTAATAATTTTTTATATGTCTTATGTTGATGCTATTCTGATTTCGAAATGTAAAAACAGAATCGTCTCAACCCATGGTTAACAATTCAACAACTTAAATATCATATTGAAAACAGGAAAATGTTTTATTAAAGAGACATCTCTTTAAAAAGAGAAACCACGACCAATCGGTCATTTATGGAGAAACCACGCCCAATGGTCATTAACAGAGGAAAACCACGCCCAAACGGTCATTAACAGCGGTAAACTACGCCCCACATGTCATTATCATGTAAGAATCCGTTAACGACCGTTTTTCTGGTCCGTTTTGTTCTTATCTGAAATTGTCAGGGCAGATAGATCTTCACCTGATAAACAATTTAACCCCATGTCAGATTTGCTCAAAATGCTTTGGTTTTTGAGTTGTAAGCCAAAAAATGCATTTTACTCCTATGTTCTATTTTTAGCCATGGCGGCCATCTTGGCTAGTTGACCGGGTCACCGGACACATTTTTCAAATTAGATATGATGATTGTGGCTAAGTTTGGTTAAATTTGGCCCAGTAGTTTCAGAGGAGAAGATTTTTGTAAAAGTTAACGACGACGGACGACGACGACGATGCTTTACTTTAAATGTATTTGTGCTGTGCATATAATTGGGAACGCCGTCATCATTTTTTTGTTTACGGACTCAAAATAAAAAAAGAACAAGACTGTAGGTTTTTAAGACATATCTATTCAGTGGTATTTCTAAAATTTCGGTAGAAATGGAAAATGTTTGTTCCTGAGACATATTTTTTCGGTGGTATTTCTAAAATTTCGGTAGGATGGAAGATGTTTGCTCCTGAGACACCAATTTTCATCTTTTTATTGACTACATTTTGATGTAAGCAAGTATTTTGTATTCAAAGAATTATATAACAAAAAGTTTTCACCAACTACTACTCCTACTACTGTTTTGATATGTTTGAGCTTATTTTGCCATTTGATTATAAACTTTCCGTTTTGAATTTTTCTCGGAGTTCGGTTTTTTTGTGATTTTCTTTTTTTGTGTATGTTTTTGGCAGGTTTTTGTTTTTTCTTTGATTTGCCTGTTTTCTTGTTTGTATTTTAGTTTTAATAAAATACGCCCACATGGTCCATATATATATAGGTTCTTGATGTTTACAGTAGCTGAAGATTGAAAATACAGAAGTTACTGTTTTGTCGAGTCTCATATAGATGTTAAGATAGGCTTTTGCTGTATACTTGCTTAAAAATTAGTTTCATTTCTACTTTTAAGATTTGATTTTGTTTCACATGCATTGTAGGTTATACTACGCTATCCTGTTGACCTCTACGATGTTCACAAAGAACCCACGACACATCTATGCAGCGCCACGACATGAAATTCGGTCAAATCGCGTGTCATCTGTGATTGTCGTACGACAGTCGCACGTTATATTTAGCATCGTGGTGCCGTCGTGTGTCGTGGGACGAAAATTGAACATGCACCTTTTTTGCTCCACGATTTTTTTTGTCGCGAGTGTGTCTTAACACAGTCGTACGACTGTCGTGTGATAAACACATTGTTCGTGGGTACCGACATTAATCATTTTAATTAAAAAAAAACAACACAATCGTACAACTGTTGCACGACTGTCGGAAGACACTCGTAATAGTCGCACGATTGGCTCACGAATACCAAATTTCGTACGATGCTCTCAAAACATTGATTGTCTGTCGTATGACAATGGTACGTTCGTCGTGCAACATCTTTTCGTTTTATTTAGAAGAAAACAATTCGGCAGGAATGGAAGTTTGGAAACACATACTGTCTGCCATTTAAAGAGGATGGCATATTCCACCTGGACGAATACGCTTGACCCTGCTGAATAGGCGCCTTGTCGAACTCCAACAAGAGCAAAATATGGTCCTGTTAGCGTTGATTCGAGTCCATGGATTAGTATATAGGAACCAGCGACATCCTGGTTTAAATTCGCTAAACAATAATAAAATAAACTTGGACCTAACTTATAATGACAATGAACAATATTGAAAGCAAATGGCAAATAGCAAATGGCATGCAATACATCGGACCTTGTTTATGTACTATAAAAAAAAGTAAAAACATAAAAATACTGAACTCCGAGGAAAATTAAAAAAGGAAAGTCCCAAATCAAATGGCAAAATCAAAAGTTGAAACACATCAAACGAATGGATAACAACTGTCATACTCCTGACTATGTACAGGCATTTTCGGAGTCAAACGCACGAGTGACCCACGAACGTTGTGCGACAGTCGTACGACAGTGACAAGATAGTAACACGCGCATCCCATGACATGAAATCCTGAGAAAAAAAACCAAAACAACTCACGATTGTCGTACGACTGTCGCGCGACCGACTTGCGACAAACCCACGACAGTACAATTACAGTTCTTTTTTCTGCCGTGGAACCATCGTGGACATATTGTAGCTGATGTATTATTTTGACATTTTGCACGACAGTGCCACGACAACTATTTTATAGATCATCCACGACAAAAAAAAATCGTACGATCTGTTGTAACCGGGGCTTTACATTCAATTTACTTTCAAATATGAAAAATTGAAGTGGTATTACGATAGAGAGGAGATATATTTATTGTAATTGGCACAGTTAAGTTAGATAGATATAAGAGCATATTTATTGCAATGCTCCGATTGGAAATGACGGAAATTAAACGATAAAAATATAATCAACATGATTGCGGTGAAAATCCAGTCAGGATTCTACTTCGTCAAAATTATCTCCCCATTACGCCAGTTCATTTTGACAATCGTAGAAATAGAAGCCATTGTAGGGATGACGCGCTGCCAATTTTGCTCTTGGAAACCGATAAATTTATCCACATTGCACCATTACGATCCATTATGTCAGTTGTATTAAAGACTAATGTACCAACTAGCTAATGAGCATCAGTTAATAATCTTGTCTGCATTGATTTAACTTAAAACTATTGTCTGATCGGTTGTCAGGTGGAATTTTCAAAAATTCATAAAAAATTAAGAAAATTCTAATCGAATATTTCGTGGAAGGGAGACTAGATTTTTTTAGTGTATGAAGACTATAAACCCTAGTTATCCCACACAAAAAAATTAGAAATTTTCGAAGATATGCATTTTCATCATCCAACTTGAAAGACTGTCGTCAAGTACTTTCACTAAAAAAATAGTTATTCGAACACACCTTCCCTGTTTTTGTGACTCATTAGATAGGTATTTCACTTGAGCCATATATTTCATCTTTTAGTACTGTGATTTTTTTTGTGTTATGAAGTCAACCTGTAGCTTTGATATATAAAAATGATAGAATCTGAAGCGAGACGATGTATGAAATATTCTAGTCCGAGATTACTCTGACGTCCGACGGCTGTTTTGCCAGACAAGCTGGGCCGTGGGACGTCAGAGCTCATCCCATATCAAAAAGTGGATATTTGCCCACCCAAAATAGATCCGCTGCTTCGTCGCTTCTGGAGCCGACCCAGGGTCACTATGAAAACTGTTAAAATATAGGAAAATTAAGGTTGGCAGGTAGGTGAAACTTACATAAATGAAGAGATAACTGAAAAATGGAGAGATTGATGCCCGATTTATAAAATTCCAAGGCCCCCAGTCGGCTCCAGAAGCGATGAAGCAGCGCATCTATTTTGGGTGGGCAAATATATCCACTTTTTGATATGGGACGAGCTCTGACGTCCCACGGCCCCTGCTTGTCTGACAAAACAGCCGTCGGACGTCAGAGTAATCTCGGACTAGAAATATTCCTACTTTGTACGATTTCAAGACAAAATACTCAACTCAAACACGCCCTAACATAAAAGTCGCACTCAATTTTCTCTTTTCGATACAATTGTTTCCTATTTTTTTGAATTTTTTCTTCAGTCACATAATGGAAGGGCAGACTCGAAAATTACTGAACTAATAGATTGTTATGTTTTTCGTCCGTGGTAATGTTTTCCAAAAAATCGGAGGTTATGCATTTTCTTCATCCAACTTAAAAGATACCCATGTCGTCGACTTGATATCTAACTGTTCTGCTTAACTATGTACTAGATAAATTGAAAACTTATGCAAATGGTGTTTTTAAAATAAAACACCTCGTTATTGAGATAAAATTGCAATTTTGTTTGTTTCTATTAACTTTTAAACATGTTGTCACTATAGTAAACAATACAGTAAACATTTATCGCCTTCTCTAACAAAGAGCTTCAATTCTTTTGTTCTATTTCAACCTGGTTTCCGACTGAAATCGATTACTAACATGTAAGAACCGGTATATTTACTATACTATATATAAAAATATTAATTTTCGCGAACCATTTAGGTCACGGAAATTCCAAAATATGGCATCAGTAAGGAGAGTTGTGCAAATAATGTGAATACACAAAACCCCCATCCAAATTATCTCTAGCTAAAAGTATTCATCTTTTTCTATTTTATATGTACTAACAATATTCAATTTTTCTATAATTTCGATTAAAATATTCCAAAATCTGAGTAAAAATAGATCGAATGCCCCAAATAAACATTGTCTGATTGGTTGAAGTACTGTGGCGTCGATGCTTAGCATAATAAGCCTCGATGTAAAGCACACGCTTCACAGGAATAAGGAGAGTTTTACAAATAATGTGAATACACAGATCCTCCATCCTATTTATATTTTGCTGGAAATGTTGCAGTGTTCATCATTTCTGTTTTGATTCTGCTCACAACATTCCATTTTTTCTATATAAATTCCGATTTAAATATGTGGAACCCGCAATAAAAATAGATGGCCTCAATCACGTGGCCTCAATGATTTAATAGCAACGGAAAAAAAATCCATAAATCATGTTGACACATTGTTGTACTTTGTTACCAGTCGGAACTACTCGGCCTTTCTGGTTGCACGAAGTGAATAGCCGAGTAGTTCCGATTGACGACGTTACATAAGCCGAATCACACATACAGATCTTTGCGCTCAAATGTAATTCTTGGTGAAGTATACAGGTAACTTCGTTTACGAAAATTTATACACACTTTATCATTAACGTATTACCAGGCTTTTGCATATTCACGTTTTTTTATGCTGAACTGTAGTCGAATTCAATTCTATACATTTTTTTTACGTAAATCAATAGGAGTAAGAATATTTTTTCGCGCCAATTTAACCAGTATCATCACCTTCAACAAAATTATTTACCGTTATTATTGTGCATTTTCAGTTATATAGTTTATCAATTAGAGAATTTTTGGTAAGTATTACTTATTCATGTTAAGGTTCTACTGATGTGCTTCTCTAGACCTTTTTGACGGTCCGTTTTATCCCATTTATCTCGATACTATCTCCGATGACAGAAATGTCAACCCGACCTATTCGTGTCGAAAGTGAAAATCGCATCTATTTGATGAAATAATTTCTTCTTCAACGGTTTATGCATTATTTCTGTATTATTTGATATTAAACCAATCAAATTCACGTTGCATGTTTGCATGAAAATGGTTATGTATTAGTGAATTGTAAGGGCGATGCAACATGCGAGGTCAGTGCTCGATCACGTGACATTATTATTTGTAAACAAACATGCTCCCCGTGTAACACGTGTCTGAATTATCCTTTCAAAATGTGTTATGAATCTTTCAATCACTATATGTTATGATATATTTCTTTTTGTTTTTAGGTCTGCATATCAGTAAAGTCCAAGTGAATTAGTAATAGTTCTGAGTTGTGTGTGGTTTTTTTTTATAGAATTAGAAGGTTCTATGTCTACATAAGTTATATTTAACTTAAGTCTAAAAAGATAACTCCACTTTCCCTCTATATTTAATTTAAACAGCATTTGCTCCCCTTGAACACTCATTTGCCCCTTCCCCGTCATTTCCCTTTAAATTTGCGCAAAAGTCATACTTTTAGTCCATTTACATGTACATTAATGGCCGATTTGTGATTTTACCATCTTAACTGCAATTTTCATATTGAACACATTTGACCATTCAGTATGAGTTCCCACCATTTTTGTCTTATATGAAGGAGGTTAACTTTTTAGGTCATGTTTTCCTAAACACCTTATTGCTATTTGGTTAGAGAACACAATTAATTTGTAGTGCATTTCTTTTAGAACATATATGAAAATTAAAAAAATCCCACCCGTGCTTTCTCAATGAAACTTTTACAGTGTGTTGTACTACTTTTGAGACAAATTGCATCAAAATTAAAGAAAACTTCATCTTCTCTAACTCAAAATATGGACAATTTTATCTTTAGGGCGTCTTGAAATCTTTTGACAGCTTCCGAAGTTCTATATTTCAACCTTTTTCACCTGGACCAAATCACTTCTTTCCTTTTAAATTCGGGACCCAAATTTTTTTACAGTGTAATTTCACCCCCCTACTTACAATTTGAGGCATTAAACATGGATAAATTAATTTGGAAGGGGTATTAAATTTAATGGCAAGTAACCCACTATTAACACTAGGGACTTTATTCATGAACAACGAAAATCAAGGGACGACAATTGTGGTCTCGAACCATTTGTCTGTCTGGATTGTTAAAACCACAAAATCAGGAAATTTGTCAAGTCCTGCCTGCAGTGATGTTAATGTAACGGGTTTATTTAATACTACCTTACGACAACAACGTAGTCATGGGCAAAAACATTACCATCGGCCTAATGTAAAAAAGTCTTCCAAATCTAGATCACCATCTGGGAGCTTTGATGACCTTCTTTCACATCTTCATCATCCACTAGGGTTACATTACATAAGAACTATTCTCTTTTCACTGCCAGTTAATTTTCTTAAACGTTTGAGAGATTATGCACTTGACAAAGGAGGCACCAATACATTTTCTGCAATATACAGACTAGTCAGTATTATTTGTGATGTAGCTCTTTTCCGTCTTTTCAAACCAGTAAGATCTGAACCTTTACATGAAGAAAAGAGGAGATTCCTTCCTGTTGATTTTGCCAATAGAGGAATCGATGCAATCAATATCTGCAACGTTCTACATCACAAGGAGGTAACATCTAAAATTCCTATTTATTTTCAAAATCAGTCTGTTCCTATTGTATCCTACAGTTACACCATTGCACCTAAAATATTTAACTATAAACAGGCATTGCAGGACCTTGACTTAGAACAATACCTTAAAAACCCTCAGACATGTGACTGTTCCCACTCGCCTTATAATTACAGCCCCTCTGGTCATGTTATAACTGGGGATCTAAATATAATTCAACATGAAAATCTCCGAAAGGTGATTTCTCATGGTCCTAAGTTTAGAGAACCCCAACACATCAATTGGAACCATAACTTCAAAATAATTATGGATTCTATTGAGGACTACGCCAGAGCATGGGCTAAGCGAGAAGAAGTTGAACTGGACACTTTGTCAGAATGGGTTAAAACTATCAGGTCTCTGATAAAACGTCGCATTCACAAGTTGAAAAACTGTGTGAACGATCGACCAAAGTCCGTTTTCAGAGACAAAGAGGTCATGAAATGTCTATCAACTCTTCATGATAAGTATGTTGTTGTTCCTGCGGACAAAGCTTCAAATAATATTGTCTTTGTATGTAAATCGTATTACTACGAATGTCTTGTAAAAGAATTGGGTATAACGGAGCACTCAGGTAATCCCACATACAAAGACATATCATTTGACAAGGATGAGATTTTAGCAAATCATAAGTCCTTCATGGCTTCAATAAACATTACATTGAACACCAAATCGGAGAACTTACCTTGTTTGTATTGGATACCAAAGCTTCATAAAATTCCGTACAAACAACGGTATATTGCTGGCTCATCTTCATGTTCCACTAAAGAATTGTCTATTAGATTGACTAAAATTCTGTCCGCAGTGAAAGAGGGTCTTCAGAAATACTGTGAAACTGTTTACTCGCGTAGTGGTATTAACCATATGTGGATTCTTAAAAATTCTAAAGAACTTCTAGACAATTTCAAATCTCGGTCTCTTTCTGAAATAAGTTCCATCAAAACTTTTGATTTTTCAACCTTGTATACCACCATTCCCCATGTGAAATTGAAAAAATCGCCTAAAAGAAATAACCACAATACCTTTCAACATAAAAATGGTAGCATACGCTGTAAATTTATTACTTTGGGATTTCATCAGGCATATTTCGTTAATAGTTACAAACAAAAAGGTCAAACATGCTACACAAATAAACTTGTGGTCAGTATGCTGGAGTTTCTTATCGACAACATATTTGTTGAGTTTGGAGGTAGACTTTTCCAACAAGTTGTCGGCATTCCTATGGGAACAAACTGTGCGCCTCTTCTTGCCGACCTCTTCTTATTTTCATATGAATCGGAGTTCCTCCAGACACTTGTCAAAAACAAGAGGATCAAAGAAGCCAGATTATTTAATTTCACTTTCAGATATATTGATGATGTTCTTTCCTTAAACAATCCGAACTTTTCTGATTGGGTTCCATTAATATATCCCCCAGATCTCGAGATTAAAGAAACAACAGACACGGCTTCCTCCGCCTCATTTTTAGACTTATATCTCGAATTTGACTTACACAGTCATGTCAGTACCAGAATCTATGACAAACGAGACGATTTTAATTTCGAAATTATAAATTTCCCCCACCTTAGTAGCAATATACCAACTTCACCTGCATATGGGATATATATTTCCCAACTTATTCGATATTCAAGAGCTTGCAGCTCCTACTCAGACTTTGTAAAACGTCATCAGTGTCTGAGTAGAAAGTTGATGAACCAGGGGTATGTCAAAGAACGTCTCGTCCTTTTTCTAAAAAAGTTCATCGGAAGGTACCAAGACCTTGTTGATAAATATTCCGTATCAACTTCTCAATTAATACACGATGGTCTTGATGTATAGATTCTGCGTACTGATGTTGTGTATCATCTTAACAACATGTTTTATTGTTCTTTTATTTGTTTTTGATCTATTATTAAGATTACTTTTACTGTTGAATGGTTTTATGTGATATCCGTTTGACGTGGCTCGGTACTTATACATCTCGTCAATGTGTTTGTATTGGCTTTCATTTTTTGGTGATTTGTTTTGTATATGTGACTCTTTGTATTTCTTTTGTGCTTATAACGTGACTCTGTACTTTAAAAGATCCCGTCAGTATGATATTTGTCTATAATATGTCATTATGATATATTTCTATTATGAATTACTATATACGTTGAACCACCAACGTCAAAATCAATCAATGGCGTAGTGGAATTGACAATTTTTGGATTCTCATAAATTCTATGTATAACTTTTGAACTAGTTTGAATCTCGGTCTATTTCTGTAATTTATTCTTACATACTTTTGATTTTTTAACTCTGTATGCGTACATTGCCTATGAAAAAATTTTTTAAATTGTTTGTATGCACATTGAACAACAAATTTATGTGACGTATATAATTTTTCTAACGTCAGACACTCAAATCTATCCATGTGTTCTTAGACAGTAGATGTTATTGTGTCCTGTTAAATTGTTCCCTTTAAAAAGTTTTGGATTCTCATATATTCTATGTATAATTTTTGGACTAGTTTGAATCTCGGTCTATTTCTGTAATTTATTCTTACATACTTTTGATTTTTTAACCCTGTATGCGTACATTGCCTATGTAAATTTTAAAATTGTTTGTATGCACATTGAACGACAAATTTTTGTGACGTATATAATTTTTCTGACGTCGGACACTCAAGTAGATCCATGGTAGTACTTCATTTGCCACAGCGGCTTAGCCCGGCTTAGCCCGGTTGACGCTTCCGGTATAGGCACAGTCGCTTCATTTGCTGTAAAATCAGCCGCCGGCGCAAAAAGGCATACGCCGCTCTCGCCGGTGTACACTAACCGGCAAGCAATCAGCCGGTCATAAAAGTATGACAGAAAGTGCAATTTTAGATAAATTATCGGAATTTAAAAGGTGAATATTGATTTTTGTCAATCAGACTAGTATGATACATGATACTAAATTAGTCCACTACGACGATATTAAATTGCCATGCTATATTTTATTTTCAAATTCATAAAATTATCTCGGAGAAACGTTTTTATGATGAATAAGGCCTCAGAAAAAAAGTCTGCATCTTAAAAATATATATTTATTGTTAATAGGTTCATCTTTTAAATTCCCTAGCTTAGAAAGCAAAAAAGTATAAATTTGAACTTCTGTCGCCATCTTTAAATCAGCCGGTTCCACTCGTTTTATTTTCAGCCATATTTAACCCGGTCACGTGATAGGGCGAACCGGGCATAGCCCGACATAGAACAAATGAAGCAGCCCCCATGTGTTCGTGGATAGGTTTTTGTGTCCTGTTAAATTGTTCCTTTTAAAAGTTTTGGATTCTCATAAATTCTATGTATAACTTTTGGACTAGTTTGATTTCTGTAATTTATTCTTACATACTTTTGATTTTTTAACCCTGTCTGCGCTCATTGCCTATGTAAATTTTAAAATTGTTTATAATCCAGGTACTTTTGATAACTATTGTATGCACATTGAACGACAAATTTATGTGACGTATATAATTTTTCTGACGTCAGACACTCAAATCAATCCATGTGTTCGTAGATAGTATATGTTGTTGTGTCCTGTTAAATTGTTATACGATGATGACTGATGTTCCCATATTTTGACTATTTTATTGATTGTGACTGTTTATTTAACGCATCATGTAAATGTAACGGAATTGGATGAGACTGTTATTAAAGTGAGAGGGTTAGCGCTATAGAACCAGGTTTAATCCACCATTTTCTACATTTGAAAATGCCTGTACCAAGTCAGGAATATGACAGTTCTTGTCCATTCGTTTTTGATGCGTTTTGTTTTTTTGATTTTGCCATGTGATTATGGACTTTCCAAATTGATTTTCCTCTGAGTTCAGTATTTTTGTGATTTTACTTTATACTGATGAATATGCAAGTTTTCAACAGTCCCGGAAAATACGAAAAATACACGTTATCGCTATTTAATCCAATCTCGGAAAGACAGTCAAATGTACAACTCCCTGTTTGGGTCATGTGGCTGAAAATAGAGGTTTTTTAGTAGAGAGCTGAGGGAGTAAAAACTTAAGAAAGCGATCATCAAGAAACTTTAAGGGGGTGGCGGGTCTAAATCATTTATATAGGATTTCTCTATATTTTTCTATAAATGAACTTTATATTATAGTTAATAGAAAAATAAGATAAAAAAGTGGGGTCACCTTTCATTTGCGCTCATAATCAGTCTTCCAAAGAAGCATGTATGTAAAAGTGTTTTTTTTTCTGTTGAAGTAATAGGAGAAATAAAGTTAATAACGAAATAAAAAAAGAATTTTTTTACAGAAATCGCTCAAATTTTACAATAATTTAGTTTAAGTACAGCTTACATATGGAAATGATATTAAAAAATATAGGTCACAGATGAGTTGAAAAAGATATTTCAATTTTAAAGCAAAAAAATGGCATTTTCCCATCAAAGGGAGATAATTTGGAACTTTTTCAATGATGAATACATTCTAAATTAAAAAGTCATCTGGGGCCAACACAAATTTATTGTTTTGAATGATTTTTGTACTATATGATAAAGTAACTACGGAACAACTACAAAAGGTAACAAATAAAATCTGTAATGAAAAACAAATGTTTATTTTTTTCCTGAAAATTTTATACCCTCGAGGCTCCTTAATACGGAAGCCCTGGAGTATGATCCACTTTTTTCGAAATTAAAATTGAAGTAAAAAATTATTTTGTTTAAAGTTTTTACGGTAAGGGACGACATCTAAAGATAAGGGACGACATCAAAAGATCAATGTAAGATAAAAAAAACTTAATTCAAATAGTATGGGGGTTGAACTGCTGCAAAATTTGGTTATCTGACATTGATTTTTACATATATATATCCATATGGGTCAATCAGTTTTTCCCAAATTAAGTTAAGAAGGGGGTAGGGGGGTCAGTGAAAAAACTATGTGAATTATGTTTTTAATCCTTCATTGAACTTTTGGTGTCGTCCTTAAGTTAAAACAGGTCTCATAAAATAGTATTGTGCATCAGTGTAAATTTCATGAATTCCTAAATCACATGTATATAAATCATGGACTATAATCCTTTATAGCAATATCTGTTAGCCATTTAGGGGTCTTTTGCATTTAAAGTTCAGATTAAGTGGGTTTATTTTGTGAAAAATTACCTCAATATAAAGGACAATATATATGTTACAGTGAATTTGTATAATCAGGGATTATGTAGAATCCCTGATTTTTCAGGGAATATATAGAATCACTAAAATCATTAGTAATTATATATAATCCCTGAAAATGACCAGTGATTTTACATAATCACTGAACATTTTAATAATTATTCTACAAATTCCCTAATATGATTTCAGGGATTATGAATAATTTAATGGTCCTTTGTTTAAAAACAAAATCAATATAAAAGACAAATTAAAATTTTAAGTTTCTTTCATTTTCCTTGCCAGATGAAATAATTTAGCTTTTGACCACAGAGGATGATTTAAAAGATATAACCAACACAACGTTTCGAGAAATAGTTGAAGACTTCAAAATTAAAAATATTAACCCTCCCTTTATAACGATAGCTTAACATGTATTGTTTGTTTATTAAAAGCCATTGTCACATGGATATTCATGCTCTATTTGAAAATCCACAAGCATGTTATTTGTTATACATGTAAAGCAAATAGTGAAGTAGATTATGGAATAACTGTTTTGTGTGTTTATTTTGTTCAAAGAACAATTTGCAAGACATTCAAACTGTGAGAACTTAGGCATAGAAATGTAAAGAAAAACAGACTGAACTTGGGAATGACAAATAAAACAAACTTTAAGAGGAAGCTTGCATATTCTCATAGTAATTCGACGGAATAAAAAAGAAAAGGGAACCCAAAAAACATAAATGGCAATTCTTAAAAAAAAAGTCTAAAAAAGGATATTGCCTGACCACAAAACAATGGTAAACTATCACTATCTTTCTTGCTTGAACCAATTCAAGGTTGCAAGTTCCCATTTATTTATTTTTCTATTTTTTTTATTTTATTTTTTTTTTGGGGGGGGGGGGATACCCGCGTATGTTTTTACTAAACTTTTTATTTTTCTCTTAGGCATGTTGTTAAAATCTCATTATATATGTGCAGGAAAAGGAATTTACAAATGTGGATATTGTGGTAAAAACAGATGTGAAGCATATTATTTTAATGTATTGTTTTTATCATTTTAATATAGTGTGCCTAACTTTAAAAAAAATGGGTTTATCATTTTGATATATTGTTACAATTTTTGTTAATTTATTATGATGTTTTTATGTGATTTTATAGAATACATTATTTTATTTTTATTCACTTTCTTTATAAATACAAATGTTTCTTCAATTCAGTTATTATGTAAAATCCCTGACGTTTTTTCTAGTGATTTTACATAATCACTGAAAATTTCAGGGATTCTACATAATCACTAAACTAGCCAGTGATTCTACATAATCACTGAAAATTTCAGAGATTCTACATAATCACTGATTATACAAATTCACTGTAACATTATATACATGTATAGACAATATATAGACTCAAAAAATGGTATGTCAAACAGAAGAAAAAAAAAGGGAAATATAGTGAATTTTGGAGAATTTTATATTATTAAATGTACATGCATTTGAAATAATTAAGATCCATGGTGACCTAGCTACCAGTTTAGAAAACAGTGATTTAAATGCTAGTCTATTAGAGGGATATTTCATTTTCATTGGTAGTAGATATAGAATCTTATTTTATCATGAAGTCCAATTTGAAAATGACTTTGGGGGAGGGTTGGGATCCCTCTAACATGTTAAACCCCGCCACATTAGTTATGTATGTGCCTGTCCCAAGTCAGGAGCCTGTAATTCAGTGGTTGTTGTTTGTTAATGTATTACATATTTGTTTTTCGTTCATTTTTTTACATATATAAGGCCGTTTTCTAGCTTGAATTGTTTTACATTGTCTTATCGGGGCCTTTTTTAGCTGACTTTATATGCAGGGGGGCAGTCATGCTTCAGTGAGTGATTCCCTATATAATCAACCAAATTTTTCCCATAAAAAGGGGGAGCGGCCCCCCTGGATCCACCTATGGTCTTAGATAACATTTTATAGTTATGAATATTTTGTCAGTTGACTTAAACTAGATGGAGGTGTGTGTGTTCTTATTTCCATCAGAAGGACACTAAACCTATATCAATATGTGCATGAAGCAAATTGATAGTTGCTAGATACTGAATGATTATACCACAAGAAAGTTTTAACCTGTGCATATATATACCTAAAATACGATAAAAAAAATCATGTCTTTTTCAGGACTTCTGAATCCAACCATGTAGTATGGAATGTTCTTGAGATATGGTTTTGGTCGATGGATGTTCACGAAGGACCTGTAGTACAAAGTATATCACTGGATTTAGCTCTTTGTCTAAGTGTATTATTAAATTACTTTGCTTTGAGCTCAGTTCATTGTTATGCAATTCTTTCTTTGTAAAATAAAGATTTGACAGACAACTCTCATGTACAAGGATTTGTCAAAGTAGTATCACCTCTTATGTACAATGTAAGTATTAGGGAGATAAAAGCATTCTATTTTAATTTGAACCAAACATATTATGTTTGTTCAATTATGTTAAAAAAACAATAAGTTCTATCTAGGCTTATCGATTTCTTAAACTATATTTCATTGTTCATGCTTGAAATTTTTATACAACCACAGACATTTTTGCGGTCCTAAATAGGTATCCTGTCGTCGTCGTCAGAAGACATATGGTTTCCATATAATAACTTAACTATAAGTAAAAATAAATAAATAAAATTATAACACAATGTTTATAACCACAAAAGGAAGCTTGGGATTGATTTTGGGGGTTATAGTCCATAAGGTTTAGGTTCCAAAGGTGCCCAAAACAAGCATTAATTTAGTATCAGTACAAAAAGTTGTGTATAAGAATTTCAATTGCTGATATCATTTTGATATATTGTTACAATTTTTATACGACCGCAAATTTTGAAAAAAATTTCGTCGTATATTGCTTTCACGTTGGCGTCGTCGTCGTCGTCGTCGTCGTCGTCCGAATACTTTTAGTTTTCGCACACTAACTTTAGTAAAAGTGAATATAAATCTCTAAAATTTTATCACAAGGTTTATGACCACAAAAGGAAGGTTGGTATTGATTTTGGGAGTTTTGGTCCCAACATTTTAGGAATTAGGGGCCAAAAAGGGCCCAAATAAGCATTTTCTTGGTTTTCGCACTATAAATTAGTTTAAGTTAATAGAAATCTATGAAATTTGACACAAGGTTTATGACCACAAAAGAAAGGTTGGGATTGATTTTGGGAGTTTTGGTTTCAACAGTGTAGGAATTAGGGGCCACAAAAGGGCCCAAATAAGCATTATTCTTGGTTTTCGCAAAAAAACTTTAGTTTAAGTGAATAGAAAATAATGAAATTTAAACACAATGTTTATGACCACAAAAGGAAGGTTGGTAATGATTTTGGGAGTTTTGGTCCCAACAGTTTAGGAATAAGGGGCCCAAAGGGTCCAAAATTAAACTTTGTTTGATTTCATCAAAATTGAATAATTGGGGTTCTTTGATATTCCGAATCTAACTGTGTATGTAGATGTCAGGGATTCTACATAATCACTGATTATACAAATTCACTGTAACATATATACATGTATAGACAATATATAGACCCAAAAAATGGTATATCAAATAGAAGAAAAAAAAAGGGAAAATATAGTGAATTTTGGAGAATTTATATTATTAAATGTACATGCATTTGAAATAATTAAGATCCATGGTGACCTAGCTACCAGTTTAGAAAACAGTGATTTAAATGCTAGTCTATTAGAGGGATATTTCATTTTCATTGGTAGTAGATATAGAATTTTATTTTATCATGAAGTCCAATTTGAAAATGACTTTGGGGGAGGGTTGGGATCCCTCTAACATGTTTAACCCCGCCACATTAGTTATGTATGTGCCTGTCCCAAGTCAGGAGCCTGTAATTCAGTGGTTGTTGTTTGTTAATGTATTACATATTTGTTTTTCGTTCATTTTTTTTTTACATATATAAGGCCGTTTTCTAGCTTGAATTGTTTTACATTGTCTTATAGGGGCCTTTTTTAGCTGACTTTATATGCAGTATGGGTTTTGCTTATTGTTGAAGGCCGTAGGGTGACCTATAATTGTTAATGGTTGTGTCATTTTTGTCTTTTGTGGATAGTTGTCTCATTGGCAATCATACCACATCTTCTTTTTATATTTGGGAATGAAGATGTAGTAAAGGCTGAATGCCAGTTTTAGTCTTATATATGTACTTTACAATTTTAGTCTTGCATGTATATAATTACATAAATGTATGTGTACATATTGTAACACTGCCTCTCGGGTGCTAGAGTCGGACACCAGAGAACACAATGAACATAAAGTAAAGGGATCTTTTTATTGTGTGTATGTATATTAGGATAAAATATTAGGGTCGACGTCTAGTTGGTTTACCGTCGACCAAAACACTCTACCGATATTGATTTTATATTTGTTTTGTTATTACTGTATATTTACTAAACATTCGTGAAATAAAATACATGAAATAGAACAGTTTAGATGCTTTATTATTATTTATAAAAATGCTGGACTGGTAGTGGTACAGCTCTGTTCCTGGCCTAGTCCGGTTCCTAGTATGGTTGGTCTTATCTATAACTAACCTAAACAGAGACTTTACTCTGTCACTATCTAAATATTATTAAACTACCAATGTGTAGCGCTAAACTCGATCACATTAAAGTAAATCAACCAGATTCACTAACCCACAGTTTATAATAAGTCTCAATTCCTTAAGACATAATAAATACAATCAACAATCAACAATTCTTTATAGGTAATCACAAAATCGTTCCTACCATAAAGCTTCCGTAATAAATATTAAATACTTGACTTTCTTAAAGTTTGTCACCTAGGAATTTCACCTAACAAAACAAGTTGCACAAAACTATATATTTATTTGCACCAAGCAATATTTACACCAAGGATTTTCACCTAAAACATTATTTGCTCCAAGCAATATATTTACACCCAGGAATTTCACCTAAACCATCAATTGCACCAATAAATATTTGCACCAAGGATTTGCTCCCATTTGGCACCTAAAGTTTGCACCAATAAATATTTGCACCAAGGATTTGCTCCCGATTTGGCACCTAAAGTTTGCACCAATAAATATTTGCACCATCACCGACAACCTCAGCACCGTCACCGGCAACCTCAGCACCGTCACCGGCACCCTAAGCACCGTCACCGACAAGCCTTAAATTAAAACAAAGGTAACGTGCAATGCTTGTCTGTATTTCTCAGACATATTCCAGCTTTTATTAAAGTTTGTCTCTACCCATTCTTTGTTAACACAACACTCCGTCGTTTCTTTTGTTGTTTTGGTATTTATACTTTCGACTGACCAATGACAGAGCTTGTTACATATTGTTTACCAATCGGCAACCATGGATCATATTAGGGAAACTCCCGTAATGTTGATACTGTTTGTAAACAACGATTGATCTTCATCAATAAAGATGGGTTTCGACTTTAAATTTATAAGTATATCATTAGAACAGTTTTATTTGAGTTTATAGTATAATAAGGTAACTACCGCGAAAATACGGAATCAGTACGTAAACTAAAACTTATTTACAAACTAACATACACAAATATGTCGTATCATGAAAACAACAGCCAAAATAACAAATGACAAGTCTTGCACTACTTGTAACATTAGACATCTCACTAACATCTATCGTTTATCCTCAATAATTTCGAGAAACTATACAGACATAGGTTTACTATAAAAAGGGGGGAATGTCGGCATTACAATATATCACTGATTTAGTGGCAATGATAAATAGACACTGACAAGTCTTCAATGGTGGATCCAGAACTTTAAATCCATAAAAAGGGGGGGCGGCCTCCCTGGATCCACCTATGGTCTTAGATAACATTTTATAGTTATAAATATTTTGTCAGTTGACTAAAACTAGATGGAGGTGTGTGTGTTCTTATTTCCATCAGAAGGACACTAAACCTATATCAATATGTGCATGAAGCAAATTGATAGTTGCTAGATACTGAATGATTATACCACAAGAAAGTTTTAACCTGTGCATATATATACTTAAAATACGATAAAAAATCATGTCTTTTTCAGGACTTCTGAATCCAACCATGTAGTATGGAATGTTCTTGAGATATGATTTTGGTCGATGGATGTTCACGAAGGACCTGTAGTACAAAGTATATCACTGGATTTAGCTCTTTGTCTAAGTGTATTATTAAATTACTTTGCTTTGAGCTCAGTTCATTGTTATGCAATTCTTTCTTTGTAAAATAAAGATTTGACAGACAACTCTCATGTACAAGGATTTGTCAAAGTTGTATCACCTCTTATGTACAATGTAAGTATTAGGGAGATAAAAGCATTCTATTTTAATTTGAACCAAACATATTATGTTGTTCAATTATGTTAAAAAAACGATAAGTTCTATCTAGGCTTATCGATTTCTTAAACTATATTTCATTGTTCATGCTTGAAATTTTTATACAACCACAGAATTTTTTGCGGTCCTAAATGGGTATCCTGTCATCGTCGTCAGAAGACATATGGTTTCCATATAATAACTTAACTATAAGCAAAAAGAAATAAATAAAATTATAACACAATGTTTATAACCACAAAAGGAAGCTTGGGATTGATTTTGGGGGTTATAGTCCATAAGGTTTAGGTTCCAAAGGTGCCAAAAACAAGCATTAATTTAGTGTCAGTACAAAAAGTTGTGTATTTATATAAGAATTTCAATTACTCTGAAATTGTACCATAATGTTTAATACCATAAGTAGAAGGTTGGGGTATATCTTAAGGGTTATTGGGGCAAACAGTCGAGGAATTGAGGGCCAAAAACAAGCATGTTTGTAGAGTCGAGACCATAAATTGTCCAGAATGGTTGTTGAATTACCTAAAACCAATGCTTTATGAAATCTTCTTTGAAAATTAGAGTTGTCTTTCTCTGTCCAGAATAGTAGTTTAATCAACTTAAATTAATGCTTTATACAATATACAATGCAAAATTCACTACCAACTGATAAATTAAAGCAGTCTTTAATAACCATTCAGTGATTACAAGCACTTTGATTATCATTCTAGGGTTATGCCCTTTTACAAATGGAAACATTGAAGAATTATTTAGTCTTAACTTAAGGTTTTTTTAACTAAATCTAGTGAACCATACTAATAGTAAGCAAATACATATGAAAAAGATGTGGTATGCTTTCCAATGAGACAGTTCTCCACAAGAGACCAAATGACACAGAAGTTAACAACTATAGGTCACTGTACGGACATAAACAATAAGCAAAGCCAATACCGCATAATCAGCTATAAAAGGCACCAAAATGATGGCCTTATTTATGTTAAAAAAAAAATAAACAAAAAACTTATATGTAACACATAAATAAACAACAATCACTGAGTAACAGGCTCCTTATATCATGTTCTCAAATCTAGATATCATCTCCCATATAGAAAAAAAAACGTGTGAAAAAATTAATCTATTATGTGTTGCTCTCCTAGATACAAAATGAATTCAAAATCAAAGATGTAGAACATATTCTATCATAATCATTCGGTAACTAGTGTTATTACTGTCTCCTCCATGCCTGTTTTGAACATAAAAAAAAATATTAAATAAATAACAGTTCTAATGCTCAGGTTGGTTGTCACCGTGCAACACAGTTAATAATATAAAAAAGAAGATTTGGTATGATTGTTAATGAGACTATCCACAAAAGACCAAAATGACACAAACATTAACAATTATAGGTCACCGTAAAGCCTTCAACAATGAGCAAAGCCCATACCGCATATATAGTCAGCTATAAAAGGCCCCGATAAGACAATGTAAAACAATTCAAGCGAGAAAACTAATGGCCTCATTTATGTAAAAAAAATGAACGAAAAACAAATATATAACACATAAACAAACGACAACCACTGAATTACAGGCTCCTGACTTGGGACAGGCACATACAAAAATAATGTGGCGGGGTTAAACATGTTAGTGGGATCCCAAGCCTCCCCTAACCTGGGACAGTGGTATAACAGTACAACATAAGAACGAACTATAAAAATCAGTTAAAAAAGGCTTAACTCATCAGATAGACAAAAAAATAACACCATAAAGGAAAAACATAGAACTCCTTTTGTCATAAGACAATGTCCAACATCCAAACATACTATCCACACTCATCTGTGTCCACACTTGTATACATACATAATAAAAGAAATATTTCTTATCCGATCTATGTCAATGCATTGAAATAAAGAAATTAACAGACTTCTTTGGAAATAAATTTTAATATAAAAACAAATAACATCACCAAACTCTGAGTTATCTTTAATTTACAAAGTCACCTTGACACAAACAAAATTAAAATAGAATTGTGCTGATGCGTATCAAGGCCACGTTTTTTTTTGGAATAACTGATGTCATAATAGTTTTTCCTTTACATTGATGTTCGTGGCTATTTTATTATTAAGTTGATCGAGAGGTGTTTGGTTTTTTTAATTACGATACTAAAAAAATAAACAAAGAATATTTCAACCTGCATTAAAATTCAACACTCGTTGTATTTTTAAAGATCACACACAGTAAATAGTATCTTGATGTATTGAGCTTTTCCCAACACAGTTGTTGGTTCAATCCAAGGATTGATTACAGACCCACCAACAACAATATTCAATTGAATTGAATAACTTCAGCAGCCTCTTAGAAGTACTTGCACGTCATCAATCGCAATATCACTTTTGTATCCTGTACCACGGACTGCTTCAAACGATATCTGTAATAGAGAAAAAAGGATGCGTCTCGTATTTCTTTCCTGCTGATTCAGTATTGGAGGATTCTTGAATCAGGGGTGTATACTTATTATATTGAGGTCAAATTAACACGTGTGTTTAAAATAAATAGAAAGAGAGGGGGGATTGTAAAAAGTAAAAACAAAACATTATGAATTTCAGCGCACTTTCTGAACTTACCCTTATTATGTAAGGTAATTAATGCACAAACTTTTAAAGTTATACGGACTTACTAATTTTTAAAGTAATTAAGTCCATCGGGTGTCACTGATAGATTAGACATACCTACTCTTCTTGAATTACTTTGTTACCTCTTTTTGGTTTTTGTTTTGTTGTGTTTTTGTTTTGTTGGGTTTTTTTTAGGAGGGTTCTCAGGGGAACCTACCACTCTTCTTCTTTAAAGGCACTGAATCGACCGAGTTGTGACGAAATGGAAGATTTTGTTATTCAATAAGATTTTCTGTATGGTGCTTTATTGGGTGTTAATTGTTAATCGTTTATCCTGATATTTTCTTATCGTACAAGTATTGTTTTTTTTACTTGTTTCTGTGTGTCTTCTCTTTCTTTTCAAAAATAATTAATTTTGAATGGTAACACGTCTTTTGATTGGCTGACGTTGTTTTGTTTATCAGCTCATAGACTCATGATTAAGTCGTGTGACCGTGACGTCATCAACGTTTTTTTCATGGTTAACTCCAGTTTTAAATAGAATTTAGAATTAAATTATAATAAATGACTAACATTTTTTTCTGTCTATTCGAAATAATATAAAAAATGTGGTGCACACTTTCAAATAACCTGCTACGCAAATTATTCAGTGTGCACCATATTTTTGATGTTATTTCGAATAGACAGAAAAAAAATATTACAGTCATTCCTTGAATGACGACACATGCTAAAATAAGGAAGATGAAAATGGCAATATAACACAGACACAAAAACACACCGAGTAATATCTGTTTATTGTTTTTTTTATTTATATTTACTTTATTCTGAATTGTCCAAAGAGGATACACTCCAATGTCAAAGGTTGGTAATATGGCATTAAGTCTATCAATAACGGAAAGTTAGTAATATTTCCGGAAATGATTTTTAGGGCATACGATACAGTTTTGATCCTGTATTTACAGTTTGATGAAAATTTCCATTTAGGCTATTTTTTCACTGATTAAATTAAATAAAAAAAAATTATGTAATACAAAATATACCTTCATGTGCTACTTTTTGAGTTAAATAAGGTCGAAATTTGTATATTTGCTCAAAATTCGGATTTGTGGCCGTATTTTTCCTTTCGAAAGAAAGCCATAACTTTTTTTTTTAAAAGAAAAACACAAATTTTTTTTTGTTAAATAATTTGTAATTTCTGTATTTTATTAGTACCTAAAAAATTTATGCATTTTTTATTCAGAAATTACTGATATTTGTCAAATGGACATGAATAGAAAAAAAAACGTCAGTTTTTGCTGTATATTTATCAAAATTTAAAAAAATGCACTATTTACAGTTTTACAAAATTTGGTCCACATTATCTCCCTGCAAAATGAAACAAAATGTCGTTTTAAAAAATAGGGGTCCATGCACTCATTTTCAAATTAAATCAGTTTGAATGATAAAAATCAGTCGAAAAATGCATCGTTTCCCGATATGTCACAGTTTGACGTCGCGAAAATAACATTTTACGTTAGCAACGTCATTATCTCCCCTGTAACTGTATCGTATGCCCTTAAGGTAACACGATACCGAATGACGTTACGCCACGAGTTATCGTTCCTGACGTTATCGAATAACGTTCACACATTCAAGCTAGTGCATCAGGTTTTGCAATCACAAAGTGATAAAATTATAAAAAAAATATTGGGTATGTGACATTTTTAATGGTAACTTTTTCTAGATACTTGACGGAGTAAAGGAAAATAGTTCCGGAACGGAAACGATTACTGTACAGAGTTTGACTAATGTCCTGACAACCTGACAATGTCCTGACAGAAATGAAAATGCTAAATACTTTTTTTTTATTATTGGAAGATTAACTTGAAATTTGGAACCAAGCAAGATGAGAACTTATATTTAATAAATAAAAGGAAAAAAATGAAAAACATATTTATAAGAGTTAGAAAACTTGACCTGACCAAATTGACTTTGAAACTTTTTATAACTTGACAGCTATGAACCAGCGATTTTTCAATACAATAATACAAGAAAAAAAGAAAACTTGACCTGACTATCTACATCTTTTTCGTGACTAATGTCCTAACCGATGAAAATTGTTGATTACTATTTTTTCTTTGAAGGATCGACTTTAAATTTGATGTCAAGGAAGATTCTGACATAAAATATAGAGATATAAGAAACGGATCATTTAAGAAATAATAGTTAAAGAGTTAGAAAACTTGACCTTACCAACATTGACTCTGCCCAGACTTATGGCCTAACCGATGAAGAAAATGTTAATAACTTTTTTTATTATTGCTCATTGTTAATCTTTAAAAATGTTTAACTTTACTTTTAAATATTCTGTTTCTTTAAAATTTAAGCATCTGAACGATAAATCTACATATAATAGACTGAGTTTTATCAAAAGTTTTTATTCTTGGTATATGTTTGCAATAAATACTTTTTCATGATGAACGCCGTATTCCCATGAAATTTTGTTTTGAAAGAAGAAATCTTATCTATAGAGATTTAAGATGATGTGTAAAAAACAAGGGGAATTGTTGGTCACATCTATTAATTCGTGTTAAAATGGTCGTCAAAAACACCGCTCGGGCAAAATGGGAAAAAGGAAATTTATCTGGATGAGAATACGGATAGAATTAGGCGATAATGCACAATACAAGCAGACTTTGCCACTCATACAATAATAGTTTGTTTGTATGGAATGTTAAGAAAGTGGTTTACTTGGTTATTTTGCCGAATGTCTTTCTCTATGTTCCAGTATAAAAAGTCTATGAAATTCATTGTTCTGTACAGAGTAAATCCGATATAGTTTCGGAAATATTTTGAAAATAAAGTGCTAGATTTGTAATCCTATAGACCAAGTCTACGCGGGAGAGACAGCAACATCGGAATGAAGCCTGAAAAAGTTAACATAGGCTGAGAAAAACATGGGAACTTGATTCGGCAAAAATAAAATGAAAAAATCAGGTCCCGTTACAATCTGATTAAAGCCATCCCCAAGTTGCCACTTGCGCCTATAAACGCAAGTTGATAGTCGGAACTGGCTATAGTCATACTGGTTTCGTTACAAATTTTTTCTCTCCAAATTTACAATCAAACGACTGACTAATTATTATTCAACGAAAAAAAAAAGAGACTGAGATAGATATAGGAAGATGTGGTGTGAGTGCCAATGAGACAACTCTCCATCCAAATAACAATTTAAAAAGTAAACCATTATAGGTTAAAGTACGGTCTTCAACACGGAGCCTTGGCTCACACCGAACAACAAGCTATAAAGGGCCCCAAAATTACTAGTGTAAAACCATTCAAACGGGAAAACCAACGGTCTAATCTATATAAACAAAACGAGAAACGAGAAACACGTATATATTACATAAACAAACGACAACTACTGTACATCAGATTCCTGACTTAGGACAGGTGCAAACATTTGCAGCGGGATTAAACGTTTTAATGGATCCAAACCTTCTCCCTTTTTCTGAAACAATATTATAACATCACAACATGTGTTTTTTTTATGTGATTTGAGGTGGAAAGAATGTACATGTACAAGTTCGGAGACAACACGACTGAAAGAGAATTAACATTTTTTAGGCCCTGAGAGACATATTGCTCACATACTTAGGCAGCAACCATTTGATTTTCGGGGGGTGGGGGTGGGGGTGGGGTTGGCTATGGAAATTTTTCCTGGACAAACTTCTGTTTCGCCTTCGGCGAAAGACAATCGATTTTTTTGGCGACAAGTCGAAAACAATTTTCATTTTTTTTCTTTCAATTTTAGCATTACATATAGTTGTAGCTGATGGTGAAACTAACAATTTTTTTTTTCTCAGGTTCAAAAACAAATTATTTTCTCTCCAAAAACTGGAAACAAACTTTTTTTTCCAAAAAAATCCATAGCCATATAGTTTTTAGAACAAGCATGCAACTTCCATGTAGATCTATATACATGTAAAAAAAGAACTGTGGATAAATAAACTATAAAAAAAATTCATATACATGTATGTATATTGTAATACTAGTATAAAATAGCATGAGCTTTAGAAACACGATGGAACGCGAGACTCGCCGAGCTTTCCACTTGTTTCGTAGCGAGTGCAAAAACCTTTTATAATTCTGACAATGTATATTGCACATAATTTTACATTTTGTTTATATCCTACAATTTAGGCCTAGGGTGAATAGGGATAAAAAAATACTTGGACTTCTTCCGACCGGCAGTAAAATACTTCCAAAGTGATGCATAAAATATTTGCCACTGGACGTAAAGTTATCAGAAATCAATCCGACAATTCAAAATCGCCACTTGAAACTTATAGAGCAGGCAACATCATATTGTTTCACCCGTGTAAATTCGACCGTGAATCCCACACTTGATAGTCTTTTTGCTTCAGGTTTAAATTGTGTACCTGTTTTTTAAAGGTGCGCATATCGTCTGGATTTTCTTAAATTTTTTTTTCATGACAGGTTGCTTGATAAGGCATTTTGATAAATGATAAAGGCCCGCAGAGTACAGACTACAAGTAACATCTCCTACATGTGGAATTTCAAGCTTGAGCTTTTATGTTTTGCAGTTTGTTTTACCTATAAAGTGTGCATATATGATCTCAAGATTTCTTTTATAAAATAATTTTCCACAAATGACAGACTGTTAAACTAATAGTGAAATTTGGCATACAGTTTGCAATTTTTGTCCGACTTGCTGAGCACATTTACACCACGCAAAGTACACTATACTAATGTACAAATGTACGTAGCAAGTCAAGAATATAAGTTTTGAATTTTCTTTGAGTTTTGTTATTTTATTTATCATGCATGAACTATTTGCCACTGAACGTTAAACAACCATCAAAAACAGAGCAATTATATCACTGTTAACTGAATCAAATTTTTAAAGTACTATTTTTCTGCATGGATGAAGCAATGACACCACCATTGTCATAAAAGATGGAGTTAAAAACTCAGTAATAGAAATGAATCGTAAAAAATGTCATGAAGCGAGATTAATGTTAAATTCATGATAGTGAAATATCTATGTGAAGGACTAAATAAATTATATCAGTAGAATCTCATAACACTAGGAAATTTACGGAAACCTGACAGGGGAAACGAAAATAAAATAAACACCCTTCAGATCCCGACACATTTTGTGTTTTCCATTTCTCATATCTCTGAGGAGAATAACGTTACATTCTGTATTCAATAACGTCACACGTTTTCGGTCAAATTCTACGGGTATCAATCAATTTTGAAGCCATTTATCTCAAAAACAAGGATGGTGACATATGATTTTCTATACATGTATGAATTCAGTTTGCAATTTTGAATATTATGTTAGTTTTTTGTTGTTCTCCGTATATAAGAACATAGCCATCCATTGGAAAATCTAAAAAGGTAAACCGAAAAACAGGCATTTCCCCTATATACCTAAGTAAATTTGTCGCCCAAATCGACGTTTTCCAATGAAAATACCAAGAAAACAAAAATGGTGACCCCCCTTTTTTATTACATATTTCGATGTAACTCGGTGCAAAGAACGCTTTTGCCAAAAAGTTTGAAAATCGGGAGATATGCCATTCGGTATCGTGTTACCTTAACAAACATGCTAGATGGAACGCATCGATAAATGAGTATTTTTTATTTCATGGTTTGAAAATGATATAATATGATTTGATTTAGATGTTACAGTAAATTACTAATATCGAGTAAAAAGATTCTTAACAAACTTTAAGAGGAACCCTGGATTTCTGGTACAAAATAATGCGACTTTTCACTAGAATGATGGACTGGTGACGTAAATTGTTAACAGCAGAAGTGCAATATGTTGTTGAATATTAAAAACACCTTTATTTTGAGTTATTGGGAAAAGATCAAAATTGTATCATTTGAAATACATAATGACGCAAGTTACTAAATTAAAATATCAATGTTGTGCTTATGAATATGATGTCTCAAATTATGTAAGATCACTGTGATGATAATGTATTTTTTTTTTTTGATTCATAGAATTGGTTTTTGTTCTTACAGAAACTTTATTATTGCTACCCAAATCTTTTGTGAAAATTCATATGTATCTTGACAAAACTTGTGGGATTTTTTCCTACCTTTGAGCTATTAAAAGTTGTAGCGTGTAGGCTAATTTCGGCAAACCTCCATTGATTTCCTTGATCTCCGGCTTTCCTCCAAATTTGTCTGCTTTCTTGATATACGATCAAGTCACCCATGTCAGAACCATACATGTGGTAATGGAACTTCAGACATCCAGTAGATTCTGAAAATATAAGTCATGCGTATCATAACAAATCTTTTTGTTACTATCATCATATGCAAATGATTTTAGTGTTGGTAGCCGATAAGTCTAGAAAGAGATTTTGTATTAACACCTGTAGTACTAATTCAAGTTTTCGTAGGTACTAAACAATTATTTTTTACATTTTGCATGTCTTTCAATACAGCTAAGTATATCTAAATACACACAAAACATTCGCATTGTATATCACCAGATGAAGTATTCACTGGAAAAAGATACAATCTTCGGAAACGTAGATCTAAAAAAAAAGTAAAATGTAATAAAGAAATGATCAATTAGAATATATGAGCTGCGTCGGATAGACATCGACCGTATGCAAATAAATATCTGATTCATCACATCTGTTCACCCATTTTGGGTCAAAAACTTCTTTATGGAAAGTCTGTAACTGTTTAATAGACGTAAAGTTTTTATAAGAACCATAAAAACTAAACAAAATTCCTCTATTATTTCGTCTTTAAATGTTACAAATTAAGGATGTATTCTTCTGACGTTTTAGTCTTGTTGAAATCTCGTTCTGGAATTATTTCTAAAACTTGTGATACAAATAAAATATCAATTAATTTAAAAATGTAACAATCAAACTAACTTCTGTGAACAAATTGTTTATTTACAATAAGGAACTTTTTAGCAATACATTTCTTATTACAAATCAAGTCAGCCTTTTTAGTCAAAATTGTGAGCAGTCACATGCACATTCCATATATATATATACATATCACTT
Source organism: Mytilus trossulus (assembly GCF_036588685.1). Classification (NCBI taxonomy): domain Eukaryota; kingdom Metazoa; phylum Mollusca; class Bivalvia; order Mytilida; family Mytilidae; genus Mytilus; species Mytilus trossulus. The sequence continues at coordinate 27,726,302 of NC_086373.1, read as the reverse complement.
TTTTCTTTTCAAATTTCTTTGATATGTTTTTATGCAATCATCTATATTAAAGAAATGGAAATAATATGCATTTTGTTCTTAAAACAGGGAAAAGTCACTAATTCACAAAATTGACAGCATCGTAAATTTGATACGAAAAAGCAGCAACAAAATATATACATGATATATGAGACAATATCTGAAAATTATTTTTTGGCAATATGAAAAACAAACAAAAAACATCTTTAGAAAGCGGTATTTTAAACACATTGAGGACACAGGAACTGTTGTCTGTAATTCAAACAACTGTTAAATGTGGTAGCATTGGCAATTTTATAAAAGATACAAAAGATTTCAGTTATAATGGGATTTAAGAATAAGCTAAAAATATTATATGTGGTCTACCGATATACTATCTTATCAAATACCAATTATTTTATTTTAGCATTTACAGTACACAAGGTTAAGACGTATACTAAAATATAGTCCGATATGTCGGTAACATGAAAGAATCTTGAGTAACAGGGCCGAGTTGGTAACAGGAAGGATTTATTTTCTTAAACAATACTTTGTATATAAAAGTTAAAGAATTTCTCAATGTTGATTGAAAAAAAAATTCAGAATGGAAATAGGGAATATGACCACAGAGCAGAAAACAGCCGAAGGCCACCAATGGGTCTTCAACGCAGCGAAAAAATCCGGCAGCCGGAGGTGGTCCTCAGCTGTGTACTAGTTCAGTGAAAATGAATGTGACACTAACTACAAAACGTATAAACAAAGTAAACTAAAATGAAACAACATACAAGACTAACAAAGGCCAGAGCTCGAGGCTCCTGACTTGGAACAATGTTTTACGGCAAAATGTGTATTTGTTTCAAAGTAACTTATTCATGAAAAAAATATAAAGGTTAAATATCTTTACCAAAAATGAAATCCCGTGACAGCAATCTTGCAACAGATCTTCGAGTGACAGATGTTGCCTCGAAATACAAGTAGTAATCTCCTTTGTATGCTGAAGACGGACCAGTCAATCTACTAGGTGTTGAGTTCTGCATAACAAAATATACGTATACAATAACCACTAGGAATAATATAACACAACAAACAAACAGCAAAATAAACGTGGAATTCTGTCTTATTTATTGTATTTAATAAAAAGAAAGCGAATTAAGAAAAACACAAAAACGAGTGTACTAATACTTTGCCTGTCCCAAGTCAGGAGCCTGTAATTCAGTGGTTGCCGTTTGTTTATGTGTCACATATTTGTTTTTCGTTCATTTTTTTTACATAAATAAGGCCGTTAGTTTTCTCGTTTGCTTTACATTGTCTTATCAGGGCCTTTTATAGCTGACTATGCGGTATGGGCTTTGCTCATTGTTGAAGGCCGTACAGTGACATATAGTTGTTAATGTTTGTGTCATTTTGGTCTTTTGTGGATAGTTGGCAATCATACCATATCTTCTTTTTTATAACCTCAGTGATGGAGATTTTTTTATTCGTGAGTTGTACATTGTAATTGGCTTGGAACTAGCTTTCAGTAACTGCGAGTACTCTTATTTCGGTACTTTATGCTTCTTTTTTTATGTTAGTTGTTTTTCTAGCAACGTACCAAGCATTTGATTTCGACCAACTGCAACTGATTTTTAATGTGTGTTCTTCTATTGTTCTGTTAAACAACTAACCCAGATTAGGAAAAGGCTTAAAACTTTAGAAACATGATTCACCCGGCCACATTATTTATGGGGCATTCCCAATTCTGGAGCCTGTAGTTGAGTGGTTGTCGTTGCATGTCTCATGCCTAAGTGTTTTTTGGTAAATTGTTTTGTTATAAATTAGACCGCTAGTTTTATCGTTTATTACCCATCTTTCATGTTAAGGCCTTTTATATATAGATAGCCGTCGATACGGTCATTGTCGATGGCCTATAATAATTGTTAACATCCACTTTTTTTTCAATCATACAACACATCTCATACAGCTATAATAGTTATAATAGGGCATTACTAAAAAAAGTTGTTTTGCAATTTCACAAGATCATGTTCCTGTACTGTTTTTGACGTAGCTGTATGAAATATATGTTAATTTATGGCAGATCTTTAATTGCAAAATTTATTTCAAACTTTGAAATTCTCGGTCCGATTTAGAGCTTAAAATAAAGTATTCTATAGTTGAAGATTGCGTGTTCAATTCTATACTAGCGCATAGTTTGTATGACTTTTTGTTGTTTTGTCATTCGGTTGCTGGCCTTTGACCTTTAAACCCACATATCTTGTTTAATTTGTATTTATTACCGAATGTACTGTCCAGTTGTGTTCGTCACTGAGATCCTGAATAAACATGGAGCCAACGTCGTTCTCAAAGTCAGCTTCATAAACTTGAAAAATTTCAAATAATGTTAGTACTATGTTCAACAACAAAAATATAGTTCAAAGATCGAAACAGTTAAAATTTCTTTTAATTACCACTTGTGTTCGTGTAAATTTCAGACATTGGGCTACAGGAGATTGAGAACAATCATGTTAATATAATATGAATATAAAACCTGATTTGTACTACACTCAAACGTTGAGCTGGACGTTTGCCGTCTTAGTAAAATGTCCTAAGCAATACTATACGTCTACTAGGATTAGGTTAGACATTTATCGCGCAACAGGTAATGTACGATTTTTTAAACGTATCGTTGTCGGCACAAATTTACGTGCACTATGACACAATGTCGTTATACTTATAAAGCTGGGGTCACACATTCACGATTTTTACTGCCGTCCTTGACAGGACAATTCCCGATTAAAATTTATTAAAAGTCTGATCAAGATCCTATGAATCGTGGATGGAAATTCAAACTTCAATTAAAATTTGTAAAAAAAATTTTTTAATCACGACAACAATCAGATATTGTTCAGGAAACGTCGATATTCAACCGTTTCTAAGCGAATTTATCCCGACAATCCCGGTTTAAATCCGCTTTTAATTCGACCGAGTCTGTCACGACTGCGTCCCGATTCTACCGAATGTAATCCGACAGAGATCAGATAGTGACAAGACAGTGAACCGACGCTGACGGAAGTTATCCGTTCAAAAACTGTCGGCATACTCGGGATGATCAGATACTGTCGGAACGTAATCCTATCACAATCCGCTCTATCGGATTGCAAACGGCTTTGTCTGGTCTCAGTCGTATTGTATTCTGTAATTGTCGGGACTCTGACGTGGGTATCATTGACGAATTTAGAATTATTAACGGGACTGTTTCGGAAAAGTTTCGGCAAAAACGGTTCGCAATCGACAAGATCTGGATGCAATTGCGACTCAATCGGGAGAAAAACAGCAATAAAAAAATCCTCCAGATCATTCCCGTTCCACAGGACACCGTCCCGAATACACAGAACATTGCTAGGAACTCGATCCGATACAGCAAAATCTGTCACGACATAGGCACGATTGTAATCCGACTAGACAAAATCGGCTGAGTTTCCCCGAATGTTACGGGACGCACCTAACTGTCGGGGTGCTTTGCCGAATTATTCGGACCCTTCCCGAACAGTAGGAATCTGTTACGAGCTGAAACGACTGCATTCAGACAATAATAGGACATTCAAGATAATTTAGGATACTAATCCGACTTTTTTTCACTTTTCGTGTCGTATCGCTGTCTGATCTCAAACGGGAGCAATAATCGGCAATGTGTGAACCCCGCATTACGTCCACATTTAGACATGGCGACAATTCGAAACCGAAACCAACTTTGCATGTTTATGAGAACATGGAGAACCCAGCTTATAAGACTGAACATATTATATGGAAAACGATCTATAATTTTGGAAATTGAATGTTGCCCAATATATACTGTTGGTATTTTCGTCGATTTATTGCTGTCCGGCCAATTGACATGTACATCATCTCCTCATATATGTCCATATATATATATATATGATTATTGAAAACAGCGATTATACTGATGGTTATATTTATGATTATACCTATGCAGGTAAATGCATAAATCATAATACTCACTTTCACATTGTATTCCTATGAATCCGTTTAAACAAGAACAAGAAAAATTCGAACCTGTCACCGAACATGTCCCAGCATGTTCACATGGGATTCTTGAACATGGTGTTACTGGAATATAACAAATACATGTACGTGTTTATCAGAAGATATAGTATGATGGCGAATGGTAAATATTACACAAAAGACCAAATGACGTAAACTTTGTATATTATAGTATATGAAAATATTCGAAGCATGATCTGACCTTTTCATGGTTAATATAACATTTAGAAACCCGAGTTGCAGTACTGAAATCGCTCGAATCAGTTATTTCTTCTTATAGTCGGTACACTACGGAAAAAAGAAGCTGTCTTTTAGTCATTACAATTTTGTTCAAATTTCATTAAGTTCCATGGAGATTTGGAAAATTTTAACCTCAGACTGATCCTGAAAGTTAACAGTAAAAAAGTTAGTCCATTTTATCAGTAAAATACGGAAAAATGAAAAAAGATATTTCCGGAATTTTGCTCTTGGTACTTGTCTCTTGGGTATAAACAAACTCCTGTCCTAATATTATAAAATTACATGAAGGTTAAGCAGTTATTGTTGACTGAAAAAACTTTAATCTCAGACTAAATTTGAATGTTCGGAAAATAAGTTTGCTCCTCTGCTGTCTTTTGATCTTTAACGAGCTTCTGTCCAAATTTCATAAAATTCCATAAAGATTTGATAAATGACTGATAACCTTTAACCTCAGTCTAAATCTGAATGTTAATAAATGTTACAGTAAATGTTAATGTAAACAAACTATGTCCATTTATCAATTAAATACAGAAACATTCTGCTCTGAATACTTTCTTTTGGTCATAAACAAACTGTTGAGTAATTTCATAAAATTCCATGAAGATTTGACAATGTCAATGATGTCTTAGAAAAACTTTTAAGTAAAGAATGACCTTAATGTCTCCGTTTTCGCGACATAAATGACACAAGCTCGGCAAAAACAATAGAGTGATATAACTCATTAGCTTACTTGTACACTTTTCACCAGTGAATCCATTTTTGCACGCGCACTTTGGCTGGAATTCATCAAGAAAGCATGTCCCACCATTGTCACAGTTTAAGTTATCACATGGAGACCCTGATATAAAAATCAAAATGTAAAAATGATGCGGTAAGTTAAAGACATTTGAGAATCGTATGTTGCCCTTTAATCATATGTGTTCGTGTTGTTAGATTGCTGGCTTATAAACGTATATATAACAAATCTCTTTTCTTGTTTCGCTGATTGCTGCTTGTTTAGCTGACTGTATAGGTATTATTTTGTTTATCTCGAACAAATATAAGACGTTGAAAAAGAAATGAAAAAAGAAATGAACCCCTTCATTAGAAGAAATATTGACATATCACTGAAAATGACACTTTAACTGGAATTTTAATGTTATAGCTAAATGTAAAGTTCAAAAACTATTATCAGGAATTGAATTACGATTCCGGCCAATTAACGTATTTGTAGATCTTTTGGAGGATCGAAATATACCATAGGGACATTCAAACTCATGGATCGAATATAAGCTGACAATGTCGTGGTTAAAAAGACAAAGACAAAGAGAAAAACGATAGAACACAAGACACACCATAGAAAACTAAAGACTTAGCAACACGAACATCACCAAAAACTAGGGGGGGATCTCACTGATTGCTCCAGAAGGGTAAGCAGATCCTGCTCCGTGTGTAGAACCTGTCATGTTGTCTCACGTTGACAAGCTAGTCCTCTTTTTAGGATTGGTATTTATCTTATTAAAGAATACAGCCAAAAACTAAGAGTTAACGTCTTCAATTAAGGGTAATTAAGCATAAAAGAAGTTCCCTGACAGTGAAAAAATCGTTTTTCTTATTTGTTGATCGTACTGTGCTGGTCATTCTTTAAAAAATTTCTCTTTATCTACTACTTCTGTTTACAAGACAACAGCCCAACACTAAGATATTTACGGAAAATAAACATATTACCAATAGTGCTGTCTAATTTTTCAAAAATAACATAAAACAACGTTTTTTTTGTATCTCGTCAATTTACATGTAGTTCTTACTACTTAAAATCATCTTGTTAGTTTTTGAGATACATATAACAACAAATGTTTTTTTTTCTCACAGTCATTTGATAGGTTCAGTTACACGAACTTCGCCAGATATGCTCCAGTATATGGAACCGGTCCAGCCATGACACAACATATGTACATGCACGGCAATAAAACACATGTATAATAAGCAAAGTAACAGCGCTTTATTGCTGTTCTTCATCTTTATATAAGTCTCAGTGAGGCCTAATCACGGAGGGGAAAACTATAATCGCACTGTAAGTTTAAGAATTATTTATCGGATTAGCACACTCAGGCTTAAGCGGAATTCTTAGTTTTAACCGATAAGAGAAATGAACAATTATGGGTCAACTACCTCAGAGCAACCAGAAAGAAGAAGATGAATTCTATTCATAGAACAGACATGAGGTGTATATAATAAACATATACTGAACGGTTTAGAAACGCAACACTAGATTATTTTTGTGTTATTTTTGAATGAATGTGTCAACGTCAAAAGCGATGACTGCCTGTTACTAACGCCAAAATGATTGTCAGAAAGATCAATAAATTCTGTCTGACATTTTTTGGGTTCTGTTTTACACCTTCTGATTTTGCATTTGTTCAACCCATTAACTGGTTTGGGCAATTATGCGGTTTGAACTTGAGGGCTTTACAGGTTTTCCTTCAGTCAATTCTTTGGCAATTATGTTGCTGTTTCATTGTCAATACACGTTGATATGTTCATTGATGGCCAGCAAAAAATCTTGTATCGTTGTCGGAAGGACAGTAGAACGAGTTTCTGAAGTCATACGTTATGGTTGCAGCACATTTATGTTTTCATGTTTGCAGTATTCTTAAGGGCTAATTCAGATCTTTGTATTTTTATTTCTCAGACTAGGCAAAATGGAGATGCAACATTTAACAAAAAAAAGTAAGTAAGGCAAAGGATTGAAAGAACTGTTTCACAAAGCAAAAAAACTGAAAAAATCTTTCATGGGACAAAAATTTCGCTTTCAGAAATTCGTGCGACTTCAAAAATTCGGTATGTTCAATAACCACAGGTAAGTCAGATTTTGATTTTTAGTAAGGAGAAAGAAGCATGATAAGCATGAAAGGTAGTTGTAAGAGAATCAAAAAAGATTTGGTAAAAAAAAATCAACAAAATGAGTGTTGCGTTTCTAACGTCGTTCAGTATATTAAGGTTATTTAGTTTTGGGGTAGAATATTTTCAATAAAGTTAACGATGGTTGACGATGAGGAGAACGCGATGAAAATATAAAATTAACTGAATAGTTTGAATTCCATAACTTAAACCATCAACAATGCAAATAAAGATGCAACAATTCAGCCAAACATTAACGAACAAGCGAGGGAAGACGTGTACCGTCCATTTATTTGTTTATTCGTCCATCTATTATCAATTTAAAGCTCGCTAAGAAGAGTTTTATCGGTAAAATCTGAAATGTACATGTTATTTTGCAAAATTGTAAAGGCTCTCTAAAGCATGTAATTTACTTCTGATAAAATATATATAAAAAAAAACGAAAACATATTTATGTTGGATTCCTTATGTTCTGTCGAAAAAAAATAAGTTCTAAACTGTCTGAAATTAGCTACTTCATTCAATGTCCAATACAATCCGGCACAAACATAGATGAATTAACAATTCATAATACCTTCACATCTTAATCCGTTAAATCCTCTATGGCAAATGCAGACAGCAATTTCTCCGGAAACAGAACAATTTCCATCATGAAAACATGGCACATGTGCACAAGGAGAAACTATAAAAATGAACAAAATGTACTTATTAACATATTTTTTTCATAATGTTATTTTACAAAAGAGGAAAACGAAAAATTCGTTCAACAATGATTTCTTTAGATCTTAAAACATTTATAAATCCAGAAGAAGACGTCGTGATCATTTCTTTTTTGTTTTAATTACATTTGAAAATAGTCTATGTATAGGGACTTGACTACTGTTCAGATGAATAGACTGTTAATATTCTAAATGCGTTTAAAAAAGAGAAAAATCCTTACTATCCAAAGGTGTTGGAGAGTGAGGATATATATACGTTGTATTTTTTGTATAATCCACTTGTATTTTTTGTCTATCTGATGAGTTAAGCCTTTTTCAACTGATGTTTATAGTTCGTTTTTATGTTGTACTGTTATACCACTGTCTCAGGTTAGGGGGGGGGTCCCGCTAACATGTTCAACCCCGCCACATTATTTATGTATGTGCCTGTCCCAAGTCAGGAGCCTGTAATTCAGTGGTTGTCGTTTGTTTATGTGTTACATTTTTGTTTTTCGTTCATTTTTTTACATAAATAAGGCCGTTAGTTTTCTCGTTTGAATTGTTTTACATTGTCTTATCGGGACCTTTTATAGCTGACTATATGCGGTATGGGCTTTGCTAATTGTTGAAGGCCGTACGGTGACCTATACTTGTTAATGTTTGTGTCATTTTGGTCTTTTGTGGATAGTTGTCTCATTGGCAATCATACCACATCTTCTTTTTTATAGTTTTTAAACGCACATAGACGATAAACAGGCTATATACATCTGACCAGTAGTCATATGGACCTATTGTAAAATTCTTAGTCAGTTGGTCTCTTGTAGACAGTTGTCTCATTGGTAATAATACTAAATCTTATTTTTTATATAATCAATTGAACCTCTTAGCTAGATGTGTGTTACGCATGAACTACGCGTGTTCAGTTGGGTAAAACGATTATTAACATATTGATTTACGCTATAATATGAAATAAAACAGATCTAGAAAATTCATTTACACGAGTTCGGTATCTATTTATATTAGTATGTTTATGTTTATATCGGTTTATTTAACCGTCGGCAGTCTTCGGATGGTCACCTCGATGGTTAATTAAATGGCGTCTAGACACACGATCTGCTGATAAAAAAAATAATCGAGTTTATGCAACATAAATTAACAAATTTCACTTTGTTTTTTTTTATATGTTTTAAGTCTTAATACGAGCATTTGAATCAGATCGGTGAAAATGAATTTGACAGCGACAATTCCTCGATGATTCACTGGATTAAAGATGGGCTGGAGTTAAAATGTGATAACATCTTGACTTCTCTTAAACGGCAGTAATACTAAGGATAAAGTGGTGTATCTTGTTTTTCTATGCGGGTTGTACAAATACGCAGCCTCGTTCGATCAGAGAGGGGGCGATGAAACTAACATTTAAAAAATACTATATTCAATCAGAGTTTGATATTTTTGATGTTATTGTAATATTTTTAAATTGCTTATAAAACATTACACAATAAGTTTCATGGTTAATGTACATGATATGAATACAACCATTTTTTATAATGCCCATATTTAAATAACGTGAAACAAAGAACTGTTACAATTATAGATCACCCTATTATCATCTTTTTTCATATAAGTTTCTCACCTTTTGATGAAAGCATCAACCACAATAGTACACCATTAACTGACAACAACCCAACACAAAGAAAGGCAATCAATAAACATGCAGTTCTCCATGTTTTGCTTACATCTTTCACGTGTTTCACTTTCTGTACCCTAGGTAGTTCTAAGTCAAAGTCTTGTTTACTTTCAGTTTTGTCGCCATTGACTTTACTCTTATTTTCTGACTTAGTAGATTTACTTGCATCCCTTTTATTCCAATCTGTATATTTGTTTTGAATCTTTTTCTCTTTTTCCGAAGGATTTTCAACACATTCGGCAATTTCTTCATAGTCTGATTGGTCGTCATCTTCATCCGTAACAATTGTCACCTTGTTGTCAAACCTTTCATTTTCATAAGTTCGAAAGCACTTTTTATAGTTAACTGCCATGCAGTTAGAATACAAATCAAAGTAACTTATATATATATATATTGTTAGTTTCTATCTGTATTTATATTCCGGCTCCTTTAAACATTGTCATATAAAATTTAAATTCTTCCTTGTTCTACATCAATACAAGTGAAATAGATCATTGTGTCGGAAGCAAATACTTATATTTAGCTTCATAAACAAGTATAAGTCATTGAAATATGGGCGTCATTTATGGAAAAACACTATTTCTGAGGTTTTGATATAAATAAATGTTTCCTACTTAAATACAAAAATGATATCGGTTGAATAAAATTGTGAAAAAAGAAGAAAAACAGATAAAAGTTACTGACTTTTCTCACATTTCTATAAAAGTATGGCACGTTTTGCTGGAAAGGGGTTTACTATCTCTAAGAGCGTTATTATATGCAACTAGGTACTAGTATATTTAATTCTGATGTAATCTACTTTGTGCAGCAATACACGTTGGATAACCTGATATCAATAAGAATAGTTTTAATCATATGGGATAAACTAATACATATCTGATAATATCAATGAACTGACAGCTTAAAAAGTCTTGTTTTACATCAATGATCATTCTGTTTTTATACTTCAAGGTACTGAAGAAATAACGCATGAAACTTTTTCAGGTTGGGAAAGCCAAGGAGTCAATTCAACTTCTCATAACATTAAAATTCGTGAGATATCTCAATTAAACCTTGAGGAGGCATCAGTTGCCAAGTAATTTGTCTAATTTCAACCTTAGGCTTTAAGTGGCAAGCTGCGTTCGACTCCAATCTTAATTGACTATGAATATCAGTTTTCCCAGCGGATTCCTCTGCTATTAAAAACTGACCGAAGTGAAATAGCCAAGAATGCTGAAAGGAGCTTTCAACGAGCTTTCAACATCAATAATAGGTCAAGCAACTACCTTATTTATTTAGAAAACATAATATTACCTTTGCAACAGCAAAAACTCTATAAGTGGTTCGTCTACATTATAGCTCTTTCAAACTATAATATTCATTTTTAAGTAATCATTCCCCTCTTCCAATTCCCCGCCTTTTTCTCATAGATTCTCAGAATATGCATGTGCAATGTGATGAATGTTCGAAGGGACAATAAAGATTAAAAAAAACGCAAACGGCATTTATCGATAAACATGATAAATTCGTACGTGTGAACGATCAATTAGATTTGAATATTTTAGATCGTAGATATCTATTGTTGCTAGATAATAATATAATAATATCCCCTTTGATGTTCGAATAATGACCTTTTTGCCTCATATCTGTGTGTTAACTCATAATTGTTTGTTAGGTTCTAATATTTCCTGAACAGTAAAAAGCTCATCTGTTTCGCATATATGGTGATCTCTCTTCAACTTGTTTTCGAAGTACCACGTTTGCCAGTTTTATGAATGAAAAAAGGAATAGAAAGTCATAAAAGGAAATTCAAACGCGTAAGTCGAACCCAAAATGACATGGTAAAGGCAAATGAGAAAACCACCATTTTGTCAAACAACAAACAACAGTATACAAAACATAACATAGAACCCCACCAATAACCATGTGTAAGATCATGTTACCTTGAAAGAAAGATTGAGCAACACGCACGAACCCCACAAATAACCAGGTGTAAGCTCATGTTACCTTAAAAGAAAGATTGATCAACACGCACGAACCCCACAAATAACCAGGTGTAAGCTCATGTTACCTTGAAAGAAAGATTGAGCAACACACACGAACCCCACCAATAAACAGGTGTAAGCTCATGTTACCTTTAAAGAAAGATTGAGCAACACGCACGAACCCCACAAATAACCAGGTGTAAGCTCATGTTACCTTGAAAGAAAGATTGAGCAACACGCACGAACCCCACCAATAAACAGGTGTAAGCTCATGTTACCTTGAAAAAAAGATTGAGCAACACGCACAAACCCCACCAATAAACAGGTGTAAGCTCATGTTACCTTGAAAGAAAGATTGAGCAACACGCACTAACCCCACCAATAAACAGGTGTAAGCTCATGTTATCTTGAAAGAAATGTTGAGCAACACGCACGAACCCCACAAATAACCAGGTGTAAGCTCATGTTACCTTGAAAGAAAGATTGAGCAACACGCACGAACACCACCAATAACCAGATGTAAGCTCATGTTACCTTTTAAGACAGATTGAGCAACACGCACGAGCCACACCAAAAAACAGGTGTAAGCTCATGTTAACTTGAAAGAAATGTGGAGCAACACGCACGAACCCCACCAATAAACAGGTGTAAGCTCATGTTACCTTGAAAGAAAGATTGAGCAACACGCACAAACCCCACCAATAAACAGGTGTAAGCTCATGTTACCTTGAAAGAAAGATTGAGCAACACGCACGAACCCCACCAAAAAACAGGTGTAAGCTCATGTTATCTTGAAAGAAATGTTGAGCAACACACACGAACACCACCAATAACCAGGTGTAAGCTCATGTTACCTTGAAAGAAAGATTGAGCAACACGCACGAACACCACCAATAACCAGATGTAAGCTCATGTTACCTTTTAAGACAGATTGAGCAACACGCACGAGCCACACCAATAAACAGGTGTAAGCTCATGTTACCTTGAAAGAAATGTTGAGCAACACGCACGAACCCCACCAATATCCAGGTGTAAGCTCATGTTATCTTGAAAGAAAGATTGAGCAACACGCACGAACACCACCAATAACCAGGTGTAAGCTCATGTTATCTTGAAAGAAATGTTGAGCAACACGCACGAACCCCACCAATATCCAGGTGTAAGCTCATGTTATCTTGAAAGAAAGATTGAGCAACACGCACGTACCCCACAAATAACCAGGTGTGAGCTCATGTTACCTTGAAAGAAAGATTGAGCAACACGCACGAACCCCACAAATAACCAGGTGTAAGCTCATGTTATCTTGAAAGAAATGTTGAGCAACACGCACGAACCCCACCAATATCCAGGTGTATGCTCATGTTATCTTGAAAGAAATGTTGAGCAACACGCACGAACCCCACCAATATCCAGGTGTAAGCTCATGTTATCTTGAAAGAAATGTTGAGCAACACGCACGAACCCCACCAATAAACAGGTGTAAGCTCATGTTACCTTGAAAGAAAGATTGAGCAACACGCACGAACCCCACCAATAAACAGGTGTAAGCTCATGTTATTTTGACAGAAATGTTGAGCAACACGCACGAACCCCACCAATATCCAGGTGTAAGCTCATGTTACCTTGAAAGAAAGATTGAGCAACACGCACGAACCCCACAAATAACCAGGTGTAAGCTCATGTTACCTTGAAAGAAAGAATGAGCAACACGCACGAACCCCACCAATAAACAGGTGTAAGCTCATGTTACCTTGAAAGAAAGATTGAGCAACACGCACAAACCCCACCAATAAACAGGTGTAAGCTCATGTTATCTTGAAAGAAATGTTGAGCAACACGCACGAACCCCACCAATATCCAGGTGTAAGCTCATGTTATCTTGAAAGAAAGATTGAGCAACACGTACGAACCCCACAAATAACCAGGTGTAAGCTCATGTTACCTTGAAAGAAAGATTGAGCAACACGCACGAACCCCACAAATAACCAGGTGTAAGCTCATGTTACCTTAAAAGAAAGATTGAGCAACACGCACCAACCCCACAAATAACTAGTTGTAAGGGAGCTTCCATTTGATTTTTATGGGGGGCTAGGATGAAATTTGAAAAAAAATAGGCAGGACAGCAGTTTTGAGAAAAAAAAGGCAGGATGAGACACTTGCAAAAAAATAGTCAGGACAAAAATTTTTGTAAAAAAAAGTCAGGATAAACTTTAAAAAAAAAAAAAAAGGCAGGACCGTACAGAGTGAAAAATAAAAAGGCAGGACAGAGATTACAGCTAAAAAAAATGCAAGACAAATTTTTTCATCCTAGGAAAATGATTGTTTGGTTGTTGCTTGCCTAACGTCTATTGAAAACAATATTTCCTATTTATTCAGGACGAAAACAAATCTAAAAAATTAAGAATCTAGGTATTCTATGTCTGGTAGTTCACTTTGATAAAAAGTGGGAAAATTGAAAATGTCTAGGAAAAATATTGCTTTGAAGCCTGTCAATCATGTAACTGGTAGAACAAGTTGCTATTAAGATTTGCAAACATTTTTAATAATTACACCATTCTTTCCCTTGCATGATTGTTTTACCCTTATGCATTTCTTATTATTTGTTGAAATCTTGAGAGAATAACTTCCCGACAAATTTTCAATAAATGATATATTAATTATTATAAACACACTGTCAGACCTGTCATTTTTCTACTTCTTTTATTGTTTTACCTTCTTACGATATCTATATACTATAAATTTATGATAGTCTTTTAAAATACTTTCTATTTTGAAACAGAGGAGAGAACATCCTTATTAGGTTTATTCCAGCTTCTTATCGTCCAAACGCTTTAATCATGCCAATGACAAGTTGGACGTGTTTATCTAAATATGGTTGAGCACATTAAGTAAGACAATTGTATCTAGTATTTGACCATGCATCATCTAATTAATGCAGTTTTAGATTTTAACCGGTCAATATTCAGTACATTCAGTCATGTAATAGTTTATGATCACGAATAAATTTGAATTTAATTAGACTAAATATACATACATTCTTATTATCATTCTGTTCTATAAATCTTTGTTTAGAAGTAATGCAGATTGGATACTTCAATTTATAGGTTGTTCAAATGCACGTAAGTAAAATATTTTACCCACTATGGTGTAAACCCAGCTTAGATATTTAAACATCAATAAATATGTACTATTTTATCTGTTATCCAATATTTAATTTTACCATTTTAAGTTTAATATCATCTCCCCTGAATTCCTATCACACAAAGGTAAATAAATGCTAAAAAGTCTTTCAATCCATATATTGATAGTACTTCGTTTTTATGTATGATTTTAAGCTCTAGGTTTCCAATAGTTTATGACCTATCTACCGAAAATAATACATTTCCTTCGCGCAAATGATACACTCATGTACAATGTAAATGTATGAATAGTATATTTTTATTGAAAATAAGTTATTTAATAATAAAGTTACAACATAGTTTTGATAGAATAGTACCACATGCATTTACTTGAGCAACACGACGGGTGCCGCATGTGGAGCAGAGTCTGCCTGCCCACCCGGCATCCAGAGTTCACGAAATCAATCCAGTTTTGGTTGGGATTCGAGTTGCTCAGTATTATAAGTTGTATTTTATTACTGACGTTTGCGTTTTTGTTCTTTTTCTTTTTTTATGGCATGGCGTTGTCAATTATTTTTTCACCTTTCAATATCACTTTTGGTTTATGTTGCCTCTTTTTAAGTGACTCACTTTTGGATGAGAAATGAGTATGGGCTCCCATACTTTATTAACAAGGGTCGAGGGGAAGAGATACTCTACAACATCTCTCATTCGAACCTCGTATTCAGGATTCAACTTATACTAAAATGTTACAGATACAATTCACTATCTTTATCAAATTAGTTAGAACCTTTATCATGTTTATGTTTCCATATATTTACAGAAATAGCAGAATGGCTGAGAAAACCGAAAAGAATGGTCATTATAAATCACATGAAATAGATGATCCGGAATACCAATGTGGCTTTTATTGTCGCATTCCATACCTTCAAAGGTTTGCTACGGCAGCTGGGTTTACCGGTTTCTTTATACTTCCGCAACTGGCATCACAGTCTCTGTCTAGTTACATCAATTCCCAAATTCCTACTTTGGAAAGACAATTTTCCCTCAGCAGTTATGAAAGCGGAATAATTATGACCTTTAACGACATTGGATTCCTTCTTGTTGGAATATTAGTTGCGGCCATTCCAAAGCTAGTGCATATACCTAGATGGCTGTTTGGTGCAATTATGATTTTTGCTGTTTCCGGATTACTTTGCAGTCTGCCTCATTTTATTATCAATTCAAAACAAGATGTTACCGACACAACTTTGGAAATGGCAAATACAACGAAACTTGCTGAATTTTCGATCTTTCCAATTTGTACCGACGTCCTTAAGTCAGACAATAACAATACAGCAATTGAAAACAAACCACGATTTTTGAATTTAGCTATTGACCAATCACTGAAGTCATTGTCTGTTGGATTGATTGGAATAGGTTTGGGATTACAGGGAGCTGCAAAATCTATACGAACGCCATTCCTAACACAATACCTAGACGAAGGAAACAAAGATAAGACGGGTTTTTACCTTGGTGAGTGAGTCCCACATCAGGAAAATTATAATAAAAAATATCCTTTCTAATAACGAGGTCAAAATATTTAAAACCTTAGATTACGGTTACCCTGAAATTGTAAAACTTACTCGCAACTGCACATACATGTATCTTATTTAAAATGCTCGCCATCTTGCACTTGCATGAACGTTTTTCCAGATCAGCATGATCACTGCTTTTCTATCGCCAAGCTCCCAGTCGAAGATTCTCGGGAAATATCGCGTTATTAATAGTTGGCTAATTTGGCTAGCCATTCAACTGGTACATGTATATTGCTTAACAATATTTTTTATTAATAAAGACTGACAGTCGATAGTAAGGAATCATGCTGTGCTTGCAAATATAGTTGGCTCTTTATATTAGTACTAATTATAACGAAAAACGGTTAATATAATTATATATTAAAATTATAATGCGAATACTCGCAGAAGTCGCGTTAACGTCTTTTGGACATCAATCCACGAAATAAAAACATCCATAAAGGCATTTAAAGGGTAAAATTCTGTTTCTTATTTAGCATTGATCTCAAATTTACAAAGGAACAAGTGTAACTAACAATCAAACGTGATTTTGAAGAAATATAAATTATACATGAAGATAAAAGAAACGAACAACAGAAAACAGGTGTTAGATTTAATATATAAATTCTGTAACCATGGACTTTTTATACAAGTAATATTTGTCCGCCCAGACATATTTTACCAGGACAAATATCACTTACACTGGGAACTCACAAAACTAGTTTTTGTCTATCGCAATAGCAAGACAGGAATCAGTCAAAATACGATTTAATATGTATATTAATAATTACTCCGCAAGAAGTTTTACATTTATGTCACTTTAGGTATTCTAACAAGTGCTGCCATATTTGGGCCAGTTTTAGCCTACGTTCTGGGTGGTATATTCAGTAGAATTTATGTAACACTTGAAGGTATGTTTTGTTAAGACATCGACTCTGAATGATAAAATCATCTCTGTATATCGCGTATATCTTTTATACCATATCGATAATTTTATTCAAGGAAGTCAGTTGAAGTTTTTCAATAACATTGTTTACAATCAAAAAATAAATCTATCAACGTGTATTGCTACATGTACATAACTTAATTTTGTATGTAACACGTCTTTTGATTCGCTTAAAGTATTTTGTCTCTCAGCTCTTAGACACAAATTTGTCATGTCACCGTGAAGTCATCAAACTTTTTAATAATTTCTTTCTAATTTTTTTTTAAGACTAACTGTACTATTGTCTTCTGTTTATTCGAAATAACCTAAAATGAACTGCACACTATAATATAGACACTTCAAGTGATCTGTCATTCCTAAAGATGTGATAGTATTGCCAATGATACGATTTTCCTTGAAAGACCAATTGCAACTGACGAAGAAGATTAGCATACCATACGGTCCAAACTTCGGACAGTAATGTAACAACACAACACAAGAATATTAAGCTATAAAACAAATGTTAAATAGAGCTTTACTCATCAGATCGACACAAAGCACACAAAACAACTTATTTATTATAAAACATGACACACACCACAGCTCTGAGAGTAATTTTAAAGTTTTAAGATTAATGAGGTATCTAAGACTGTGTTCACTTATATTATCGTTTTTTATCGTCATTTTGTCACTGAGTGTATTGTTATAAATATGATTAACAAGGTCGGAAGGAGTATGTTTTGTCACTGAGGGTATTGTTAATAATATGATTAACAAGGTCGGAAGGAGTATGTTTTGCATACAATAGAGATGAACATTAAATCTCGCGATCGTTTATTCATATGACTAACTTAACACATTAAAATACATGTATAAATTAAAAGATTCGGTGTTATTGTCAATAAGACAACGTTTCAACAGGGACAAGATGACGCAGAAGAGCATATGACCTACAGTATGAGAAACCGTTACTTCAAAAAGCGGGTTCCATAGCCTGGAAATCGGTTTAAAAGCACAACATACATGGAAGACATACTTTACAAATTAGTTGAATAGGGTTTGACTCATAAAACTGATAAGCTTTAAATCAGAAGATTGTTATATGATTGATCGTTGGTTGCTTAACGTCCAGTGGCAAATATTTCATGCATATTCAGGACGATAATTTGTTATATAGACAGGGGATTCTGACGTACCAAAAATTGTAAACTAGGTTTATTTTCATATAAGGGCCAATATATCACACAATATTTGGAATTTTGAAAAGCAATAATTTCAGAAAAAAACGGATCATCAAAACAGTTTAGAAATCAACGAATCTTTACATCAAGTAAATGATTCATAGATATAACAATATGTGTTATTTGTGCCAATGACAAAACTCTCCATCTCCATCTCCAATCACACTTTGGAATATGTAACCATTATACGTCAAACTAATGCCTTCTAAACGGCTCCTTCGCACTCACAACGAACAGCAAGTCAGTTTTCGAACGATTCACTAGTAATACCCTTGGAACTTGCAGTCCACGTGCAGTTGCAATTACATAAAGATTTGAATGCTTGAATGGTTTTCAAACTATATATCGTATACTATATTATGCTGATAGAAGTGTATCGTTTACTACAATAACATATATGTTCTAGCTTGTATATAATCTTAATTGTTTCGTTCATATATTCTGTTATTTGGTTGGGTTTTTTTCCGACGTAGTCGATATAGTTTCGGTTTGTGCCCTTTGAATTTAGGCCACAAACCACAATTAATTCCTCTATCAGTTCTTTATAACCTTTTGCATCATTAAAAAAATTGCACTATGCACTTTTGTCAATTTTTTTGTGTGTGTAATGTATAGTCCTAGTCCAAATATATATCCAAAATTCAGAAGGATTGAAGCAATCACTTTTATAAATTTAGCCAATACACATCCATACCCCTATTGACAAGTCAAGAGATGTTCCGAAAACTAAATATCACCTTTTTGCATTTGGCCTAATCACTCAATCCATATCAAAATTAGTAAAAATACAACGTCCAAAAATTTATTTGACCTCTCTTCTTTCATTTCCACCCAAAAAGATTTAAGAAATGAGTGAGGAAACGGAAGAAAAAAAAATAAGGAAAAATACACTCTAATTAAAAGTAAACTATATTCGTGGACAACGAAAAGCGGGGTCATTAATTGTGGTCTTGGGTCTTTAAGGACGCTTAACTATGGCAACAGAATACGCATGCTCGAAAATCATTTCTGTGATTGGACAAAATGCTGTCATGGTGGGTGATTTGGTTGTGTTTGAAAAAAACGTCTCGTTAATTATATCGTGATAGAAAGCAAGTGAAAAACTATAAATATTTGAACTAGATCTTACAAAGATATATTTTTATTAAATAATTGTTTCTCCAATAGCTCTTTGCATCCATGACAGCTGTTTATTCGGGACAATTATATAATTTTTAATGTAAACTTTGTTGTACGAACATACATGACTTTTAGAACGCACCTACGCATGTGAGATTTCCGCGGGGTTTTGGTGAATGTAAACAGAAAGATACGTCATTGTGCTTCTGAAGGTTATCGAAATGATAGTTTTAAACATATACTCAAATTTAAATACGTCGGATAACTTTTTTAAAGATAGTTCTTGTTTAATTTCTTTTCACTTTTAATTGTCTTGAATATTTCAGACGTCGACATGTCCACCCAAGACCCCCGATGGATTGGTGCATGGTGGCTTGGGTTCTTTGTGTTTGGATTTATAGCCTTGATTTTTTCCTTTCCACTTCTTTGTTTTCCAAGATATCTCACAGAAAAAATTAAAAAGAAAGAAAAAGAAGAGGAAAACCTTGTAATGAAACCTGAAATTCAGAATGGTCTGAAAGTTGAGTCGTTGAAAGAGGCTTCTAAAATGGAGATTTTTAAAGGTTTGTACTGACCGATCTGATGTTAGATTAAGATTCTGGTTTAATATTTATAATGAGCCGTAATTAAATGTACCTTTTTAGGGTTCTAGGATTTAAAGCAATTGTTAATTATTTTATATATTCTTGACAACTTTTGTAAAGAAACTTGTTCAAAAGGTTAATTTTAGTTTTTGATCTTGTTTATAGTTTGGTTTTGATTTTGAACATTCCAGTTTTGTGGGTCAAATAAAGTCTTCCGAAAAATTGTTTTCTGGAAATGATTATAGAATACTACAATTCAAAAGCATCCATTTCTATGTGAACATCATGCCATGAGAATTTTAGAATATCAAATATCAAAATCTAGAAAAAAATTCTTCACGAAAAGAATTTAAAAAAACACAAATGTTCATGATGTTTTAGAAGCAAAATCATAAACAGAAAATTCGTTAACAGTTTCCCCCCAGTAATATCTTAAATTGCATTGATTTAATCGCAATAATAACACGAGTAAGTGCTTTGGATAGTTACTAACATTTACTTTAAAAAAATATGATGACGTCCAAAATATATCAACGACGCATGGCCTTTAGGCATTCCTTTAAAATATTTTGTAGAAATAGATCTCAAGTTTTTGAAGTTTGATATTTTATTATGTTTTTTTTACAATTTTTTTTCAGAAAGATCAGCTTCATATATCAGAGTGTTGAAAAGCCCTGTGTATTTGTTTTTATTAGCAGCTTTTGTATTGCATATATCGTCTGTGCTTGGTCCAGTTGCCTTTAAGACAAAGTATATCGTAGCTCAATTCGGACTCCCTCTATGGAAAGCAAATTTAATTATATGTAAGTAGCTTATGTTAACTGATTTTTCCTTTTTCATTGTGTTGTTGATGGAGTTTTGTGGTGTTATAGTAATCCAATATAATGTTATAGCTGTTTTTGTACTGTTTTGTTGTTGTTGTTTATCGATCGACATTTTTGACTTATTTCTTAACTATATTAAACTTCGGTCTTCGTCCTCGATCCATTATGATATATATATAATATACTAGTCAACAACAGAAACGATACAAGACGTTTTTTCAAATTAAAAATGAAGTTTTCCATTTATAGGACCAATAATGAAGGTAGTAGTAATACCTTATAACCATGGAAATAAAAGTTTAAAAATTATTGTATATTGCTTTCATGACGTCATTTGGCGAAATTTATTTTTTGGACAAAATTTACATAAAACGACAATTTAAAAATAGAAGTTCCAAATAATGATGACAACCTCTCATTCAAGGGTACAGACAATGTTTGCTATCAATTCTGTCTTAAAAATCATGAATTTCTTCGTTTATGTGTAAATCAAAGTTTGGCCCCACATGAAATCGTTAAAATGTATACATTATCAATTCATTTAACATAGACAGTAATGTGAAAATTGAAAAATTGAAAAAAAACGATTACAATCTTAAAACTAATCCGCACGGTCCAAAATTTACAGTGTGTTGTTTACATATCTAAAGTATAGATTGGCGACGAAAACATTTTTGCATTTTTTTAAATTTAAAAAAAAACACTTTTTTTTCCAAAAATTTATAAAAACGATATGTCAACCTATTAGTTATAACATGAACATAACTTGTTTAGCATATAGAATATTTTTAGACAAATTTGAAAGTTCATTTAGTATTTAGAAAATTATTATGTGTCGATGTTTTATCCAACTTTCCGCAAACATTATTTGCACCCTATTATCGTGTACACAGAATTTAGCTACTTTCCGACAGGTTTTGATATTCATTATCATATGTGCATACATTGCAAATGAAAGCTTTTTAAAAAGGTGTATATCATTTTTATTTATATTTAACACTTTTTGATAAATTTTATCCCAAAGTCGTGTATCGTTTATTTTGCTGACTAGTATATAATCCGAACAGGTCTATATTTAACGTATTGACCTCGTCACGATCCATATTGAAAAATATTTACCACCGGATTCTGAAAAAAGAGATCGCATAACGATCTTGATATCGATAGTATGTGCCGTGTTTTATTTTATTCCATGTTCACCAAAAGGGTCATCTTGTGTATGTTAAAAATGAACAAAAGACACAAGGCTTGAGCCCTGGTAACAACGAACCCACGACACATCTATGCAGTGCCACGCCATGAAATGTGGTTAAATTGCGGGTCAACTGTGATCGTCGTACGACAGTCGAACGACAGGCGCGCGATATTTTGCTCTGCGATTTTTTATCGTGTTACTGTCTTGCGGCTGTCGTGAGAGTGTCTTACCACAGTCGTGTGACTGTTGTGCGATAAACAAATTGTCGTGGGTACCAAATTAAAATAAACAATTTTAAGCTGGAGTCAAACATTCCCGATTTTTACTGCCGTCCTTGACAGAACCGTTCCCGATTAAAATTTGTCAGAAGTCTGATCAGGATCCTGTGAATCGTGGATGGAAATTTAAACTTTAATTAAAATTTGTAATACAAATAATTTAATCACGACAACAATCAGATATTGTTCAGAAAGCGTCGATATTAAACCGTTTCGAAGCGAATTTATCCCGATAATCCCGCTACTTATTCAATTTGCATCTTTCGCCTGGTAAAGTTCGACCGAGTCTGTCACGACTGTCGGAACGTAATCATATCACGGTCTGCTCTATCGCATTGCAAACGGATTTATCTAGTCTCAGTCGTATTGTTTTCTGTATTTGTCGGGGCTCTGACGTGGGTATCATTGACGTATTTCGTATTGATAACGGGACTGTACCTGAACGGTTTCGGCAAAAACGGTTCGCAATCGGCAAGATCTTGATGCAATCTAAACTCAATCCGCAGAACAAATCAGCAATGAAAAAATACTCCAGATGATTCCCGTTCCACAGGACACCGTCCAGAATACACAGAACATTGTTAGGATTTTGGTCCGATACATCAGAATCTGTCACGACATAGGCAGGATTGTAATCCGAATAGACGAAATCAGCTGAGTTTCCCCGAATGTTACGGGACGCACCTAACTGTCGGGGTGCTTCGCCGAACTATTCGGACCCCTTCCGACCCGTAGGGATATATTACGAACTTAAACCTCTGTGTTCAGACAATGGTAGGATATTCCAGATAATTGAGGATACCAATCCGACTTTTTCACTTTTCGTGTCGTACCGCTGATTGATCTCAAACGGGAGCAATAATCGGCAATGTGTGAAACCCGCATTAGATTAAACAATCCTGCGACTGTTGCACGACTGCCGTACCACAATCTCACAACTTTCGCAGGACACTCGTGATACAGTCACACGATTGTCTCACGAATACCAAATTTCGTACGATGCTTCCACAAAATTGATTGTCTGTTGTACGACAATGGTACGTTCGTCATGCAACATTGTTTCCTTTTATATAAAGGAATGCAACTCGGAGGAATGAATGTTTGGAAAAACATACCATGTGCCGTTTAAGAGAATGACTATTCCACCAGATACTTGGCTCTACTGCATAGGCGCCTTGCCGGACTCCAACAAGAGCAAAATATGGTCCTGTTAGCGTTGATGCGAGCCTTGAACAGTATAAGAACCAGCGAAGCGTCCGACGTTGGCGGGTTAGGTCATGGACCGAACGGCGCCTGATGTTTTGGCAGTATCGTACACTGATGCAATATTAAAAGCAAATGGCACATGGCACGTAATAAATCGGGCCTTTTTTATATACTCCTAGTTGGGAGTCAAACGCGCGATTGACTAACGACTGTTGTGCAACAGTCGTACGACAATGGCACGACAATGACACGACAGCAACTCGCGCATCCAATGACATGAAAAACCTGAAAATAGGTCCAAACAACTCATGATTGTCGTATGACTGTATGACTGTTGCTGGACTGTCGCACAACCGACAAGCCCATGACCGTACATTTACAAATTGTTTTTTTCTGTTGTGTACCCATCGTTGAACTATCATGGACAAGTATCTTATGTGATCACTCGACATATTTGTTTGACATGACAGTGCCACGATAACTATTTAATAGATCTTCCACGACAAAAAATCGTACGATCTGCTGTGACCGGCGCTTTAGTATTAAGTATGCCTTTCTCGTGTTTCATCTACATAGTACTCATCAGTGGAACTAAAATAAAAACATATGAAAGCCAAATCCAAAATGAAGTTGAAGAGCATTTACAAGAGAAAAATAAAAAAAAATTGTGGAAAATGCGACCAGGACAATCAGTCCATCGATATCACTAATTTAATTTTATAAATGTGTAATACATGTGCATGTACTTTTTGCTTTAAGCTTTCAACCTGTTTTATGCCACGGGAAAAGAGAATTAAAGATATGTTGCTTATGTTGTACCCCAACAGTAATGTTTTGTGCAGACATGTCCAGTATATGAATAAAATAGTTGTTTTTAATTTTGTGCGTTTGAAGATGATAACTCTTACATGTATGTCTGATGTTTTTACAGCCGCTGTCACGGTAGCAACAGTTGCTATTGGTGCTTTCTTCGGTGGATACATAACAAAGAAGTTTAAATTATCACCACGGATGTCTGTTGTGGTAATTCTGATACTTCATACAGGCCAGATATTTTTCGGAGGTGGAGTTATATTTGTGGGATGTGATCAACCTCAAATTATTGGTCCTAATATGTATGTAGTTTAACAATATACAACACAATTTAACAAAATTGATTCTAACACAATTAACTAGAAAAGAGGGACGAAAGATACCAAAGGGACAGTCAAACTCATAAATCTAAAACAAACTGACAACGCCATGGCTAAAGATAAAAAAAAAAAAAGACAAACAGAAAAATAATAGTACACATGACACCACATAGAAAACTAAAGAATAAACAACACGAACCCCACCAAAAACAAGGGGTGATCTCAGGTGCTCCGGAAGGGTAAGCAGATAGAACATTATCGCTATGTTTTACCATTGTGCTAAATTGATAACCTTTGAAAATACCAATATTCAAAGGAGAAAAAATTATACGTCGATTATACTCAATTTACTGAGATTTATAAACAACATCGCCGTAAAAATTAGGATGCAATATCTCGTTTTTTAAAAGATACAACCAAACTTCCTAATCCAATCTGGATATACATTGTACACATGGAAAAAAGTATTGCAACACCTTGATTTTTTTAAACTTGAAATATCAGCCTCTTATTTTGGATGGAAAATGATAAAATATCTGTAAAATAATATTGAAACGTAGTTTATGATAACATTGGCATTCAAAGGAACAAAAAATATATGAAAACAATGTTTTATCTAACCAAAATTTTTATAACAAAATAAAGTGTTTTTTTGTACAAAAAAATACATTTTACAACTTTTACTGTAGTCGACCTTTACAATGTCAGACATTTGTTGCTAAGGTAGCAGCAACCATTCCTGACGAAGAGTAATGTTTATTTCATGACGTGTTTGAACTGGGTTGTCCTTTCGTGCAATTTACACCCATTAGTGTCCCATATATGCTCGATATGGTCGGGCTACGATCGGGCCAAGGAAGGTAAACCGAATTTAATTGGAACAATGAATCTTCCTCCACGATGCTAATTTCCAAATTTGGCGGGCTCTGCACTATATTGGATATGGGCAACACAATTGCCCGTTCGTAGGCAAAGATCCCCGAAATGGTTTATCGCACAATAACCAGGAGCGATGAGCCGATCTCGAACAGTTCTTGTTTAAAGGCTCGTGTATGGTCATCACTCTCTTTTAAGGATTGTATTGATTGCAATGTATTTCCTTCTGACCAACATTCATTATGCTTGATTTTTCCTAGCAGATGTTAGAGGTTGTCTTCTTGATCTCTTAACATCGTTTATTGCCTGGTCAATTTATTCACAACATGACTTATAGTGGAATGATGATGACCAACAATACGTGCAATTGTCACAGCTACAAACCTGCTTCTCTCATGCTGATTATCTGTCATCTTGCTGCAGTTATGAGTTGTGGATGACCAAATACTAGTCATTTCATTACATTTCATTATTAAGGATGAACACGAATGCGGCCACTTTCGTTTTACACGAAAACCGTCTAAAATTTAACTAAAATGCTAGAATTGTGAAGATTTCAGTATGACTTATTGGTGCACATACCCGATATATGTGCATTGTTATGTCAAAAACAGCCCATATTTATGTAGCAGAAGCATTCTACTGTGTAATAAATAACTAAAAGTTTACATTTTAACAACTTTGTAAAACTGCTTTATTTTGGGGCCAAAAAGGGGTCTTACTGGACCTACTCCTTTAAAGTTATTCCTATATTATTTTTGGTTTTAGTATTTCTTCGGACAAGGGATACATGTATTTACGAGCGGTAATTAAATGAGAAGACAACCTTACTTCAAATTCAGAAAATTTTAATAGTGTATCACATTTAACAAACATTTCAATGTTTTTTTTGTTTCCAGGCCACATTCCATTCCGATAAATATGACTGACGACTGTCATTGTGATCCTAATGATTATTTTCCAGTGTGTGGTTCCGATGGTAGAAACTTTCACTCTCCTTGCTATGCTGGGTGCAAAGAGGTGGTTAGAAATGGAAGGGTAAGTAACTGCTTATTCACAATTGGTGCAAAGAGGTGGTTAGAAATGGAAAGGTAAGTAACTGCTTATTCACAATTGTTGCAAAAAGGCGGGAAAATTAGTATTTTAGACATTTCGAATCGTGACAAATCAAACTTTATGATGAATGTTAAAGATCAAATATCGCGTATTTTATCCGTGTTTACTGGAGCGGTTGTTACATTGACGGAGAGATGTAAATAACTCTGCGTTCGTTCTTTAATTCATACGTCAATACATCACTTAGTTTGTTTTTTTCATCAGCGCTATGTTTATTCTCCATTGAGTGCGTCCTAAACACTGGGACTCCCATCTTCTGCGCAAGTTTGATTTTCATTTGTGTTACACATGACCAAATTTTAAATTGTTAACATAAGTTGCATTGTCTATTTAAGTCAATACTTATATAATATGAATAAACATTTGGAAGTCTATGATTTGGTCTATTAAATTAACTATTCGGATAAGGAATTGCACAAAATTAAAAGCAAGGTCTAATTATCATCATCTTTTTAACATGGTTGGTTGTGAGTTAATTTAATAAGATACGCATTGATCTTCCTTTAAAACTCAATTCTCTAGATAGTGGAAAACATTAGAGTAAAACAAAAGACAACTAGAACTACTACATATGTTTCTCTCAAATGGCAATCAAATAAAATGTGAAAGAATCATACTAGTTTAGATGTAAACATTACCTCTTTTCATCTTCAATAATACAACCTGCACGTATCAAAATGAAACATAATATATATAGGGAGATGTGGCGTGAGTGCCAATGAGAGAACTCTCCATCCAAATAACAATTTATAAAAGTAAACCATCATAGGTCAATGTACGGCCTTCAACACGGAGCCTTGGCTCACACCGAACAAAAAGCTATAAAGGGCCCCAAAATTGCTACTAAAACCGTTCAAACGGGAAAACCAACGATCTAATCTATATAAAAAACGAGACACGAGAAACACGTATAAATTATATAAACAAATGACAACTACTGTACATCAGATTCCTATATATAAAATAAATAATTAAACCATATGGTATATTTTCAAATTATGATAAAACTATGTTTTGAAGATATTTTTTTTTAATTCAAGTAATCTTGATTTGCAGATGTATGCAAATTGCACAGTCATTCCCGATGGACAGGCGTCAGCTGGACTTTGTCCGTTCGAATGCAATACACTAATTCCTTATCTTCTACTAAATGTTCTTGGCTATGCCAGTGGCTCACTGAAAATAATGCCTATGTTTCTGGCAACTATTCGGTAAGTGATGTTGATTTTATTTCCTGTGAAATGCTTAATGCATAATTAGGACGAGAACATGTCATTGTTATATTGATATGAAACTTGTTATATGCCACATCATTACGGTGATCCGCATCTTTAACAGGCTAGTTCACAGTAAAAAAAAAAGCCATAAAAAAATATTAATTACCTGCAGTGGGAAACATGTCATGCAATTGGGTATGCAAGATAGGATGACTGAGATTTACAACAAGGAAATTTAAACTGCTACCAAATAATGAGATTATGTTGGATAGGGGTAGAAATATTGACTTGCTATATCGGTCACACGATCCCTCGGAAAGCTGTTGTGCAAATAGCAAAAGACTGAGTAAATTCAAAACAAGGATTTATTTACATAAATAAGGCCGTTAGTTTTCTCGTTTGAATTGTTTTACATTGTCTTATCGGGGCCTTTTATAGCTGACTATTAAGTATGGGCTTTGTTCATTGTTGAAGGCCGTACGGTGATCTATAGTTGTTGATGTTTGTGTCATATTGGTCTTTTGTGGATAGTTGTCTCATTGACAATCATACCACATCTTCTTTTTTATATTTTACTGTCTAAGCGGTAAAGTTCATGGAAGACAAAATTTCAATATCCGAATAGACCATATAAGTTTAGAAAAAAAGTTGCTCGCATAACAAATAAAACATTCAGTGTGCATCCCGATGTTTTATATTTCTCTGCATCTTCCTCGTAATATTATTAACAAAAGGATTTAAAGTTGTATGACACGTTTCATGTGACTAAAAGAAAACCACACCTTTCAAGTTAAAGATGACATGTAACTGTGACCAAGTAAAGGCAACAGTAGTATACAGCGGTTCGAAACTCATAAATCAATAGAAGAAAAAAAATCCGGGTTACAAACTAAAACTGAGGAAAACGTATTAAATATAAGAGGAGAACAATGACACAATATTACAATTTAAGGTAGCACAATACAAAGATTTTTTTACTTCCAATCACTAACCTTTGAAATACTGTAACTTTCTTATGAATGCATATAAAATAATAAAACAGGTATATATAGATAGATAAGAGATTAATCTTTTAAATGAATACAATATTTTTATTATGCGATAATTATGTAATCAATTATTATGTAATTAGTGGCAAAATCTGGGTAAGTTCACTTGAATGAATTTAGCTCTATCATCTCTTTAACTATGCAAAAAAAATTAACAAAATCTTAATCAACACATCATGGGCTTCAAAAGGGTGTCTCAGATTGTCTCTATGGTATTCCATTCTCTCATAAATCTCTAATTAGTATAAACTCCTAATCACATAAAAGAAGATAATGTTTAATTAGGCGTAAAAATTGTTCTATACATTCTATCTGAAATCTGAGACACCCTTTTGTAGATAATGGTCATACGAACAACATAGAATAAAATCAACCCTCTAGGGATACCTATGCAGAAGCTAATTTCATTTGAAAGTGGAAATTTGGTGAAAAATATTTTAGACACAGTTAACATTATAATTGGTTACATAATTGTTGCATAATACTAATATTGCATTAATTTGAAAGAGTAATCTGTTAGCTATCCAAATCTACCACTTTTATTAATTTCCAAGCATTATTAGGAAAGTTACAGCATTTTAAAACTTGGGAGTTGGAGTTATAAAATCTTTGTATTGTGCTACCTTAACACACACAGAAACGAACTAAGCATTAGCCAAAATCGGTTGAGAATAACAAATATAACTGCAAAACTAAATACATGAATTTGGGATTGAAAAGTACCGTGAAACATCTTATAGCAATGTGAATTCACACTCAAATATGAGAAGATACGAACGACACAACAGAAACACAACGTTAAAATGTAACACACACAGAAACGAACTATATTACAACAATGGCCATATTCCTGACTTGGTACTGGATATCTTTAAAGAAAAAAATGGTGGGTTAAACCTGGTTAAGTGGCATGCAAAACCTCCCGCTTTAATGACAATGTTAAATATAACATAAAAATGACAACATAACATTACAGGACTACAGTGTACACTACAAATGAGTAGGACAAAGAAACACACGAATAATAGCTAACAAAAGGCACCAGGTTTAAAATTCAATACGCCAGAAGTGCGTTTCGTCCACACCAGACTAACTAGTGACGCCCAGATACAAACGTACGAAAGCCAAAACAAGTACAAAGTTGAACAGGACTGAGGACCACTAGTTCAAAAAAGTTGTGCCCAATACGGCTACGATTTTCTGCTTGGGATAGGAACATCCTTATTATTTAGAATAATTTATACTAATACAAGGCTTTGCTCATTGTTGAAGGCCGTACGATTACCTATAATTGTTAATGTTTGTGTCATTTTGGTCTTTTGTGGATAGTTATCTTATTGGCAATCATACCACATCTTCTTTTTTATATACTCATGTAATCTATTTGAATTTTCTATTTTAGGAGCGTTGAAGATCGTGACAAATCAACAGCAGCAGGATTGAAATCAGTTGCTGCTTCTCTTTTAGGTATAAACACTTTTTTCAATGTACAACCATCAAAAATGAGAAAACCCATAGTTTAAAAAAGCACCGACATGACAAAATGAAAAACAATCAAACAAGAAAACTGAAGAGTTGATTTAAAAACAAACTAAAAAAAACAATAAACAGGCACAGGATTAATTTTGCAGAATTCTGTGGATTCATTATTATTCTTTATTATTTTCTGAGGAACAAGTGAACCATGAATTCAAATGTTCCACGAATATCATATTTTAAACAATTGATACACACGAAATTAAATGAATCTACAGTAATAAGGAATGACACGGACAGTCTGATGTTAAGCAATAATCGAAGATCTACAGGATGTAGGCTCCTAAGTTATCATATTATAAGTGTGTGTCTGCTGACCCTATTGGATTATGTTAACATCTGTAACGAAAAATTCTCCGTACCGATAACGATAATGTTAAAAAAATCTTACTACAATCTTAAATCAAAGGATAAAAAATTACTATGATCTAAAAACAAAATCAACTTTTATATTACGATTGTTTGTATCAGTATTGAATATTTGAATATGCAGCTCACAGAAAGAAAGAAATGAACCACAATGATTGATGTCTTTTTTCTTCTGTTATTCATAATAACCCTTTGAAAATTCGTCCAAAGTTCTATTATGTAATTGCCTTCATTCGGAATTAAGAATGCCCAGTTCAAGACGAGAATATAGTTTGAATGGTAATTTAAGCAATTGATAATGCATGTGAGGATTTGTATTACATTTAAATGGATTGCACTTCTTGTATTTGCAGTTTTATTTTACAATGAGGTTAACATACATTTTTTTCTAAATATTTTAGCATTCATTCCTGCACCAATTGTGTTTGGAAAGATGATAGACACGTCTTGCATCCTATGGAATTCTGATAGCAGTCGGAAGGGATCATGCTCGTTATACAACATAGCAGAACTTCGAATTGGTATGTTTGGAACTGTTCTGATTTACAAAGCAGCTGCACTTATCTTTATGCTACTGGCTTTATGGAAAGTTTGGGCCATAAAAGATTGGGAGGAACTCAGGAAAAAGAAAACAGATCATATGAAAATAAATGGCGATGCAGAGAAAGCTGTCAGTATGGACGATAAATAATATGTGTTTTATTGGTGTAAATAGCATTAATTAAATCGATTGTTTCTACGAAACATCTTTTTATCGGGAATTAAAATATAGATATTTATCAGACATAAAACTTATGCCTGCGTCACACATTGGTGTATATACCGGCGTACACCAGATGTGCAACGTCTGTATACGTTAGTTACACGCCAGCGAAACGCTAAGTAATCGTTAAACGCGTGTTGCATAAGTTTTAAGAACGTCGAAATTCAAAGGTATACGCTAGGTGAACGCTATAACTCCAGAATGAAATATAAGTTCTGAAACATTTTCCGGAACATCTGAGACCCAAAATGCTTTTGGTTTTTGGTTTTGTTGTTCATGTTACTTAATTTTTATTTTTTGGTGTGGTGTCTTGTACATGTAAGACTTTTTTTTATTTCATCATTATTTTTTTAGCCATCTTTTTTTTCTTTCTAATTACACTTGTTGGTTGTCCAAATAATATCGCCAGTCTCTTTTTAAGAAAAGTCACATAGTCAGTGTCACCAATGCATAATTACTTACTTTGAGATTCTTTAATATATCAATTATCAAAGGAAATAAAATTAAGAAGAAAGATGAGAATGTGTAAAAGATACGACAACCCGTACAAAGAGCAGAACACAACAGAAGGCCTATACTATCAATACAGCAAGCAAGTCCCGAACACGCAGGCAGGCTTCAACTGGTAAATAAACAGAATGTGTACTAGTTCAGTGAAATTAGACGTCACACAAATCTCCAAAGTATATAAATGAAGTAAAATTTAAAAAAAAAACCATCCATGACTCACAAAAGCCAGGGCCTCCTGATTTAGGATAGGCGTAAAAATTCTGCGGGGTTAAAAATGTTAAGTGAGATTTCAACCTACCTCATAGATGTAGCTCTAGCTAGCCAATTTATAATGAACAAACACACAGCGAAACGCACAGTAAAACTCATACCAAAAAAAGGTCCGAGTCCGATGTCAAAATAGGTAATATAAGAAACTGAGCAAAATGAAAATAAAACATAAATTAACAAAGCAATTCTCGCACTGTCTGCCATGCAAGCTACAGATCTCAATTAAATTATTGAAGATTATGCATATGTCTTCATCATTTCAAAATTAAGCACAATCCCTCCTTTAAGACTCAACTGCAAGAAGTTGTGAAATTAGAGCGTGTCCAGACTAAAGATGGAACTAGGATCAAGATGTGTACCCGAAAGCGTATTAAAGCACCTATTGAATTGAATCGATAAAACATTTAAAAGTACAGAAAGTGGAAAGGGATTAATATAAGTTGCAAAACTTGTTTTCCAATCCACTATGAATTAA
Source organism: Mytilus trossulus (assembly GCF_036588685.1). Classification (NCBI taxonomy): domain Eukaryota; kingdom Metazoa; phylum Mollusca; class Bivalvia; order Mytilida; family Mytilidae; genus Mytilus; species Mytilus trossulus. The sequence goes on along the minus strand of NC_086373.1, from coordinate 27,693,437 downwards.
TATGTTTAAAATATATAAAAAAAAAAAGCATTAACGTGAGTGAAACATCATCCAGTCAACTTTCATATGTTTGTTTATCGGAACTCTGATTTATTACTTATAGATTCAAGTATATGGAAGTTGTTGATGTCATGCTTTATGCATATTTCCATATTGTTTCAATCCATTCTCTATAACAATATAAACCAAGTAGCACGAGTCTCATGACGAAGCTTAAAACTATACTCACTACATAATAATACGTTTGAAAAAAGTCCAAGCTGTCACGACCTCTGCAGAGAAAAGTGACACGAGTTTCATGACGATGCATAAAACATTACTCAATGATGGAATAAATATAAAAATGTGGTATGATTGCTAATGAGACAACTCTCCACATGAGAACCTGTTTTTAGAACTGACTTAACCTCTCACTTGTATGACAGTCGTATAAAACTCCATAATATTTACAAAACAAACAAACTTTACAGGTAAAACTGTTAAAATAGGGTACAGTTGTCAACGTTGTGATGTAATCATAATTATTAAAATATATATATTTATATATATTAAAACAAAACAACAAAAAAAGACATTTCATGTAGACAAAGCAATGAGTTACACGACGAAGCATGAAACAATATCAACTGCATAAGTTAACGTACTTGCAAAACTAAATATAAAATGGATAAGGAATGATTTGTTCTTGACACTAAACATTGCATTAGGAATTACATTTTACTATGAGGGTCGGTTGAATGAGTTGGTTGTCCGTTATGGAATATCCGTTATACAGGTAACTACAATCCCGTTCCCTTTTCACGAATGTTACCTACCGAATTAGACTATTTACCGGCTTTATAATAACATGAGCAATACGACGGGTGCCTGATGTGGTGCAGCTCCTAAAATCACCCCCCCCCCCCCCCCCCCCCGTTTTGTGTTTTGTTGTTGGACCCCTATTTTGACATTTTTTTTCCCGCATCGTTGTCAATATAATTAAATTATGCGACTGTCGTTCAAGAGATAGATTACGCTCTATAAACCCAGGTTCAATCCACCATTTTTGCCTGTTCCAAGTCAGAAATATGACAGTTGTTGTCCATTCGATTGATGTGTGTTTATCATCTGATTCTGCCATTTGATTAGGGACCCTCCGTTTTGAATTTTCCTCGGAGTTCAGTATTTTTGAAATTTTAATCTGTATGCAAGCATATATAGTATATGTCTATATATAATAGAATTATATGCCTATGAGAATAATAGCTTCCAGCAGTACTACCGAACAAATAAGTAGATATCAATTCCTGTATACTTAAAAAAAACTCTTTAAAGGGAAACGAACATGTTCCAACTCTGGTCGGGGATGAGGTAAATAATCAAATTCACTCTAACATTATGATGTTGGTTTTCTGGGCGCTTCATTTAAATATATACATGTATGTACCCAAGAGTGTCTGGTGCAAAGAATACATATATCATTCAAAAATGAATTATTTGTTTCCACAATTTATCAAGACCGGTAAACTAGTGGTAACCATAGTACACAGACCCAGAATTAAAGAGGTAAATATTATGATTTCGATATACCCGATACTGTTGACTATTGTCTAGACATAAATATCTGAAAATAGCAAATTACAATAGATAAACGGATTAAACCTTACTTGTCAATACATGATCAATCGCTTTTTATCTGTGGTCGAATTTTGAAGTACCTTCTTTAGAAAGATAAAATTTATAAATGATCTAAAAATAATTTAATCTCAAGGTCGCATAATTCATATTGACATTGTGCATGTTGTGATAACAGTATTCTGCAATTCAGATAGGATCGAGCAATGACTTGTGTATACATTTTCGTATTGCTTCTTTCTTGTGGAGCAGTTACGTGGAAATGATTTGAATATTTCAACTACATTAAAGGAACTTTCAAGACAAAAGAGGTCTTCATATAAAAAACTGGGTTGTGCAGATAAAATCAATTCAAAGGGTATGTCATTGATAAACAAAGGAATACAAATGATTGACCCTACCATTATTATACCTGGTCGTTTTATGAAGCTTTAGAGGATTTGTATAATTCTCCACGTAAACATACCATGGATGTTACAATCAAAGAGCTGACAAAATACAACACGGATGCAGTGAAATTTTTCAATGACAAAAGTGAATTTGAAGCAAAATATATATACCTATATACAACGAAAATACTTTATAACGATTTGAATACACGTTTGCGAAACCATGATTGTACATACAAATCGCTTGACGACACAGACAGACATCTAGATCCGTTTGCAGCTGTCTTGTGGAGCGCTCTTTATTATTGGCCAGCTCTGAAGATGGAAACAGGACCAACTTATCGAGGAGTCGACATGCAGGCATCCGATATTAACAAGTACAATAAAGGATTTAAATTTGTGTGGAATCAATTTGTCTCCTCATCAAGAAGTCGACCTTTTAGTAAAAACGTTATATTTACTATAAACAATAATAGAGCCTCAATATTAAATCCGAGACGAATTAAAAAATATTCCTGGAAAGAAGCAATTGACGAAGCGTTGTATTGTCCTGGGGTACAATTTCGAGTTTTGAAGAAAACATATGATACTTCTAACAATGTTTATGAAATATACTTAGAAATATCTCCAAGAGTCCAACTAGCTCTGGTGAGAAGTTATCAATGTCTGTCGTCTTTGTCAACATAATAAGCTTTTTTCATTTAACATTATTTTTTATAAATCTTAATCAAAGACGTCTTGTGTAAACATGACAACATTCGCTTGTGATATAATATGTAAATATTTTTTTGATACACCCGTAAATCTCATGTTCCCTAATTTTCACTAATTCGAAAGTTAGTATTGTCTTTTATCCTTATTCATTTCACTGGATTTTTTTTATAAATCTGTTAAAAAAAAAATAACTAAAAGACTTCTTATGTGAACAGAATATTCGCGTGTGACAAATGCAACTATTTTGTTATATATGAGTATTTGAAATATACAGATATCGTCACGACTTTCTGTGTATATACTCATATAGACCTGGCAACTTATATTTGTTCCTCCTGACAGAAGTTCCAATGTAAACTATGTTATTAATATTGTCAGAATATATTCCTGTTGAAACAAATTTCTATACGATTTATTCTGTTAGGAACATATACAGTAATATTTATTTCGGTGGAAATAATATCCCAGAATTTCTTTTCCTTTTGGAACTTATATTATGAAGGAACTTCTATGCCGTATGGTCCGGTAATTTGACACGATTTACGTCGGAAAGGTGTCACATAGATATAGAGTTACTAAAAATGAAATTTTGACTTATTTAACCATAAAGTAGATATGTTTACATGATAAATTTAAAAGAATGAATATTATTAAAAAGTAAGAAATATAGCAAAATAATTCTAACATGGTCGTTTTCAATGTGTCCATGAGAAACGCAATATGTCGACTTTGGAAAAATTATTTTTGTTTCTGAAATAATAATTCAAACAGAAAGAAGCCAGAACAAAATCCATGCCCCAAACGAAACTGCTTTCACTTATGGACGAATATCGGCAGTATAAAGGCGAATTCTTTTGACGCTTTGCTAAAGCAATAGATGCACCAAGATTTATACAATATATAAAAGAGCATTCACATAGAAAGATGTGCCGTTTTTTTGTGCAGAGAAAGAGCTGTTTATTCGAAAAATACCTATATGGTCTAAATACTTGTATGGTCCGGACCATTAATAACCAAACGAGTGGTCATGGCCATACGCGTAGTGTCCAAATAATCATATGGTATGGAACGCCATGACTGCATTATGTTAATGATCAGCATTATATGCAGTGCTCACATCATTATATGCAGTGCTCACACCATTATATGCAGTGCTCACAACATTATATTAAGTGCTCACAACATTGTATTAAGTGCTCGCAGCATTAAATTAAGTGCTCACAACATTATACGCAGTGGTCCAAACATTATATGCAGTGGTCACAACATTATATGAAGTGGTCAAAACATTATATGAAGTGATCACACCATAATATGAAGTGCTCACAACATTATACGTTTTTTGTTGTATGATGAGATTGGTGTATGATGAGATCATTCGGTAAACTTCGTTTTTAGCGGAAATTACCGAATCCATAATCGGTAAATTACGGTAATGCCCAGCAAACAAATTTAAAAAGTTATTAAAGTCATGTTATCATAAGGCAGTATAAAATATTTAAAGCTGATTGAAATAAGTAAGGAAAAGATGAAACTAAGAGGTGAATGATTGAAGTAGTTCTCTTTGTCGTAAAAAATACGAATGGCAAAATGTAAGTTAAAAAATAAAAAGTTTATTTAATGAAATAAGGAAGGAAAATTTGTATGATATATTCCTCGAGTTCATTTCCTACTGAAGAACTTTAGTAAGGTGCCACGTTATAGTACTCATTTTTAAAAAGCTTAATTACCTTTAAAATAAAACAATCCGCTTTCGATAACACATAAGTGCCATATTACGCTAGCTTATATATGTCATGATAGAGTCATTTTTGGCATCGATTTTCAGAATTTGGCATTTTTACATGAATAAGTATCTAACAGAAATGGAAAATGCAGTTTAAAGCATTTCATTGTAGGTGTTTAACATAACTTTACATCAATTATTCCAATTTTTTTACAAGCTTTTTAGCACGCCAAGTAGTTTGTCTTCTAAATATGATCAGCAGTCTTATATAGAAATATAAACTTTCATAAGAAAAATTTACCCTTTCAAGACCCAGTTTAACATTTCATTCAAAGTTATTATCTCTTATGAAAACTGTGTTTGTGGGGATGAACAAAAAACGTTTACTATGTTTGTTCGTCAGTTTGCACGGTAAATATATATAAAAAAAGTGGTATGCTTGCCAATGAAACAATTTTCCAAAAGAGACAAAATGACATCACAGAAATTAACAACTAAACGGCCACAGTACGGCCTTCAACAATGAGAAAAGCTCATACCACATAGTCAGATATAGAAGACCCCGAAATGATAAACGTAAAACATTCTTGTGTATGTACAAACAAACGATCGAAAAACTAACATGTATATAACACATTAACAAACGACAACCACTGAAATAAAGGCTCCTCCTGACATTGGACAGCAATATATGTACAGAATGTTGCGGGTTTTAACATGTTAGCGGGATACCAACCCTCCCTCTAACCTGGGACAGTGGCGTAACAGAACAACATAAGAACGAACTATGAAAATCAGTTGTAAAAGGCTTAACTCATCAGATGGGTATAAATATAAATACATCTAACAAGAAAATAGAGTGGACGTGGGCGGGTACTTGTATATCACAACAACAAAAAGACACTATAAGTACTGATCTGAGAGTACTCGCAGTTATTGCCAGGTAGTTCAAAGCCACTAACAACTAATAAAAAACATGCATCAAAGTTTTGCATTTAGGTAAAGATTGAAACGAACTGTGAGTAAAAAAGAAAGATTTACTATTATTGGACAGTAACAATTGTCCATGAAAAAAGTCATTTTCAATGCTCTTCAACTTTGTACTTGTTTGGATTTATAAGTATTTTGATATGAGCGTCAGAGATGAGTCTTATGTAGACGAAACGAGCATCTGGCGTACTTAATTATAATCCTGGTACCTTTGATAACTACTTGACCAAAATTATTTCTGGTTAAGGTACATTAAGATACAAAATATAATCAACTACAAGTCAAAGAAGAATACTATCTTTTAGATCGCACTTCTTTGATAACAATGGACCTCGAAAAACGATTCAAATTTGTGTTTAGGTTCAGATGATAGCAACAACACATAAAAGAGGAATGACATTTGTTGCTGAGCACTTCTTTGATTTTATGTATAGCATAGTCCGAATTATATTCTTAAAGAGAATTTAAATTCACAAACTAGTTAGTTTGCACCAAAAATTGCTGTGACATGCCCTTTTAAAATATGATTGAAAATCGTAAATGTATAAGCAAAATTCTATTTGCAATTGCTGACCAACATTGATAAAAAAAAAAATGCAATGGAAAGTATACTTCTGAAAGATAGATGGTTCTCCTTGAAAAATACTGGGTCATAACATATCTTAATTACAATCCCGAGTAATCTGAATATATTTATTATTCAGAAATGCACAATAAATGTGTATAAATCTACATGTTTTAAAATACGACTGCAAAAAAAATGAAAAAAAAAATGGTCGTATGTTGCTATCATGTCGTCGTCGTATGGCTCAAACCGTTAAGAATTAGAGGCAAAAAAGAGGGAAAAACAAGGATTTCTTGGTTAATGGTCAATTAAAACAATTTAAAACCAGTGTAAGGAAGGTAATCCAAATATATTGAGGTAATCCAGACATGTTTGATTACCTCCCTTACACTGCTTTAAAATTATGTGGAAAGATTTTTTTTCCCATATCAGATTTCAGAAATTAAAAAGAAAAAACTGGGGGATAAATTATTCTTTTCTTGAAGTTGGGGTCAGTATGCAACAGCATAGTATATTGCACAAAACAACAAAAAAAGGAGGGAATGGGGCAATTCGCAATAGCGTAGTCGAAAGCAAAAAAATAAGTATAAAATTCAAATTATATAACCAATTTTAAGTTCTTTGACTACAGTTATTCTGTGTCAGAAACCTATTGTGTGTCAAATATTGAATTATATTCCAAATTCAGACCTGAATCAAGCGTGAATAGTGTGTTCATTTTTGTCCGAACGGTTCATGGTTGGACCTCTGCGGTCGTATCCAACTGCGTTCGGCGAAGCAACTTAATAAACACTCAAATAAATATACATATTAAGTTGTGAATATGGTGGAACTGATCCTCAAAATAAGTTTTAAATGCCCTGGTGTGGAATAAATTTGTGTTAAATTGGTTCATACTTCTTAATTTACTTAGTTCAATCAGTTTTAAATGTTGTATACTGTATTATTATAACATGACATTAATAACTTTTTAAATTTGTTTGCTGGGCATTACCGTAATTTACCAATTATGGATTCGGTAATTTCCGCTAAAAACGAAGTTTACCGAATGATCTCATCTTACATCAATCTCATCATTCATCAATCTCATCATACAACAAAAAACGTATAATGTTGTGAGCACTTCATATAATGTTGTGAACACTTCATATAATGTTGTGACCACTGCATATAATGTTTGGACCACTGCGTAAAATGTTGTGACCACTTAATAAAATGTAGTGAGCACTTAATATAATGTTGTTAGCACTTTATATAATGGTGTGAGCACTGCATATAATGGTGTGAGCACTGCATATAATGTTGTGAGCACTGCATATAATGTTATGAGCATTTAATATAATGTTGTGAGCACTTAATATAATGTTGCGAGCACTGCATATAATGATGTGAGCACAGCATATAATGGTGTGAGCACTGCATATAATGTTGTGAGCACTTAATATAATGTTGTGAGCACTTAATATAATGTTGTGAGCACTGCATATTATGGTGTGAGCACTGCATATAATGTTGTGAGCACTGAATATAATGCTGATCATTAAGGTTCATGTGGACCCTAGGGCTAAAATGGTCATATGTTCACCTCAAAATTTTCTCTGAGTACAGGCAAACCAGTGCATCTGGAAACGTTTTAAGGCATAGCATGCCCTAGATAAATAGAATTCAAATGCATTGTATGATTTAAAAAATTCATTACTTAACTGGATTTTGCCGTACACTTTTTTTCGTCTCTGCAGAAGATGATAAAATTAACACACAGTTGAGTTTACCTTGATATGATCCACTTAGGTACACAGTTTAAGTAACCAATTATTGTCAGGTATCTATTGTGTATCTAATGTTCATGTCAATTAAAAATGCTCACTTCAATTTTTACCTGTGGGGAAGTTCTCAAAACTGTTTCCCAACTTAGTCTATTTTGGCACCTTCTGGAGGAATGAAAAAAAGTGCACGGCAAAATCCAGGTAAGTTTTTATTTTTCTAAAACATAAAACATACTTAAAATTCATTTATCTAGGCCATGCTATGTCTGAATTTTTTTACAGATGCGCAGGTTTGTCTTTACTCAGAGTAAATTTTGAGGTGAAAATACGGCCATTTTAGCCATAGGGTCCACATGAACCTTAACATAAGGCAGTCGTTGCGTTCCATAATATGGTCCGGAACATATTTACATGTGGCGTCCATTTCATGTTCAAACTTTCTATAATTCGAAAGTTGGTCGCTTCTGTTCTTTTATTCTTCTTTTGCTTATTCCTGTTTCTCGGTATACCTGTTATTTTTTTATTTTTTTTTAGTGGAATTCGTATTGGTCATATTTTATTCAAACAGATTGTGATTATTAAACATGTGTGGCATTCTTTTAAACAGTTTCATCTACAGGAAAGGCTAAACTATTTCAGTGTGTTAAGGTTCATCATAACCTTTTGGCTAAAATGGCCGTATTTACACCCCAAATTTTACTCTGAGCACAGACTAACCTATACACCTGGAACAGTTTTGAGGGATGGCAGGAACTAGATATATAAATTTTAAATGCATTTTATGTTTCAGAAAATTATAAACTTTTCTAGATTTTGCTATCCATTTTTTTTCGTTCCTGCAGAAGGTGCAAAAATTAACTAAGTAGTGAAAACGATTGAGAAGCTCCCCTCATATAATCAATGTTGTGAGTAGTATTGATTTAAATGGACAATAGATGGACAATAGACTCCTGTAGACAATATAGGTGATTTAACAGGTTTAAACTGTGTAACTGAGTGGACCGTATCAAATGAAACTCGGGTGTTTGTTTATTTTGCTATCTTCTGCAGACTGGAAAAAAAATGCACATCAAAATGCAGGTAAGTTTTTAATTTCTGAAACGTAGACTTCATATAACTTTTATATATCTAGTTCCTGCCATGCCTTAAAACTTTCCCGGATGTACCAGTTTGTCTGTACTCATAGTAATTTTTGAGGCGTAAACACGGCCATATTTTTCAATTCCTTATGATGAACCTTAAGTGTCAATTTCAAGGGCTGATTTCCTTTGTCGGCGTGATTGATATTATCATGTGAAATGGTGCATCACAAACTAATATTCTGATATGTGGTGTATGCGTATGTCACGTAATTTCAAGTAGACGGAGCTAGAAGCTACGAAAATTTTGTGATTTAGTTTAAATTTTAACAAAAACTTCTGACTTGGAGCAGGTGCAAAAATGCAGCTGGATTAAATATGTTTTGTGAGATCTCAACCCTCTCTTATAACTCTAGCCAATGTAGAATAGAGAAACAATATGTAATACGCACAGAAAAACTAAGTTTAAAAGAGGTCCGAGTCCAATGTGAGGGTAGGTAGCAAAAGAAACTAAGAAAAATGACAATGCAACATAAATTAACACATCCAGACCTCAATTAAACCGATTGAAAGAATATTTCTTCATCATAGAGAAATCCAGTGCAATCCCTCCAATTAGGGGTGTAGTATCATACCGTCATAAAATATATGAGAAAAACATATCCCGTATCATGCCAACAACTGTTTATTTTCGAATGCAAAAATACTTTGAGTGAATCAAAATTTATACAAAAATATGCAATACTTAATGACTTGACAACAGTATCGTAACTATATCCTGTCTGAATAAGGTTGGTTAGCTTTCGTGGTGAATGCCGACATTTTTGTGCTTTGTTAAGGGTTATAATATAAAATATTGGATGTGAAATACCTGAACATATAAAATGTCTGCATTTTGATTTATATTCACGAATGATGTCCTTTCAACGATGGTAAAATTTAGTAAATATTTTGACTAGTTTGTGATATAGAAAACCCTTGTGTAGTTATTTTACGGTAATACAAAGATTTCGTTCGTTGAAATCCAAAACGTTGTAACATATACGACCCAATCGATCAAGTTGAGTTATATAAACATCATAAGATGATGACAAGGGAACGTCACCAATTAAAAATGAATAATTAACAATAAGAAATATGAATCATCTCTTTAATGATAAATTTGGATATAAAGCTTCCCGTTAAAGATATATATATATCAGAAAGGGCAGTGTTCATTGTTTGTATTAGCTTTATTTTAAGTCAATTCGGCAGGTTATGTCTCTTTAGTTTACATACATAAGTCGGCATTATTGTGAGCTAATATATCATATAATTATCTAAGCATTGGTATATAAAAAAAACAAAAATTGAAAGTAAATAAGCACAACAGTAGTTTATTGATGTTCAAACCCATCAATTCAAATAAAAAAAGAACATGAAGAAAGGTCAATAACAAAACTGAGAGAAATGCATTCTTTTCAAAAGGAACTGAAGCAGTTGTGTGGACATAGTAAGAGTCTTCTGCTTTGCATGCACCACCAGTCAAAAAACATTCAGCCAAGAATCACGATAGAGAATATGACACAATAGGTAAACAGAAGTAATGTATGTCAGGTGGGAAAGGTCTGCAACTATCATTTTAATTTTGAGATATATTTCATAACAAAGGTAGTACAGTACACTGTTATCAATCATATTGAAAAAATGCAGGTTGGATTTTTGTTTATCTGCATAAATTGTTCTCACGATATCAGCTATAAATAATTGTATTATTGGGTCATGTTAACCCATTAAAAAAGTAAAATAAACAATGTGGTTTTTTATTATCTTCAAAGATCCGTAAAGAGAGAGGGAGAGAGTTAAATAATGTGTATATAGTTTTTTAAATAATGTGGTATGAGTGCACAATTCATAAAAGTACCAATGATAGGTCAAAGTACGGTCTCCAACACGAAGCCTTGAATCATATCGAACAGCAAGCTATAAGGAACTCCAAAATGACTAGTTTAAAACCATTCAAACAGAAAAAACAATGGTATAATCTATATAAAAACGAGAAAATATAAACACTGATGATTATCATCACAAACGACAATTACTGAACATCAGATTCCTGACTTAGGACAGGTGCAAACAATTGCAGTGGATCGTAACGTTTTAAAAGGTACACAATTTCACCCTTATCTGAAACAATAGTGTAACATCACTTCATAGAAAGACACATTTTAAAATATCCATTGAAATGGCTTAACCCAATCAAAACTTATATTAACGCAAATGAAGTGGAGAGTTGTCCATGTTGTGCCATTGGCACTCATACTACATTTTTTTTTATACACACTGAACGAATAAATTAGATCTATGATACTATGTAAATATAAAATCAATAGAATAAGTAGGTGAATAATTAAAGTACCAGTATGTATGTCCATTTTGCTGTTTAATGTAGACTGCTAACAATACCATTTTCCTTTCTAACTTTTATTGTGTAGCAATGCGTATTCTGTTGATTAACTATTCGTCATGTTTCGTCTTAGAATTTTGTGGACCACTGTTATCTTCTTTATAGGAAATATCAGATAAAAACTTTGAATATAGATATAACTTTAATTGCAACAGAACTTACTAAGGCGCACAGTAACGTTATTTTCTCTTCCTTGTGACCAGAGATACAATATAACATTTTCAAATATAAACAAGTTTGCAGTTCGTATGCGGTTGATTTCTGTACGTGTTTTGCTACATACCTTTCATGTTGTTAATTATGTGTCATGTGCGTGTATTATCCCTTACATAATTTTTTATATAATATCTTCCAGTTTATAAAGTAAAATGGAGTAATGTTAAACATGTTATTTACACATTTTTCATGACTATTGTTTTTTAAAAAGTTCCTAGCTAGATGTATAAAATACCTTGAACTTTGGTGCTTCAACGATTTTTGTTTGTTTATTTTTACATTTACATGTATGAGTAAATTTAAATTTATATTTTTGAATTTTTCGAAAAACTAAGGCTTTTTCTACCTCAGGCATAGATTATCTTAGCTGTATTTGGCAAAACTTTTTGGAATTTTGGTCCTCAATGCTCTTCAACTTCGTACTTTGTTTAGCTTTCTTTTTTTTTTTACTTTTTTGGATTCGAGCGTCACTGATGTGTCTTTTGTAGACGAAACGCGCGTCTGACGTATAAACAAAATTTAGTCCTGATATCTATGATGAGTTTATTGTTTTATTCAAAATGGTTCATGCTTCCTAATGTATCTTGTTCCAATGAGTACGTGTTTAATCAAAGCTTATAATAGGTAACACGCAATCTCAGTTTATTTCCTTAAAACCATTGATTTTAAAATTGGTAGCAAGGTACATGTCCTCCTCAATGGCCTTGCGGTTAACACTGTTTCTTGTATATTAAATATCTTAAAATATCGATAACAAAACATTTTGCACTAAATAGTAAAAACACTAAAATATTGAACACCGAGGAAAATACCTATTCAAATGACGAAATCAAAAACTCAAACAATTCAAACTTGGTACAGGCATATTCCTATGTAAAAAGGATGAATTAAACTGATTTTGTAAGAAGCTAAACCTCTCACTGGTATAAAACTCCAATAACAATTCCACTATATTGAAAACAACGTGAAACAAGACAAACACACATAAAAGGTATAAATGTAAAAAAAAAAAAGGAATAGAGCAGTCAACATCGGGTTATCATCTTAATCTCTTAAAGAAAAGTGTATGTCAACAAAGAGAGAAAAAAAATCGTATAGACAAAAAACATCAGCAAAAAAAAAAATAAAAAAATAAAAAAATACCATCACACAATATTACAATGACGGCAAAAGTTTGTAATTGCCTTATTAGATATGTTCGTTTATTATTTACACATCAACCATTCAATGAGCATAAAACATACAATTAATGGCTGTGGAATGAAAATGCATGCGTTTGGAGACAATCAACCTGGCGGCTTTTCCTTATTTTTAATGTTTAATATTACTATGATATACAATAGAAAAGCTCAAGTAATTGTTCTTTATATATGTTTATTCAAATGTTTTTCTACTAGCAAACACAACTATATAATGTAAACCATATTGATCTTATCAAAACAACGGAGCATCATATCTTTTAAAATCCCTAACAGAACCTTACTGCTTATAAAATTACTAGGAAGCTTTTAAATCAAGTGTACTAATTTTAAAGTTTAAGTCATCCTTTCGAAAGTTTTATAGACGCCAACAATGGAGTTATTTGGCCGTTTCGGAATACAATTGACACATATATGTTCCAATTACGTAACCACAGATATGTCATCTGTTCCTCGATTGTGACATTACCAATGACAGTTGGCTTGTATGTCTTTTTTCGTTTTTTGTGGGTTTTTTTATTGGAATCGGTACCTGATGACTATTTTGAATATAATCCGTTTGTAAAGCACCCGTTGTATCTTCAGCCTTTTTAAACCAAGTATGGGATTCAATAATATATAATCGATATTATTCATTATCACACGTGCAAGTTTCAAAATTACACATTAAACCACTTGCAACATTCAATATTTTACAATAAACGGGTTCTGGTATTAAAATTATACATTAAAACACGTATGGATTTTAAATTAATTAAACGACGTTCGAATATCAGTTTGGTTAGAAAGTAGAAAATTCTCCCCTGAAAACGGATACAAAATGCACTTTAATATCTGATAGACAAGACGTTTTTTTTTTATTTGAAAACCTTGCCTTGCAACATATTACACTAATCTTTAACCATTTAAACCTAAAGACACCTTAAGCTTGCTGTTGTTGAATTTATGAAACATTTTCATTTTAGGGATCGATATATTTTCCTCTTGCAAAGATCTTGTTCTTGTTTTTATCACATATTTGTTACGAATACGTCGGGTTTTGCGTATTCAATAACCTCAAAATTGCCCGGTGCAAAAAAGAGTATATTGATATTGTGCCCTGATTCTAAATGGCGTGACGTCATTGCGTCCTGAACGACACGTTTGTAATAATGTTTAAGATTTTACCTTTTATCTTTCATTAAATTGTTATAAATTGACTTTTTTTCTCTTTTCTCCAGAACTTAAATATGTGATAAAAAGATTATAACAGGGCATGTTATAATCTATACATATTGAGCCAAACAAACTATATGTCCTATTTGGTTTGATGAGCTTATTAAAGTTTGAATTAGGTTAGGTTCCGCCCTCGTCATCAATGAATGGACGCCAATTGCCGATATGTGCATATAATGGTGTACAATTAATACCGTAAATGTTGGTATATATAGCCATAACAGGCTGTTAAAATTGGTTTATAAATTATGCATGGAGATGCGTCTACTGTCAAGTCATGTAAGTCCTTACTAAAAAGGAAATAAAAATCATAACACCAACAACAACACATTAATACTTAAATCACAAATATATTTTACAATGCTTTATTTTTTTTAATTGTTAAGGATACATGAAGCGTATTACAGATATTGAGCGTGCAATATATATTAACAAATCGAGTCAAAGTTCTAATGCAAGAAAAAATAACTGCCTATAACATATATAAGTACAAATTAAGCAATCAATATCTTCATTCTATCATAAGATTTTAAAAACAGACTCTGTAACAACTAAATTGAGCGGATGCACAACTGCTGTAACAGGTAACTAACTGCATTCCGACGTGAATAACACTACAGTTGCGCCGACATGAGGTATATTTATCTTCACATCCACACAAACACGGTCTACTCCTGTTCCAGAAACTACATCCAAGAGACGCTATCACCAAACAGGAAATCATTATGCATATCATCATTTGTCGAGCCATATTTCTTAAGGTTTTGTTAAACTGGAAAATAAAAATAACAAATAATGATAATGTTGTTTTTTTATCTGCGTATTAGTGATACAGAAGAAAAACAAATTCAACCTACATTATTTAATTGCAGAGGCTTTGGCTATTCCTTTTAGTCCTCTCTTCAGTTTTTTAATAAGTCTTTGATTTTCAAATATTTTAGCCTTGAGCGTCACTAAAGAGATATTGATTGTCGAAAAGGGCATCAGTTGCAAAAAAATGGTACTTTTCATGTAATTAAACATACAAAAATAAAAAAGCGTCAATGTTTATTTAGGTTGCATTTGTGGTATAAACAAGTTAAATAAATTGAAGCATCTGAGATTTCCCTCGACTTTGGTTGCGAGTTTGTAAAACTATAAACTTACGATTATCTATGATATAAGAACATCTGAATTATAATTCCTACTAAGGTTTTATACGAGTTATAACAAAATTCGTTTTAAACAATTAAGACGATCTCCTAACTTCGTTTCGATTAAAACTTAAATATCTAAATGACGTGGTGACTGCAAAAGTCTTTAAAAGTATAGTTTCAAGTCAATGTTAGTGTCGTTATAATTATATCGGGTAAAAAACATTTTGACAAACAAATTGTTATTGTTTGTGCTTTTTTTTCTTTCGACATGCACGTACGGTACTCTTTAGAAATATCAATTTTTTTAATGAATTCCAATTATCGTTCACAAATATGGAAAATCTTTAATTTTCTAAAAAAAAAATATATTTCCTTGGGTTTAGTTAAGAAAATGAAAAACGCGGGACTTGAAATTTATCCTTATAGTATAATGCAAATAATTAGGATAGTTTTTAGATTGTAAATTCGATGGTAGCTTTATATTTTTGGATCGTTGTAATAGATCGATCTACATTTAAACTACTTTTTGTCCTTCAGAGAAGAATTTACTAGTAAACGCAACGCAAAATTTGAAGTTAAAAATCCTGCACGTTACTACAAGTTCTGTTGGTAGGGTCATTTTATTTCATTTAAGATACAGATATTGTTTGCTTAACATCGCCACGAAAAATAACCTTTTTGCGTTGTTGCGGCGATAATAAATTATTAATCAATCAATTCTGAGGTAAGTTTTCAATGGAGACATCCGAATTTTGCGAGTAGAATCATGCTATCCGGTAACATTAGCACCCAACTGAAAAAACACACGGTAGTTCTAGCTAGGATATGTAAGTGTGATAGTCATAATGGTATGATGACTCTTGCGGTGGGAGAGTGTGACGAGATTGCTTCCCTTAGGAATTCTGGTAGATACTTAGTCAGCGGTTGAGTTAAGGGAGTACTTCTTTAGCTCAGTCAGTTTATGCGCTGCCTAGAAACACAGAGGTCCCGTGTTCGAGTCCCGGTGGAGACATGCGATTTTGCAAATAGAAGCATGCTCTCCGGTTACACACAGATAAACAAATAACATGTATCCTCATTTTACCTTTTTCTTTTTTTGTGTGTGTTTCAATCTATCACTGATATCGGTCTTACAGCAGTTTGCCTAGACAAGTTATGTGTGTATACATTTCGAGATTGCAAGTTAGTTTTAACGTAAGCACATCAGTGTTGTGTGATATCCTATGAAATATGCTCGTTAATGCTCGTTAATGTTCGACAGCTTGCCTGTTGTATCGACTATTACATTATTTGTTTGCACGTTTCACTGTGATGAATGTTTTTGCGTGTGTTTGTGTTGTATTTCTGTCACGTGGTGTTGTCATTTTAGTGATATTTTGTCTTAACATTGTCTTAAAACTAGAGGTTTCTCTAATCATAGAACCAGATTCAACCCACCATTTACCTTGAAATGTCCTGTAACAAGTCAGGAATATGACAGTTGTTGTTTCTATGTTATATGGTCGTTTGTTTTTGTTGCAATTCAGTGTTCTTGTTGTTCATCTTAAAGTTAATATATTTGACTCGGTTTTAGTTTGTAAACCCCATTCGTTTTCTCTATCGATTTTTTACTTTTGAACACTGGTATAATAATTTTGCCTTTTTTTTTGCTGACATTCTATTGAAAAGCTGAACTTGCTCCTAAAATACACAACTGAGGTAAATAGTAAATTGCCTTTTAAGAGATCCAACTGTTATTTTTTACAATGACAACTGAGAGCGAAGGTTTAGTTCTTCGTTCTCATTAATGGTCAAAACAATCGAAAGAATATTCGAATCATTTCAAAATATTCTGACAAAATCGTAAGTAATGCTGATTTAACAAAATTAAAATATGTTTTCTATACATTCTATTGAGGGTCATTCTGTTGTGATATTGTAATTTAGTAACACATTGTTTTTTTTTGCATTTCAGGTCCAATAGAGCAACGATCAGGATGTATTATTTCTTATTGTTTCTGTACCTTTTTGTTGTACACATTTTACATGGTAATGAATTTAATAAGTCTTCGTCATAAAACATAATTTCAAGACAAAAAAAGAGCTACATATCAAAGTTTGAGCTGTGCAGATAACATTAATTCAAACGGCATGTCTTTGATAAACAAAAGAATAGCAATGATTGATCCTATGATAAAGATTTCTGGCAGATTTTATGGATCTTTGAAAGATTTGTCCGACTCTCCTTGTCAAAATGCCCTGCATGTCAAAATTAACGAGTTGGGAAGGTACTCAAATGGTGTGAATGTACTTAGTCATTTCAAGGAAAGTACACAACAAAAGATTTATATACCGGTTTGAATAAAAGGTTGCGAGACCATAATTGTACAAACAAAGCACTGGACCAAATAGACAGACATTTGGCTCCGTCTGCAGCTGTTTTGTGGAGCATACTTTACTATTGGCCAACTCTGAAGAAAGAAAAAGGAATGACTAATCACAGATTAAAAATGGAACAGTCAGATATAAACAAAGTTTGGGCTGTGCAGATAAGATTAATTTAAACGGCATGTCTTTGATAAACAAAGGAATAGCAATGATTGATCCTAAGATAAAGATTTCTGGCAGATTTTATGGAGCTTTGAAAGATGTGTTCGACTCTCCTCATCAAAATGTCCTGCATGTAACAATTAACGAGTTCGGAAGGTACTCAAATGGTGTGAATGTACTTAGTCATTTCAATGAAAAAAGGGTATTTGAAGAAAAAATATATATACTTATACACAACAAAAGAATTATATACCGATTTGAATAAAAGGTTGCGAGACCATGATTGAACAAACAAAGCACTGGACCAAACTGACAGACATTTGGCTCCGTTTGCAGTTGTTTTGTGGAGCATACTTTACTATTGTACATTGCTAAAATATAGGTATAGGCAGATTGTAGGTTCGTGAACGGAAATATGTTTATAACAATGTTATTTCGTTTGGTTTTTATTTAGTGGCAACAAAATAAATATTTATACCGATAAATATAATATTCAAAGATTTAATTATAAGTGTTAAATTGGTATCTAAATTTCCGGGTTGGTAACGGCAACATCATCGTTAGAATTGTGATGTTCTTTATTGTGCTACAGCTATAATTAAAATTCCAAACCAAATATTTGTCTCTATGAAAGAGTTTGGTAAAGATGCAACGTCATCTTAGTTAACGATATATTTCACCAATAAATGATATATTAGTATAAGTTCAAAACTCAAAAATTCACTACATATATACATTGCCATAGCAAACAAGTTGGCATATATAAACCAATTCTTGTTATTGTGTGTGTGCCAATAAAATAAATAAAATAAAAATATACATAAAACCGGTATAGTAAAATGATATAAAACGGAAATGTCTAAATCTAGGAAAGAACAGTCATTGGTTTTTATGCATGCTTTTCATTTAAAGTAAGTTCCTTTTTGGGTTAACTTCGGCAGTTTATTCTTGATTATTAAACGAAAAAAACGTAATAAAGTTAACGGTTAACTTAGTTCAACTTATCAATTAAATAGTAATTATACGGAGCTTTGCTGAGTTTGGCCACCAATCGTGATTCTTTCAGTCCAGGAATAAATCTATTATATCATCGCGCAAAGTGTGCTCATATGAATGCCAAAAACCTGTCGATAATTTGTATATCCGAACCGTACATAGATGATGTCAGGGGAAGCTTTAGGTTAAAGAAGGATAATGTAATTGTAATAACAACCACAGTTTATTTGCACGTTTTCTTGTAATAAGGGAAGTTACAAGTATGGAGAAGGTAACGAAGTCACCTATGCATTAGTATTAACTACATGATAACAGTAAACTACATGATAACAATTGAATTCTCTCGCAAATGAAAATAATTGAAGAATTTTAAAAAGTCTCTAATCGCACTCACAAATTGAATCAAATTGAATTGTCATTATATGAAAATTTCGGATTTCGGAAGTAGCAACTTTAAAGTCTATTATAATGAAAACAAATAGTTTCTGGTTTCTCTATATCTACATAATGCGTTGATCTGTCAAACTTGCACAATACTCAACGCTTCCCGTGGGCGCAAGAAAAATGAACAAAAAGCAAATCCCCCCTTTTTTCACATTGCTAAATATTATTACTCTTTTATTTTTTTTTGTCATACTTTATACTCGCTTGCATATTCTTTGGTTATCTTACAAAATTACTTTTTTTTCTTGCGACTACCGGAAGCGTTGAGTATTCACGCAGAGGAGTGAAAGAATTACCAACTTTAAATGATAAATGTGCCGTGCGTATGACACCTTTCCTTCGAGTCGGGTAAATGTGTCATACGCACGGCACATTTATCATTTCAAGTTGGTAATTCTTTCACTCTTCTGCATTTGTCATAATAAAACTTGTGCTTGTCATTCTCGCGGTCAAAGTGTCTTTTAACATTCATTAAATTGTTTATATTAATAGGCTTCGACACTTCTTTTGATGCAGGCAAATTATTTCTCGGTCGTCTAACCATTAGAAGTTGGAAAGGCGACAAGTAATTTTTTTTCTAATTGTGTAGTCCGATAATCTAATATAGGCTCAAATGTTTGTGATTATTTTTTCTCCAGAGATTTTATTACGGTTTGTATTGATCTTTCAGCTTCACCATTCGCATTCAGAAAATTTAGTAAATGTGGACTCTTTTACACTAGTAATTTTGGGGCCCTTTATAGCTTGTTGTTCGGTGTGAGCCAAGGCTCCGTGTTGAAGGCCGTACTTAACCTATAATGGTTTATTTTTTAAATTGTTACTTGGATGGAGAATTGTCTCATTGGCACTAACACCACATCTTCCTATATCTATCGATGTTCGGTGGTCAATTCCGAGTTCCTTACTGAACTTCTTAATTAAAATCGGACGAACTGAACTGCGGTCCATTGTCTGAACGTAATGTAGTTGGTATTCCATGTGTTGCAAATATGGATTTTAGCGCTTCAACTATAGCTGTAGTATTGGTTGAATACAACGGTAACACATCAATGTACTTAGAATATAATCCACGGTAAGTATGTAAGCTTTACTCTGAAAGTAAAACAAGTCACATCACCTACTAACATATACCGTAGATCCAGAGTCGAAGTAGGTTTAAGTGGTTCAGCTGTTTGCTGATTTTTTTATGACGCGCAAAGTGCACAATCTTCTTTGTATCGCTCAACTTCTGAATTCATACGTGACCAGTACATTACTTCTCGAGCACGTTTCTTGCATTTGTCATGCCAAGATGAGATTTGTGTATGAGTTTTAACATGTCACGCAAACTGGGAAGAATCACAATTTTAGTCCCTCGTAAATAATTCCATCAAGAACAGATTACTGATCACGAGAATCCCAGTACTCTCGGACTTGAAACGGAGTTTCGACTTTAAGGTCTGGCCATCCTTTAAGATTTATTTCATGAAGTTCACGCAACTCGGATTTCGTTGCATCTTTAATTTAGAGTATTTGTCTTTACTGGCTGATACCGTGCAAATCATGTCCAGGACGATAACGACTTCTTCGGTTTTGTTTTCAACGGACAAGAACGCTCTCGATAAAGCGTTGGAAATTTTCATGCCTTTTCCCTTCCGATAACTCACTTGAATGTCGTACCATTGTAATTTTAACATCATTTTCTGTATACGAAGCGGTGCTGCTAACAATGGCTTTTTGACAAATTTCACGGTTCTAGCGGTTTAGGCTGAATGATAAGTACAGTTATTAACTGACGTCTGAATAATCTGAAAGCAATTAAAAACAGAAGATTTTAATTCAATATGGACGGATATAAAAAAGATGATGTGATATGTTGCCAATGAGACAACTCTGGGGATCGTAAAGGGGGGTACTGAACTCGGAAACACGTGAAATAAAAATCGCAAAAACGTAGCACGAAAAATAAAAATCGGGAAAAACGAAGTACGAGAAATAAAATCGTAAATATTAAGAAAAAAAGAACCAGCAGTTATTTCTCATCCGTTCTTGGAGATCATGTAGACAATGAACATAAAGACCTTGTGGTCACCTTTAAGCGTCTGCTACTTGCATCTGATTTGAAAAAAATATTATTATGATGGACGTTATTACATGTAAAGCATACATATACAATAGAAAGTAGAATGGTAACAATATACATGTACATCAATTTCTATTATATTAATTTACACAAGTTTCAAAAGGTACTATAACTCACTTACTTTGGGTTAGTTTCAATTTACTTTTTAATCAAATGCGGAAAAAGGCAAGAACGAGAAATTAGGAGCACCGATACAAAACACGAAAAATGAATAAGGGGAAATACGAAGCACGCACATCGAACCAAACACGAGAAAACGAGAAATAAAACACCAAAACACGTGAAATAAAAAGGCCGAAAACGTTGCACGAAAATAACCCTTCAGTTTACAACCCTCAACTCTCCACAGATACTTTTTTCTATCAGAGTCATTTTTACATTATGTCATATACCTCTTTCTCTTATTTGCATGATTTGTATTTATTGGGGAAATCTAGGGAGTCAGGCTCCTTATTAAACCAAGTGGTTTAGTTTTTCAACATGTTTCTGACTTTGGTACTTCAAACAGCTACATGTAAGAGACATATATATATATAATACTAAATATACATGTCTCTGACTGCTGTGGCTCCTAGTAATCACATAAGCCTAATGTTTTGCCAATATAATTGCATAATCATTATTTTCTTTCTTTACATTCATAGATTAACAAAATATATTTGGTATGGTAATAATATAATCACTATAAAAACGGTCAAGTAGTCACATAATCATAACCCAATGTATATGAGCTCTGCTTCAAATAAATTGATATAAAATGGAAATGGGTTTTATTCTTGAAAATATATGTATAAAAAAATTCAATGGTTGTATCTGAATTCTTAAGATATAATCGATAATATCAAACAATTTCCAGTTTGATATTTGCCATGATGGCCTTTTCAATGATTAAAAATACCGCTTAAAAAACTAATAGTAGTAAATTTAATTCTTGTCCAATCAAAACGTGATACCTGTACTTCCGGTTACACTTTCACTTTTGTTTTGAGAAGAGAAAAGCAGTGTAGCAGGTGTTTGTTAATCATTATCAGATTATGTACAGACGACAAGTGAGTGAACAATTATTACGCAGTTTGGAAATATGATTATTTATACTACATGTACAATATATGAGGAGTTTTTTTTTGCATTGTAAAATCTTGTAACAGTTGAATGCAATGTAAATATATTATATCTAGAATAAGAAATGATGATGTCATTTGGTGATTATAATTTTATTGAATATAAAATGTAACAAATATAAGCTTTGAAAAGTGGACTTCACAATTAGTAAGTAAACTAAGTATTAAGTTATGTAACTTGAAATTGAAGCAGATTTAGATCACCTTAGGTCATGTAGGTACTGGACAACAAACTATATAGTCTATAACGTACTGTATATATAATAAAGAGGGTACATGTAGTAATGCCTCTTACTGTCAGGCATCAAACAGCCATTTTCGGTTCCATTAGCTTCAAATTGTTTAAATTTTACCCTGATTCATCAAAATCTCCTTATCGTCATTCTCAGAGGTCTCAAATAATTAAAGTTATCGTTATTTTTAGAAAAAAATAAGTTACTGTGATCAGAAACATATAATTGTATTATATGTCTCTGCTGTGATTCGTCAAAATCATTCCATTTTTTTTTTATCATCTACAAGAAAATGCATGTTTTATCGTCATGCATCAAAAATTACCGTTAACACACAGGCACTTGTCTCAAAAAAAATATTCCTATATACCTTAATATAACACAAGGTACTTAACTAAATTTTTGAAATAATGACACCCAGTCCCAAATTCCCGTTTTTTTTTAATTTCTCGGTTGTCAAACCTACTTAAACTTAATATGCCGTAAATCTAAATTGATTTATCTACACAATGGTATATGACGCGACTAATCACTATCATTGTTGTCGGGATCATA
This sequence comes from Mytilus trossulus, assembly GCF_036588685.1. NCBI lineage: Eukaryota > Metazoa > Mollusca > Bivalvia > Mytilida > Mytilidae > Mytilus > Mytilus trossulus. Next base: position 27,670,382 of record NC_086373.1, on the reverse strand, counting down.
AGTAGCAGGCCTCAGAAGTCAGTCAACGTGATGTTTTTTTGCCTTCATCTCATTTTTTTGCAACACCAAGCCCGCAGTGATTGAATTATTATAAAAAATTATTAAAATAAAAACTGTCAGCTTCCCTCTGACTATGAATTATTACCTTTATTGTAAATTCTTTACAGATTATGTGAAACAAACCCAAATAAAGTTGTTGTGAAACACACGTGTACACAACGACACTAATGTAGAGTTATAAATTGACCAAAATTTCCCACATTTATTTTTAGCCAGACGATTGGCCAATGAGAAACCAGTATAAAGTTACATGCGGACTGGGTGTTGCCAAAAATTGAGACGAAGGCAAAAAAACATCCCGTAGACCGACTTCTGAGGCCTTCTACTAATGATCCCGACAACAATGATAGTCGTGTCTTATACCATTGTGTAGATAAATCAATTTAGATTTACGGCATATTAAGTTTAAGTAGGTTTGACAACCGAGAAATAGAAAAAATAACGGGAATTTGGGACTGGGTGTCATTATTCAAAAATTAAGTTAAGTACCTTGTGTTATATTAAGGTATATAGGAATTTTTTTTTAGAAACAAGTGCCTGTGCGTTAACATCATTTGGCAAGAAATTTTACCTTTCTTCATCATGAAGGTACCCCCATTACCACCTTAGTACAAGAACTTGAGAAAAATACAATTAACAAATATTGAATGAATAATCATTTCCAAAGCATACATGGCATGATATATGGCAAAAAAATGTATAGCAATACACTTTAATAAAAAAAAAAATTAAGCTGCACCACTATGAACTCTTGGTTCAATAGGTTCCTTGTAATAAGCTTCCCTCTTTTATAAAAATCAAGTTAGGAGACATGTAGCTCTGAGATATTTCAGAATACAATAAGTAATCTAAACCAAAGTTTTTTAAAAAGCAACTAGACTAGAGACATCTCACTAGTTGTCTCATCACATGCTGATATCCATAAAAAATTGTAATAATTATTAAACATGTTAAACTATTTTGATAAGTAATATTTCAGTATCCAGACGCTCCAGGTCCTGGTTCAAGCATGGGAGATAGTCATACACGTGTATCATACAGACGAAATCCTAATTTCTTTGAGAGAATTGGTAACAGTTTAGTTGGAATATTAGTGGGTATAGCCTTACTGGTGGTGGCTTCAGGTTTGCTGTTTTGGAATGAGGTATGTGTAGATAAGTCCTATAAGTTTGTAAATGGTGTTAATATAACTTAAAAGGAACACAGCTGTCATGGCTGTCAGGTTATACATGTAGGACAATTAAAATTAAGTTATATCTGCAACCAGCAACATCTTGAACATTATATTTGCATTAACACATTTAATGATTTGCATGATTTTATATGTCAGATTTGTGCTACATGTACTTATGGGAATACCTTTGTTTTGTGTTGGAAAATATCCAAATTACAATCATATCATACATGTACACATGAACCAGTAATCGATCAGGGTTTTAACAGATGTAAGGGGGCGAGTCAGTGGAAGATACAAGGTTCTTTGACATGCTGATAAATTTGATATAATGATGATAACTCAGCTTGTCTGTTACTTACATGTAACTGCATTGAATTTAAAAATACAGAGATGTGGTATGATTGCCAATGAGACAACTATACATCAGACAAAATGTCAGAGCACCAAATAAAAATGAAAACAGCACGTTTGTTAATTGCACGCAGCCAAAGTGCTAACTTCTGGATTTACCTGCATCGGGAATGCTCAAAGCCAAACATTTGAAATCCAAGGATGTATAAGAACCAAAGCCGTTGAAGAGCTATATGTCAAAAATACCTAAAATAAATAGCAATTATTGTAGTTAGAGATGACAGTACAGCCTTCAACAATGAGAAAAAAAACTATTCCAAATTAACTTGGTTGCGTCAATGGAATGTCAGGTACCGCATTTGGACGGAGTTTTGGCTTCATGGTAGGACATCCCTCGAGGTTCTTCATTACTTCTGGGTCACGATCGTAACATGAATTTGTAAAATGGGCGGAACAAAGTCTATGACTAGCGCCTGGTAGGAAGTCCCATCTCTTACAATAATGTGTCCACGCCTTCCTGGTTTGCGGGTTAATTGGAAAACGAAAAAAACTAATTAAGTTGTCCTTCTTATGTCTATTGTTGCACCCACTGGCAGCACACAGAACCATTTTTAATCACTGTCATGTATTTTTCTTTAAGATATTGGGAAATGAAATAGCGCTAATTATGTTTACACCCGTCAGTCAAATATGATTGATGTAACCACTGACGTCACAGCCTCATTCTGAGTGACTTCCGGGATTGAAATATGCATAATTAGTAGGTCGACAGATCGATACATTTGAATTCATAATTTATCAATTTAAACAAACAATAATTATATATCTTTCGATGTTTTATTGGGGGTAACTATGTATAAATAAATATTTATTTTCAAAAAAAAATACAAAAAAAAATCATGTCACATCTCCTTTAAGGAGGCTCGCGGGTATAAGATTTTTAGAAAAAAAATCAAACATTTATTTTTCATTACAAATTTTATTAATTACCTTTAGTAGTTGTTACTATATCATATGGTACAAAAATCATTCCAAAAAATCAATTTGTGTTAACCCCTGGTGACTTTTAAAATGTAGATATCATTGAAAAAGCTCCAAATTATCTCCCTTTGGTGCAAAAATGCCATATTTTGGCATTTAAATTGAAATATCTTTTTTAAATCATCGGTGACGTATATTTTTTATTGTTGTTTTCGAATAAGCTGTACATAAACTAAATAATTGTAAAATTTAAGCGATTTCTGTAATTTAGTTCTTTTTTTATTTCGATATTACTGATATTTCTCCTATTAGATCAACAGAAAAAAAGGACATTAACAAAAATGTATACTTCTTTTGAAGGCAGATTGTGAGCGTAAATGAACGGTGACCCCATTTTTTTATTTAATTTTTCATTAAGTATAAGATAAAAATCATTTATAGAAAAATATAGCGAAATCCTATATTAAATAAAAAAAATCATTTAGACCCGCATCATGAAGGTACCCCCATTACTTTTATACATGATGTATAGGCAGATTGTGAGCGTAAATGAACGGTGACCCCATTTTTTTATTTAATTTTTCATTAAGTATAAGATAAAAATCATTTATAGAAAAATATAGCGAAATCCTATATTAAATAATAAAAATCATTTAGACCCGCGAGCCCCCTTAAGTCTGAACTTGTGTTCTAGTAGTGTAATTGTAAACTTTGGTTTTTATTATGTTAAAATATAGTTTTTATACATGATGTATTTATCTTCTTCAGGGAAGGGCTGTGCAAACAGCAAAATCATTAGACGAAGGGTTAAGCATAGTTGTTTCCTTGGAAAATATAGATGTACCATTTGATCAAAATAATGGAAAACTTGTTCACTTAGTTGGTCCTTTAAAAACCGAAAAGGTAAGTTAATGTTTGTAAATAACATGAACAACAAGATACAGCTCACTAATGTAGAGATGTTTCAAGCAAATACTGTGAATTCATTTATTTTTGTGGATCAAGGAAAACTGACATGTTCATGGATATATAATTCTGCGGTTTTGCTGGTCTACATGCATGCCTATAGTAAATTTGTCCTTCAATGAACATTTAATTTCGTGGATCACCTGTACCAATGAAACCCATGAAAAATTGGTATCCAACGAGTAATAATGAATCCACAGTACAACTCACAAAATTGTGGGGTTCTCACCAGGGTTTCATGGGGCGATAGATAATTGTCATGTGACTGATAAATTTCAGACACTGTATGAATAGTGCCACTACCAATCCATCATTCTGTCTCTGAAGAAGGTCCACTAAGGACCGAAACCTGTCAAGCTATAAATTCTCACCAGCCACTGTTAAGGATGTTTGTTTATCATGTTTTCCAATTTTTGTCAGATTTTCGGAATCTTCTGGTTTTATCGATTTGACAATGTTTGAATGCAAAAAAAACATTTGCCTATTGGCATTAAGGTGGTACCTAACACTACAGGGAGATAACTCTGTAATACCAGCTAAAAGTTTTAATTACGTTGCGTTGTAAGGGAATATTAAGCTTCTCAGTGATCAAAGTAAGTGTTTGTCAAACTGCTATTTAACATGTGTAATCTTTCTGATAAAACGGTTGGTTCAAATTTGTTCAAATTTTTATATTTTTGTCAAAGGGTCAAAGTAAATACTTTGTCAAAATTTTAAGAAATTAAACGAGCCAAATCAATTTTAGTTAAAGTGTTGGGTACCACCTTAACCCCATTTTTCTTTTTATAATATAAATCTATTACATGTATGATTATAAGCCATCTGTAAAAGTTTTATAAAATCTTTGTTATTTTATAATAATTTTTGAGAACTTAAACTTGTCAATGATAAAGCTATGAAAAATCAAGAGAGAACATTTTACAGCAAAAATTTCAATGGCTAATATCTCGAAAACAAGCACATTGACATATTCGTTTTAATATAATCAATATATACTAGTGTTATGAAAACCTTGTGATTTTGAAACTGAGTAGCAAACTTCATTAATTATTGGTTTTCAGCAGGACTTTTTTTTTTTTTTTTGTAGTTCTTGATTTACATGCACAGCCACTATATACACCTTTTTTTTTATAAAGAAATTCATCATATAGGTAACAAGGATCATATGTTTCCAAAACCAAAAGCACCATTCATTTTGAAAAGCAATGAACTCAGAAACTAAGTACTTAATAGGGTGTTTTATTGCAATGTGAAAAAAAAAGAAGAGTAAAACTTTGTTAAAATATAAAAAAGAAGATGTGGTATGATTGCCAATGAGACAACTATCCACAAAAGACCGAAATGACACAGACATTAACAACTATAGGTCACCGTATGGCCTTCAGCATTGAGCAAAGCCCATACCACATAGTCAGCTATAAAAGGCCCTGATATGACAATTTAAAACAATTCAACCTAGAAAACTAACAGCCTTATCTATGTAAAAAAATGAACAAAAAACAAATATGTAACACATAAACAAACGACAACCACTGAATTACAGCTCCTGACTTGGGACAGGCACATACATAAATAATGTGGCAGGGTTAAACATGTTAGTAAAAGTCTTGTGCAATTGATAAGTAGATGACATTTTCGTATATTTTTTTATTAATGTTTGATTTTAAATATTTTGAAGTATTGTATTAGAATAGAAATAAAGTACTACATTTGGAGCTCTGTTTATAACTGCCAGGTTGGGAAATGGCTTTTATAATTGCTCTGCTCCTTAATTATTATTCATAAAATTGCAAATGGAACTGTTATAAAATTGAAAACACTGTCAATTTATTGCATATCAAGCACTTCTCTGGAATTACCTTAATCAAGATGAAAAGCTGTACCCATAATTAGGAACAATAAAAAACCCTAACAATTTAAGGCAAGGATGTACATTTTTGTATATTGACACAGTTAAAAAGTTATATGACCAAGAACGACTTTAGAACGATACCAGCCAAATATGTAACTTGTAGAATTCATTTAGTATTACAAAAAGGAAATTCACTAAAATATGGAACTCAGAGGAAAATTCAAAATTGAAATTTCTTATTAAAATAGCCATATCAAATAATAAAGCACATCAAACGAATTTTTTTTTTACAGAGTCTTTTAGATCCTACCTATAATATAAGAGTAAATGCTGTCAAGTTGAGAAGAACAGTTGAAATGTACCAATGGGTGGAACATGAATCTAAGAGGTAATATTGAAATAATGCTGACTTGACAAAATTATTCTATATTTTGATATGCATACACCACAGTAGAAAGTACATTGACATAAGAAGATGTAGTATGAGTGCAAATGAGACAACTCTCCATCCATGTCACAATTTTTTAAAAGTAAACCATAATTTTATAGGTCAAAGTTTGGTCTTCAACTCAAAGCCTTGGCTCACACCGAACAGCAAGCTATAAAGGGCCCTAAAAACTACTAGTGAAAAACCACTCAAACAGAAAAATCCACAATCTAATCTACAATGTATATACAAATGAGAAACAAGAAACATTTATGAACCACATCAACAAAGGACAACTAATGAACATCAGATTGCATGTTTAATGTCTGATTAGGGATTAAAAAAAAAGATTATTATACACAAACTTCTTCGTATCTGTCAGCACATAAGGCCTCAACCAGTACTCGCCACATTTGCCTGTCTTTTGCCTTCTTCTCTATCTCCTTCAAGGTTTTCCCAAGGTCTTTCATCTCTGACTCTATCATTCTGCACCAGGTCTCTTTTGGCCTCCCTCTTTTTGTCTACCATCAGGTGTCCATCTCAAAGCAATCTTGGTGATATCCTCATTTCCTTTCCGCAATACGTGGCCAACGCCATCTCTTCCTTTTGATATCAGTCTCAATATTGATTGGTTTTGTGGCACAACTCTTTGTTGGTTATAGTATTTGGCCAGAATATCTTACAGATCTTCCTCATGCAAGTGTTATGGCAATGTATGGTATGAGGAAATCTTTTACATGTCTGATTGGATAATTCTCCATCATTCTACCCCATAAAGAAGGACTGACTTCACATTGCTGGTGTATATTCTGATCTTTGTCAATGAAATTTAGGACTAGTTTATTTTTCCACTCTATACTTTGCTCTATTATATTTCTGATTGTAAAAATATGGTCAATACATCCTCTACCTGATCTAAACCCTGTCTGCTCTTTCCTCAGAATTTCATCTATAGCATCATCTATTCTGTTTAAAAGTACTCTCAGTAGTATCTTGCTTGCTACTGACAGCAAAGTTATACCACACCAGTTGTTGTTGATAACATTGTATCATTGTCATTTTGGCATATTTGGAATGGAATCTTGCAACAATAATTCTCTCATCTACTGGTGACCATTCAATGAGTGCACCTTTAGCCTTTTTGTTCATGATGATAGCAACCCCTTGGTGATGTTTATTATTAATATCCTTTCTACCTGAGTATATAATCGTTTCACCTGTAGATGTTATAACAAATCCACAGTCAGTCCACCTACATTCGCTTACTCTAAGAATATCAATACTGTAAGATTGCATCTCTTTAACTACCTGGGCTGCCTTTCCACATTCATACATGGTTTGTACGTTCCATGCTCCTATCTCTAGATGTTCTTTTGCCCCAGAAGGTTGCTTTTTCTGTTGTTAGCTTCTAGAAAGCTTTCACTAACAATGTTCATGCTGTTGCCTTGACAACGTGCATCCACTGGTATACTGTACAGTTGTTTATGTTTACTGGTCTGGTTTCAGTAACTAGAATTTTTTTATGAGACAAGATATTTCACTTTTTGCTCAACCCAACCCCCTAACCTGAAGGGCCAGTGGATTTGTAGTTGAGGTTCGATTCCACTAGACGAATGCCGGGCTAGGCTTACGAGCAAAGATCTACCTAGATTGGTATTAGAGTTGTCCCTCCTAGATGGATTGCCTTTCTAGGCTATCAACCCCCATCTGACTGGCTATTTACCCATAGCTGGGACAAGGTTAATGAGTGCTAGGGCATATATACACACGCTGATGGGCCTACACACTGCATCTACAGGATTAACATAAAAAGATTATTATACACAATTATTTTTTTTAAATCTCTCAGGCAACAAGATACTAGAATAACAGTTTGAAAATTGATCTGACAATGACTCACATTCAGTCTTTCAGTTGCAACCATTATCACGATGTAGCCTTTTTTTCTACTGAGGAGTGTAAAGCAAACACTTACTAATCTCTTGCAACCAATATTAACTGCTTATATACAATATAATGTGCTGACCTTAAAACAGATCAGTTGGTATTTTTATGCCTGAAATATTCCATTTTGTTGGTCATTATCCCTGACCTTTTTTCATTTTTTCTGATTACAACTTTATAATGCATACTGATATTTTCCAGTTTCTTCAACTTAATAATTGCTTTATTTTAAGTAGTATCTGAAAATCTTTCAGGTTTTTTTTCAAGTGGTAATTTTTATTTTATGCTATTTATTGCAGAGAATACAATGAGGGAGGACAAACCAGAGTTGAAAAAACATATTCCTATAGTAAGTTTGTATAGAAATAGATTCATAAGAGTGTGTGGATAGGGGTTTACACAGATTTTAATCAGATCAACAATCACAGGTATTTCTATCATTGTGTAGAGATTGTATAGATAATGGGCTAAAATTTAAAGAATAAAGAAAAATGGACCACCAAAAAAGGGAATATAGAAGATGATGAGGTACTAGAAAATAAAGACTACAGAAATAAAGGACTCCCCTTCCCAATCCATACCCTCTTGTAGGACTCCCCTTCCCAATCCATACCCTCTTGTAGGACTCCCCTTCCCATTCCATACCCTCTTGTAGGACTCCCCTTCCCAATCCATACCCTCTTCTCAATCCATACCCTCTTGTAGGACTCCCCTTCCCATTCCATACCCTCTTGTAGGACTCCCCTTCCCAATCCATACCCTCTTGTAGGACTCCCCTTCCCAATCCATACCCTCTTGTAGGACTCCCCTTCCCAATCCATACCTTCTTGTAGGACTCCCCTTCCCAATCCATACCCTCTTGTAGGACTCCCCTTCCCAATCCATACCCTCTTGTAGGACTCCCCTTCCCAATCCATACCCTCTTCTCAATCCATACCCTCTTGTAGGACTCCCCTTCCCATTCCATACCCTCTTGTAGGACTCCCCTTCCCAATCCATACCCTCTTGTAGGACTCCCCTTCCCAATCCATACCCTCTTGTAGGTTTGTAAAACCAAATTATCTTGCTGTTGGTTTCTTTCAATTACATTGATGCTTTTAAAAGACATTGAAATAAGTATAGCACCCTTTGGATATTGAATTGTTACAAACTTGTGATGTAGAGTTGCTAAATGCTTTTATTTTTTACCACGCATCTACTTTTATTTCTAAAAATAGATATAAGAGACTGGCATGTTTGTACATTGTATAGAATTTGATAGATTTTTTTAAAGGTCTAGAAATATTTGTCAACACATAAACAGAAATAATTCAATTACTGTAAAAAAGAAGATGTGGTATGAATGCCAATGAGACAAATTTCCACAAGGGACCAAAATGACACGGACATTAGCAACTATAGGTCACTGTAAGGCCTTCAACAATGAGCACAGCCCATATCGTATAGTCAGCCATAAAAGGCCCCAATATGACAATGTAAAACAATTCTAACAAGAATACTGGATTTTTTTAATAATATGTTTCATATGTACATGATGTATGAGAAATGTGTAATGCTTCTTGGAGCCTCTAGATGAGTTAAAGCCTCTAGTTGAGTTAGAGCCTCTAGTTGAGTTAAAGCTTCAATTTACAATCGTTTTTAAGGTATATAATGCCACAGACAAATTGATTAGATTTTTGTGGGTTTTTTTTCAGCACAAGAATGGAGATCAGAAATAATAAGAAGTCAGTCTTTTGATAACATGGTTGGACATAATAACCCAACGTAAGTTTCATGTCACAAATATTAAGCTCTGTTATAAAGTGGTTATAATGAAATATATCATTAAAATGAAAATAATGAATACTAATATAGGTGGGGTATGCATTAATGACAACTGCAATCCAAAAACAAAATACTGCAATGTAATATGAAATGTTAGAGCTTCTCATTTTAGACAGAGAACATAATTTTGTATCTGCTATGTGCTTAAAACAGTTGATTCTGTCCCTTCAGCTTTCCCTAGTTGTTTAACAATACATGATTAGGCAAATAACTTTTAGTTAAAACTGTAAACAATCAAGAGAAAAGGCACAATGTACTGATATGAGCTCTAGAGTATTCACATTTACTGAAAGCTAGTTCAAAGTCCAATTTTAATTCATGAAATTGATATTGTAAACAAACTAATTTTAGCAAACAATTTATGTTTGCAACTTTAGAAAGAGGAAAAACAACATGACTATTAGTTGTCAAAATTACATTAGACTTGGATTTTTCTTTTTTATTACATCAAGTTATTTGAAAATAAAAAAAAACAATGAACTGTACTAGGTAAGGCTAAACACAAAATAGAGTATTCATCAAGAAAAAATGGTTTAAAGTAAACAATGTTAACAAGACTAAACTATCAAAAAGTACATCTCTAGACATTATAATCAGCAAGAAATTATGACAAAGTTGAGTATTGTCTGGTTGTAGGACCATATAATTAGTGTATAATGACATGATAACAGTACATGTTTAGTTATGTATTAAACTATGAAGATTAATTCAATTCTAATACAGTTGAGACTCCACCTAATCAGATATTAGCTAAACGAATATATCAGCTATTGTAATATTATTTCAAAACACCGAACCATTCCCTTTATGTTTAATGTTAATTTTATCGTGTAATCAAAAATCGGATATAAGAATATATTGGCAACTCGGATAAGAATATTCAGGTAATTTTGTTAAAAACCATGTACAATCGAATATTTTCAATGTTTTTCTGACAGGAAATGGACCAGGAAGTTACGAAAATGTACCAATACAGACAATATTCTACAAAACTTTGCATAGAAAAAGGTTCAAATGGTTGTCATGAATATGGAAGTATTTGCACATATTTGAAAAAATTATTACATGATAATATTTTTCCCTTTTCTTTCAATATTTTTTATATATTTATTCTTTTTATGATTTTTAGGTCAATGCCAGTAACTTCCCAAATGCAAACAGCAGATGTTGTTCATGTTGGTGGTTTTGAGTTGTCAGGAGGTACCATTTATAATATGTTAATTATACAAAATAAGAGATAACATGGCTTGTGAAAATTACTGATACTACAGTACAACAAACCACATCAACCAACACATGATACCTTCTACATGTTCTAATTCAACAGACATATAAAGGAAGATTAAAACATTTGTCCAGATACAGCATATCATGTGGCGGTGTTAAACCAGTTTAATATGCACCCAAATCTCCCTATTTATAGTTATCGGAATATTTGGTATGAGTGCAAATGAGATAACTCTCCATCCAAGAAACAATTTATAAAAGTAAATCATTATAGGTCAAGGTATGGCCTTCAACACTGGGCCTTGGTTCACACTGAACAGCAAGCTATAAAGTGCTCCAAAATTTACTAGTGTAAAACCATATAAAGGGGAAAATCAACGGTCTAATCTATATAATTTAGAAAAGAGAAACACATATGAACTACATCAACAGACAACAACTACTGTACATCAGATTCCTGACTTAGGACAGGTGCAAACATTTACAGCAGATTTAAACGTTTTAATGCTATCAAACCTTCTCCCTTTTCTGAAACACGAGTATAACATCAGAACATAGAAAGACACACTATAAAATAAAATCGAAGGCTTATCTCATTCAAAAAAACGCAAATTAACATACAATGCACTAATAAATTTTATTTGTGATACCTGAATGCAACTACATGAACATAGTTGATAAAAATTATAAGGGATAAATAATAAGGTCAAAGTAAATAAACAGGTTAAAACAAAGTTTAAGTATGATACCACTGTGAAATGTTAAACAATTTTTAGAAAATCATCACTTTTGAAAAACACCTGTGTCATATATTTACAGGTTTTAGACTAGATTTGATACCTTTTTTTATTATTTGCTAGTTTAAAATTTTCTAAACATGATATAATTTGCATTAAAAATCTTGAACAAATTAAGACAGGAAAAAAGTAAATCTATGAAGAAGGTTGTAAATTTGTAAGTATGGAAATGGTACCACATCAAATTAAATAACACTTTAAATTTCATGCATTCAAAGTGCTTTTGTGTATTTACCTTCACTCAAAGTCAACTTCCGTATTTCAAAGCCAACTTTGTATGATATATGGATACTGAAATTGATCTGTTATTTATTTTAAATCCTAATATGACAGGAAATGTATATAAACTTTTTTTTGCTATTTTTCAGGTTTGATAGGTAAAATAACAGATTTCAAGAAGATAAACCCTAGTGCTATGTCACCTCCATCAGATCCTAAGATACAAATGTTGGAAGGAGTTTATTATCATAGCCATTACCCTTTACAACCACAGGTGTGTATCAAGTATAACATTTGTTACCTATGGGTTTGTGAGAAGTCTATTTACCATGTACTTGGAGATAAAAAAAAAGAAAGATGTGGTATCATATCCAATCAGACAACTTTCAACAAGAATTTGAGTATAAAGACAAAACAGGTATATATTCAAGGGTGACTCGAGGATAAGAAAATGGTAACCTTGGTTTTCTACCGACTGACAAGTATGCAGCATGGTATGGACTGATGGGGATGCTAAATATAATGCCTTGTATAGAGAGAGGGCCATCCTTTATTTATCTTTAGAACCAGAGAAACATCTCTTTGGGGGGTCTGTAGGTGGCTAGATGCAAGGCAACATTTCTGTCACTATCCAATGTACCCTCATTTTCCTGTGGCTGTCCAAATTTCCGTAACCTTCATTATGACAGCCTCAAGGACAAGACCTTTCTATTGTCTTTTTTTCTTAATTTGTTTTCCTCCTGAACATGCCTGACATATTTGGAGGGGTTTGTGTTGCTCCCTCTAGTTTTCTATGTTGCGTTTTATGTACTGTTGTTTTTCTTTTTTTTTGCTATAGCATTTCTAACTAATGAGTTCAAATGCCCCTTTGAAGTCGTAGAGCACATTGTAATTTATCATGTCAACAGTTTTTCTTTTGATAGTTTCTTGATTTTCTAGTTTTTAGCACAAACAGGCATATCAAAAAGTTGTGACTTTATATTTTGCATTTCAATTTGTAAATTCAATACTGTAAATCAAGTAATTTTTGCGACTTTCGCAAGTAAATAAATAATGCAAAAATATATCATCGGAAATATGTAAAAAAGGGATCTTTTCTTATCTAACTACATCAACTAGTTTGAAAATTGTGAAATTAAATCCTTGTGTAGTGGATTAAAATAGGCTTAATTTTTGGGGTCCCAAATAGCTTGCTGTTCAGTGTGAGCCAAGGCTCCGTGATGAAGGCCATACCTTGACCTATAATGGTTTACTTTTATAAATTGAAATTTGGATGGAGAGTTGTCTCATTGGCACTCATACCACATCTTCCTATATCCAATTAACGCTTAAAAAAAATTCCGTGAAAATAAGTTACATGGTTTACAGTAATTATGAGTAGTAGAAGTAACAACACAGTTTTCAACCCAAAATTGATTCCAAAGCTCATACAAATAAATTATATATAACAATTGATTATTAGTTCCTCAACAACACATCTCCATAAAAAGTAGTTACGGCCACCAAAACTATACATAACTTTTTATAGAGGTGGTATGTTTTCTCTATCATACCTATAAAAGTTAAAAATAAATAGAAAATAAAAACTTTAAACAACCTGATTTAAAAATAAAAATCTGTTTTACAAAATGTTATTCAATTATTTTCTAAGATTGGTGACTTGAGGGTGACATTTGAATATGCTGGGATAAGTGGAGAATCTTTGCTGGGACAGCCTGATACTGTAAGTAACCAATTAAATATTGCACGAACAACAGCATACCTGTATTTGAACTAAAGGAAAATAATGCATTTTCTGTTTTTTTTGTTCTCAAAGTAAAGACTTTAATCTTTTCTAGTTTCATGAAAATAATGGTGATGGACATGTCATTTGTTTATTGTGTTGTTATTTATGGTAAGACTGACTCTTTTGAAATAAATATATATTGTTTTATTGACTATTTCTCCAGGTCAGCATTATAGCAAGACAGATACGTCATAGACTGTTGCCCTTCCAGACTGTAGCTGGAGATGTCCTAGAAATGTTATATACTGGAAGACTGTCTCCAAAGGTAAACTTGTGCATGAAACCTTGTGTTTATTCTTCCATTTAGATTTTGATAAAGTTGAAGTCCAATCAACTTGATACTTCAAAAAACGTTAAAATGATCCATATGATATTATCTTTCTAATTTTAATACCAAATTAGAGTTCTGACACCAATTTCAGTGTCCACTTAACATAGAAAATTATAGCGCAAGTGGGGCATCCGTGTACTATGGACACATTAATTCTTGTTTCAGATTCAATTAATTTGATGCAACAAATAAACACATATTATTATTAAAAAATTCAATTCAACCAATCTTTCCAATCTGCACAACCAAGCCATTTGAGTCGGAACATTTTTTTTTTTTTTCAGGAGATATTTGGTAAAGAACAACAACAAAATACATTTATAACCTGGGGTGTCAGACTTGGTGGCTGGTTACTGATGTTTGTAGGATTTGGTTGTCTTACCAGTATCATCACTACATTAGGTGAGTCACAGAAATAGGGATGGAACAATTCATTGTTTAAAAATCTTTAAGATATATGTCATGTTTTATTAGTCTTTGAGGGCAGAACGGTGATACATGTTTTATGACTTTTTCACCAAGATATCTTCTTGATGATAGCCAACATTTGTAGTTCATTTCTGGAGAAAAAGGAGGCCTTTTTTCAAGTGAATTTATGGATGGAGTGTTTTAGTGATACTTAGAACAAAACAAAATGTTCAAACTTAAGCATTACAAGATTCTTATTTTTTTTTTTAATATTGATATTGATATATTCATATTTAGAAAGATCCAATTTTTACATTGATTCATGAAAATAATGGTTTCTGAAAATTAGTTGGTTTTAAGGGACGACATCAAAAGATCGATGTAGGATAAAAAAACTTAAATCAAATAGTTTGGGGGTGGGGGGTCAACATTGCTTCAAGTTTTGTTAATCCAAAATCGATTTTACATATAAACATATAGGTAATTCAATTTTTCCCAAATTAAGTTAAGAGGGGGGGGGGGTCAGTGAAAATACTATTTGAATTAAGTTTTTATCCTACATTGAACCTTTGATGTTGTCCCTGACAGAACCAGTACATTAATACACATTTGTACACACCATATTTAATATTTGAAAATGATGAAAATTTGAATATTTTTCAGTGGACTGGCTACCTATCATCAGAGAACTGGTAGCTGCAGGTGTAGGAATAATGAATCTGTGAAAATACTATTTGAATTAAGTTTTTTATCCTACATTGAACCTTTGAAGTTGTCCCTGACAGAACCAGTACATTAATACACATTTGTACACACCATATTTAATATTTAAAATGATGAAAATTTGAATATTTTTCAGTGGACTGGCTACCTATCATCAGAGAACTGGTAGCTGCAGGTGTAGGAATAATGAATCTAGCGTTTTCAATCAGCTTGTCTTTGACCGTCATTGCCATTGGATGGATTACATACAGACCCCTGTTAGGGATGGCGCTATTGGCCATGGCTGCCACACCTTTTATAATGTCAAAATTTCGGTCAAATAGAATGGATAGCAGAAGAAATGTGTAATTACTGCTGTAAAACTTGATCATAATAATAGATGTATTTAATTTTGCTACTGTTTAAGAGGTTTTATATTTGAAGGGTTTTGTAATAGAATGAAGACAGTAACCTTGTTAAGCTGTTTTTGGAATGGTTTCTTCTCTGGTTTATATTCCTATTTTATAAGAGTTAGTCTTTGACATGCATTTGACATCTGATTTGGATTTTAGTTTATTTAAATTGGAAAAATTTAACTTTTATTTATTTATTATGTGAGGGATATTTTATATCACAATTTGACCAAAATTCCTATTAATTCAAACCTTTATTACAAAGTTGTATAAAAAAGGAGCAAATTAGAAAAAAGTCAGAAATAATCTGTATCTTCATGATCTAAGAATACAAGATAGGATATATACTGGGGTTTATGCAACAGCAGAAATTATATCAATGTGCTGAAGTCAGTATAACAAGGTTTTACTGTAGAAATTAGTGATTTGTTGAAGTGTGATCTCTTTGTTAGCTACTGTGATAATCATTCCAATTAGAATACCTACATTTTACAATTGGAGCTTTATATATACATGTAAATATTTCAGATTTCGTTCCATTTTTATACGACCGCAAATTTTGAAAAAATTTTCGTCGTATATTGCTATCACGTTGGCGTCGTCGTCGTCGTCGTCGTCGTCGTCGTCGTCGTCGTCGTCGTCGTCGTCGTCCGAATACTTTTAGTTTTCGCACTCTAACTTTAGTAAAAGTGAATAGAAATCTATGAAATTTTAACACAAGGTTTATGACCATAAAAGGAAGGCTGGTATTGATTTTGGGAGTTTTGGTCCCAACATTTAAGGAATTAGGGGCCAAAAAGGGCCCAAATAAGCATTTTCTTGGTTTTCGCACTATAACTTTAGTTTAAGTTAATAGAAATCTATGAAATTTTGACACAAGGTTTATGACCACAAAAGGAAGGTTGGTATTGATTTTGGGAGTTTTGGTCCCAACAGTTTAGGAATTAGGGGCCAAAAAGGGACCCAAATAAGCATTGTTCTTGGTTTTTGCACCATAGCTTTAGTATAAGTAAATAGAAATCTATGAAATTTAAACACAAGGTTTATGACTATAAAAGGAAGGTTGGTATTAATTTTGGGAGTTTTAGTCCAAAAAATTTAGGAAAAAGGGGCCCAAAGGGTCCAAAATTAAACTTTGTTTGATTTCATCAAAATTGAATAATTGGGGTTCTTTAATATGCCGAATCTAACTGTGTATGTAGATTCTTAATTTTTGGTCCCGTTTTCAAATTGGTCTACATTAAGGTCCAAAGGGTCCAAAATTAAACTTAGTTTGATTTTAACAAAAATTAATTTCTTGGGCCTCTTTGATATGCTGAATCTAAAAATGTACTTAGATTTTTGATTATTGGCCCAGTTTTCAAGTTGGCCCAAATCGAGGTCCAAAATTAAACATTGTTTGATTTCATCAAAAATTGAATAATTGGGGTTCTTTGATATGCCAAATCTAACTGTGTATGTAGATTCTTAATTTTTGGTCCAGTTTTAAAATTGGTCTAAATTAAAGTGCAAAGGGTCCAAAATTAAACCAAGTTTGATTTTAACAAAAATTAATTTCTTGGGCCTCTTTGATATGCTGAATCTAAACATGTACTTAGATTTTTGATTATGGGCCCAGTTTTCAAGTTGGTCCAAATCAGGATCTAAAATTATTATATTAAGTATTTTGCAATAGCAAGTCTTTTCAATTGCACAGTATTGTGCAATGGCAAGAAATAACTAATTTCACAATATTGTGAAATAGCAAAATTTTTTTTAATTAAGAGTTATCTTTCTTTGTCCAGTATAGTAAGCAAGAAATATCTGCAAGAATTTTTTTTAATTGGAGTTATCTTTCTTTGTCCAGAATCAACTTAAATCTTTGTTATATACAATATACAATGTATATTCACTTTTTACTACCAACTGATAAATTTAAATAATCTTTACCATTCAGTGATAACAAGCAGTTTTTTTACATCTTAATATTTTATGATGTATTTAAATGAGTAGTTATTGTTGCAAACTCCATTAGAATATTTTAATTGAAATTAGTTTTGGAATAAGGGAAAGGGGGATGTGATTAAAAAATTGGGTTCAATTTTTCTCATTTGAAATTTCATAAATAAAAAGAAAATTTCTTCAAACATTTTTTTGAGAGGATTAATATTCAACAGCATAGTGAATTGCTCTAAGAGAAAACAAAAATTTTAAGTTCATTTGAATACATTCATTCTGTGTCAGAAACCTATGCTGTGTCAACTATTTAATCACAATCCAAATTTAGAGCGGAATCCAGCTTGAATGTTGTGTCCATACTTGCCCCAACCGTTCAGGGTTCAACCTCTGCGGTCGTATAAAGCTACGCCCTGCGGAGCATCTGGTTTGCAAGTAAAAACCCTCATAACAAAACCTGTTGTAAAATCACTGCATGAAATAAACAAACACAATGTTTGTTTTTTTCCTGCTTAAAAGATGTTATTTATGTTTTGCAAATCTTCACCCTCACATAGTTTAGTATTTAGAAATTTGATAATTTCAAGATGACTATCTCTGATCATGTGTATTGGAACTGTAAATGGGAATTTCCTTACAAGGGTATAATGACATGAATGACATTCCTTGTTTTCTTTTCTGTGATATCAGAATTTGGTATATCTATATCTATATAGATATATTTTAACTGTTTTTTTTATTAGGAAGTTACTGACATATTATAGATACCTCACTTCTTTTTTTTATACTTTTTTGTAATGGTATTTGTTGATGATAAGTATATTCTAAGAAAGAGTTTGCTCCAAGAAGTGATTGTACTTCTTGAAGGTCATGTATTGCTAAATGCTTTTCAACGGAGCCATTCTATTTTGTTCTACATACTCCAGATGGAACCTGATAGAAGTATTAATAAATATAAGTTTCTGGTTTAAGAATATATGGATTTGGATAATATGTTTTGATTGTTTATATCAGGGTTTTTGTTTTTGGAATTTCTGTGCCATAATGAATAGCTATGCAAACGTTAGATTTTTTTTTTATTCATAACTTTAATATGAATACATATTTTGGCTACACCTTTAATACGGATCTTTTGTGGGCATGGGTATCTGTCTGTTAACAAATTAAGAATTTTTGTTGGATAATTCTAATTCTAATTAAATATTCTAGAAATAGTTTCGGACCAAATCAAATGATAAAATAAAAACTATTTATGATTTTTGAAAGAAAAAAAATAAAGAATTTTTTTTTTTTTTTGTACAAATTTATTTAGATATTAATCCCTCATAAAAATTGTTTTGATGAACTGTTTTTCAAAGATTTCTAAAATAATGTCAGAGCCAAAACATTTGTTTTCGATAGAACATGTGTGTCTTTTTTTAAATAATTAAAGAAATCAATTATTGTCATATTCTTTATAGCACTAAAGTGCAAGACAGACCTTTTATAAACATGGTCAGCAAATAACTTAATAATTATTTCTTTGTTCATAATTGTTTAAACTTCACCAAGAGAATTGTTATGTTTTTCTTCAGAGAATTATTGATTGTTTACATTTTAGTTATTATTTTAATGCATAAATAAGTTTTTGGGTTTGTTTTTTATAGATTTTGCACCACAATCAAACTTTTCTACTGTATTAATTATTTATATGCATGTACAATGAATTTTTTTCTAACAATTCACAGTTACTTATTTTTTTGATAATTTGTTCTCTAACATGTTTAAAAGAAATGTAGTGTTATGGTCACATTAAGTTAAATGGGAGACAACTCTGTATCATCATAAGCTCTAATGAATGGGAGGCAACTCTAAATTGCTATTCAAGGAACATTAGAAGCAGTATTATTTTTTGTTAGACAACAGTCATGACAGATATTTCAAGAAAGAATATAATGGATTTTCAAAAAGAATCTTGTATTAAAATGGATTTTCAGAGTAATTTGTCAAAGAAAGGAAGACTATAAATAAATGCATCATATCATCCTAATCTGATTTAAGAAAACCTGTAAGTTTTTTTTACTTTCAATAGTAAGTTCTTTAATTTGACCCTGTAGAAAATAACTTTGATTTCAAAGATCTTATGAGCAAGCCTAGTAGGATATCAAGATAGCATTTCTTTACCTTTTCAGTCTAACCTTTATTGGTATCACATGACATGTAACGTTGTTTTTTTTATATTTAATATGAACTAGAGTCCTACAAACACCGACAGGTACTTTACATAGGTTTATGGCAAATTTACTTGCACGAATTTCAGAAACTAGATATTTATTTTTCCCTTTCCAATATGTTATTTGGCTTTTCAGTTTACTCTATGTGTATTCCCAGTGAAACCTCTCAAGCAAGACAGAAAAGTGGACATGTAAGACAAAGAAGTTGTTTCCCTTCTTTCAAATTTACTTTCTTCCTTCCACATATTGTTATATTCAGTAATTCTGCTCAACTACTAATCAAACAATTTTTTGTTTTTCTCAAAATTAAGTTGTTTTTATATAAGATTTCTACAATGTTTAATAAATTTCTATCATACAGAAAACTATTCCCTTTTTGTATGTTACATATGTTTGCTTTCACCCGTCCATGTTGTTACTTTTCCTAATAAATAGATAATCAACTTATGTCTGTTGTCTTATTTATATGCAAAGAAATTAATTGACACAATAAAGTTTTACCCTCTTTTTGATAGACTCTGGACAATTATATTTTATAACCTCTTCTGTAGCCATGTGAATTATATTTTTTTAACTCACCTGGCCTAAAAGGCTATGTGAGCTTTTCTCATCACTTGGCGTCCGTCATCGTCGTTGTCTGTCGTCGTTAACAATTTTTCAAACATCTTCTCCTCTGAAACTACTGAATGCTTTCAATGAAACTTAGCACGATTGTTCCTTAGATTATCCTGCACAAAGTGTGTGCTTCGATTTTTTATCCTTAAAAAAACATGGCCGCCGTTATTTAAAATAGAACATAGGGGTCAAATGCAGTTTTTGGCTGATATTTCAAAAACGTAAGCATTTAGAGCAAATCTGACATTAGGTCAATATCTATCAGCCCTTAAATTTTCAGATGAATCAAACAAACCATTGTTGGGTTGCTGCCACTTAATTGGTAATTTTAAGGAAATTTTGCAGTTTTTGGTCATTATCTTGAATATTATGGAGGATAAAGATAAACTGTAAACAGTGAAAGTGATCAGCAAAGTAAGATCTACAAACAAGTTAATATGACCAAAATTGTCAATTGACCCCTTAAGGGATTATTGTCCTTTAATGATAATTTTTCACAATTTGTTCATCATATTTGCTTTCTTTAAAAAATCTTCTCCTCTGAAACTACTGAATGGATTTGGATGAAACTTAGCATGATTGTTCCTTAGATTATCCTGCACAAAGTGTGTGCTTCGATTTTTGATCCGTCTAAAAACATGGCCGGCGTTACTTGAAATAGAACATAGGGGTCAAATGCAGTTTTTGGCTTATATCTCAAAAGCGAAAACATTTAGAGCAAATCTGACACGAGGTAAATATGTTCATTAGGTCAATATCTATCAGCCCATAAATTTTCAGATGAATCATAAACTGTAAACAGCAAAAATGATAAGCAAAGTAAGATCTACAAATAAGTTAAAATGACCAAAATTGTCAATTGACCCCTTGAGGGATTATTGTCCTTTAATGACAATTTTTCACAATTTGTTCATCATATTTGCTAACTTTAAAAAATCTTCTCCTCTAAAACAACTCCACCAAATTCAACCAAACTTCAACTGAATGATCAGTAGGGTGTATAAAATAAAGTTTGTGCTTTATTTTTTATTTCGTCAAAAAACATGGCCGTCATGGCTAAAATTAGAACACAGGGTAAAATGCAGTTTTTTGCTTATATCTCAAAAACTCCAGCATTTAAAGCAAATAAGACAAGAAGTTAAAGTATTTATTAGGTCAAGGTCTACCTGTCCTGAAATTTTCAGCCGAATTGGGTAACTGGTTTTTCAGGTATAATGCCCCTTAATTGATGATTTTAAAGAAATTTTGCAGTTTTTGGTTATTATCTTAAATATTATTATAGATGCAGATAAACCGTTAATAGCAAAAATGATAAACAAAGTAAGATCTACAAATAAGTCAATTTGACCAAAATTGTCAATTGACCCCTTAAGGGGGTTCGCGGGTCTAAATCATTTATATAGGATTTCTCTATATTTTTCTATAAATGAACTTTATCTTATAGTTAATAGAAAAATAAAATAAAAAAGTGGGGTCACCGTTCGTTTGCGCTCACAATCTGCCTTCGAAAGAAGCATACATTTTTGTAAAAGTGTTTTTTTTCTGTTGAAGTAATAGGAGAAATAAAGTTGATATCGAAATAAAAAAAGAAATTTATTACAGAAATCGCTCAAATTTTACAATAATTTAGTTTAAGTACAGCTTATATGGAAATTATATTAAAAAATATAGGTCACCGATGAGTTGAAAAAGATATTTCAATTTTAAAGCCAAAAAAAGGCATTTTTCCACCAAAGGGAGATAATTTGGAACTTTTTCAATGATGAATACATTTTAAAAGTCATCTGGGGCCAACATGAATTGATTGTTTTGAATGATTTTTGTACCATATGATAAAGCTACAACTACAAGAGGAAACAAATAAAATTTGTAATGAAAAACAAATGTTTATTTTTTTTCTGAAATTTTTATACCCTCGAGCCTCCTTAAGGAGTAATTGCCCTTTAAAGACTTTTTTTCACAATTTGTTCATCATGTTGTCTTACTTTAAAAAATCTTCTCCTTTGAAACTGCTGTATCAATTTCAGCCAAACTTAGGCTAAATGAGTTTCAGAGTATCTAGTATAAATTTTATATTTCATTTCCTTGTATGTCAAGAAACATAGCTCCTATGGCTAAAATAGAAAATAGGAGAAAATGATTTTTTTTTTGCTTTTGAAGAAAATAGGACGATTCAAAGAACATTTAAATAAATTGAAAAGCCAAAATAATCATTGATGAGAGATTTAACCAAAAAAAATTAAGGTGAGCGATTCAGGCTCTTGAGAGCCTCTTGTTTTTTTAAAGTCTAGATTTATTTGACACAAATTCCCCTGTTTCTATGAAATGAAACAAAACAATAAATAACAATGCTTTGCACAAAGTTCCCCTTGGCATAGTACACAATGGCCCATCTCTTTTATTTATTAGTATTGCTGTTTTGATACTATTGCAGTTTGAAAATTTCATAATTCAAAACAGCTACAGAAGGGATCATAACCCTTAGCCTGTGTCACTAACCTTGGTCTACGTGCACATCAAACAAAGGACACAGATAGATTCATTACAATTGTGTTTCTGTGATGGTGATGTGTTTGTAGATCTTACTTTACTGAACATTCTGGGTACTGACCATTTTCTCTTTCTATAATAATAATTAACATGGCACTTCAGTTACAGTGGAAAATATTTTGTAAAAATTTACAAAAATTTACAAAAATTTATGAAAATTGTTAAAAAACTACCATAAAGTGCAATAACTCCTTGAGGGGTCAAATGACCACTTTGGTCATGTTGACTTATTTGAAGATCTTACTTTATTGAACATTATTGCTGTTTAAAGTTTATCTCTATCTATAATAGTATTCAAGATAATAACAAAAAACGGCAAAATTTCTTTAAACATTAACAATTGGGGGGTAGCAACCCAAAACTAGTTGTGCAATTCATCTGAAAATTTCAGGGCAGATAGATCTTTACTTGATAAACAATTTGACCCCATGTCATATTTGCTCTAAATGCTTTGGATTCAGAGTTATAAACCAAATGCTACATTTTACCCCTATGTTCTATTTTTAGCCAAGGCGGCCATCATGGTTGGTTGGCTGGGTCACTGGACACACTTTTTTAAACTAAATACCCTAATAATTATCATGGCCGAGATTGGTTAAGTTTGGCCCAGTAGTTTCAGAGGAGAAGATTTTTGTAAATGTGAACAACTACGGACGCCAAGTGATGAGAAAAGCTTACTTGGCCCCTTGGGTCAGATGAGCTAAATAGTGGGAAAAAGGTTCAGGAATTGGTACAGGCAAAAGAATTAATCTTGATCATTGGACTATAAAACAAAAGGTATATGCAATAAAAAAATCAATACAGGAAAAACACTTAACACTATTATAACTGTAAAAAAGATAACAAAAACTAAGCGCCAAATAAACAATTCCTTATCAAATATTGTTGGCAGTTACTTAGAGCAAGCTTTATTAAGTACTCAACTTGATGATTTAAAATACTATCACACTACACTCTGTGTGGCTTTGTGGTTCTTATGTCAATCATACTATAATACAAATTGAATATATTTGATTTGTCTAAATATATATATACAGAAGATTTAAAAAGGTTTGTTTTAATTCACTCCAAAATGCAAAGGTCACAATCATACACTGTGTCAAGTCATGATTCAATGTATTATGTGTGGTTAATAGAAATGATGACAGACTAGAATCTAGTTTATAATATTTATTCTAAATAGTGATAAAAGTTATAGCTATGTTATTGGATGGTAATTCAACATATGATTTACATCTGACTTAAGAATATACATTGTATGTACTGATACAAAAATTCAGAGAACCCTTGTTTATGCAGGGTTCAATTAGAAATTAAACAATTAGATTGTTAGTTCCAACCCAGCAGATTGTAGGTGATTTCGACCCCAATCTCATTTCACACGGATGACTGTTTTGCTGCAAAATTTGTTGGTCCTCTCCTTTCACCCAGGCCGCTTTCCTCCACCAATATAAATTAAATCTGGATGCTACAATTCAGCAAATAATACTGAAAGTGACGTCTAACACTAAAGATTAATCAACCAATCTGCTTTCTTCTAAGACTTATAAGAAAATACTTTAAAATATAGAAGTGAGAAAGTCATTTGTTAACAGCCCATGAGTTCACTTTTATTTTATTATAACAACATTGTAATGAAATATAATGTTGTCCTGATAGTATACTACAAATGAACTGGTTAGAAGTGCCGAATTTAGTACCTTTGTTTACTGCTCTATTAGCTAGTGTAAAGAATATGTGTTTTGGAACAGGGCAGCTCTTGGTCCAGGATTTGATAATGAATGGGGAGCAAACATAATAGAATCATATTCATAACAGTGTAGCCACGGACATTGACTGAGACAGGTTAGGTGAAACTTTGTTTGTAACGCCCACTGCTTATACATGTACCAATCTTCTTCCTCCTGCAAGATCTCGATATTGTTTTTGTAATTGTTTACAATAAATTCACTTTTTTCTATTTTTATACCCTGTAACCAAGCATAATGTGTCGGGGCTGGCCTCTCTCTGTTTTGAGGGAATTCATCAATTCTTATATAAACATGTAGCCTCTTTTTTTTACTACCCATAGGGTATGCGATAGAATATATATAAACACAAAAAAATATGTTTACTACAAACAATTTATGACAATTACAATTACTGATATGATGTTCCGTATAACAGATAAAGCCTAGCCAATTGATTTAACTGTTGCAGGTTGTTATGTTTTTCTTCTATTTGACGAAATGAGCCACTCTTTAGCGACAGTTGCTGTGAAAAATAAGATAAACATTCATCCCGTAAATTGATCTTTTTTCAATACGTCTAGTTCTAGATGGTACATCAAAAAACGATGATATCTGTATAATTTTGCCATTTAATCTCAATAAAAATAATTATTGCGTTTAAATATTAATATCTTGTGTGACATGCTTTTAACTATGTCTGATGCCAGGTAACGATTAATGTCTGCTGGATATTTTTTAAATAATTCATTGCATATTATACTTTATAAAATAGTATATAATGTCATAATTCGACCTACGAAACTTTTGGCTTAAAAGAATTGAAATTCTGCCGGTCAATTGACTGTTGCGTTGACGACTATGTGCATTATTTTTAACAGTAAATCAATAAATAGAACGATGGGGTAATAACATTTTCGAGATAAACACAGCTCCAATCCGAATAGTGAATGTGGTTTTAAGGGATGTATAAAGACTATGCATGGACAGTACTCACAATGTCTTATATCGGGGTAGATATCATTTCAAACGTAGCTTGACCTTATTTATTACCGAGTTGTATGCTCAATGAAGACAATAAGGTCCACTAGCAGAGAATTCGACATTTTTTATATTTATGATATTAAATCAGTTTGTTTTTATGAGTTGTTGGATCCTGCATACAATAAGAAGATGTTGTATGATTGCCACAAAAGATCAGTTGACACCTACATTAACAACCATAAGCTCCCGTACGTCCTTTAACAATAAGCAAAGCTCATATTGCATCGTCAGCTATAAAAAGGTACAAGTACAGAACTATCAAACAAGAAAACCAACGGCATAACTTATGTACAAAAATAAGGAACGAAAAACAAATATGTTACACAGCAACAAACGACAACCATTGAATTATAAGCTTCTTGATTGACAACCACTCAACATGCTCAATCCAAGTTAGAGTTTTGGTGCTACTCAAATCTTTAAGTTGCAAGTAGTTTTAGACTTTGTTATTCGATACTTTCCCGGAAGTTGGAATATATTATCGCCCGTTAATCTTTACCAGGTGGTCTATACCACTGCCGTTGGTCTGTACTCCAAAAGTATATCTTCCAGTAGTCAATTTAATGGTTAGTTCTACGATTTAAATCGCGCATGTTAATGAATTTTCCACGAATATTTGGTAAAATCTATATAAAAAAAGACTGAACAATTTAAATATTAAACAGTTCGGTTGTGCATCTTATAATTCTATAGCTTCCATTGCGTACATATCCATATTTGGTTGCTAAATCCTTATTTATGAAGAATATCCAGAAAAACCGAAAACTCTTCTTTCTTTCCCCTTATCACAACATAGGCTTAAAGCAGTACGAGGACATCTTCAGACTTAAAAAGATATCTGAATTCGTGGTTTGAGTGCAAATGAGATTACTGTCCATCCAAGTCACAAATAAACAAAAATGACTATACTGTCCATTTGACCAATAGTATTTTAAGTAACATCCTGTTTAACATATTGTCATTGTGTCGTAAGTTTGTTAATTCTCATTTGTACCTTTGTCAAAAATAAAAACTAATGTACCTAGTATAAGACAACCTTCCAGAGCACTGAAGATCACCACCAGTTTTTGGTGGGGTTCGTGTTGTTTTTTAGTCATTAGTTTTCTATGTTGTCTGTTTGTCTTTTTCTTTTTAGGCCATGGCATTGTCAGGTGTTTTTTTATGTTTGAATTTGAATGTCCCTCTGGTATCTACACCCTCTTTTATAATGCTGTCCCGCATAATATCAGTGATTTTTTTTCTTTTTCTTTTGTTCTATACAATTTACTTTGATGTAACGTTTAAGTTGAAATGCTGTTCTTACCCACATCAATCAATGCGAAAATTAAAAAATTGCGTAGTATAGGGCATAGGATTGCCTAGAAAAGATAAAGGACCAACACGACAAGCCGTAATTTGTTTTTGGTGAAAATTAAACTCAACCTTCTCTTACTTAGTCAACCTAAATATTACAGCGGATTCCATTGAGTGTGTAGCCAAAGCTAACATGTCTGGTTAGCTTGCTTGTTAGCTGAACCGTGAAGTCATCGTTAGGTTAGGTAATAAATCCTACTTTAAGAATCGACTGGTCCGACAGAAAACCAATCGATCTATTTGTTGGACTATGCTACATCGTACTTCGAAAGGAGGGTACGGTATACCTGACGTAATACTGACTTCACGGTTCAGCGAAGCAAGTTAACCAAAGATATTACCTTTCACTACACACTCAATGATATCCGCTGTAAATGAGACATGGAAATTGAATGAACATGGAAAAAAAACATCGTTAATATTTAAAAGTTTATTTTGTCAATAAAATATATCACAGATATTAAAAGTTTGATGTAATAAAATTTAACATCATTAACAAAAATCTATGCTAAAACAATTTGGTCAACAAAAAGACGAACTATCACAAAGTCAGTCAAATTGTTACTGTACAGTAATTCTTTTTTAGTTCTATTTGCTTTACCAAACGGCAGTATTTCAGATAATAAAAAGAAAAGACTCTATTTATGTTAAAGAGCCATTTACGGCAAGAAATTTTTTTCAGCATCTTAGTTTCTTTCTGTCTTTACATCCTAAATTCAGCCGTAAAAAATAAAAACGCTTAACTAGAATGTACTTTGATTCTTCTTTAAATAAGCTATAATTTTAATAATGTTTACATGCGTTTCCTATAACCTTTTTTTTAAAAGCACAAATATTTAAAAAGGATAGTTTTCAGTTTAGTTCATTCCAACATCTATAGAAAATTATGAGTTTCTTCGTCCAGTTTGATATCCAATTCGAATTTATTCTGATAGAAAATAAATAGTTTCCGTTAATTGAATATTTTGTAATACTTTTTTTTTACAAAATACGACGGCTGTGTTTA
Organism: Mytilus trossulus; assembly: GCF_036588685.1. Classification (NCBI taxonomy): domain Eukaryota; kingdom Metazoa; phylum Mollusca; class Bivalvia; order Mytilida; family Mytilidae; genus Mytilus; species Mytilus trossulus. The sequence goes on along the minus strand of NC_086373.1, from coordinate 27,642,474 downwards.
AACAAAATCTGTAAAAGTTCTTAATGGAATAATTCTTAGAAAAACTATAACCATCCTTCAAAAAGCTCAAACTGTATGCTGCACGAAACTCAAACACAAAGTACGAAACTCACAAAAAATGAGGAAAAGTCGCTTAAATTGCCACTTTTCTAAATTCTCTAATATCTAGTGAAAGCTACACATTTAAATGGAACATTAATAAGAAAATAAATACAATAGATTACAAAATGTATTTCTAACAAATATATTGCAGAGAAGAAGGAATAATACTGTTTTCAAATAGATTACTATGATTATTATTGCCTTTGCTAAACAATAATAAAAAAAATATAATATTAATAAAAAAAATATTTTCACAAACAAATGATTTATTGAGCAAACAAAACAAACTCCACAAATAAACCGTGGATCAGGTGAACATTCATGCATGTATACATATAGACCAAGGGGTTAAACCAAAAGTCCACAGTTCCGTGTTACATTGTATATGTACTATTATAGAAACTGAATATGTGTTGGTGTTTTAGCCAATAACACAATAAACCGGTTGATTCAGAAAGACCAAGGATTTGTATAGTTAGACTAACTATACAAATCCTTGGAAAGACATAAGAAAAATAAAATACTCAAAGTATTCAACAATTAAGGGTAACGCATTTTTGTTAAAAAAAATCATTGAGGGTAAACTGCATTATTCTTCAAAGTATTCCAAAAGTAAACATGCATTTTTACTCAAACTCTTCCAAGAGGGTAACACGCATTTTGACTCAAAGTAATCTAAGAGAGTAACATGCATTTGTTTTATATCTGTGTATCCAAATAAGGGAAATGTCACATTTTACTAATGTTTGTTATTACTGTATGTTATTCCTTATTTGTGAGACTTTATAGAAACCTTTCATTTTGCATCATCAATTAGTACTGTATTTTGATAAATATCTATAACAATAATTTCATAAATAATAAAATTTGCTCATACCCTACGATGATCTAAATTCACAATTCAGCTACGTGTTTCAAAATATAAGCACATTTTTGACAGCACCATCTCGGCAATAAAAGTTTTTAAAAGTACAGGAAAGATCAGAAAGTACCTAGATACTCTCTTATCAAAATTTCAAAAAAGAAGAGAAAATATCAGTAATAATTTTTTTTTTCTTTTCTAACTTTGTACAAACTGATTTGTTGCACCCCAATCCATGTTGAATCTTTATTTGCCTCATGCATAAATTATACAAAAGCTATACATATTACAGTATAAATAAATTATACGGGGACAAATATTTTTAGACAGAAGGGAGGTGTAAGATAGAGAATTTCTCTTTATTGGCAATTTAAGTCATACTTGTCACATATCATAACAGAATAATCACAGAAAGTTATGAGAAATTATTTGAGGGAACAACTCCAGTTAATAGGATTGTAGCGTAGTTTCTCTCTGTCTATCCGGTCTTCTAAGAATTTGTTTTGCTTTCTCGTTTCCCAATGATCTTCCATAAACTGAAAATAAAATAAACAAAACACATTTATAATTACTGGTACAAAAAAAAATTGTTAATTTAATCTCTATCTTATTCAATCGGTATGATAACATAAAACTAGTCTATTTTATTTTTTAAATCGCAAAATAAATATCATGCATATTGCAATGCTCAAACTATGATCGGTCCTTTTGGTGATGAATTGGAACATGTTGCCTATGATTATTTGGTCGCATTGTATGCCACTCTCGAAGCTTTAGACTAAAATAAAAGCGTTGAAAAATAGCTAAGCCATAAAATGTTCATCATGTTCATAGTCTTAAATGTTTGATTACTTGCCAATCACATTTCAACTTGTGCATACGAAATGCAAATCATATTTTCAACTATTGCATGTAAAAAATCCCTGTGGTATTGATTGATGTTGTGTCACTGACATATACATGTATCCTTCACCTCATGTAATTCATATGGACATATATCCATTACACGCGTACTATACACATTATGCAGAATTCAATAGCATAATGCAGAACACGATGAAAATTGATACGAATAAATAAATATTTAATATAAACGTTACTTGTATATATTATATATTTTTAGATTATGAAGATTAAATCCAGAACGGAATAGAAATAAAGTTCCTTTAACCGATAATAGGATTAGCAAATATACTTATTCCAAAGATTTGAAAATATAAGAATTGAATGCTGTCCACGCTTCATGCAAAATGTGATCTTCACCTGCTTGCATTCGACAAAAAAAAACAGCTTTCAACTCTATAACATTAAAACATACAACCCCTTCTTTCTATAAATACATACCGTTTTATTTTGATTTCTGTATTGTTGTAAATACATGTGTTTGTTGATATATTTGTCTACGTCCTCCTTTCTACACTTGTTATCATAAGCTATAGACATAGCACTCTCCTGTGTTTTCTCTCTGTTAAATTTATTTTTTTGAAAGTCTTTATCTTGCATTTGCTGTTTTAGTGTTTCTCTAAAATGCTTCCTGAAGAAAGAAAAAGGAGCGTCTTATTATGATGTTAATAATTGAATAATAATTGAACATAAAACTCTTCTCTGTAACCAAATTATTTTCTGTTTTTCTTGACTAATATTTTTTAATTGCTTTCTTTGTACATCTCCCTCTTTGAACAAACTAGCTCTGAAACATCAAACAAAATCTAGATTTTAAGAACATATTCATTCAAACTCGATTTTTTTAGAGTAAATGTGTTTGCTACATGACCAGTGGCAAATATTTTAAGCATATGCCAGACGGACGCTAACTGAAATGCATGTACATAAAGAATAGACTGAATATGCTATATAAAGTGGATAGACCTGAACTAAGCGGTTATCATTTGGTATGTTGGTAGCAAGGAACATGCTCCTATATGTAGTACGGCTGTTAAAGACGAACTAAAAACAAACATGCGGCAAATACTTATACAGTTTAAGCAACAAAACAGACACAGCTCCGATCCAACTAAAAATAAGTCTGTCTGTCGGTAACAATTATATTCAAATACAGCAAAGTAACCATTAGAATCTAAGTCAATTGAAATAAGATATATATATAATCAGAGATTTATAAATATATATCATAGGGAAAGTGTTCCAATTAGCATCCCACGGAATAAACTGGTTTTTTTTCTCTCTATTTTGGCCTTTTGCTTGGATGGGGTATGAAACGTTTTTCCTAAAGGTTCTTGCTACTGTACTTTTTTAAAAACAAAATACTTTTTTTTTGTCTAGTGCATATAAATAATTCAATCAAATGGCTGAACATTGTTATCTATAAAGATAATATTTATGTTATTCTTATGTTTGCATTAAATATCAGCTTCATGGAAGAAAAATTGTCGATTTTCATTCAATTCTGCAGTTATTTAATCCTTTATACTGTCTTAACCGGAACTTGATACTGATATACAAGCTTCCAATGTTTTTCGATTGATCAGATATCGTTTCCTGCTAAAATCTCTAATGAATCGATTTTAAACTAATATGCATTGTAACATTATGTATTAAAAATATATTTTCAAGTCTTGTGATATAATCCGGTGAACTTCTTTAGAAATTTAAGGATAATGACAAGTGCCAAGTAAACAAGTGCAATCCTAATTTTCAATGATTAAATCAGAGTTTAAAAAAATATGGCATTGTGTTGAATACGCAATGCGATAAAAGGGAAAACATATATCTTTTATATTCTTTTATTTATATTTTAATTGTTGATTAGTTACCAATACTATAATCTGGGTTCCTGTCGGAAGAACAAAACACGATAGAAAGCTCTCGTCTGCTAAACATTGGTGCATTCCAATATTTTGGTTTTCTAAATTTGTTTGAGGTTAAACGGCCTTACAAATTAATCACAGACCTTATTACCAAAATTACACTTTAAGTTACATAAACACATGTATAGATCTAACATGTTATTTCACAGATCACCACATTTGGGTTTTAATAATAAGAATCAGATTTGAAATCTTATAGATAAGAGACAGATTTTAAATTACATGTCACAGTGAACAATAGTGATTGTCCTTTATTCAAATTACAAGATTTACTATACTGATGACACCATTTAAAATCGACACTAGCTGTTGGTCCGAGACCACCATTGTCGTCCCTTGATTTTATAGTCCCTAGTGTTGACAGTGGGTTACTTGCCATTAATTTTTATACCCCTTCCAAATTTATTTCTCCATGTTCACTGCCTCAAATTGCAAGAAGGGGGATGAAATTACACTGTAAAAAAATTTGGGTCCAGAATTTTAAAGGAAAGTAGTGATTTGGTCCAGCTGAAAAAGGTTGAAAATGAGCACTTCGGAAGCTGTCAAAAGATTTCAAGACGCCCTAAACATAAAATTGTCCATATTTTGAGTTAGAGACGATGAAGTTTTCTATAAATTTGATATAATTTGTCCCAAAAGTAGTACAACACACTGTAAAAGTTTCTTTGAGAAAGCGCAGGTGGGATTTTTTTTATTTTCATTTATGTTCTAAAAGAAATGCACTACGAATTAATTGTGTTCTCGGACCTGTTTTGACGGCATTCAGTTACCGTTATATAATTATTTGAACACTTAGTATTTCTGTTTTAATTAGACAAGTTGGTCACAGTGTAATTCTGTGGAATGTTAATCATTTTCTTGTTTTTATGTGTTTGTGCGTGTGTATGGTGTGTTCGTGTGAAGTCTTCTGTGCATGTAGTCATGTCTGAAACCAAACATGTCACAAAGAAAAATACCATTTCCCAAACTGAAGGACCAAACAAAAGCTCGTAGCCATGGCCATTGAACGTCGCCTTAGAATGTTTGGAGAACATTTCCTCTAAAGTTTGGGACAATATCTTTAATGTTTTCCTTCGAAATCTTCCATTCACTTAGTATGTTTTTGATTTCTTGAATATATACTAAGATATTTCAGTTTTTAATCAGGTTTTCTGAAGACATGAGAGATACACATGTAGTATTACAACTCAATATGCAAGCTTAGCTATAACTCTATGTTTTGCGTTTACCACAGTCCCATGCAGTTGTCTGTGATTGCATTATATTGTGTGGATAGATAGAGGGATGACTCTTGATACAATTTTACTCTTCCTGTATTATACATTGTATGTCCTTGTAGCTCTTGTCGTCAATAAAAAGGAGGCAAATGAAGAGTCCTTTTGCTATAATTTTGAGACATTGTGAAATTAAACATAATGTCTCTTGGTTGATTTTTTTTTAGTTTGCTGAAGTCCGCCTTAGCGTAGTTATGTTTTCACTTTTTGTCAATGAATTACTTTTAATTACTACTTCTGATTTGTTATACTGACGTGACCTTATAACTTTATAAAATGTTCCGCTATTCTTTTCTAAATGGCACTGTAATCGTCACTTAAATTAAAATGTGACAAAATTAACACTCAAAACATTACCAACCTATAAACGAATTAAATTGGATTAAGTTACTCAAGAATTTAAGACAACTTGGTTACCAACACACAACAAACTTTCAAATAAAAGATTAAGTCAATCGTGAAAGAAAGTAATTCAATTTTCAATTTAAGCTAGCTTCACTATATACCTCACACTTCTTGGTATATTAATCTTTTCAAAAGAACCCAGGTATGACTACTCTCCTAAATGAAGGTTATATAGATCATAAAGAATGTTTTTAAGATATGAAATCATTTGTGAAAATGTTTACATTTAATGGGATGATTTCTTTGAAGAAGATAGTTGAAAAGTCTATACCCATTACACTACCAATAACCTTTTTACAAAACGTGTTTAAAATAAAAATGTGTCAGATGAAAGATGAAAGCTTTATGAAGTATTTACGATGCATTCAATTAAGAAGTATACTATGTATAGATCAGAATATTTATGAACTTCTGAACAAATTTATGAGAATAGAGACTTTTTGGCGATTCTGTAACTGCAGTTCAAGGACTAAATTGAGTTTGGCCCCAAGAAAAAACTTGAATATAAAATAACGGTTATATATCTTAGTTTTTGCCATCAGGCAAGGCTATATATTGAACTCATACTAAAGCGGAACGGCCAATCGGCTGTGCGGGATTTATAAATACGCAGCCACGTCTGTTGGGATTTGGAAGTTAAATCTTATGCTTCTTTTAGTGGGAGTGCCACACTCTCTATTTGTTGAATAACCTTTGTGGTTATTATTTTTACGTGTCCTTATGATATATGTGCGAAGCAAAATTGTTGCCATTATCCAGCACACCCTCAATACCATTGACATTAAAAGTTCCGCCATCCACCCCGGTTTGTAAATTTTGCAGAATCTACCCTTAAATCAATTGTCTTGAATATGCATATAAAAAGTGCCACTTATACATAATGATAAAACGATGTTATGGAGCGGTGACGGTTTTCTGGCAGAGAATCTACATATAAAAGCGAATATATTAGATTCGTCTTGTAGTTTATTTTCATAAGTAAATGTTATCTGCTATAAAAACCAAATTTTCCCTTCATATTCATTTTTCTGTACATATTTATTTGAACTACATGCATGTAGTTATACAAGTCTTAAGACTATGTGAACCTGTAGATACTGGATAAAAATAGTTCTTTTCTCTCGTAACACGTCATTCGATTGACAAAAAAACAAACATAACAAAATAATTGATTACAAAAATTACAGCATAACCAACTTATATTATATAATTCTTATAATCTCACATTGACTTTTGTTAAAATTGTTTGATAAATAAACATTTACTTATTTCAAAATTTGTAACCCCGCCTTTTTATTGGTATGTATTGATAAGTCATGGTTTAATGCAAGATTTATATTTTCTTCAAACATTCTGTCACGAAATGTTGTGATAATATTTAAATGTTATCTTGACGTTTTGATTTCACAGAAATATAAATGTCTATGTAACTAAAATTTACCCTGTTGACATAAAGTAATTTATAGATACAAGAAACATTTATAATAATTTATTACAGTGTTTAAATAATCTTTTATTGGTGTTTTTCTAATGGAAGTTTTTTTTCTCACAAAGTTCACTTTAAAGTCCTTTATTCTCAATAAATACATTTGTAATATCGGCCACTGCACTCACAGATACTTACAATAATGCGGTTTGGTAGTTGAAAAAAATCAAAATATGCAATTTTATGTAAACTTTCTTGTTCCTTCTTTGTTGAAACCGTATTCAATAATGAACAATTACCACCATAACGTATTACAATGTTACATGAAATTCAAAAAATGGGATTTCGGAAACAAGTTTAGATAAATCCGTCTACCAATTTTGTTACTTTTAAAGTGTACTAAAGTCTTAGTTTAACTTATTATTATTGTATATCATACTTAGATTATTGCGAGGTTAAATAGAAATATACAGACTACAAAAAACCCTTTCAAGGACACATAAAACTTTCATGAATAATAATGATCTATCCTTTGCTATGCATATCAACAGATATATATAAGAACTAAATGACACGTAATCTTCTTAAATTTAAAAACACCATTCATCTTCATAAAATATAACGATCAGATAAAAAAATAATACTTTCAAAATAAAAGAGACTATCTAAGTAATTATATTGAACTTGAACTGTTTTTTAAATACATCTAATAAAATTGTAATTATAAGGCGATAGTCGCTAAATATATATGTCTCTACATGTATTTGTTTAGGAGAGGTGGCGTAAATATCCAAATTTCCCCAAGTTACTAACTTGTCATTTAAAATTTAACCAGATCTTTTAACTTCAAGGGGGTATACATTAAAATTAAAGTATTGCATGTTTTAATAGACACATAAGTCTTTGATCGATATAATTTACGATTTTATCGACATGAAAAATTAAGATGTACTGCCATAAATATAGGTCCTCAATTCAACAGTTGCGTATACTTAATTTGCACTGACTGGCTTTATGGTGGAACATTCCTCCTCAAGTTTTATTTTATTTTCCATATAAAGTCCTGAATATGCCAATATTACGTATATAAGCGTAGCAAATATAAAGAATTCAAAAGAAAAAAAATATCAACAAAAATGAAGGATGTATACAATGTAGCTACGTTTTTCTTTTATATCACTTCGGCAGATCTTAATGAATTATATAGGAACACTTGGAAATTTAAAGAAATTTGGTATTAGTATATATAATTTTTTTTATCATTATGATGCAATGATTATCAAGCTTCAAATTTGAATAGGGAATACGTGTACAGTATACTTCAGTAAAACAGAAAATAAATGAAAAACTATCAACGAGATATGAAGAGCTCAAAGAATATTCTTGAATCTGAAACCGTTTCAAGTCTAGACAAAATGTATTTTCTCTCAGTCAAATAATGACAGCAGGACAAACTGCATTTAATTGTGACTTCAAAAGCATTTTAAATTCGTTTAGTTTCGAAAGTAAACACACTATTGGTTTATGTTACTTCAATCGAAAAAATGGAATAAAGTATTAAAAGACCGGATTTTTCTGCTGTTAAAGAGACGCATAAAACTAACTTCATGGGCCGATAAACCCGGACCCAGTCTCGCTCTTTTGAAGATCGTGCAATTTTTTGTAGGTGAACATCCAGTTGAATTAGGTTCTGCTATTTATGATTTTTTAGAATTGCCATTGTAAAAATCTTCTATGAAAAGTTATACATTTAGAATATTGACAATAAATCTTCTAGTTAACATATTAATTCAATGAGTTGGAATAAATATAAGTCTATTGCATCGCTTAAGAAAACAGTCGGTGCTTACATATTGTCGGTGCATAGACAAAGCTGTAATTTCTTAATCTTTTGGACGGATAATAACTTTATATGATTTAACTATTCGAATCGATAATACAAAAAAATCTCAATTAATCGTGCATTGTTCCTGGTATCGATTGGAACGAAATCTGATCGATGCTTCTTCCCTAGAAACAAAAAGGCTATAGATTGCCTCGTTAACGGTTTTTCAAATATTTAAGTTTCTGAAGTACCTATTGAATTTTTGCGTAGATAATCTAAAGCATTCTATTTTCCTCTAGGATTATGTGTCGCACAGGAAATCGATTTTTTGTGTGAAGGAATTTACATTTTGAAATCATTTTCGTTGAAATTTGATTCCAGTTATTGTAAATGACTAGCAGTTCGATATTGAACTTCTTTAATAATAATTCAAGGTTCAATTAAAATATGTATTTTTCTCTCCAGTATCGTTCTTTGTTTAAAGTTTCTACAGCAATCGAATGTTTATTTACATGCACGTTGCACTTGTAAGTAAAGCAATTAACTGGTATCACAGTGTCACCAAAAGAACTTCTCAAGTTATTCTTTATTGGAAAAAAAAGGAGTAATTGTCACATTTTTGAAAGACACCGTATGAAGAATAGACATTCATTCTTATATATTTGCCATAAACGATTCTCATTTTAATGAAATATAGTGCCAACTTCTAGATTTACATTTACACTATAGCTGCTTTTGAATGTTTTACATGCATCGCCAGAACTAAAAAAAAAACCAATTATTCCTGAAATGTTATAGATCAATATTGCTTACTAGAAGAAAGAATCAACTGTACTTTATTTTCTCAGTAATTCATAAAAAAATAGATTAATTTGGTTTTTCTCAATGTCATTTGACAAGTATCTAAGATTTTAAGAGGTTGTTATTTACATAAATTTCTTAATGTACAACGAGCGAGAAATTATAATAATTATTTTATTTTCTTATCTGTTGCTGTGCGAAGTATAAAGAAATTAAACTGAACAGTCCGAATGAAAAATTTAAATGCAATGTCTAATGTAAAGGATTTATATGACTTTCAATACGAAAAACCATTGCAACACATTTCGAAGGGTGCATTTTGTACGACTCTTTCCAGTATAACTTTTGATAGAAGGAGCTTGAATTCTCTCTTCACGTATTCGTCCCGCTCGACGAAATTTGTAGCACCTAAATCGTCTCCTGTATATGCATGAAATATGTGTCACTGGACGCTTAGCAAAACAATCAATTCATAATTTAATATTGCAGATTTTGCAACCTTGCAAACTGTTCGTTAGCAAGTTCATATTTTAGTTTTCAAAAACTATAAGTACATTTCTAAATATTATTACTGTTGATTCAGTCATTCAAAGACATACATGTAGATTGCAATTATTTCAATTAAATAAGTTTGTCCATTGTTTGCTTTGTTCTTGAGGGTGTTCTCCGACATCAATAGTTCGCCAGATTAAATACTTGAACGAAGTATATTTATACTTATATACAATACAGTCTTATACTTAATATATGTATGTCTGAATCTTACCAATAATTTTATTTGAAATGATTTATTTTTTTATTTATTCGTCATGAATGATTCAATTAAAATGTTGCACAGTTCATGTTTTTTTTTATCTCTTAACATTTAAGTGCAGAAAAAGAAAAGATCTGATAATAACTTTAATAGGTGTTAGTCCAAATATTTGTTTAAGACCCTTGTCAAAACCAGTAGCTACATATTTTGAACATCTGTGAAGCTTTTAACTACTTTTCATACTTTTTTATATTCCGCAGACTGACATTTACGTACATTTTCTTCATTAAAATTTTATTAGACAGTTGTTTCATTGGAAATACAGGCATTCATACCATTTGTATATTTTAATCCTGAATATTTTGTAAATTTATATATTATCGATGTACTCTAGACTTGACCCGAGAAATGGGTTATGAATTGATTGACTTACATCCAGTGACAAATATTTCTATTTCATACATGTTTAAAACGAAAAAAATATGACAACTAATACAATAGGTATGTTCTACAATAAGTGTCGAAGGGTTTCAAGGCCAAAATATTCTTATGTTTACGTATAAAATGTGTGTGTGTGGGGGGTGGGGGGGGGGAGAGAGGAGAAGTATTGTGAATAGGGACATACACTAAGCCTTACAAAAGGCCGCCTATGGATTTATCAGAGTTATTCTTCAACTTTGAGATAGAGTGGCTCTCCCTCTCTCTCTCTCTTTCTCTATTTTATATATTAATGTATATATACGAGGTATCGTGTAACACCTTATTCTGATCTAACTTGGGTTTTGAAGTTATATATCCTGCCTCGCAAGACGGTCTCACTTTGGCAAGGGATTTGTTACCGATGAAATGAAAACCTTTCTTTACCCAATTTGCCAAATCATCCTTCATTTTGGTCGGTATTTTAGAAGAAGGGTAAATATTATAATGAAATAAACTTAAACGAACACTGTTAGTTGCATTGGGGTTTTAGTCTCTTTTCGGTCTTTTAAAAAATAACTTTTATATGAATTTAAGATGGCTGAAATGACGAAAATAAACATACGCATACGTATATGTAAATACAGTCAATTCCATATCTTAAATACTAAGTTACAACACTCTAATGTGATATCTGAAGTTTATCATTATTCCAAATTTTATAAAAAGATGGATTAAAGTGGATTAACTACTGACATTAAATTTCAAACAGTTAGCACTAACCATGGTATTTACAAAACGAAATATTAACTGTGTACTCTTATTAAAGGTAAATTTTACATTTAAATTTTAGAGTTTATAAGTTAGTTAAAATGTCTCAAGTAGTCAGTGTTATCAAAGTTTGGCTAGAAATTGATCTTTACGATAAGTGTTCGTCATGTGCTCCTGGGGAGGGTCAAATACATATCTAGGTAGAAAAAGATATACGCTTAAAACCACATAATTTATCGTGACTTGTGTTAAATTTCAATTCTTTTGTTTGAATGTTTTAATTTAAAATTTGTCAATTTAAAACCCTTTTGTAAGTAATGATATTAAAATGTGCTAAATCTAAACAGTTATAGATGTTAGCAACACCGTATATATTTTAATGAGATTAAATACTCAATAGAAAATTGAAATAACATATACTTCAACGGGTATGGCGTATATATATTTCTACATGTGTTGAAGTGTCTTTTGTAACTTTAAAATTTACAAATCTTTAACTGAAATGTTTTGAAAAGAACGAAACGCATGTCTTGATGAAATGACTTGCCGGTGTAAGAAAGATTTTAAGGTCTTCAGAATATGTGTGTGTACGAAATTCATATCGCGGTTGCGCTTAGAAAGTTTTCTTTAAAATGAAAATTCATATATGTTCATTTTCCCCAACTCGTAAGCAATCACTGTCTCAATTCACAAGTGCATGAGTGTGGGTTTTGATAAGTTGATTATTCGGGTTAAATTTTTATTACTGGTCACGGCTTTTGATACGTAAATGATTACACGTACGTGATTTTTAACACTTTACTTGTTTAGTTACAATACTTTTTGATTTTTACTTCTATAAAAATAATTTTTGATTACACGATTATCTGATAACCTGACCATGACAGACTTAACTTGATTCCTTAAAAATTTGACACTGTTTAACTTTTTACATCGCACGCACATTACAGCGGCATCACTTTCAAACCTGTCTTATTAAGATATTGTGACGGAATAGTTCGAATATCAATTTGTTATTTGCTAGCATATTCCAGTGAGTTTATATTAAATGTACACCTAACCCATTTGCACATCTCAAATGACCTTGAAGATTAAAAACAAATTGAATGCGATGATTATAACCTTAATAGATTTGTTATGTAATATGTAAAACGTAATGTATTAAACAGAGTCTTATTAATGCACATTCACGTTATGTACATACACATTAACATTATAAGCACAACAGATATACATAGAGAGGGCTGGTGTATTTGATAAAATTATTGGAAAATAAATATGATCTGGAAGTACTTTTCACAAAATATTTCATAAACTGATTGAAAATATGACGAGTAAAGGGGTGGTACATGTACCTCCTTTTCCATTATGAGATGATAACCATATTAAATTCTTGAAAATAACAAACAAAATATAGCAAAGGAACAGTATCTATAGTGGAGTTCTTCGTCTTGAAAGGGGCTGCAAAGTTTCAATCTGAACCGAAAAGCTAACACCCTATATGAGAACCATGACAGTTCCCTTAATGCTTAATGGTACAGTTCCATGGACTTTATATAATAAATCAATAAATAGTAGATAAAAATGGTGAAATTTTCCTATAAAAACCAACATTCGTTGCCCACAAAAAAGTCATCCTACATACCTATATTGTTCCTTCTCTGCAGGTTGGCCATAAAAAGGTTTTGACCACGCTGAGTGATATCTCTGATGCTCTCTCTGTTGCATCATAATCCTTCGTGCCTCATTGTGCCAATGTTGGTCTACTGTTTCCCAAGCCATGTTTATCCTCTTCTTAGGAGGAGGAGGTGACAATGGATTAATCCTCTGTGGTATACGCACAAGTTCCATAGAGGTTGAGAGTTCTCTTGGAGGATAAGGTCCGAATGAATTGGTAGATAGTGATGCTGATAAAGTCCGAGGACATTTTGTTGGAACTGGCGTACTTATTGGTGATATTTTTGGCAGTGTTGTTGTAGACATTTTGAAGTATATTTACACGAGACCCTAAGTCACAAATCTGAGGAATGAATCAAAAGATCAATTGAAATATGTACACATGTAATTCAAGTAACGTTCTTTGATAATGTGAATTTAATACATATACGCGATCCTTTAGTCAGGTAAATTTCAAGAGTCAAATCTTAAGTTATTTATTCTATACAATTATGTCACCGCGTTTTTCACTCCACTCCCTCGAAGGAAAAATTGTTGAAATCGATGTCTGGTATCTGACGACTTTTTCAAATTATAACCTAATTTAAAAGACACTTTGTATAGTTTTACAGTCACAGGAATAATTTTCTTTCATTAGGTTCAATTATGTCATCGTTTCCTTTTCTTTTCATCCCGTACAAAAATTGATTTCAGCATGTTAAATTATAATGTTTATATTCGGCCTTTAAAGCAGATCTTTAGAGAAGATCAGACATATTTGTTTGCAACCATTCAAGTTAAATAATGAATGTTTAATGCACTTTAATATTATTCAAACATTGTTCAATTTGTTCAGATAGACTATATATACATTTATATTAAATATGAATTAAAATTCAATACATATTTAAACTTAAATATCATCTGCTAGTTTAAACGACGATGTATAGGAATCTTTCGCGTCTATGAACAATTAAAAATACAACGAAACAAAACAAATTAAAGCTCTACATACCTGTAAAAGTTAACATATATATCCAGATTTTTACATTTTTTTCAAATTATCACCATTTTCATATCTAAACTTTTCGCATGTTGAGTTTCACAGTTGGTCACATGATAATTCGTACGTCGCTACGGAGATACGAGTAAGCCTCGTTTGTGTAATACATTCAATTGTCAAAAAGTTGATCCGTTTTAAAACGGGTAGGATTACTGTTTTTATATGTATAGTATTTATTTAATATTTGTGGAAGGCAATTAGTGAAGCTATTCAAAAGAGAATTACCTTTTACCTGTAAAAACTTAGGTATATCATTTTACCTTTAGTGAAAAGAAAGGTTTTAAGAGATCGATATTGAAAAATCACTAACAGATATGAAGTACAAAATTGCGTGTGATAGCGTTGATTATCCAGAGCTTATTAAATCAATTAATTACACTAATTAAATTAATTAGCGTAATTACGTCATGCAGGAAGGAAATAAAATACACCATTGTTTTATGATGAAAATGCTCGCAACGTTGTAAAACAAGTTGATGCTTAATTGAGAAAAATTTTAACAGTATTTTTGTTAATTGTCTGTTACACCTAAACTAATATTTTTCGATTTATTTCATCATCTTATTATTTCAAAGATCGTAATAGAAATTTAATAATTGAATACATTAGATTTATTCTACCAAGAATCTTTGAGGAAGTTTCCCTGTTTGATCAGTTTTTTTCTTATCTTTTCAGATGTTTTAATCGTATCGATATGCATCAAATATTTGCCAATTTACATTTAAAAACAAACAACAATCTATCAATTTTACCTCTGGTTGTTCTTTTAAGTGGAATAAGCTACGACTATGAAATCATTTTTTTTTCAAACACTCAGTAGAACAGCGGAATAACGGAAAACAATTCTGCTATAATTATCAGTCAGTTTTGTTCAATTTTGTTTGAAAATTGGAAGGAAAAACATTGCGATTATACGTTCTTGTCTTTTGTGTATTTATATCGGGTCACATGACTATGCACTGGCATTTGTCGGAGGTCATCTCAATGGCTTAGTTAGATAACATCTAGTCTAATACACACGCGAAATACTGATACATTATATCGAGTCCATGGATTGCTTATTGTTTCTGTTGGACTTTTTGTAATTTGATGATTCGTTTTATAATGTTATTATATATTAAATTATATGTGAAAACTTGAGTAAATCACTAATTATGAATTTGGCAGTTAATAAGTAATACGTCAACGAGATATGAAACGGTAATACGTCAACGAGATATTGAAAGATAAAACGTCAACGACATATCAAATAATTGTATGTCAAGGACATATTTAAAATTGATAAAACGTCAACGAGATATCAATGTTCACGGAAATACGCCAAAAATATATCAAACGGTGATCAATACGTCAGTGATGTCCCAAACGATATGCAACTGCGTTTTTATGATATTAAACGATTTATGTGAATGACAGAGCAAATGGTAATACGTCAATGAGATATCAACGGTATTGCGTCAAAAATATATCAAACAGTAATATGTTAAAGAAATATCAAACGATAATTATGTTAACGAGATATCAACGATAATACGTCTATTGGATATCACACGGCCATACATCAACGGGATATCAAATAGTAATATTGCAATTAGATAACGACGGTAAACGTCAATAGGGTATCAAACGTTTTTTATAAGTCAACGAGATATCAAACGATCATACGTCAACGATATCCCAATTAGGAATACGTCAACCAGATATTAAACAGTAATATGTCAGTGAGATATCAAACGGTAATGCTTTTATAGGATATTAAACGATTTAGGTCAATTAGATGTCAACGGTACCGGTATAACTTTAATAAGATATCAAACACCAAGACTTCCATTAGATATCAAAAGGTAATATTTCAATTAGATATCGACGGTAAAACGTTAACTGGATATCAAACGTTAATAGGTCAACGAGATATCAATCGATAATACGTCAGTGATGTTCCAAACGGTAATACGTCAACAAGACTTCAAACGGTAACAAGTCAGCGAGATGTTTTCACGCTATTATACAGTTAGATATTAAGTGGTAATGTGTTTAAGGATATCAAACGATTTAGGTCAATGAGATATCAAACGATAATAAGTAAATGAGAAAGCAAACGTCAAGGAAACAGAAATGACAACACGTTATTCAAACATCAAACGATAATTATACCTCAATGATAGAAAAAAAACCAATGGTAATACGTCAACGATGCAGACAAACATTAAAACGTAAATAAGACATCCGACATAGATCAATGAGATTGAGAATACATAAATTAAATGTCATCAATATAATACATGTATGATTTCTTTATTATTATATTAAACAAACCATGTGATAATTAAGGTAATTTAAGTATTGAGAGAAGTCATTGTTTTAAGTAAAAAACGAACAAGTGATTCTTTTGTTTAATAAAGAGAACCAGTGAAGGAAAACAGAAAATATTAATTAATTCAATAGCACTGTAGAATGTGAACTTAAATTAGAGGTCTGAAGATAGCACGTAAGTTTTGAAAAAAATGTTGAAAACCTTATATGATTTAAAATAATGTATACTAGACACTTTCAGAAAAAAACCTTGATTTTAATTTGTTGCATATATATAGTTATCTAGTTGGTGTATCTAGGGTGTATAGAATTTTCGGGGAAAGTAAAAGGACACACGTTTTGATTTATTTATACCTTCATATCTTAAGAAACGACATCCAAAGATCGATGCAGGATTAAAAAAAATATAATAAAATAGTTTTGGGGCGGGGATAAGGTAAGAGGAGTTGGGGATCAATGAAAAAAATATGTGAATTAAGACTTTATCTTACATTGTACTTTTGATGTCGTCCCTAAGATTATTTTAAAATAGTATGTTTTCGTCAAGTTCTTGTACTAGTAAATGTTACGCGCATACTATTAATTCAGTATTTTCATGACTTTTCACAACATCTTCCCTTTTCTAATATAAACCTATGTTAAGCATGCAATTTAAAATTAATTTAAGTTATCAAAAAATACAAAGACCTATTCATAAATTTCTATTTATGGTATTGAAATAAATGGGTATTTTTTAAGAAAAAAACAGCTGAGTCTTGAACAAGACCTTACTAAAGCTTCACGCAGAACATTGTTGAAAATAGTCTAATAAAATATAAATAGAAATGATCACGTCCGTCGTTCATTTTGTTAATACATGTATGTAGTTCATGTTGTAAATACTATTTACAGGTATTAAAATTAATTGCAGACTTTCTAAGATGTCCACAGTGAAACGTGTGCAGTTTGCTGTTTCGGATGAAATGAACCACACTGCAGCATCTATATACGGGTCGGAGTTTTGTCCAACTCATCCTACATATAAAGTCGTATCTTGGTGTTCTACACACGAAACATCAATTTGCATGGTGTGTTTCAAGTTAGATCATGCCAAATGCAAAGGCGTTGAGCCACTCGAGGAGGCCATCAAAAGTACAAATTCTAAGTCCGAGTTAAAATCGTTAAGACAACGTGTTGAAGAAACTAGAAATATCTTCAAACGCCTTGTTAAAGACAGAAATCACAACATTGATGCGCTTGAAAATCAGAAAGATGTTCTCAAAGCTGATGTTAAGACGTTCAAGGAAAGAATTTATCAACATCTTGAAAGATTAGAATATCGGTTAGAGAAAGAGATAGATTTAGCTTTAGATCGACATAAACACAAACTTGAAGACCAGATATTTGAGTACAATCAAAGGGACGGAACTTTAGCATCCCTATATAATGATCTTATACATATAAACGAAGATTCAACTGAAAACCATACAATTTTGTTTTTGAAAGAAGCAAACGTTGTTCAAAGAAAGGAAGAAGAGTTTCTTAAAGGGGATGTCGGTTCGCTTAAAAATATTAATCTGCAGTTAAAAATGGACGAAACAGTCAGAAAAGTGGTTGATGTTCCGACAATAGCAAATGTTAAAATGGTAGAAAGTTACCCAACAAACCCTCCAGATTTGCAATCACTTTCGAAGGACGATAAACAAACTGAAAGCATGCTTATCAAAGTTGAGGAATCGGTAAAAGAATACAATATGGATAAATTTAAATTCGTTTTCGAAAGAGATATAGATATTAAACCTACATTTTCGACAAATGCCCTGGTCCCCGAAGTAACTGGTGGCATGATTTTACCAGATGGAAGATTATTTGTTGTTGATAAGGTAAATAAACGGTTGCTAGGATACACTGCCAAAGGACAGTTAGCCAAAGAAACTTTCATGGAATATGAACCATATGCAATGACATACCTTGATGTCAACAGATTTTATCTTACAGTTCCGGGGCAACAATGCATAGAAATTCGAGATTATGGAGCGCTTCAGTATTCCGAAAAGATTGATATAAAACATCATGTTTCTGGAATTTCGTCCTACGAAGATACCATAGCTGTCGTTTGCGAAAATTTTGGCATTGCACTTCTAGACCAAACAGGAACAATGGTAAACAAAATACCAATGAAAGGAAACAAAGAAGGTCCATTGCATCTTTTAGGGAAAACTATTTGCTACGCCGAAAGTAAGAAAGGAACTATCCATGTTTTAAGCGTTTCCGGAGAAGTTAAATTTACGACTACCGTAAAAGGTTTAGGATACGTCCAAGGAATAGCGGTATTACGAGACAGCAGTTTCCTCGTTTCAAGGTCAAGCCCAGGAAACAAAGTCACGTGGCATTTTTCACCTGACGGTCACCAACAAGCATTGCGAGAAGAGTTTGAATCCTTTAAATCGCCACGTGCAATAGTTTATGAAAAGAAATTAAAAAAAATGTTTGTCGCAAATGGAGTGCGAACAATATCAATTTTCAGAGAAGTGTAGTAACTCTGTGTTATTCTGAATGATCATAAAATTTATGAATGAAATTCGAAAAGTAAAAGATTTGAAATTATAAAACTTTATGATGATCATTTTGTTATAACAAAATATAAATTGTGGCAGAAGACTACCTAAATTGTCGTTGGTTTATGTCTTTAATATTTGTTTTCATGTATAAAATTGAACCATTTTAAATAAGGTCATTTGCTTTCTCTTTTGAATCTTGTCACATTTTTTTTACGTCCAGGCCTTTTAAAGCTGATGAATACGGTATTATATTTTTTTTAAGATAATATTGAGAATGAAAATGGAGAATATGTCAAAGCGACAACAACCCGACCACAGAACAGATACAGCCGAAGGCCACCAATCGGTCTTCAATGCAGCGAAAAACTCTCGCACCCGGAGGCATTCTTAAATTTATACTAGTTAAGTGATAATGGAAGTCATACTAAACTACGAATTATACACAAGAAACTAAAATTAAAAACCATGCATGACTAACAAATATGCCAGAGTATCCTGGGGCAATTCATAGTGTACAATAGATTAACACTACTGCTGTATTTTACCCAAAATGTCCAAATTTGCCTCAAGCTAAATTCAGCCTGTTGGAATTGAAGCCTTTTCTTAATTAAATTTATCAACGAATATTTTAGAAAGGTGTTTAAAAACAAACAGAAACTATAGCTAGCCGGGCATCCGGCCCAATCTAGCTGCGCGTCGCAAGGTATACTGACAAGATTAGCCAGAACCCCAGTCTAAAACTATAGCTAAAAATAGCTGGAGAGCAAGAAAGATAACTCTAAAATTCTTTTTCCGTAGAAAGCTGTTTAAGGTAATCATTTTATCTTAAACCGTGATATTTATTTCTGATGCGTTACGTTCTGTCCTAATAATCGTGTAGCTTACTCTGAAAAATATACCTTAAAGGATTTATGCTCATATATTTTATGATAGTATGATACTAAACCCCTAACGGGAGGATTGTACCTGATATTCATATGATGAAGACATAATCTTTCAATCAGTTTAATTGAGGTCTGGAGCTGGCATGTCAGTTAACTGCTAATAGTCTGTTGTTATTTATGTATTATTGTCATTTTATTTATTTTCTTTTGTTACATCTTTTGACATCGGATTCAGACTTCTCTTGAACTGAATTTTAATGTGCGTATTGTTATTCTTTTACTTTTCTACATTGGCTAGAGGTAAAGGGGAGTGTTGAGATCTCATAAACATGTTTAACCCCGCCGCAATTTTGCGCCTGTCCCAAGTCAGGAGCCTCTGGCCTTTGTTAGTCTTGTATGATTTTAAATTTTAGTTTCTTGTGTATAATTCGGAGTTTAGTATGACGTTCATTATCACTGTACTGTTATGCATATTGTTAGGGGCCAGCTGAAGGACACCTTCGGGTGCGGGAATTCTCGCTACATTGAAGACCCATTGGTTGCCTTCGGCTGTTGTCTGCTCTGTGGTCGGGTGGTTGTCGCTTTGACATATTCACCATTTCCTTTCTCAATTTTATGCTGAAGTGTTCTTGTTTTTGTTTTCTTATTTATTTATTTTTTATCTCGTTCTGATTTTGAGGCTGCCGGAGAAGTTTTAGTGGGGTTGACAGCCTACAAAGCGTCATAGAACGGAATTTCGTCACCGCCTTACATTTTTCTAAAATGCAAGTTAAGTACCTTGTGTTATAATAAGGTATATAGGAAATTTTTTCTGAGACAAGTGCCTGTTGCATTAATGTGGGTCGAATCTTTCATTTTCTGTTTACTGGACTATATCTAGTCGTGTTTTTTTATTTTTTTATTTTGCCATGGTGATAACTGCTTCTTTGACTAATGGTCTTTGATTGCTTCCATGTTTTTTTCACCTCCTTTTTTCACACAAGATAGACTTTTTTTAAGTTAAGTTACGCATGAATTTCTTTATACATAATATGATGTTCATATTTTAGCTTATTGGCTTTTTGGTTAAAGCAGTTAAAAAAGTCTTTGGAAGTCCCAATAAAACAGGAAAACAATATTACGATTTTTATAATGTGTCATAGGTTCTGTACTATTTTCATGATTTATCTGATACTTCTTCCATCGCTTTTGTATTATGTCGCATAGTTATTGATGGATAATAACAGTTTTATAATGCTACAATGGTTTCATAGAAAATCATTATTTAATTTATCTGATATTTCGGTCATGCATCAATACTGGAATAATTACTCATAATTAGTCTGGAAGAACATGATTTATTAATAAGTTGTTACTCGCTTTGAAATAGCTTCCAGTAACTGCAAGAAATCTTTTCTAGTCACTGTGTGTCTATTGTCTTTATTTTAGTAGTTTTTAGGCACTCTGCCGAGTCAAGACTTTATAGGTGCATTTATATTTTTTGACTACATGTATGTGACTAGGCTTAACTCATTTATAACGGCCGTACATTGACCTATAAAAGATATTCATTTCTGTGTCATTTTGTTCTCTTGTGGAGAAGTAACTATAATTCGTGTCTGTTGTGACGTTTTTTTATTTTAACGAACGCAATCTATGTATTACTGATAAATTATGAAACCAGGGATATCGTTACCATAAATTACTTAAAAACTTAACTAAATTTTTCCATAGATATAAAGATTTGGTTTTGAAGTTTGGTTGTACCTCACTTTTACGGAAATGTTGTTAACCGTGGCCGGAAGTTTAGAAAGGATCCATGTAAACTTGTCGCTCCTTTAAATAAACTTATTATAAAAAGTTATCTATTCAACAGTGTAATAAGATCATTGAATATTGGTTTTTTTGGGGATAAATATTGATTTTGTTATCAGTAAATTAAAAGCTTACTTAATATTACTGGTATGTTATATACATATACTTATTCATGGATCTACAATCTGTCGATACCTGTAACTTGGCATTACACAAGTTCATGTTTTTCTCTGGCTGTTCACGTTATGACGTCTTTGCACTAAATCCATTGGATGTTGGAGGCATGTGTACGGTTGATAGTTTAGTCTAAGATGCATGCTTTTTTATTAGTTGTTGGTGGCTTTGAATTAGCTGTCAGATAACTGCGGGTCATCTCAGATCTGTTCATTGTGTTTTTTGTGCCGGGATGTATAAGTACCCGGACACGTCCACTTGTTTTTTTGTCCATCTGATGAGTTAAGCCTTTTTCAACTGGTTTTTATAGTTCGTTGATATGTTGTACTGTTATACCAATTTCCCAGGTTAGGGGAGGGTTGGGATCCAGCTAACATGCTTAACCCCGCCACATTATTTATGTATGTGCCTGTCCCAAGTCAGGAGCCTATAATTCAGTGGTTGTCGTTTGTTTATGTGTTACATATTTGTTTTTCGTTCATTTATTTATATAAATAAGGCCGTTAGTTTTCTCGTTTGACTTGTTTTACATTGTCTTATCGGAGCCTTTTATAGATGACTATGAGATATGGGCTTTGCTCATTGTTGAAGACCGTACGGTGACCTATAGTTGTAAATGTCTGTGTCACTTTGGTCTCTTGTGGACAGTTGTCTCATTGGCAATCTTACCACATCTCCTTTTTTATAATTGGCAGTCATACCACATCCTCTCTTTTATCTTTTACAATTCTTTTTTTTTCTCATTTCTTGGGTTTTGCTGTTATAAATGTGTACCAGGTTTGTAGAAAGGTTAGTGCTTTCAGACATGTTAAACATTGCTACATTCTATATGCTTATCCTATGTTAGGAGCCCATAATGCAATGGTAGTCGTTGTTTGATAGATTGAAGGATGGAATCGGGTAAGGTTTCAAAGAGATAACAAATCAACCAAAGAGCGGGAAAACAGCACAAGACCACCAATGGGTCTTCAATGACACCACGAATGCTGTATTCAGCTTCCACTTAAAACAATAACATATGCTTATCATAGAAATGGAAGCTGCACTTAACTCCAAGAGATAGAAATAAAAAAAAAATATAAAAAAATAAACAAGACTAATAAAGACTAGTGGATCCTAACTTTGGACAGACAAAACAACGCAGCGGGGTTTAACATGTTTTGTGAGTTCTCAGCCCTCTTACATATATAAAGTCAATGTGAAATAAACAATCACTCTGCAAAACACACAGTAAAACTCAGATAACAAAATGTTCAAGTCCGATGGACAGAAGAAACTAATAAAAATGTCTGACATTTTTGTGTGTCTTTAATTGTATTTGTTATAAACCGAGCAGATTTTTTTGTTGTTGGTGGAACTGGTTCATATTTTTAACAGCGAATGACCGTGAGAGCATTCCGGTGTTTTGTTGCACGCGTCAGACATCTTTACCCACGTGACTTTCGTTTTAGACTGATAACCGAACGTATTTCATATTATTACTCGGATATTATCGAGTGCAAAATAACATTCAATAAATATTTTTGAAAAAGATTTTTAAATTCAATCTATTAGAAAAACGAAATATTACAGAAGAGTGTCCACCATGCATTTGCATTGCAATTACCTTAGAATAGAAGAATCGAATGATATACAAATGGATGGAAATTATATATAACTGTTAAACATATATTAATATATTATATAACAACAAACTAGAGTATATAGATAACAAGTGAATATATAACTACAACATAATAGATATTACGGTGAGATGGAAATGCTAGTCATTAATTCATCATCCACAAAGGAATCTTTCTCGAAAAAAATCCCGTCTATACACCTTAGCCAAGCTTTCATGTGACATAAACATGTGATTTTTACAAGAACTTGCGGTCATTCGATGTCAGTACTTCAGTACTTTGATTTGTCTTGTTGGGGCCTTGTGTACCTGATTATAATGCATCGGTTTTTCTAATTGTTAAAGGCCGTACTATAAATTTCCATAACTCAGTGTTCATACTGGTTTTGATAAGATTGAACATTTTTTGTTAAACCACACGTTGATTGAAATGTTCTTGCGTTACCTCATCTAAATTCTTTTGGAACATTGCGTCTTGCAATAACTGTCAATTCAGAAATATATGCGAGCATTTTTCATTACGATTTAAATATTGCTTGGACAAAAGGCATTAAAACGTGAAATCAATTCCTTCAATTTTGGGAAATGGAGCATACAGATAAATATATCAATATCTACAAAGCGTGTTTTCACCTCTTCAAAACCGACCAGTTGTATTTTTCGCTAAAATAAATACATCTCAAATATTTCTAGACTTACAGTTGTATATATCATCAATTTGGATGTCCATTTAGCACAAGTTGTCAAAATTGTTCATTTTTCATGTTTTGTTTCATTACTCCTCACACAGTTATCTTGATGCCTGAAGAAAACGAACCTAAAACGTGATTCTAGGACACAATTTGTAGCTATCCATGTCGTGACACATTTTAATAACCTTGCAGTTAATATAAAAAAAAATCATGTTCTTACATCAAATACTAGTAGCACGTATTTGAACTGTTTCCTCGGGATTATACCATCTTATATTACTTATCTCGATTTTACATGTTTAACTTTGTTGTTAGTTTATTTTTGACGTATTGCGTTTATTATACTGTATTATTTTTGTTTTATTTATATAAAGTATATTAGATTCTATCATATTAGCTCCTAAAATGTATCTCTGTAAGAAAAGAGACGACCATTTTACATTCTGAGAAGACAGTTGGATTATTAGAAGTGAATTAAACCGAGTTACGAATATCCTGTCTGTTAAAACTTGAAACAAATTTTACTGCCCTATTTTACAGGGCCCAACAAAAAACACAAAACAACATCAGATGGTCGACCCTCGTCCCTGATGCACAATCGCATAATACTAGAAATTTATATTTATAGAATTTCCCACTGAACGCTATTGTGACACAACACGTTTTTTTTGTAATTGATTGATATAGATGTCTGAAACCATTCAAAACTGTCAGGGTCTCGTTTTCATGTTGTCTCGACAGGTGACGGCTGTTATTGAGTACCGATGAGTCTTAAACCATAACGATATCATAAACCATACTTAGCAGTGAGGGTCTCGCTTAAATGTTGTCTCGATAGGTGACAGATGTTACTGGGCACCGATGAGTCTTAAACCATAACGATATCATAAACCATACTTAGCAGTGAGGGTCTCGCTTAAATGTTGTCTCGATAGGTGACCGATGTTACTGGGCACCGATGAGTCTTAAACCATAACGATATCATAAACCATACTTAGCAGTGAGGGTCTCGCTTTAATGTTGTCTCGACAGGTGACAGATGTTACTGGGCACCGATGAGTCTTAAGCCATAACGATATCATAAACCATACTTAGCAGTGAGGGTCTCGCTTTAATGTTGTCTCGACAGGTGACATATGTTACTGAGTACCGAGGAGTCTTAAGCCATAACGATATCATAAACCATACTTAGCAGTGAGGGTCTCGCTTTAATGTTGTCTCGATAGGTGACAGATGTTACTGGGCACCGATGAGTCTTAAACCATAACGATATCATAAACCATACTTAGCAGTGAGGGTCTCGCTTTAATGTTGTCTCGACAGGTGACATATGTTACTGAGTACCGAGGAGTCTTAAGCCATAACGATATCTAAAACCATACTTAGCAGTGAGGGTCTCGCTTTTATGTTGTCTCGACAGGTGACAGATGTTACTGAGTACCGAGGAGTCTTAAGCCATAACGATATCATAAACCATACTTAGCAGTGAGGGTCTCGCTTAAATGTTGTCTCGATAGGTGACAGATGTTACTGGGCACCGATGAGTCTTAAACCATAACGATATCATAAACCATACTTAGCAGTGAGGGTCTCGCTTAAATGTTGTCTCGATAGGTGACAGATGTTACTGGGCACCGATGAGTCTTAAGCCATAACGATATCATAAACCATACTTAGCAGTGAGGGTCTCGCTTTAATGTTGTCTCGACAGGTGACATATGTTACTGAGTACCGAGGAGTCTTAAGCCATAACGATATCTAAAACCATACTTAGCAGTGAGGGTCTCGCTTTAATGTTGTCTCGACAGGTGACAGATGTTACTGAGTACCGAGGAGTCTTAAGCCATAACGATATCTAAAACCATACTTAGCTATGATGGTCACGTTTTAATGTTGTCTCGACTGGTGACAGATGTTACTGAGTACCGATGAGTCTTAAGCCATAACGATATCATAAACCATACTTAGCAGTGAGGGTCTCGCATAAATGTTGTCTCGACAGGTGACAGATGTTACTGAGTACCGATGAGTCTTAAGCCATAACGATATCATTAACCATACTTAGCAGTGAGGGTCTCGCATAAATGTTGTCTCGACAGGTGACAGATGTTACTGAGTACCGATGAGTCTTAAGCCATAACGATATCTAAAACCATACTTAGCTGTGAGGGTCACGTTTTAATGTTGTCTCGACAGGTGATAAATGTTACTGAGTACCGATGAGTCTTAAGCCATAACGATATCATAAACCATACTTAGCTATGAGGGTCACGTTTTAATGTTGTCTCGACAGGTGACAGATGTTACTGAGTACCGATGAGTCTTAAACCATAACGATATCATAAACCATACTTAGCAGTGAGGGTCTCGCTTAAATGTTGTCTCGATAGGTGACAGATGTTACTGAGTACCGATGAGTCTTAAACCATAACGATATCATAAACCATACTTAGCAGTGAGGGTCACGTTTTAATGTTGTCTCGACAGGTGACAGATGTTACTGGGCACCGATGAGTCTTAAGCCATAACGATATCATAAACCATACTTAGCTATGAGGGTCACGTTTTAATGTTGTCTCGACAGGTGACAGATGTTACTGGGCACCGATGAGTCTTAAGCCATAACGATATCATAAACCATACTTAGCAGTGAGGGTCTCGCATAAATGTTGTCTCGACAGGTGACAGATGTTACTGAGTACCGATGGGTCTTAAGCCATAACGATATCATAAACCATACTTAGCAGTGAGGGTCTCGCATAAATGTTGTCTCGACAGGTGACAGATGTTACTGAGTACCGATGAATCTTAAGCCATAACGATATCATAAACCATACTTAGCAGTGAGGGTCTCGCTTTAATGTTGTTTCGATAGGTGACAGATGTTACTGAGTACCGATGAGTCTTCAGCCATAACGATATCATAAACCATACTTAGCAGTGAGGGTCTCGCTTAAATGTTGTCTCGATAGGTGACAGATGTTACTGGGCACCGATGGGTCTTAAGCCATAACGATATCATAAACCATACTTAGCAGTGAGGGTCTCGCATAAATGTTGTCTCGACAGGTGACAGATGTTACTGAGTACCGATGAATCTTAAGCCATAACGATATCATAAACCATACTTATCAGTGAGGGTCTCGCATAAATGTTGTCTCGACAGGTGACAGATGTTACTGAGTACCGATGAGTCTTAAGCCATAACGATATCATAAACCATACTTAGCAGTGAGGGTCTCGCTTTAATGTTGTCTCGACAGGTGACAGATGTTACCGAGTACCGATGAGTCTGAAGCTAAAACGATATCTAAAACCATACTTAGCTGTGAGGGTCTCGCTTAAATGTTGTCTCAATAGGTGACAGATGTTACTGAGTACCGATGAGTCTTAAGCCATAACGATATCATAAACCATACTTAGCAGTGAGGGTCTCGCTTTAATGTTGTCTCGACAGGTGACAGATGTTACTGAGTACCGAGGAGTCTTGAGCCATAACGATATCAAAAACCATACTTAGCTGTGAGGGTCACGTTTTAATGTTGTCTCGACAGGTGACAGATGTTACTGAGTACCGATGAGTTTTAAACCATAACGATATCATAAACCATACTTAGCTATGAGGGTCACGTTTTAATGTTGTCTCGACAGGTGACAAATGTTACTGAGTACCGACGAGTTTTAAACTATAACGATATCTAAAACCATACTTAGCTGTGAGGGTCACGTTTTAATGTTGTCTCGACTGGTGACAAATGTTACTGAGTACCGATGAATCTTAAGCCATAACGATATCATAAACCATACTTAGCTATGAGGGTCACGTTTTAATGTTGTCTCGACAGGTGACAGATGTTACTGAGTACCGATGAGTCTTAAGCCATAACGATATCATAAACCATACTTAGCTGTGAGGGTCACGTTTTAATGTTGTCTCGACAGGTGATAAATGTTACTGAGTACCGATGAGTCTTAAGCCATAACGATATCATAAACCATACTTAGCTATGAGGGTCACGTTTTAATGTTGTCTCGACAGGTGACAGATGTTACTGAGTAACTATGAGTCTTAAGCCATAACGATATCATAAACCATACTTAGCAGTGAGGGTCTCGCTTAAATGTTGTCTCGATAGGTGACAGATGTTACTGAGTACCGATGAGTCTTAAACCATAACGATATCATAAACCATACTTAGCTGTGAGGGTCACGTTTTAATGTTGTTTCGATAGGTGACAGATGTTACTGAGTACCGATGAATCTTAAGCCATAACGATATCATAAACCATACTTAGCAGTGAGGGTCTCGCTTTAATGTTGTTTCGATAGGTGACAGATGTTACTGAGTACCGATGAGTCTTCAGCCATAACGATATCATAAACCATACTTAGCAGTGAGGGTCTCGCTTTAATGTTGTTTCGATAGGTGACAGATGTTATTGAGTACCGAGGAGTCTTAAGCCATAACGATATCATAAACCATACTTAGCAGTGAGGGTCTCGCTTAAATGTTGTCTCGATAGGTGACAGATGTTACTGAGTACCGATGAATCTTAAGCCATAATGATATCATAAACCATACTTATCAGTGAGGGTCTCGCATAAATGTTGTCTCGACAGGTGACAGATGTTACTGAGTACCGATGAGTCTTAAGCCATAACGATATCATAAACCATACTTAGCAGTGAGGGTCTCGCTTTAATGTTGTCTCGACAGGTGACAGATGTTACCGAGTACCGATGAGTCTGACGCTAAAACGATATCTAAAACCATACTTAGCTGTGAGGGTCTCGCTTAAATGTTGTCTCAATAGGTGACAGATGTTACTGAGTACCGATGAGTCTTAAGCCATAACGATATCATAAACCATACTTAGCAGTGAGGGTCTCGCTTTAATGTTGTCTCGACAGGTGACAGATGTTACTGAGTACCGAGGAGTCTTGAGCCATAACGATATCATAAACCATACTTAGCTGTGAGGGTCACGTTTTAATGTTGTCTCGACAGGTGACAGATGTTACTGAGTACCGATGAGTTTTAAACCATAACGATATCATAAACCATACTTAGCTATGAGGGTCACGTTTTAATGTTGTCTCGACAGGTGACAAATGTTACTGAGTACCGACGAGTTTTAAACTATAACGATATCTAAAACCATACTTAGCTGTGAGGGTCACGTTTTAATGTTGTCTCGACAGGTGACAGATGTTACTGAGTACCGATGAGTCTTAAGCCATAACGATATCATAAACCATACTTAGCTGTGAGGGTCACGTTTTAATGTTGTCTCGACAGGTGATAAATGTTACTGAGTACCGATGAGTCTTAAGCCATAACGATATCATAAACCATACTTAGCTATGAGGGTCACGTTTTAATGTTGTCTCGACAGGTGACAGATGTTACTGAGTAACTATGAGTCTTAAGCCATAACGATATCATAAACCATACTTAGCAGTGAGGGTCTCGCTTAAATGTTGTCTCGATAGGTGACAGATGTTACTGAGTACCGATGAGTCTTAAACCATAACGATATCATAAACCATACTTAGCTGTGAGGGTCACGTTTTAATGTTGTTTCGATAGGTGACAGATGTTACTGAGTACCGATGAATCTTAAGCCATAACGATATCATAAACCATACTTAGCAGTGAGGGTCTCGCTTTAATGTTGTTTCGATAGGTGACAGATGTTACTGAGTACCGATGAGTCTTCAGCCATAACGATATCATAAACCATACTTAGCAGTGAGGGTCTCGCTTTAATGTTGTTTCGATAGGTGACAGATGTTATTGAGTACCGAGGAGTCTTAACCCATAACGATATCATAAACCATACTTAGCAGTGAGGGTCTCGCTTAAATGTTGTCTCGATAGGTGACAGATGTTACTGAGTACCGATGAATCTTAAGCCATAACGATATCATAAACCATACTTATCAGTGAGGGTCTCGCATAAATGTTGTCTCGACAGGTGACAGATGTTACTGAGTACCGATGAGTCTTAAGCCATAACGATATCATAAACCATACTTAGCAGTGAGGGTCTCGCTTTAATGTTGTCTCGACAGGTGACAGATGTTACCGAGTACCGATGAGTCTGAAGCTAAAACGATATCTAAAACCATACTTAGCTGTGAGGGTCTCGCTTAAATGTTGTCTCAATAGGTGACAGATGTTACTGAGTACCGATGAGTCTTAAGCCATAACGATATCATAAACCATACTTAGCAGTGAGGGTCTCGCTTTAATGTTGTTTCGATAGGTGACAGATGTTACTGAGTACCGAGGAGTCTTCAGCCATAACGATATCATAAACCATACTTAGCAGTGAGGGTCTCGCTTTAATGTTGTTTCGATAGGTGACAGATGTTATTGAGTACCGAGGAGTCTTAAGCCATAACGATATCATAAACCATACTTAGCAGTGAGGGTCTCGCTTAAATGTTGTCTCGATAGGTGACAGATGTTACTGAGTACCGATGAATCTTAAGCCATAACGATATCATAAACCATACTTATCAGTGAGGGTCTCGCATAAATGTTGTCTCGACAGGTGACAGATGTTACTGAGTACCGATGAGTCTTAAGCCATAACGATATCATAAACCATACTTAGCTGTGAGGGTCACGTTTTAATGTTGTCTCGACAGGTGACAGATGTTACTGAGTACCGATGAGTTTTAAACCATAACGATATCATAAACCATACTTAGCTATGAGGGTCACGTTTTAATGTTGTCTCGACAGGTGACAAATGTTACTGAGTACCGACGAGTTTTAAACTATAACGATATCTAAAACCATACTTAGCTGTGAGGGTCACGTTTTAATGTTGTCTCGACTGGTGACAAATGTTACTGAGTACCGATGAATCTTAAGCCATAACGATATCATAAACCATACTTAGCTATGAGGGTCACGTTTTAATGTTGTCTCGACAGGTGACAGATGTTACTGAGTACCGATGGGTCTTAAGCCATAACGATATCATAAACCATACTTAGCAGTGAGGGTCTCGCTTTAATGTTGTCTCGACAGGTGACAGATGTTACTGAGTACCGATGGGTCTTAAGCCATAACGATATCATAAACCATACTTATCAGTGAGGGTCTCGCTTAAATGTTGTCTCGATAGGTGACAGATGTTACTGAGTACCGATGAGTCTTAAACCATAACGATATCATAAACCATACTTAGCTATGAGGGTCACGTTTTAATGTTGTCTCGACAGGTGACAGATGTTATTGAGTACCGATGAGTCTTAAGCCATAACGATATCATAAACCATACTTAGCAGTGAGGGTCTCGCTTTAATGTTGTCTCGACAGGTGACAGATGTTACTGAGTACCGATGAGTCTTAAGCCATAACGATATCAGAAACCATACTTAGCTGTGAGGATTTCGCTTTAATGTTGTCTCGATAGGTGACAGATGTTACTGAGTACCGATGAATCTTAAGCCATAACGATATCATAAACCATACTTAGCAGTGAGGGTCCCGCTTCAATGCTGTCTCGTCGACAGGTGACAGATGTTATTGAGTACCGATGAGTCTTAAGCCATAACGATATCATAAACCATACTTAGCAGTGAGGGTCTCGCTTTAATGTTGTCTCGACAGGTGACAGATGTTACTGAGTACCGATGAGTCTTAAGCCATAACGATATCAGAAACCATACTTAGCTGTGAGGGTCTCGCTTTAATGTTGTCTCGATAGGTGACAGATGTTACTGAGTACCGATGAATCTTAAGCCATAACGATATCATAAACCATACTTAGCAGTGAGGGTCCCGCTTCAATGCTGTCTCGTCGACAGGTGACAGATGTTACTGAGTACCGATGAGTCTTAAGCCATAACGATATCATAAACCATACTTAGCAGTGAGGGTCTCGCTTTAATGTTGTCTCGACAGGTGACAGATGTTACTGAGTAACGAGGAGTCTTGAGCCATAACGATATCATAAACCATACTTAGCAGTGAGGTTCTCGCTTTAATGTTGTCTCGACAGGTGATAAATGTTACTGAGTACCGATGAGTCTTAAGCCATAACGATATCATAAACCATACTTAGCTATGAGGGTCACGTTTTAATGTTGTCTCGACAGGTGACAGATGTTACTGAGTACCGATGAGTTTTAAACCATAACGATATCATAAACCATACTTAGCTATGAGGGTCACGTTTTAATGTTATCTCGACAGGTGACAAATGTTACTGAGTACCGACGAGTTTTAAACTATAACGATATCTAAAACCATACTTAGCTGTGAGGGTCACGTTTTAATGTTGTCTCGACTGGTGACAAATGTTACTGAGTACCGATGAATCTTAAGCCATAACGATATCATAAACCATACTTAGCTATGAGGGTCACGTTTTAATGTTGTCTCGACTGGTGACAAATGTTACTGAGTACCGATGAATCTTAAGCCATAACGATATCATAAACCATACTTAGCAGTGAGGGTCTCGCATAAATGTTGTCTCGACAGGTGACAGATGTTACTGGGCACCGATGAGTCTTAAGCCATAACGATATCTAAAACCATACTTAGCTATGAGGGTCACGTTTTAATGTTGTCTCGACAGGTGACAAATGTTACTGAGTACCGACGAGTTTTAAACTATAACGATATCTAAAACCATACTTAGCTGTGAGGGTCTCGCTATAATTTTGTCTGGACGGGTGACATATATAAACTCATCATAGATACCAGGACTTAATTTTGTATATATAGGCCAGACTCGCGTTTCGTCTACAAAAGACGCATCAGTGACGCTCGAATCCAAAAATTTAAAAAAGCCAAATACAGTAAGAAGTTGAAGAGCATTAAGGACCAAAATTCCTAAACGTTTTGCCAAATACATCTAAGGTAATATGTTAGTGAGTACCGATGAGTCTTTAGCCATCACGATACAAGTTAGGGTTTTGTACATTTTTAACAGCTTAAATGGTGAATAAAAAATCGTATTTATGCCCGGGATACTCGATTTAACCTTTGTCAATATAAATATACTTCCATGATCTTACTGGTTTTTAACCAATCGACTTCAACATTTCATTGGTGACTTTTGTTGTTCTTCTACTGCTTCTTCTATGTCGGACTCATTTTGTATATATTCACACTGGTGTAAACCTACAATACCACTAATGCTATCCTCTATATACAATTAAATATTTATAGTTAAAATCCATTAATTACAATTAAGGAGATGATAGAGGTAGGCAGTTTGAACCCATCGAGAGTTGTTAAACTGGCCAGTGGCTGTGGCAGGTAGTTCCAAATTCCGATGGCGCTCAGATAGAAGGAATGTTGGTATGTTAGGATTCGACAGTGTGGTTGGAGGTATCTGATGTTCTGTTATCGAGTAGAAACGTAGAAATGTTAGTATGAGATATGGTTCTATTGGGATGTCTACAAGGTGAATGACTATCTTGTAAAGTAAGATGGTTATAAATTTGTTTCTTCTTGATTGCAGGGTTTCCCATCCAAGGTTATTGAGCATGAGACTAACACTGCTTGTTTGTTGGTAGTCGTTGGAAAGAAATGTGGCTCCTCTGCATTGAACCAATTCAAGTTGGTTTTTTGTAGGGGTCACATGCACTTGTGGCGTACTCTACAGTTGGTCTTACGAAGGTGTTAAATGCTCGTTATCTGGCTTTTATTCGACACTTTCCGATGATTATTCTTTGGATAGAAAGGGTGTCGTTTGCCTTCTAAGTGACAGCATTTGTGTGGGTGTTTCAAGATAAGTCTTTTGATATGTCAAAGCCTAAATATTTTGCTGAGTCAACAACAACAGCAACAACAATATTTTATTTTAGAAGGGTTACACAGTTATTTTTAACCAATCAGAAGACAGTATATACATCAATTTTATTCATACAAAAATATTGAAAACTGTTTGGGTATGTTATCACGTTTAATTTTCTGACATTTTTCAAGTTGTATTGAAAACTATAATATTCCAGTTTAATTGTTTCAATAACCCATTAGGGTTCAGAAGTAGCAAAAAGGTCTGTTTCTAGTATTAATCTAGCAGCTCTCTTTTGTAATTTTAAGATCCTAATTAAACCACCGACTGCTACAACTACTCCAAACTATATAACGTGTAATCAATTAGTGACAAGATATAACACTGAAGAAGGGTATGACCAAGGATGAGGTATTCATGATTAATCAATTAGTGGCAAGATATAACAACGAAGAAGGGTATAACCAACGATGAGGTATTCATGATTAACCAATTAGTGGCAAGATATAACAATGAAGAAGGGTATAACCCGAGATGAGGTATTCATGATTAATCAATTAGTGGCAAGATATAACAATGAAGAAGGGTATAACCAGAGATGAGGTATTCATGATTAATAAATCAGTGGCATGATATAACAATGAAGAAGGGTATAACCAGAGATGAGGTATTCATGATTAATCAATTAGTGGCAAGATATAACAATGAAGAAGGGTATAACCAGAGATGAGGTATTCCTGATTTACCAACTAGTGGCAAGATATAACAATGAAGAAGGTATAACCAGAGATGAGGTATTCATGATTAATCAATTGGTTGAAAGATATAACAATGACGAAGGGTATGACCAATGATGAGGTATTCATGATGAATTAGGTTCCGCTTCTCAGTGAGAGCGATATACTCCAAACTATACCACAATAATCAATTAGTGGCAAGATATAACAATGAAGAAGGGTACAACGTGTATGACCAAGGATGAGATATTCATGATTAATCAATTAATGGCAAGATATAACAATGAAGAA
Organism: Mytilus trossulus; assembly: GCF_036588685.1. NCBI lineage: Eukaryota > Metazoa > Mollusca > Bivalvia > Mytilida > Mytilidae > Mytilus > Mytilus trossulus. The sequence goes on along the minus strand of NC_086373.1, from coordinate 27,607,473 downwards.
GGGTATAACCAGAGATGAGGTATTCATGATTAATCAATTAGTGGCAAGATATAACAACGAAGAAGGGTATAACCAGAGATGAGGTATTCATAATTAATCAATTAGTGGCAAGATATAACAATGAAGAAGGGTATAACCCGAGATGAGGTATTCATGATTAATCAATTAGTGGCAAGATTTAACAATGAAGAAGGGTATAACCAGAGATGAGGTATTCATGATTAATCAATTGGTGGAAAGATATAACAATGAAGAAGGGTATAACCAAGGATGAGGTATTCATGATGAATTGGGTTCCGCTTCTTAGTTAGAGAGATCTTACCCAACCTATACCACAATAATCAATTAATGGCAAGATATAACAATGAAGAAGGATATGACCAAGGATGAGGTATTCATGAATAATCAATTAGTGGCAAGATATAACAATGAAGAAGGGTATAACCAGAGACGAGGTTTTCATAATGAATAGGATTCCGCTTCTTAGTGACAGAGATTGGGGACATTTTTGAAGAAAGTATTAAAGGTTTCAGGCATAGAAATAAATTATAATTTAGTCATCATTTGAGATAGAACTGCATAAGCTTACCGCTTGAATTTGGATAAAAATTTAAGTGTTCTCATGGACATTAAATTATTAAGAAAAATAATGACAGTGAATCTAATAGACGATAGCTAGCTTATGGCATATAATGAATATTGAAAAAAAATAATTCATGATATAATTACAAACGAGCAGTCATATGTACATCATGTTTGTGCGCCAACACTGAATACTCATTTGTGTAAATGAAAATGTTGATAAAAGCGGTACAATACAATTAAACAATTAAACAAATTTCCAGGCTTTGCTTCTACTGAACCCATCTCCTTCTACAATGCATATCTTGCAGTTTAGCCATAATGATAAAATGAAAAAAAAAACATTCACGACTGACTCATTTTTCAGTCCTCATACTTGTATGGTTTGTAAAAGAATTGTTATTCATTTTCCTGAAAGCGTGTACTCAGCTTTGTAAACGGTGTAAAATGAAAGTGCGGTAATTGAAAGTATGCATATTGACAGCAAACACCAAAACAAACAGAAATCAATAGTGGACACATACTCTTTCCATGTAATGTAAATTTGAGTTTTCTTTGCATCGTTCGTAATCTCCGATGATGTGTTCACACTCTTTCCTCTCTTATAGGTTACAATGCGTTTCAGGAGACATGACGAAATAAATGTCTGTCCATTTCGAGCACAACATCGGGATACAATGGTTGAGAGCAACACCACCAGTGTACTTTGGAATAGCTGCATCACTATAAATATATCCATAAAAGATATGGATTCCGAACTCTCTGGCAAAGACTGTCCAATTATAGTAAGGAACACACCGAAGGACAACCAAACGGTTACCGTGTAACCCATGCGTTCACCACAATCAGCAGGTATGGCAAATGTAAACAGATTCAAAAGTGATAAAAGGACTAATGGGAGAACCATATTCAGCATAACATACAACGGTTTCCTCTGTAATGTGATAGAAAATATCACTAGAGATTCCTCATGGTACTGTGCTGTACTTGCTGAGGTTGAAACAACCGTCCAAATTGTATTTTCTTTTATTGAGCGCTCCAATGCTATTTCTGACACATTTTTTATTAGAAGGGAAACATCTTTCAGACGCATACTCCAAGCTCCGAAAACAAATTCGCAAGTTTGCCTGTCAAATGGAAAGAACGTCATTGAGACTGGACAGTATGAATTAAATACTTGAAACGGTGTCCAATTGACACTACCATCATGTCTGATTGTCGCCAATATCAAATCAGAACCAAGCTCTTCCATCCCTGTATAACTATCTTGTAAGGTTATATCCGGTTTCCAGATCTCTGACTGAGGAAGGTATATATAGTCCAAGTCTCCATATTGTTTTCGGTCCCATGTTAGAAACTCATCATGCCAACTTATATTAAGGTATCCAATAGTTGTTAATCTTTGTTGAACTTCATCGAGTGTTATTAGTGAGTTTAATGTCAATTCAACATTTACGTAGATGGTACTCTCATAATCTTGTACAGGTTTGGAATCCTTATCATATTCCTTAGTTACGAATAGCTCTCTTTTCAAAGCTTTGACATCACTTGAGTTTTGGCATAAAGAAAAACTTACAGTAGAAATCCAAATGATAAAAACAATCATCTTTAATCCTTCCACAATAATTAAATTGATTATGAATAATCTTGCAGGCAACGAAATAAACCAGGAATGCAACTCTTTGGTAGTTCACACTTTAAAATTGTAATTTTAAAGGATCAATAGAATACTTTTCTGACTTTGTAAAAATCAATTCAAGCTTTAAAAAAAATATAGATACAGTTTTTGCTCACTTTTTCATTTTAAAACACAAAAGAATAGATGCGGTTTAGCATTCTCACTTACACGGACACGATTTCATTAAAATGCGTCATTAAAAATTCCTATCCGACATAACTAAGACATCTCCTGTGAATTAAATTTAAGAATTTTGAATCCCTTTTTATAATTATAGAATTTATTGTCAGGAATAATTCATCATGCTTCTATTTTCTGTGATGCGTAAATTGATTTTATAAATTTAATCTCGCACGCATTATAAATAAATGAATATATGCACTATTATAGAGTGCATTATATAATAACAAAAAAATCTATGCGCTTCACATTTAGAAAAAAATAAAGTACACTGAAACATGAAACAAGATAAAAAAAACAAGCACCAACTTTACGAATCAAACAAGCAGATAAAAAAATGCATGTCCTTGAAAATATACAAAAAACACAATCCAAGAAAGCTAAAACGTAACAACCAATCGTGCTACCTTGATGTCAAAAGCGTGTTGTGTATCTGAAAAAATATTTGCTGATTTGAAGTGCATGCCAGACTTTAAAAAATATGCAAATTATCAATCAAAACATGGCAGATATTCAGATATATACAGTTTTCCCTGACATTGCAACAATAAATGTTCGCTATAATTTTAATTTTAATTTATATTCTAAATGTATAATAGTGCATGAATATAACATTTGTTACCTTTTCCTGTTCTGGTAATCAAGATATAATTTGGTTGAAATGCACATAAATCAACAATTGACGGGATCTAACTCCGTAAATTGAAATTCTAGGTTAGAAGAATTTCAATTTACGGAGTTAGATCCCGTCAATTGTTGATTTATGTGCATTTCAACCAAATTATATCTTGATTACAAGAACAGGAAAAGGTAACAAATGTTATATTCATGCACTATTATACATTTAGAATATAAATTAATGTCAACTTGATTGGGGTTTTGTTTGTTATACTCACCACTGCCTGATTGGCTCTTAAAGTCATGTTAAACAAACACAAACCAATGCGTTGTTGTCAGATTTATTAAATGGTAAATATTTCAGAAATTTTTCGAGAAAAAAAAATGTTACTTTATTTCTAATATGTAAATTGAAGGGAAGTGGTCACATTTGGACATAAATAGTCAACCCACACACTTTTAAGGGTTTTCCACCTCAGGAATAGATTATCTTAGGTGCATTGGCAAACATTTAGGAATGTTTGGTCCTCTTTCGTTAACTTCGCTCTTTATTTGGCCTTTTTAACTTTTTTTTATTCGAGCGTCACTGCAGCGTCTTTTGTAGACAAAACGCGCGTCTGGCCTAAATATAAAATTTTAATCCTGGTATCTATAATGAGTATATTTAAAAGATCATAAAATGCTGTCATTGTTTCTGTTAGTGTTTGGTGTTTGTTTACAAAAAATAGACTTTCGAATAAAAACTTAACAATATAAAAATATATATATTAAATAGCATTTAACTTTAAAAAAGGAAAAAGAAAACCAAATCAGTTATTTTTCTATAACTCGATGTTCATTTATAAATACTGGTTTTGACTAGTTTGAATTTATTGTTAAGTAACCACACATTGATTGTGTTTTTCACTGATAACTTTATAAAGTATATCCTTTTGGAACACTGCGCCGTTCAATGACTGTAAATTCAGAAACTTTTGACTCCATTTGTAATTATGATTGTTGGACAATGGTAAAACGCGAGATTTATTACTGCGCTTTGGGAACATAATGCATTCAAATAATTATTGCAATATTTAAACAAGAATGTGTCCCAAGTACACTGATGCCTCATCTACACTATCATTTTCTATGTTGGGATAAAATCTCTAATTTGGCATTAAAATTAGAAAGATCATATCACAGGGAACATGTTTACTAAGTTTAAAGTTGCTTGGACTTCAACTTCATCTCAAACTACCTCGACCAAAAACTTTAACCTGAAGCGGGACAGACGAACGGACGGACGAACGGACGAACCAACGGACGCACAGACCAGAAAACATAATGCATATAAATTGGGCTTAATAGGTGAGTTTTCACCTTTTCAAAACCGAACCTGTTGCCGTTTTCGCTAAAATAAATACATCGTAAATATTTCTGAACTTACAGTAAAATATTTCATCATATCGGATGTCCATTTACCACTAGTTTAAAATTGTTAATTTCTTTCCTTTTCTCCTTTTACAGTGTTCTTGCCTGAAGAAAACGAACTTAAAACGTGATTCTAGGACACAATTTGTGGCTAACCACATCGTGACACACTTAACATTGTAGTTAATATATATTCTGACATCAAATAGCACGCATTTGAACTTTTTCCTTGGGATTATACCATCTAATATTACTTATCTCGATTTTACAAGTGTAACTATGTTGTCAGTTTATATTGGACATGTCGGGTTTATTAAACAGTATATTGTTTATGCTTTTCCTAATTGCTATACTGGTTTATATAGGAATCATATTATCATATCAGCTTGCTGGTGGAGATTTAGTTCCTCGAGGGTATCGCTAGCCCAGTAGTCACCACTTCTGTGTTGACTAAAGCTATCATTGATATTTTCATAATAATAAGTTAACTGTAAACAAAACTTTGTATTATTAAAATTCTTTTTTTTTTCTACCTCAGCTGTATTTGGCAAATCTTTTAAGATTTTTTGGTCTTCAATGCTTTTCAACTTCATACTTTATTTGGCCTTTTAAACATTTATTTGTTTTGTAGACGAAACATGTGTCTGGCGTAAATATAAAATGTTACTCATGGTATATATGATGAGTTTATTTACAACCACTGGGTTGATGCCACTGCTGGTGGAGATTTACTTCCTCGAGGGTAAGACCAGCCCAGTAGTCAGCACTTCTGTGTTGACTTGAGTTATCATTAATATGTTCATAATAATGAGTTAACTGTTAACAAAACTTGATTTTTAAATACTAAGGCTTTTCTACCTCAAGAATAGATTACCTTTGCTGTGTTTGGCAAAACTTTGAGGAATTTTTGGTCTTCAATGCTCTTCAAATTCGTACTTTGTTTGGCCTTTTAAACTGTTTTTGATTCAAGCGTCACTGGTGAGTCTTTTGTAGACGAAACGCGCGTCTAAAATTTTAATACTGGTATCTATGATAAGTTTATTATAAAAGGTATCTCTGTATGAACAGTACAGACCATTTGAATTTCTGAGAGAGGACAGGAGGATTTAAGAAAATATTAACTGAGTACAAAGTGAACAGAATTAAGCCAAGCTACGAATATCCCGTCTATTAAAACTACAAAAAAAAGTCTTATCCCCAAAAAAGGCAAAAAAACCTAACTAATTCCAAACCTCAAATTAATGGTAGAACTTTAACGTTATTGCATAACACTAATATAAGAAGGACATGACGATCTATATTTCTAGAAAGAAATGCAATCATATTTAAAGCCATGAATTTATATTGAATGTCTTTTTCTTTCAACGTTATCACAACACAATACGTTTTTGTTATAGATTGATACAGATGTCTCATACCATACTTAGTTTAAACAATATTTTATTTTCAAAAAGTGCACAAAATACAATTATACAATAACAAAAACTGGGATTTGGAAACCAGAAGAACTTATATAAATCCATTTCCTTTTAAAAAAATAACATAATAGGAGCATAGTATAAAAACTCGTATACTAACATTTTTAATTCACATGACAGGTTTATTCTGTTGTTTGCCTGTTACTCAGAAGTCAGTTTGATCGAAAAATATGATCAACTCATTCCTTATTTTTTTTTATAATTGTGGCCTCACATGCAGATGAGAAATGTAATAATGTTTCGAAAATAAGGTTACATTAAATTAAAGTTTCAACTTCTAAATCGACATAAAAATAATTGTTAATGAAGCAAATCTTCCTGTTTCTTAAATAAAACATTGTACAACTTTTAAATATATTTGTTTTTCTCATCACTGATGAGTTCATTACCTGATAATATTGTTTACATATTATCTCTTCGTAGTGTATTACTGATTTGTTTCTGTGAGCTGTGAGGGTCTCGCTATAATTTTGCCTCGATAGATGACATATGTTATTAAGTAATGATAAGTCTTTAGACATCACGATACAAATTGGAGTTTGGTACTTGGTAATCAAAAGTTCGATATTTTTTTACCAGGATATTCGGTATACCTTTATCTAACAATTGAAGTGTCATTACACATATACGTTCATGATCTAACTGGTTTTAAACTAATCGACGTCATCAATAGTGCATTGATGTGAACGTTCTATCTAAAAACGTACTAAAGGTAACAGGCAAGTCATTTCTGAATAAAGTCATCATTTGAAGAGAAAGTGTATAAGCATAACGCTTAAATTTAATAGAAAATGTAATCCTCTAATGAGTTGTTCCTTAAATTATGAAGAAAAAAAGTAATAAAGCTAATAGAAGACAACAAGCGTATGGCAAGAATGAGTATTGAAACTAAGAATACAAGAGAAAAGAAAAAAGAGAATTACAATATAAAGCTAACGATCAGTCATATGTACATCATGTTTGTGCGCCAACACTGAATATTCATTTGTGTAATCAAAAATGTTGATGAAAGCGGTACAATACAATTATAAATTAAACAAAATGCCAGGCTTTGTTTCTACTAATTCCATCTCCTCATATATCTTACACTAAAGCCACACGGATAAAAGAATGAATAAAAACGTATATGACTAAATTAAATTGCAGTCCCTTTTCTGAAGTACGTGTACGGTTTGTGATAGGAATTTTGTTCATTCCCCTGAAAGCGTATATTCAGCTTTGTAAACAGTGTAGAATGAAAGTGCAGTTATCAGTAGGATGCATATTGACAGCAAACACCAAAACACGCAGAAATCAATAGTGGACACATACTCTTTCCAGGTAATGTAAATTTGAGTTTCCTTTTCATCGTTCTTTATCTCCGATGCTGTGTTCACACTCTTTCCTCTCTTATAGGTGACAATGCGTTTTAGGAGACATGACGAAATAAATGTCTGTCCATTTCGAGCGATTAATCTGGATAAAACGGCTGAAAGTAACACTACCAGTGTGCTTTGGAAAAGCTGCATCACTATAAATATATCCATAAAAGATATGGATTCCGAACTCTCTGGAAGAGACTGTCCAACAAGAGTAAGGAATACACCGAAGGACAACCAAACGGTTACCGTGTAACCCATGCGTTCACCACTATCAGCAGGTATGGCAAATGTAAACAGATTCAAAAGTGTTAATAGGACTAACGGGAGGACTAAATGCATCATTACATACAACGGTTTCCTCTGTAATGTGATAGAAAATATCACTCTAGATTCTTCATGGTACTGTGTTGCTTTTACTGAGGTGGAAACAACCGTCCAAATTGTATTTTCCTTTATAGAGCGCTCTAATGCTATTCCTGATACATTTGTTATGAGAAGGGAAATATCGTTCATTTGCATACTCCAAGCTCCGAAAACAAATTCACAAGTTTGCCTGTCAAATGGAAAGAATGTCATTGAGACTGGGCAGTATGAATTAAACACTTGAAATGGTGTCCAACTGACACTACCATCATGTTTGATTGTCGCCAAAATCAAATCGGAACCTAGCTCTTCCATCTCTGTATAACTATCTTGTAAAGTTATATCCGGTTTCCAGATGCTTGACTGAGGAAGGTATATATAATCTAAGTCTCCATATTGTGTTCGGTCCCATGTTAGGAACTCATCATACCAGCTAATATGAAGGTATCCAATAGTTGTTAATCTTTGTTGAACTTCATCGAGTGTTATAAGTGAGTTTAATGTCAATTCAACATTTACGTAGATGGTACTCTTATAATCTTGTACAGGTTTTGAATCTTTATCATATTCCTTTGAAAAGAATAGCTCCTTTTTCAGAGCTTTGAAATCACTTGAGTTTTGACATAAAGAAAAACTGACAGTAGAAAAACAAATGATAAAAACAAGCATCTTTAATCCTTCCACAATCAAGTAATTATGAATAATCTTACAGGCAACGGAATGAACCTGGAATGCAACTGTTTGATATTTCACAATTTGAAATTATAATTTAACATAATCAATAGAATACATCTCTGACATTGTGAAAATCAATTGAAAATTATATTTTTTCAAATAGTTTTTAACACTTTTTTAATTTTGAAAAACGAAAAAAAATACAGTCAGCTTAGCAGTCGCACTTACACTAATACGATATCATTAAAATATTTCATTACAACATCAGGCAGAACTAGGCCATCTCTCGTGTAATAAATTTATTATTAAAATTAAAGTGTTATCTCCTGATAATGCAGTTAAAACTTATGAAAGTTAATTATTTGGAAGAAATACATCGATACTCTCTTTCTATTTAGATTTTTAGCTTTTCTATAGAAAACATACTCTGTAAAATCGTAAAATTGATTTCAAAGAATGGAAATTTAAACTGTCAAAAATTTAGTTTGCCATTTAGTCGTACTCTGACTGTCTTCACGGAAAACTGGATCGTCAGACCTACACAAATTCTTACATATGAGATGGGGGTGAATAAACTCATCATAGATACCAGGATTGAAATTTTATATTTACGCCAGACGCGCGTTTGTTTTTGATCTCTGAAGCATGAAATACAAACACAATTGGAGAGAGAGAGATAGATCTTTTCCTAAGTAAAAATATTTTACCGAATCCAAAAAAAAAAAACAGTACATGAAAAATTCATCATGATATTTTGTTGTTAGAAGCGTAAAATATTATTGTGCATCTGCTGATTATTTATTTATGATTATTTATCAATTATTGACTTTGTACGAGATCAATATGTTATATATGGACCTGTTCAGATTATATTAACCGATTGTCAATATGATCTAACAGGTCCATTATATAACGTATTGAGTGAAAGTCCTGTATCAGTGTTCTGTCGGTGAATTTTTAAATCGCATTTTGCAATAATGTTAACATTAAAATATCATATTCTTTGAACAACTTCATATCTTGTTGTATTACTTTCTTGAATCTTAAAAGTCTGCATTTAAACTTGGAAATTTTCTTTTCGTCTGCTGCGGCGCTTCGTCCATGGTTGTTATGTTTGACGTAATGACGTCACAAATCAAAATTTAGCAAGATTTGTTTTTATTCTGGTCGTCAATATACATAGAAACAGAAAAAAGCATCAAGATACCTTAAGATAGAAGCGAGGCTTCGAATACCTGTGATCGTCATAGCCAATGAAAACAGTAGAATGCTACACCATATATAATATAAGTTATATATATTAACGGATTGAGAACAACACAAGGCAGCTGTTTAATTTTACGTCGAACATCTCAAGTTAGAGGCATTTTGTACAATTACCAAACTTAACTGTCAACCCCTGTCTCAAATTACAGATTTAGTTCTTTGTTGGATGATGAATTGATATGAAAAGAAAATAAGGTGGGCTTCATAAAATATTGTTCTATAGTGGATTTTTTTTGTAAATTTACTATTTGAGTTGTTCAAAACAAACAACAAGAAACTGTATTGTGCATTTTGTAGTCTGGGCTCTGATTAAAACATAAAAACAGTCGATTAAAACCGTTACTGTCAACATGTACAAGAATATCAAATTACATATTCACACTTTTGATCAGAGTAGTCGGATCTTTTCCCTTGTTCCATTGGAGTTCCAGGGAGACAACCTCTCTGAATTATCTCTCCTTTCCTTTTTTTTTTAAATGTTTTCAGAGAATAATAATAATAAAGAAGGTGTGTTTGTCTTTTTCATTTTTAGCCATGGCGTTGTCAGTTTGTTTTAGATTTAGGAGTTTGACTGTCCCTTTGGTATCTTTCGTCCCTCTTTTATTTAAAATTGTCTGTCCTTTTATATCAATTTTTAATCCTGGTATCTATGATGAGTTTATTTAAAACAACTGGGTCGATAACACAGCTGGTGGAGATTTATTTCCCCGAGGGTATCACAAACCCAGTAGTCAGCACTCTGTATTGTTTTGAATTATTATTGATATGTTCATAATTATAAATTTACTGAAAACAATACTGACGTATAAATAAATTTTTAAACCTGGTGTCTCTGATGAGTTTATTTATACGCTGATGATACAGTCTAAGCAGAATCTCAGATACATTTTAAAAGACAACTATACTCCTTATATGTGACTATTGGAAGTTATGGAAACTTAGAGTATTGGTTTAAGGATGTGAGCTACTCTGATTAAAAACTGTTATCACAGAGATATGTCAATGAACCCTGACTGAGTTACATGGCTAAACAATCTCCATGTAAATGAGATGTGCCGATGCCAATACAACTGCTTACCAAATACCATTGACTTATTATAAGTTGTTCCCAAACCTTAATACAAACATGAACATGTAAACTATGTAAAAGGTTTAGGGTCAATGAACCATGAAGAGGGGTGGGGCTATATAATCTCCGTGGAAACGATACTTGCAAATGCCAATAAATTTGCATACCAAATAAAATTGACTTTACATTAGCAGTTCATCTTAAACTGATCTAAGCACAAAGTAATACATGTAAACTAAGATAAGGTTCAAGGTCATTAGACTGTGACTGAGGGTCGAGGCCAAATATATAGAAATGAGATGTGCCAATGCTTATACAACTGAATACCAATTAACATTGGCCTACCACTAATGGTTCCCCTTGAACTGACTTAATCACAAACTAATACATGATAACATAGAGAAAAAAATCAAAGTCAATAAACCATAACTGAGGGGACAGAGCTAAATAATCTCCAAGGAAATTAGGTGTGCCAGTGCTTATACAACTGCATACCAAATATGATTGACCTATCACGTGTGGTTCACCATAAACTAGACCTAATCACAAACTAATACATTTTTGATATCGTCGTCGCCGACGCCGGAAACAGCATATCTTTATCTCGCTTTTTGACTCCGTCAAGGCGAGACAAAAACAAACAAGATTTTTAAAAGACTGCTATGAATGGATAGTTTTTATAAAAAAAATAAAAAGCAGAAAAAAAGAAAGTATGTGTTTTTTGTTTTTGTTTTTCAGATATAAGCCATTGAAATGGCTGAAAATAATTCTGTCTAGACTTTTTTATACATTTAACGTTGGAAAACTATGGAAAAAAAAGATTTTATCAAATTTTGAAATATGTCGTTTTAAACTTTATGTTATAAAATCATGAAAAGAAAAGTAGGGGTTACTAGGCACATTTTTTAAATGTTAATACATGGATAAAACCAGTGGATTCTTAAAATCTGGCAAATATTAAAAAAATAGAGGAGGAACCATCCTTAAGTTGGTAAGTGGAAAACCGGACAAATTACTTTTCATTTTGTATAACTTAGCAACCCACTGCCAATAACGGTGTAAATATTTTATGGTGTGGCTTGTCATATGTATAAACAACAATTTGTTTGTTAAAAAAATATGGTTACATTTAACCATTAGACATTAATAGATCAGTTAAACAAAATTGGTTAGCATGCCAACAGAAATCACCAGAAAACTATTAAATTATCGTTTATTTAAAAGTATTTGGAGAAATACTTAACTAAACAATATATAATAACTATCGCTAAATTCTTTTTTTTTTACATAAGGATAAAGACGATAAAAGCTTTAAAGGGTAAGAGTGACAAACATTCATTGTAATTAGATAACCTTTAATAAGCCTTCTTGAGTGTTTCACACATGAATAGGTATTATGAATACGGTATTAACGTAAAAATATTTACTAAACAATTTACTACGATTCATTTTAAACTGGATTTAATTTAAACGCGAGTTGTAAAAATGTTTTCTTATTGGTGCTCTATCATTATAATATTATCATTTCTACTAAATACCAATGCTGATGAAGAGAAAGAAGATAAATCGAAAAAGGAGGAATACAAACCTATACAGGAACTTATACAAAATGTGACAAATGGAAGAAACAAAGAGGTGAGACCTGTCAACAAATGGGACGAACCTGTTATAATTTACTTTTATTTTCATATGACTTATATTCAGGAATTCGACGAAGTTGCCGGAAAATTAAGTTTAAATGGATTTTTTGGAGTTCAGTGGAGAGACAATACTGTGTCATGGGATCCTAGCGAATATGGCGCTTCTTCCTTTACATTCAATGAAGAATTATTTTGGAAACCAACCTTTATAATGTCAAATCCGTATGGAGAACAAAAAATATTATATAAAGATGATAGTGTAAAGAGGGTGCATTATACTGGACAAATTGATTGGTTTCCAAGCGATGCATTCGATATTTCATGCCAAGCTGATGTTACAGATTATCCATTCGATACACAAACATGTACTTTAGCATTTGTTTTATCAACATATGACGAAAAAGAGGTAATATTATGGCCAACAGCTTTTATAACTGAATGGTTTGTCCCACATAAAACATGGGATTTGGTTGAAACGAATCTGACCAAAATTGCCGTTCCACAGGTGGCAAATTTTCATATGAAACTGAAGAGAAAGCCTATGTTTTTTGTTTTCAACCTAATACTGCCAATAGTTCTTATGTGTATTCTTAATCCATTTGTCTTTCTACTACCAGCAGATTCAGGAGAACGCGTTGGATTTTCTATTACAGTATTGTTGGCTATTGCCGTATTTCTAACAATTTCCGCCTCTGGTCTTCCGGCAATCTCAGATCCACAAATACCAACATTATCAATTCTTCTTTTTGCTGACGTCGCATTTAGTGGCGTAATTGTTATACTAGTCATTACAAGTCTACGTTATTATCTGCGTGATGAAAATATTCCCGTTTCATATCTTGGAGAAAGATTTGTGAAGATTTGTCGTGTACTTAGATGCGGTTGCTGCTGCAGGAAAGGGGCGAAAGGTAAAGGTGACGAGAATACAGACAAACATGAAAGCAATGATAGTTTGGATATCAGTAAAATAAAACTCTACGGATCAGAGTATCAGTATAGAGGAACGAATAGTGAGGAAATCAACTCTTTTACCTCTAAAGAGGAGATTACCTGGAAGAATGTCGGAGAAGAACTTGACTTTGTTTTTGGCATTTTCAGTGCACTTTATATGGTAGTAGCACATTTATTGTATATTCTTGGAATTGTACTAGATTTTCCTTTGTTTTCATAATTTTTTTATAACTAATTCATGTATCTACTTCCTTCAATGAGATTAAAACAGTCAGATATTGATCATTTATAATATTTTGATATGAGCGTCACTGATGAGTCTATTGTAGACTAAATTATAATCCTGGTACCTTTGATAACTATTTACAACACTGGATCGATGCCACTGCTGGTGGACGTTTCGTCCCCGAAGGTATCACCAACCCAGTAGTCAACACTTCGGTGTTGACATGGATATAAAAAATGTGGTCATTTTATAAATTCCTATTTACAAAACTTTGAATTACCGAAAAACTAAGGATTTTCTTATCCCAGGCATAGTTTACCTTAGCCGTATTTGGCACAATTTTTTGGACTTTTGGATCCTCAACGCTCTTCAACTTTTTACTTGTTTGGCTTTACAAATATTTTGATATGAGCGTCACTGATGAGTCTTATGTAGACGAAACGCGCGTCTGGCGTACTAAATTATAATCCTGGTACCTTTGATAACTAATTATGATATTGACAACAAAACGATTATTAAAGAATATGGTGTACACTTTTGTTTTTTCAATGCTACGAATATGGAATGATTTATATGGTCATTTTTATAAATTTTCTGTTTACAAAACTTTGAATTATTCGAAAAACTAAGGATTTTCTTACCCCAGGAGTAGATTACCTTAGCCGTATTTGGCACAACTTTTTGGAATTTTGGGTCCTCAATGCTCTTCAACTTTGTATTTGTTTGGCTTTTTAACTATTTTGATCTGAGCGTCACTGATGAGTCTTATGTAGACGAAACGCGCGTCTGGCGTATAAAATTATAATCCTGGTACTTTTGATAACTATTTACAGCCGATTTCATTGAGTGTTGATGGAAAGATAGAATCCTTGGTTAGCTTACTTGTTAGCTGAACCGTGCAGTCATTACTAGGTAAGGTATACTACCCTTGTTTCGAAGTAGTCTTACAGGCACTTCTATTGATTTTGTCATTAGCAAATTTAAACATAACTAAATTTCATTATCTTTTAAGGCGAGATGTATAGAGACACAGACACGTTAATTTTTATTTCTATAGAAGTCGCTCTTCACTATCCCACTACCGATACATTTATTGTTGGCATTGCACAAGTCATGTCTATTAATGACGTTAAAATACTAAATCCCTGGGATGTGTTTTAGTTGATTTTAGTCTCTGATGCATGATTTTTTTTTTATTATTTATTGGTTTGGGCTTTTAACTAGCTGTAAGTAACTGCCAGTACTCTCATATCGTATTTTCATGTTAATTCGACCTGTTGATGCTGTTTATAATGCTTTTTTGTTATTTTTTATTATTTTTTTATTTATATGGATCTTGTCTGTACACCAGCTTTGATTATTTGTAATGTCTTCAATTTTTCACTTTTTCTGACTACATTTGTATAAACTTCAAGATTATAATTATTTTTTTTAAAACCGGTTTGTTTCTAAAGTGAATATTGATCAATATTTTCGAAGGGTTAAATATTTCTCAGTGGTGTCCTGCCATGGCTTTATTTGAATTTGTTTGTTAGCTTTTTGGTCATGAATCATGTTTGTCTCTAATATTTAATTAATTGTGCATTTGTATTCAGATATCAAATTTATTCGTTCATTGTGTAATCATACGTTTTTTGATTGAGTTAAGTCTGCCAATTGATATTTTATCGTGTGTTTTTCTATGTTGTGATGTTTTGCTATTGTTTCAGAAAAAGGGAGAAGGTTTGGATCCATTTAAACGTTTAATCCCGCTGCAAATGTTTGCACCTGTCTTGAGTCAGGAATCTGATGTACAGTAGTTGTCGTTTGTTTATGTAATATATACGTGTTTCTCGTTTTGTTTATATAGATTAGACCGTTGGTTATCCCGTTTTAATGATTTTACACTAGTAATTTTGGGGCCCTTTATAGCTTGTTGTTCGGTGTGAGCCAAGGCTCCGTGTTGAAAGCCGTACTTTAACCTATAATGGTTTACTTTTTAAATTGTTATTTGGATGGAGAGTTATCTCATTGACACTCACACCACATCTTCCTATATCTATTTACAGAAAGATACGTTAGTTATATCTGTCGGACTAGGCTACTCTTAAAGGAGGATAGTTTATATATCATAATAATTACTTCATGGTTCCGCTAACAAGCAAGCATACCAAAGATTCTGCCTTTCCCTACACCACTCAAAGAAATCGGCTGTAAACGAAAATCGGCAGATTTCTTGTTTGTACACATACATTATGAAATTCAGTAGTAACTCAATGAAGAATAACATATATGCAATGCAAGCAATCATTAACAATATCGACGATTTCAAGCATAGATATTTACTAAATAATAAATATAAACATGGGCATATTTCAATACACTTTCGAGGGTGCGCTATACCATAGTGACTCATTCGTGGATTTTTATTCATAAATGTAAACAAATTTAAAAGTAGTTTAGCCGTTTTTAAAGTCAGTTACCAGATACGTATCATAGAAATACTTAAGAATTGAATGCTTCTTATTGTAAATTTATTGGGGTGTAAAAGCGTTGACCGAAGTACATTTTGTATGAAGCGCTTCCGCGCTTCATTCTAAAAATGTACGCACGGTCAACGCTTTTACAACCCTATAAAGTTACAAAAAGAAGCATTCAATACTTATAATTACATTTTTTAGCTAGGATTATAAAATCACCATTTTCATGCAGTTTAATTTTTAAATTCACCTGTGCACTTTATTGTGGGACCTCGTGTCATCATGAATGAAATGTTATTGTCTCATGCAATTGCTTACGGAATAACATGTGATGTGCAATTAGCCAATCAGAATAACGTATTGTAATGAAACATACATCTAATGTAATAATTATTAAGTAACTTATTTAAAACTATTAAAGGATTTGATCTCTGAAATAAAGACTTTCATTTCGGGGCCTTTTATAGCCGACTATGTCTGGTATGAGCTTTGCGAACGACGACCTATAGTTGTTAATATCTGTGTCATGATGGTCTCTTGTGGTAAGTTGTCTCAGTGGCAATCATACCACATCTTCTTTTTTATATTTTAGTCTGTAGGTTTTCCTGTTAATGTCTTAGCTTGATTTGTCAGCAGAAAACATATAATTATTCGAAGAAAAAAAAACCAAATCAAAGTTGACCAAATCAAACAAACAAACAAACAACTTTCATCAAACAGAACACCACTAAAAATATAAAGTCGTGCAACACAAACCCTGCCAGTCACTCAGGTTCGTGCAACACAAACCCTGCCAGTCACTCAGGTTCGTGCAACACAAACCCTGCCAGTCACTCAGGTTCGTGCAACACAAACCCTGCCAGTCACTCAGGTTGAACCTTGCTTGATTTTATTAAAGGTTATTCCTTGTTTGATCCACTTGTCTGGTTTGATGTATGTCGTGATAGTCACTACAAAATGAAAGTATAAAAATCATATTCAGTGACAAAATACAAGACAAAATAAGAACTTGTTGATTATTTTCATAGTGTTGGACAAAAACAAACAATCAATCAACCAATTACTTTAACTTAAAAGAGTTATTCTCCATTATTGACCAAGCAAAAGTATTTTCTATACACACGGAAATGTTATGAATATGACAGTTGTTTTCTATTCGTTTGATGTGATTAAGCTTTTGATGTTGCCATTCAATAAGGGACTTTCCTTTTCGGATGTTCTATGAGTTTGATAATTTTGCAATTTTACTTTGATCTTATCTGTAACAAAAACTGTTTGGAAAGATTAATTCACATGTGTGGACAATTGATCGGAGACGCTACACACTGGAAAGACGGAAGCCAATTTAATCAAACGAAAGTTATGCAGTAAATGGATCGTAAGATATTCATGTCACTATGAAGTTCATCTTTCAGTTCGATGCAAAAGGTGAGGCAAGAATCAAAGATTTGAACTAAGAATATGCAAAAGTTCCGCAAAACATGAATTTCTAACCCTTTGTGATTAAAATATATAAAAAAAGAAGATGTGGTATATATAAAAAAGAAGATGTGGTATGATTGCCAATGAGACAACTATCCACAAAAGACCAAAATGACACAAACATTAACAACTATAGGTCACCGTACGGCCGATGCTAATGAGACAACTCTCCACAAGAGACCAAATGACATAGAAATTTTAAACAACTATTATAGGTCACCGTACGACTTCACCAATTAGCAAAGCCCATACCGCATAGTTAGCTATAAACAGTGTTACTTTTTTTTAATTTGTCACGTGTAACTTTGGAATGAATGTTGAGTGGGGGACAAGTCAATAAAAGATTGTTTTCATTGAGGACAATTTCTTGTTTGTGTACCCCACTTAAGGGAGTTGTGTTTTTTCAGTCTGTGAGTCCGTTCGTCCATCAGTCCGTCAGTCCTGCTTCAGGTTACATTTTCTGGTCAAGGTTAGTTTTGATGAAGTTGAAGTTCAAATAACTAGAAACTTAGTACACATGTTACCTATGATATTATCCTTTTAATTTTAATGTCAAATTTGAGTTTTTTATCAAAATTTCACAGTCCACTAAACATAGAAAATGCTAGTGCTAGTGGGGAATCTGTGTTCTATTGACACATTCTTGTTTTTTTCCGAGTTATTTCAGTAAAATTTTATATTTTACATACAATTATCACATTATAAAAGCTAACATTTCTAGTTTCCAAAGTCATTTAATAACATATTTATTTTGATAGTCTTTGAAATGAGGATTGAAACATTGTGAATTTGCATAATGAAAAAAATCTAACGTTCTATTGAGTTTTCTATTTATTTGTATTGCTACAACCCTAATGCGTTTCCTGTACTTATAAACATTTGAATTGATTTTCAATGACTTGATTGGGAAAGTCAATTCAAATATGGCTGATAGATTGTTTGGATTTTTGTTTAGATAACAACAGTTCAACAGTTTAAAGTTAAACCAAATAAATTTTAGATTTAAAGTAAATACAAATAGAATGTCCATATAATTTCCCCGTTGTATGCATTTGAGTACAATATTCACCTCAAATATACAACCACGATTAATTTAATACTAGTGATAATATAAGAGAGAACAACTGGCATAGAAAGGTTATTTAAAAAACAAAGAATGTTTAAAATACATTGAAGGTTTGATTACTGAATTTACATTTTACAGGGGAAAAACATTTTTATTTTTGCCAAATCCTTGTGAATACAGTTTGCAATTAATTGTTAAATCATTGTTTGCAAAGTGACAGAAAGACATGAAAACAAAGATGTGTGGCGCATAATTGTTTCCGTAATATACACTCCCTTAATATTTGGTTTGAAACTATTAATTGCAATTTCATCATGCAAAAAAAATTCTATTTATATCGTGCTTTTGTGGAATACACCTCACTGGGAATGACAAAGGTATAATGCCATTATTGATGTTCCCCTATTATATGATTTTTTTTAATTTTCACGTTACAAAAAATGTGCAGAATTTATCTTTGTTTCTTTGAAAGTTAACCAATCAAATCTGCCCTATTTAACATAACCTGTATAGAAACTTAACATATTATATAGAAGCCATGTAACCGCAATATTCCAAAATATTCTATTGGAACCCATATAAAAAATAATGATGCTTTGAAATTCCAAAGTAATATGTTTATGACCCAGCTATGTTGTACTGCAATAATGTTGGATTGAGTAACTACAACGGTGACCTATTTTCGTATGCAACCTGATGTAACGTACCATGGTTTGGTGGTATTATACCTACACATGAACATTCGTGATCCAAAGATGTATAAATATGTATAAACATAAGGGCCTATCTGACTAAATATAACATTTGAAAGATTACATCCCAGCTCCTTTGTTCTACCAGAGCTGATCTGAGTCGGACGACTCCTTGTAAATCACCCTAGATTGGTCTGCCAGTGGAGTTTTATTATTTTTTTGTATTTTAAGGGTATATTTCTTGAGGGCCAGTTTTTTTTAGGAGGAAGCCGGAGTGTCTGGGGGAAAATCACAGACCTTCGATAGGAAAACTGACAATCCTTGTCAATTCAGAATCAAGTCATCAAGAGCGGGGTTCGAACTCACAAACTCAGTGGTGACTGGCTAGTGATTGTAACTATTTAGACTACTCGGCCATCGAGGCCCCGATGTGTCAGTGTAAGAACATCATGTGGCTCCAATCCGTCGGAGTGATCTTATAATGACACATCGCGTCAACATGGGATAACTTAAACGATGCCAATTTCTTAATTTTACCAGAGAAGGAGATTATTGTAAAGTTAAAATTGTTGACTTAGATATAGCTGACAGCAGACTGAATCAATAAATACAGGAAAACACAAATTTTAAATAACATAATTTATGTGGCGGAGTTATACTAATTTCTGTTAGTGTTTTATTTTCCACTTTAATTTTCAAACAGGATTATAAATAGGTAAATAGATGAAATTATGTTAGGATTAGTTTACAAAATGCCTTCCAAAAATAGCCTACATGGTCTAAACATCTAAACATATGACAAAAAAATCTGAATCTGAACTTTAAGGTTGCCTTGGAATAGGTACACTTCCGAAAGGATTATATTTCTTCTTTATATGATTCCTTTACTTCTTTCATTGCTTTTAAAATTGAGAATGGAAATGGGGAATGAGCACTCTTGATTTAGTAATTTGTATCGAATTCTAATATGACGTGCTTCTCTCGCTTTATGAATAAACCAATTCTCTAAATTCAATGATTTTCTTAGCTCATGCGTATATTGACTACTCCAGAATAATGAATTTTATTAAATTGGCATGCATTTAATATATTTCATTAACTTAAAAAACTTTCAAACTCTTAAATGATTTTCACATGTTGTTACTTATTCATTTATTATGACTGTAATGTGTTGCATTCCGAAATTGACATATTTGACCTAATTACGACAACCGTCCATGCTGACGGTTCAAATACTCCTCCCTCTGAAAAATCGCAGTGTTGTTTGCTTCTATACAAACAGAAAAGGGAGATTCATGAAAGAGCCTACACAATCGCTTTACCCTGATACAATAATAAAATAATAAAAAATAATAATAAAATTATTTTATTAAAGTGTCACGTATTGATTAACATCTGAACAATATACAGTAAAACATATACAATATTTAAAATAATCAACACCCAGCCAAACAAATTGACAAAATGAGACACTGTAAAAATATATTACAAAGTTATAAACATGTATACTAATAACCATTTTCATTTCATTGAATTGTTTCATCAATATTCTTTTTAAAATATTGGGTAAAAAAACAAACTTTCAGGTTTAGAATAAAATTTAAAAAAAAAAGAGTCAAATATTAAAAATATGTGATTGACAGAGTATTTTCACAGATCAGACATAGAAATTACCTTAATTGTCCTAATCAGAATCGAAATAATCGCTCGAGCAAAATGATCACGAATATAATGCCTACCCATGTTAAAATTACAATAAAGTATAGTTTGCATCAATTATTTCTTAACTGTACTTCAAACGAATTAATTCATTTACACATTCGACTGTCAATCTTATTTTTTTACCTGAATGATTATAATAAAACACCAAAAATAAAACTATCTTTTAACTTTTAAACTTTTATGAGCCATGATGATATGCCGATGTACTCGAAACTTGTTTCATGCATATTTTGATTATATATCAAATACATATATTTATAATTGATAAACTAATCGAGATTTAATATCAGATTAATACATGGCATTTTTCATATCAGATGTATCATCCGGCAATGGACATTTGAGCGCATTGACAGGACATTTGAGCGAAAAAAAAAGGACGTTTGAGCGCCAAAGTATAGGACATTTGAGCGCCTAAATTTTAGGACATTTGAGCGAAAATAAGAATAAGCGTAGGACATTTGAGCGAAAACAAGTCTTGGATAGAGAATTGTCTTATTGGCAATCATACCACATTTTCTTACGAATATAGTTCATTAAATGAGGAGTTTACCAACAAAAAGATTAAAACATATTTTAATTGTAAAAAACAAAGCACTAAAAACAAAGCACAGTCATAAAACAGGAGTTTACCAACAAAAAGATTAAAACATCTTTTAATTGTAAACAAAGCACTAAAAACAAAGCACTGTCATAAAACATAAAACTCGGCAACGGCATTATTTACAAGTCTGTTCGGGCTTGGAACTTATATCCCAGGCTTCTGACATAAAAATCCCTCGTAATTTCCTGCTGGCAGTATTTCGAATGCAAATCCCGGAGATTCTGTTCCTTCTCCTGCGGTGCATCAATGTTCAAACTCCGAATTTTTATGTAAGTCACAGATTGCAATTTGATAATAGTGTCAAGGAAAGTATAAATTGATGGATGACTGTGATAGAACTGCTCGTTATAATGGGCATGAAATGATTCGGGCCCATTGTTAGTACGTTTTAACGAGGATGGAACTTCGGCCCAGAGATGAGGGGGAAATAACGATTCATCTGTTATATAAGTATCAGTCAGGTAATCTGCAAATTCTATACAAGGCTTGTCGTTAGGTACAACGGCCATAAAATCTTCTACGAAACAGTCGGCTACTTCGTCTGGAGCTAAAAAGGCTATCCCAAAAATCCCTTTAAGCCATTTACTAATGTCTGAATCAAGCTCTTTGTATTGTTGACTAAGTCCAACTTTCTGGATTTTTCGCCACCAGGCTTGGCCTAAGTGAAACCTACAGCATTTGATCTCTATAGACGGGAAAAAATCCTTCATAACTTTCATTACCCGTTCTTCAAAATCGACGTGTACTGCTTTCGGTTGAAGTGTGTGACCTTGATCGGAACATAGCTTGACAATTGAGGAAAAGCAATTCACGTAAATTTCTTCAGACTTTCCAGGAAGTAAGCAGAATACAAGAGGGACATAATTTCCTTTGTTATAGCCATGAATAGTATATAACTGTTTAAAGAACTTTGGGCAATATTTGTAAGTACCATCCATAAAAATTTCCGGCACACTGCATAAACATTCAAGATTGGTTGGACACGTAAGAATAATTATACCAGTTTGTTCATCATTAAACTGCACAAAATTTTCAAATTTATTTGACTGAATATTAATCTTCTTTAATGATTGGTGTGTTTCCTCTCTAGATTTAGGAAGTGCAGGGTGAGATTTACGCCTCTTTCTATATATAGCCTTTGAAACGCTGCCAATGTCTTCAGACTTTAGATTTGCTTCATCCATGTTCTGTAACTCTGTACGGATAATTTTTGAAGGACGTTGAGCAATATCATCATCCGCTTTTCTTTTTGATCGTACCCGCAGCAAGTGACGTTCATTGTCACGATCACTGGTATCATGGTTATGAGTATTTTTCTGTTGAATTATAACGGTTCCGGTACAATCCGTCCTCAGTCTTGCTTTGCAACCTTTTGCCTGAAAAATATTGAAAGGACAAATACAATTGAAGTGTTTAAATGCTTTTTCATTTGCTATTGCAAGACATAAAAATAAGATGTAGTATGAATCCTAAAAAGACAACTCCTCATCCAAGACACAATATAATTAAAACAAGCAATTATATATTGTATATATACACTGTAAAAATTGTGTTTAGGGCCTAAACACTTTTCTATACACATTTCATGTTATACAATTGGTTACATGTTTAGGCTCTAAGCATGTGGGGCATTACATGTTGAAATTCATAACATGTTTAGAATGGGAACACCACAGACATTTATGTGTTTAGCTTCTAATTAATCTAAAGGAGGTATAAGATAGACATATAATGATATAGATATAAATCAAAATTAAAAGAAGTTATGGAAGTTGAAGCGTAACAGACGAACAAGTAGTTTACATTAACATTAAATTTGTAAAAAAAGGTACTTACTCATTGTAGTGCTAAGGCAATGATATGACTGTTAAGAACTAATTAGTTGCTGTATCGGTATACAGAGAGGAAATATATGTCGTAAACCTTCAAATATGCATGGCTAACACATTTATATACTTATTTTATTAACTGACAAACTCAATCTTTATATTCATATACAAATAAATAGAAAAGACTCGTCTTATAGTCTGTCTCTGTCTTGAAAAAGTCAGGATTACATTTATGTATTCTATCGTCAGTTCAGGATCTTTTATCTTCGTACTCTCTCAGTACATATTGGACAATCTTTTTTGTTTGTATGGTGTTGCAATTATTATGTACAGTGAATAAGTATACACAGCATTTAATGTTTCTTGTAAATATGTGTCCTCTCTAAAACATAGTTAGAAAAGGTATGCTAATAATCTGACGACCCTGTAACTAGTAGACCTATGAATGTACTTTCACTATAATGACAATTTGTGCAATTGCTGATATATTTCTTTTGCATTTTAAATTTCTGATTCTAGCGTCACCGATGAGTCTTTTGTAAACGAAATGCACGTATACCATACACAAACTATCAACATGTAAGCCTGGTAAACCACTGAGTCCTCCCATCTCCCATTGTATGATTAGCCCAGGAAACAGCAGGTCTGTGTTGACAAAGATTATCATTGAAATGATAATATAAATTAATAAACTATTAAACAAAGCTCTGAGTTGTTTGAAATACTACGCATTTTCTCTCTCAGGAATATATTATGTATACCTTAGCTGTGTTTGGTGAAACATTTCAAATTATTATTTTAGACTTAGTCCTTTCTTTCTTTTCCATTCAAGCGTCACTGATAAGTTTTTTGTAGACAAAACACATACATGTCTGGCGTACAAAAATGATAACCTATGAATCTTTGAAGAGATCTTTTTATTAGAGAGTCCATTGTATTAGAACTGTTGATACTGTTTCCAGATATATTTTGCACTGCATATCACACAGTAGAAAATTAACTTTCTATGGAGATTTCAAAAATAAATGAATCATTAATTCTACACGCTCGTCAACAACTTAACATCAATTTTCTGTAAGAATAGACCAAATATGAAAAATTTTGGCCAGATTATATTTTTTCGATTACTTTTTTTAAAGTTGAAATGGTCCAAACAGTTTAATTAAAAAAAAATTAATTAAAAAAAAATCTGAATAGTCTTGTTGCCATGGAAACCACGTGACATCATATGTATATATTAGTATAGCAAGGATAAATGGCTAACATTGTATTTTATGGTGAAAATGGGATAAAGCATATCATTTTTTTTTATTTCTGTAAATTTCATGGGTATAAGAGAAGATTTCAATCATTTAAACTGCTAACTGACAATTTATTGGAATAAAAACAGTTATTTTGGTACATAAGGTGGTCCACTTAACACAAAAATCAGCATGATTTTTGCCGATTTTTGTCATTTTTAACATCTGATTTTTCCGAAAACGCAGAAATCTTCACATAAAAGACTATAAAATGTAAAATTATGGATGTTTTGTCAACAATGTAATTTACCCTGAAACTCCCCTTTTTTATGTTCTATTTGTAAATAAATATTTCATATGAATATTTTCATGATAAAATTGTCCTTTCTGATGAAAACAACTATTTTTAGATGAGAGTATTTTCATATAACATATGCAAGCAATTAAAAATTTCATGCTTAAACTAATCTGGATGTAATTTTGAAAAATGAGTCATTTCCCCCTTTTGAAAATCTTCTTTCAAGCGATAAAAAAACCTGTATTCCACAGATAGTGACATACTAATAATATGTATGTTGTCTGTCCATTTTTAAAACAATTGCTGGGCATAATTTGTGACATTTATTACACTGAAATTTCAATAGCTATTTGCCCTGAAATTTTCAAATGAATTGGATAACCGGTTGTTGCATCGAATTGGTAATTTTTAGGATTTTTTCCGTTTTTGATTATTATCTTGAATATTATTATACATTGAGATAATCTGTAAACAGCAATAATGTTCAGCAAAGTAAGATCTACAAATAACTCAGGATGACTGAAATGGTCAGTTGACCCATTAAGGAGTTATTGCCCTTTATAGTCATTTTTTTCAATTTTTCGTAAATGTTTGTAACCTTATACAAAAATCTTCTCCTCTGAAACTACTGGGCTAAATTGAACCAATCTTAGTCACAATCATTATTAGGGTATCTAGTTTACGGTGCATTACGTTTGCGCGCATTAGCATGACATTTGTGCGCAAAAATCGTTACGTTTGCGCGCAGCTTTTGCTTACATTTGCGCGCATTTTTTTGACAGGTAAACTCAGGTAAAATACAGGTATAATATCTGTAACAACAACAAAAAACACTTAAAAAAAACGAAAACCTTTTTTCTTTTAATAATAATTGAAGTATAAACACGAAAGAACACCAGTAGCACTGACACTGATACTTATTAAAGAAGAGGGACGCAGGATGCCAAAGGGACAGTCAAACTCATAAATCTGAAACAAACTGACAACGCCATGGTAAAAATGAAAAAGACAAACAGACAAACAATTGTTATAGTACACATGACACAACCTAGAAAACTAAAGAATAAACAACACAAACCACCAAAAACTAGGGGTGATCTCATGTGCTCCGGAAGGGTAAGCCGAACCTGCTCCACATGTGGCACCCGTCGTGTTGCTTATGTGATAACCAATCCGGCAAATAGTCTAATTCGGTAGGTCACATTCATGAAAAGGAAGTAGATAAAATTAGCATCTGCCTAAAGAACTCTTCATCCCAAAATTACGGTTTTTCAACAAAGGTGTAGTATTTTGTCCTCTAACCTTTACTGTAAACTGAATTGAAGAGAAAAAAATAAACAAGTTATATCTTCTGTCTTGATTCAAACGAGTGTTTACTAGATTACTCAAAGTATACCCTGTAAAATAAATTGATTCTCAAACTCCCCAATTTTTAACATAAAACCAAAAATTTTCCATAAATATAATGAACCTAGTAATGAACCCATTTTGTTTATCTCTGTATTCATTCAGGGCGTTATTTTTTTTAATTACTTATATAAGTAATTTTTGTTTTTCAAAATAATAAAATTACTTAATAGAGTTATTTTAATTTTCAATGGAAACATAGACTTGATGTAGTTATCATGATTTTAAACAACATTTTATATCATAAAATAAAGAATTTATCAGGTTTGAGAGTAGTATAGAGATAAAGGGTTATTTTAAAAACAATGAAAAAAAATTACTTGAATAAGTAAGTTTATACATTTTTGCAAAAAATAGCAATAACACTTATCTAAAGCACATATGTAATTGATTTGGGTTACAAATTACAAATAACTTAAGTAATTCACAAGTATCTATCTATTTATATCAGTCTACCTTCAAGATTTTAGAGGGAAATGATATTTTAATAGTCCCAAGAGACCAATCTTTGACCCAGAAGCGTCGGTATGAAAGATAAGTACGTCGGAAAGTTAATTAGTGTTTATATATCAAGGGAAAAATAACCAGATGACTGTGAAAATTATCTAAAGCTAGTAAAATCTGCAATATTGGACACCAATAAAAATAATATTCAGAAAATTAACTTATATAAGTTATATTTAAATTAGCCTCGTTTTCAACATTACGTGTATAGATAATTTTAATTGTTACTTTTTTAAGTAATGCCCCTGACTGGTATTTAAAGAAAATCATTTGAAGTTTCCATACCAAAATTCTTTGATTTTAGTGCCTCTCTATTTGTATTTTTTTTTGTGCAAAAAATAAGAAATAAATAATGTCATTATACCCCCCCCCCTTTCCCCTTCCCCTCTTTTTTAAGGTTTTTTTTTTATTGTCAACCATAGTCAGTCATTTGAACAAACATATTCAACAAACACCAACCTCAATATAACATGTAAGTAGGTTTATATTGTAGAAATTGTCTGGTATGATAGCAAACAAATGAAAAATTGACCTACATGAACAGTTAACACCCAAAATATGACCCAATTTGAATTATCCGCCATTTATTTAAAATATGTTTACCCAGAGATATTTTTTCATTAATGATTAGCTAAATACCTCATCTTTAAGTGTAGTGAGTCATGTTTTGGCTGTATTTCTGCCAAAAAAATGTTTTAGGGACCAAATTTGGTCGAATTTTACACTTTTTGATTTAGATCCACAGTACCTAAAAGGCTATTAGCTCTGATATTTTATACTGTATTTCACCGTATATGATTTCTTTGATCAATCCATTTTTATAAAGCATATTCTGTTGTTCATTTAATGATAAACTATGTAAAGTTATCTGCCATAATAAATGAGCTGTTCATATTTGAAATTTTGTCATTTTGAGGTAAATTTTTCCTTGGCTGCTAAGGAAATTTATGTTCCTTAACAACCGACAAGAAGGACTGGGATGATTAAGATTTTAAACTTATTTTTATGAATAATGCAACTAACTTCGATGTTAGATGTAGTTTTTCTATAACATTATTTTTTTTATGTGGCCAGCTGTTGGTTGATGCATACAGAGAATTGATGTTAGTATCGTATAAATATATATGTATAAAGTCAAATACGTGTTTAAATGTATGCATGTCATTAAAAAGTCAAGAAGTTTTTTGTTTTGTTTATTTGTTCATTGAAATTATGAACTATTTACAAAGTATATTGATGCAGAAGTATTGTGTGATTTGAGGTAAAACAAACAACCCTAGTATTTCTACGCACGGGTGAATGAATCAATATAGGTAGAGTAAAATGTATGCTATACCTTAATCTAAAAAAGTAAACTGTAAGAAATTCGAAAAAAACACAGATTTCAACGAATCTAACAATGATTTTTTTAATTCGCCTGAACGAAAGTAGCTTGCATGCATTGTACTTAACAAAAGAGAAATTAGTCTCGGTGTTTTCAGTTATCTGTTGAAAACATTTCTATTTCTATTTTGAAATCAATACATAACTATTTAAATTTAACTAGTTACAGTCTTATTGTTTACCGTGATTATATTTGAATATAACTTCTATCATACAAAAAAATAAGTTGGTTGCATGACCTGGTAGGTGTATTAATTGACGTGAAAGGGATAACCTATAGATACAATGTTCAAAATAAAGGCAACAGTAATTTGCCGCTAGTAAAAAGTCATCAATCGATTAAGAGATAACAAATCTAGGTTATAAACTAAAACCGAAGAAAACACTTCAACTATAAACGTAAAACAATGGAACAACAGAAACACCGAAGTGCAACATACACACACGACATATTCTACTACATTCGCCAATTTTGAATAACAACAGTTACTGGATGTGGCGATGACATACTCTTCCATTTGTCTGAATGCAATACTTGATTCCAACAGTATGTAATTTTTAATACAGTCTGTTGCTTGCTGAAGATCTCGGATAATTTATTTCATTTCATTACAAAAAGTATTCAACTTAATTAAGTTCAGTACAATGTTTGCATTTGCTTGTGTATGTCTATCAGCTATCAATGCTGGTCATAACAAGTTAAATAAAACTTTATTTGAGAAGAAAAGAATTTTACAAGAACTAATATGGGACGTGAACACAAGACAAAACAAAGATATCTTACCTACAATAAACCTGTTTGAGTCGCTTTTTTTCTTCCATATGACGTTTCTTCCTTTACTTTCAATGAAGATTTGTTTTGAAAACCGAATGATTTAAAGGGTAACTGTACATCATTTGGATCTTTTACGCACAATAGAAATAATGTGGATTTTGAAACTAAAGATAAAGGATACAACAGATACAGATACGTCGGTCTCATATCTTGACTTCCATCTAGAAATTGACAATGAGGGTCGGTTGAAAGAAAACTTTACGACAAAGGAGATGATTTCAGCTTTTCAATTGTAAAATTTCCATTTCTATGAAACAACATTCCAGCAGCACCTTTATACGGCGTATATATCTCCCAATTGATACGATATTCCCGTCTTTGCATTTCCTTTCATGATTTTCTTGATAGAGGGTTGCTGCTCACAAGGAAGCTATTAAACAAAGAGTTACAAATGATGAAGTTGAATTTATCCCTTCGTAAATTTTACGGACGCCATCACAAGTTGGTTGACCGTTATGGAATAACCGTTTCACAAATGCTATCGAATATGTTCCTTAGGTCGTAACCTGTCGTAAGTATGACCTACCGAATTAGACTATTTAATGAATTAGCTACCGTATAGCGGGTTATTTTCGCAGGGTGTAAATATTCGCTTTTTTTCGCGGATAGAAGAAAATCGCCAAAATAAATTCCGCCAAATTAAAGGTGTACATGCAAAGGTATTAATAAAAGTTTTCATCCGCCAAAATAATAACCGCTAAAATATTTCGTATACCTTGTTTAATGAAAATCGCGAAATTTTACACCCGCGAAAATAACCCGCTTTACGGTATAACATAAGCAACACGACGGATGCAAAATGTGGAGCAAAATCTGTTTATCCCTCCGGAGCATCTGAAATCACCCCTAGTTTTTAGTGGGGTTAACGTTCGTGTTGCTTATTCTTTAGTTTTCTATGTTGTGTCATGTGTTCTATTGTTTGCATGTTTGTCTTCTTTCATTTTTAGTCAGGCGTTGTCAGTTCATTTTCTTTTTATGAGTTTGATTGTCCCTCTGGTATCTTTCGTCCCTCTTTTTTTAAATCTCTTTTTTGGTTCCTACTCCTAGCAGATTCATGTGAAATAAACGGATTTTGAATTAGTATGATTGGGTATTGCCAATTTTTGCGTCTGGACCCTCAGCAATCTCAGTACCACCGTTACCCTAATTATCTATACTTCTCTTTACTGACATTGATTTTAGTACCGAAGTTGTTTGATTAGTCATTATAAGTCTATGAATTTCCCGCCGTGATGAAAATGTTCTGGTGTCAAATTTGGCAGAAATATTTGTTAAATATTGTCGTGTAATTAGACGCAGAGCAAAGGGAAGTATGTCTGCTTGCTTTCATTGGATGTAGATGTATTCCAGGGGAGGCATTCGATATAATCTACTATATATTTATTCTATTTCTAACTATGCTGTTTGGTATTAATGTGTTATTTTATCTCTTGTGGAGATTTGTCTAGCTGGCAATCATATCATATTTTCTTTTTTAATACATTTAAATAAACTTTGTTCATTGTTTTTTTTTTAAATATTTTTGAATAAACTCATTAATAGTTTTGTCCCCTGAATTATTCAATACATTTGGTCCTACCTACACCTTTAAAAACTTGGTGTTGGTTTTGTCGACTTTTGAAGTGACCTATATTTGTTCAATTTCCACATCAATAAATATGACAACACAATAAGTGAACATTAATTAAAATCTGAATATCCTTATTATTATGGAATAACTATGATGCTAGCCAGATCGGATGCATAGACAGTATTGTTTAATTTTAAGAAATTTCGCTAGTAATTCTGTTTGAAAATCGTTATTACAGTCTGGCATTTTCAGTATCATTATGTGGATTATAATTCACGCTCCTTATTAGAGTCCTTACTCATACTTTACTCGATTAATGAGTTTTGCATTTTCCCTTCGTTTTTTTCCGCTTCTCTTTTTATACATATTTAAATCTATTCTTTTTATTAGAAATTAATTTGAAAGAAGTTCTTCAAATATAATTTTGTTCCCGTTAATTAGAATTCACTGAATGTGAAGATTCTAATAAGAATTCTAAACGCGGATAATAATACAATTTGACCTTGGTACCTTTGATAATAATACAATTTGACCTTGGTACCTTTGATAATAATACAATTTGACCTTGGTACCTTTGATAATAATACAATATGACCTTGGTACCTTTGATAATAATACAATTTGACCTTGGTACCTTTGATAATAATACAATTTGACCTTGGTACCTTTGATAACTATTTGGTACACAAATGTATTTCATCAATTATCAATTTTTCAGTAGAAAAAGTATCACATTAATTTTTTTCTACTATTTGAATCACATTCTCATTTAGGTTAGATTATTAAGTTTTTGAACACTATGACTTTAAAACAAAGTATAATTTAAATATGGTATGTATTTGTTTATATGATCACCATAGGTATCAAAATGTCACACGTAGTTGAGAAATAAGAGTTAACTATGCGTCATATTTTGATTATATAATAAATCTGTTAAATTATAAAGTTACTCTTAATGGAATGTAAACAAAATATTGAGTTCACGAAAATGAAGACATTAAAGTTCATTGCAATATTCAATGTTTATAATGGGTTTTTGAAATGGGCGTCTGGCGTACTAAATTATAATCCTGGTACCTTTGATAACAATTAGATAAATGCATTCTATGATCTATACTTAATAAACATTTAATAATCATTTAAAGATCATTTTACTTTCAGAGTTATTAGGATCTGCGACACCAGACAGTTAACAAATATTGACATTACATTGCAGCACAATTAATCGGCTTATATTTGCACTGCTGACAAAAAATATCATGGTGTAATCACTACAAAAAAACTCTTGCTTTATTTTAACAGTTAGAAACATATCAAGAAATTTGACGTTGCTTGAAAGAAAATTTTAGTTTTTAAGTTTTTTATGTTTTTATTCAACCTGGCTCCTTGCTTCAGCTTCTGTTTTAGTTCTGAGAAATAACATCGTTCGGATGTGTATAACATGTGTGACAAACATTACATCATACTAATATTTACTATAACTGACTAAAAATACAGTATTTCCATTATACAGAATTAGTAATCAACCTGGATTAGATTTTCTACATTTGAAAATGTCTGTACCAAGTCAGTAATATGACAGTTCTTGTCCATACGTGTTTGATGTGTTTTGTCATTTGTTTTGCCATGTGATTATGGACTTTCCGATTAGAATTTCCTCTGAGTTCAGTATTTTAGTGATTTTACTTTTTTCTATATACCTGTCCATCATTATTTGTTTTCTTGAAAACCAAATGAAGTTCGCTGATGAAACTCGAGATTAGTACTCTTACCATTATAAAGGTGGGTCTCGTATCAGAAACAACATCTGTTTATTGAATGCGATTGGCAGACCTAGCCACTCATGTGAATATGTACTTACTTTATTTCCGCTTTCTAAAATCAAAACTCAATATAGTTAAATGATAAAATTTGAAATGATTGTGCTCCAGAACAATTGTTTTCAGCTCTCTTCTTTATTACCCCTGAGACAAAGAAACACATTATTGTACAACCAAATGCATCACAGAAGAAATCTGTTCATTTTGGATAAATCGATTAGCTGGTTGTCTCTACATTAATATTGTATAGCATCAGTTGTTTGACACAATATAGAGCCCTATTTTTACTCGTTCGATACGCTCTCTGGACTAAAACTTCATATCGTGACTCGCAGCTGAATTTTTCAATCATGGCATTAGTATGATTACTTTTTTTTATGGTATTTCTCCTATTTATAATGGCTGTAACAAGTATGTTACTTAAATAAGCTTATCACTGATACCAGGATTCCAATTTAATACTGCTCCAGACGCGCGTTTAGTCAACAAAAGACTTATCAGTAATGATCGCGGATCGAATCAAAATAAGTTGAATATGCCAAACGAGTACGAAGTTGAAGAGCAGTGAGGATAAAACAAATCCTTACATTTTGCCAAAACAGCTTAAGTTATTTATTCCTGAGGTAGAAAGCCTTAACATGTCAAAAAATTATAGTTTTGTTAAAGCCAATTTGTAAGTATGACCATATCAATGATAATTAATGTCAACAAAGAAGTGCTGACTACTTGGTTTGTGATACCCTCGGGGAATACAAACTTCACTTAAAGAGACTTTATCTAATTGGTTTCTCTTTACTTGTTAAAACAACTGCATCGCTGTTTTTCAATCAATATAATTAACTGTTAAAATTTATTGAATTATTTCCCTTGCTATCGTAATTACAACATCAAACAAATAAATGGAATATTGACACGAAACAAGTATATGACCACCCTGACAATAATAACATTATTGACGGATGTTTTGCGTTAATTGAAAAATGATGAGCTGTAGATGCAACGTTAACCTTTGATTTAACTGGAAGTAGAGATGACTTTTACATAAGTATTTCCTTGTGAATGGAATATATTAATGCCACTATACGTCTTACTTCCTTAAGAGTCTAGGTTCTGTGATAAGATTAGCACATCATAATTAACTTTGAAGTGCATGTTACCTCATTTCATACTAGATTAGTTTGAAATAGATACTACAATGTATTAGATATTTTTTTTTTTTTAATTGAGTGCCTTATTATTATTACATCTTCATTTGCAAATTCATCTTTATTACTTCAACTTCTAGATAACCACGATTCCGAAACCAATCCCCATTATAAGTAAAATTAATGGAGGGAAATAGAAAAGAAATAGTTATACTTCTTTTATTGTTTTCGGGTAGTTAAAGTAGAGATCAAAGATGCGTGATGGATACGTAAAGCATTTGGAATGATTTAGACCTAAAATTTGTTTTTGTAAAATGAATGTTCCAGGATGCATAATATGTTTCCACAACTACGTATTTCTTTTTATACAGTCTTTTGGTAGCTCTATTGAATAGTCTAAACACCTTTGAAATATCTATGAAACAACGTATTTCTATATGTATATACATTTCATGCGGAATTCAACTTGAATTCGTTAAGTAGAAATACTTTCAAATGTGTGTTCTATAATTATCACATTGAAATGTCTATCATAGACGGAGGCCATTCATTAATAGACAGATGAACCAGATTGAGACAAAAATAGGACTGTTTTTACTAAGCTAGAAGTGACCACAGGACGAAACAGAGAGTTCTTACCTGTCAATACTTGTTGGGACCAGTTATTGTCGCTTTTCATTTTCATATGACATATATTCAAGAATTTGACGAAGTTGCTGGTAAATTAAGCATAAACGGTTCTTTTGGAACTAAGTGTAAACAATACTGTATCATGGGATCCTGACTTATATTTAGTTTATTCCTTTACTTTCAACGAAGAATTATTGTGGAAACCGATATTGGTAAATCCCTAAGGATCAGTAAAAATGCTAGATAATTATGATAGTGTTATAAGAGTTCCTAATAATGATTGATTGATTGGTTTCCTATCGATACATTTGATAGAACATGCCAAGCTAACGTTACGAATTATCCCTTTGATATACAGATATGTACTCTACCCTTTGCCTTATCAGTTTACGACGAAAAAAGAGGTCATTTTACAGCCTGAAGGTTTTTTTTTACCTATTGGTGTATTCCACATAAGATATTGGATGTGATTGACACCAATTTTACAAAAATGCCTTTCCTCAGATGCCAAATTTTTCATATAAGACTTAAACGAAAGTCCATGTACTTTGTGTTTAATCTAATACTACCAATAGTACTTTATGTGTATTCTTAATTCCTTTGTGTTTCTTCTTCTAGCAGAATCTGGAAAACGGGTTGGATTGGCTATACCAGTTTTATTTACTATTGTTGTATTTCTAACATTTTTTTCATTTAGTCTCCCAGCAATCACAAATCCACAGTTACCATAATTATCTATTCTCCTATGTACTGACGTAGCATTTAGCGGTGTAATTGTTTTATTAGTCATTATAAGTCTTCGATTTTATTTGCGTAATAAAAATATTCCTGTATCATATCCGGGAGAAAGATTTGTGAAATGTTTTCCTGTACTAAGATGTGGTTGCAGTTGTCATAAAGGAAACAAACCCAATGATACAACACTTGATTACACGTAGACCTATAGTAGCAGTTATAGTGTTAAAATCTCTACAAATAAATTTTACACGTCAGATAACCAATATCGAGAAACTCGTAGTGTTGAAATCAGCCCCATTACATTTCAAATTGAAATTACATTGAAGAATATCGGAGAGGAACTAGACTGTGTTTTTAAATTATTTCGTACCTTTTGTTTGATAACGGCGCATTTATTTTGTATTGTAGTACTTAAAGATACTCGAAGTGACCATAGAAAGAAACATAGAGGTCTAACTTGTCGATTAATCGGGGTCACCAGTTATTATCGCTTTTTATTTTCATGACATATATTCATGAATTCGACGAAGTTGAAGGTAAATTAAGTGTAAATGGTTATTTTGGAATTCAATTGATAGACAATACTTTATCATGAGATTCTTGACTTATATTGAGTTTCTTCATTTATTTTCAACGAAGAATTATTTGGGAAACCGATATTGATATTGCTAAACCCGTACGG
Organism: Mytilus trossulus; assembly: GCF_036588685.1. Classification (NCBI taxonomy): domain Eukaryota; kingdom Metazoa; phylum Mollusca; class Bivalvia; order Mytilida; family Mytilidae; genus Mytilus; species Mytilus trossulus. The sequence continues at coordinate 27,571,869 of NC_086373.1, read as the reverse complement.
AGCATTAAAAATACTATATGAAGATGATAGTGTTAAAAGAGTTCATAATAATGGACGGATAGGATGGTTCCTTTGATATAACACGCTTTGTTGACCTATTGGTTTATTCCCTATAACACATTTGATTTGTTTGACACTAATTTTACTAGAATTATCTTTCTCCTCAGATGGCAAATCTTCATATAGGATTGAAACAGACGCCCATGAGGTGTATCGTATTCTTAATCTTATACTCCCAAAAGTACTTATGTGTGTTTCAAATCCCTTTGTGTTTTCCTCCGGTAGAATCTGATGTCTTATTGGCTTTTGTCGTATTTCTAACAATTTGTTCATCTAGTCTTCCTGTAACCTATTATCTACAGTAACCATCATTATCTTTTCTCCTATTTACGGACGAAGCATTAAGCGGCGTAATGGTTTTATTAGTTATTATACGTCTAAGTCTATGATTTCATCTTCGAAATAAGCATATCCTTGTTTCATATCCGAAAGATAGATTTGTGAAATTTTGTCGTGTACTAAGATGTGTTCTGAAGTTGTCGCCTAGAAAGCAAAACTAATGATAAAATAATTGATTTCACGAAGAACTATAGAGGCAGTAATGGTGTTAAAATTAATATGTCAGATAACCAATAGTGTTGAAATCAGATCTATAACCTTTCACGATGAAAGTACATGAAAGAATGTCGGAGAAGAACTCGACTATGTTTTCGGATTATTCAGTGCCTTTTGTATGGTAACGGTGCATTGATTTTTTTTGCAGTAGTAATTTTTTTCCTTTATTTTTGTAATTCATCTGAAACTGTTACCAGTATGTTTATTTCCTATGACGGGCTTTAAATGTTATCCAGTCTTCCCCGTTGTGTGCATAAGTTTGTGCTTTTTATCATTCCTTTTTTTATTCAAGTGTTGTTTTTTCTCCACATTTGTGTAGTAATTTTTCTCTCAAAATAAATGAAATAATACCATGTAATACTGGAATTCAAGCATTCCAATATTGGAATGAGTTACACAATATGTACAAACATCACCCAACAGCTTGTTCGAAGTCATAACATCAGAGTAAACCGGCTAGTGATCACAGTCGAGGAGCTTCCTAGATCTGATATTGTGCATTTATATAACATGCATATAACAGCAGATGCTGGTAACAAATTACATAGAGATTAATACATGGCCTTTTCAATATCAGCCTGCGTATCATCCCAAGACCCCAATATCAGCCCGAGACGGATTGGGGTGCTGATACGGGTGGGAAATTATGGCTTGTGTATTTCCGCTCATTACACATATGCAAAAGCTATCATATCAATGCTAAGTATATGATAAAAATGATTATCATATACTTAGACTAAACAAAATATGATTTTTACTGTATGATAGTACCATTAAATTAACGTAAATTCCATATTTTTCGAATTGGTCCTTAGCGGGCTGATATGAAAAGTTTATCACATGTTTTGATTGTTATCACATGCCTTTCCGTAACGTTATCACATGGCATTCCAGTTATACTCGGCAAATTCCGGAAAATACACCTCAATGCTACGTTTTCGGTCAAAACTATTACAAAGTAGTGTACAAAACAATCATTTGGATAGTGGAAAGTACATTTTGTGAAGTAATAATAATAAAAAAAAAACCAAACAAACAAGTTATTAAATAAATGCATTGTTTAAATGTTTCAAACATAATTAGAAAGTTACTTTAAAAAGTTGCCTAACAGTCTTCATAATATGTATTGTAAATTTTTGTTTGTTTTTGTCGATTCGTCCATATTAAAACGTGTTTCTTCTCTGTTGAGGCAAATGATAGAAACATTTCATATCGAATGTACTAAATTTAGGGTTCTACGTCCGTAAACTTGTCAATCTTTGAACTTCTATTACAGAACCACGAAAAAGGATCAATATACGAATCAGTTATTTTTCTCCATTGTTGAAGCATATGATAAAAAGACCACAACATAATAGATGAATAAACAATAAAATAACACATATATTTGGAGACTGCACGATTTCATTAAAGCAAAATTAAGTTCATTCTTTTAACACTTTCAAATTTTCTATGAGGAAAGTTTATTACATGGCATATTTCATGCGGCTCTTGGGCTGATATTGAACCTAGGGCTGATAGTACATGCGATATGAAAAATGCCATGTAATAATCTGATATTATTATTTAGGCAATAAATGCACATTTCCTCATAGAAAATTTGAAAGTGTTAAAAGAATGATCTTAATTTTGCTTTAATGAAATCGTGCAGTCACCAAATATATGTGTTATTTTATTGTTTATTCAATGATTTTGGATCAATGGTCTTGTATATTTGCCACAATACACATCAATTAATGAGAACAGAAAAAAGAAATTTAAAACGAATAGTACATGGACATTTTACTCATCACCAAAACATTGTAGGAATAATTTTTTTTTGCGAATAAGCACGACTATTAGAATGAAAGATACTGACGGTTATAAAAAGAAATTAATACGAAGAAATAACTTCAAGGAAAATTGAGAACGGAAAGACATTTTCAGACTTACATGACATCAACCAGATAAATTGTTCATACATGTACTTTGAAATATAAGGGAAGTTTTTACATTGAATGCTTGTTTCTTGAAGAATAAAATCTCGTTCTTTTTCATATACACGCATGCTATTTAAAGATAAAAACTCGTCTTTAACCTGCACATTTTTACACAGTCCAAAAATTCTTTCGTCTTTATCATCTAGATTTTAGATCTACCTTTCTTAAAGTTCGATGAGAACTGATTTTAATTCTTTTTCTATACTAAAAATTTATTTACTTGAAATAAGTATGCTTCCTTTTTGAAAATGTTTTTAAATTTAAAATAAGTAGGCATTTTTTTCTTTTTTAGCATTTGCATTTTTGTCTATAGTATTCTTAAATGCTCGCAATAAAACTTGCAAAATGTTTTCTCAATATCAAAGGGTTATTGTTTGACACTTTGCAATACAATGTGAGCAAAACAACCAGACTAAGCAGGTAAAAATATCGCATTAGGGGTTACAGATCTCAACATTCATAACAGATCTCAACATTCATAACAGATATATATGTGATCTAAAAGTTGTTCTGATTCATTAACTAAATGTGATTAATAGAAAAAAATCAGATTTCACATTTTCCATAAGGTAAAATCAGTTTAAATATTATTTTTTTTAAATCTTTTAATTGCACCTGCGTAAAGAAACTTTCATGGTGAAGATATAAATAATAGTGTTACATGCAAACATTTCTGTAATTGGAGACTCTATTCAAGTGGTTGAATTGTAAATACAGTATTTAAATCGCATTTCTTTTTCTTTCCTCACAATAGTACAGGAACATTCAGACGAATAACACTTAAACTACATTATATGAACTGAAGTTATAAATTTACTTTATTGTTGACGGATTTTGATCCGGATTTGATCAGTAGAAATGTTTTCGAATTCATGCTCTATCATTTTAACATTGACATGCTTTTTGCTTGTGCATGCTGAGGAAGACACTGCAGACAAAGAAAAAGACATCACATATAAACCTTTACGGGAACTATATCAGCAAGTAACTACAGGACGAAATAGGGAAGTCTTACCAATCAATGTAGTGGGGGAACAAGTCATTATTTATTTTTATTTCCATCTTACTTATATTCAGGAATATGATGAAGTTGCCGGTAAACTGAGTTTAAACGGATATTTTGGAATTCAGTGGTTTGATAAAACTGTATCATGGGATCCTGCAGAATATGGAGTGACTTCTATTACATTCAATGATGAACTATTTTGGAAACCAACATTTTCGATGTCAAATCCTTACGGAGCATTGCAAATATTATATAAGGATGACTCTGTAAAGAGAGCGCACAGTACTGGACAAATGGACTGGTTTCCTAGCGATTCGTTTGATATTACATGCCAGGCTGACGTTTCGGATTATCCATTTGATACACAAACATGTACTTTAGCCTTCGTTTTATCGGGATACGACGATAAAGAGGTAGTTTTATGGCCTACGGCTTTCCTAACGGATTGGTATGTTCCACACAAAACATGGGATTTGGTTGAAACGAACATGACAAGAACTACCTTTCCACAAGTAGCCAATTTTCATATGAAACTTAAAAGAAAACCTTTGTTCTTTGTTTTCAACCTTATACTACCAATAGTCCTGATGTGTCTTCTTAACCCTTTCGTTTTCTTTCTTCCAGCAGAATCAGGAGAACGAGTTGGATTTTCCATAACAGTATTATTGGCTATTGCGGTATTTCTTACAATTTCCGCTTCTAGTCTTCCAGCAATCTCAGAACCACGGTTACCGCTTATATCAATACTTCTCTTTGCTGACGTAGCATTTAGCGGTGTTATCGTAATTTTTGTAATTATAAGCCTACGATTCTATTTGCGGAGTGAAAATATTCCTGTGCCATATTTGTGGAAAGGATTTGTGAAGATTTGTCGTGTATTGAAATGCAGTTGCCGTTGCACTAAAAGGGAGCGCGATGACGATAAAGTAAATGAGTACACGTACGATAATGGAGATAATCTCAGTTTCAGTATCAGCAAAATCAAACTGTACAGTTCGGAAAACCAGTATCGAGGAACGGATAGTGTCGAAATCAACTCTATTTTGTCTAAAGACGAAATTAGCTGGAAGAACGTTGGAGAGGAACTCGACTTTGTTTTTGGAACAATAAGTGCCCTTTACATGGTAACGGCACATGTATTATATATTCTTGACGCTGTAATAGATCTGTCTATCTTGACTTAGTGAGATCTTATTCTGAGATAAGTTTTCATGCGCTTTCAACTTTCTGCTTATGCCAAACATTACAAACGTTTTTGTACATGCATATTAAGGGGTTTTTTTTCTTTCATGTCAGTTTATAGATAATTATACAAGCTACTTTATCTATTCCTTGATTTGAACGTCTTTAGAGGTAAAACCAAACGTTATTTTCTTGATTGAAAGTAACCCAAAACTGATATCCTCGCCACTAGTGTGTAGGAACTTTCGCTTGGAAATACGATTGTTGTTTTGATATTAAAATCTTGCTCTCGGTAATCTAAAGTAATTTTATTTGATTTTGTACCATTGTGTTCTAACATTAATTTGATATTTTATTGTCTGTTATAGCGTTTTTTGTTTGTTTTTGTTTTAGCGTTTTTCATGGCTAAATTTAATTTTACGTTTTTATACGCCCGTCTTTTAAACGGGAAGTATTATGGTATACCGTTGTCTCAAGTGAATTGTTTATATCTATTGACGTAAGCTCCCTTTCTTTTTTTTTAAATTTCAGATTTTAAGTTTTGGATTTATGGGGCTTTATTCATAAAAAAGGGGGGGGTTCAACACTTCGGACAATAACTCAAAAAGGCTTTCACCAGTGTCCATGAAACTTTGATGAATCGTTTATATCTATTGAAGTAAGCTCCCTTTCAATTTCTTGTAAATTTCAGATTTTTAGTTTTGGATTTATGGGGCTTTATTCATAAAAAAGGGGGATTTTTAACACTTCGGACAATAACTCAAAAAGGCTTTCACCAATGTCCATGAAACTTTGGTGAATTGTTTATATCTATTGATGTAAGCTCCTTTTCAATTTTTATAAATTTTAGATTTTACATTTCCGTGTTATGAATTTTTATGCTTAAAAATGGGGAGATTTTCCAATTTTTGGACAATAACTTACACTTTAATTTAAAAAGATGTTATGCAACTTTGATAAATTGTTTATATCTATTTACATAAGCTCCCTTTCCATTTTTATAAATTTTAGATTTTACGTTTTCTTAAGTAATGAATTTTTATACTTAAAAAGGGGGGATTTTATGCAACTTTGGTGAAACTGAGAGCAACGGGCGTATCATGCGCTAAAGCGCAGCCCTTTATTCTTTTTGTGTTCAATATCAAACGGAGAATGGTTAAATGGTAGCACCCCACCATACTTCCATATACCTGTTTAAAGTCAGGAACCTCATCGTAGGTTGAATATAAAAATAATAATACGTTCCAGTACTTGTTCGTAGTCTGGAACGCTGTTATGGGTGTATATGAAAATAAGGAGATGTGATATGATTGTCATTGTATATTGATATCATAAAAAACGATTTATTCTTTAGTTGCACATAATATATTGGGAAGATTGAGATAATAGCTTGTACTAAGGAGATAAGTAGGATACAAAAAGAAAACCATCGAATAAAATGATAATATGGATTCAATTATTTTCGTGGGTTTCAATTTTCGTGGATTGAGTATAACTTGCATTTTCGTGGTTTTCTAAATTTCTGCATACCAAGCCTACAGAAATTATGTATTTCGTTGAATATTTGAATTATTGGTTCACCTATATCCACGAAACTCAAAGAAATTGGTATCCAACAAATGATAATGAATCCACAGTACTCGGTGTTTTATGAGCAACTTTTTCAAACGCAATTTCAAATAATCTCAAAGGTATCTTTGTAATCCACTCTTAAATTAATTTAAATCGTAGTGACAAATGTTAAAGAGACTTTGAACTGATAAATATCATTGATAAAATGTTAAGGCATAATTACTTTTATGTTCTCTAGTGTTGCTGTATATTTGTATTGTAAATGAATTGTATTGTTTACTCAATATGTTTTATTCAATAAAATTCTGAATTAATTTGAACTTAATTGTGTGGTGTTTTTTCTCTCAATCAATCTAATTAACCATATAAAAAATTGTTTGATGTTACATCCAGATAAAGTCGATTTTATTTTTTGATTCAAACCAGATTCCGGTTTGAATAAATACAATACATTACGTTAATAATAGACGAATACGTATTCCCTCAATTAAATTGGTTTACCTATAATCGTATTGGCTTGTTTGTTTCGTGATTTAAGAATGCTAAATTACGCCTCTATATTTTAATCAAGAATGTTTTGCTCTTTGGTCAAGCACGAATTATTTAGAAATTAAAGCAAGGACATGGTCTGGTTGACAATAACATGTGGTTTCGTATGACATGCCGTCGCTGCCGGCGCGGGACGCTTGCGCTTTTACATAGGATATTTGCGCTTTTTAAAAAGGACGTTTGTTCTTTCCATGTAGATCATTTGCGCTTTTACAATATTTGCTTCTTATGACTTCCCTCCTATTTGATCCGGGCTAACGACCGATAGAGTTAAAGTTATAATTTGCCGTAATTATTATTTATATGATTTATCATTATAACACGTGCACATTCGTGTTAAAAAGTCATTTCAAAGCACATATTTATAGTTCTATCAGAGACATATATACACGTGTATAAATGTCTTTTGTTATATATAGCTAAAAGCAAACAGCATTAAAAAGACATAAAGTCAAGAACAATCATGACAGGTCAGTTTTTGCTTGATATCTAAAGCTCAGGCAATGAACAAATTTAACTCTTGTCGTATGTCCTGACTGGTATTTCGACCGTATTTCAAAGACATTTTTAGTTTTTCTTTCTCAATTCTTGACTGAGGTTCTCTTTCGTCAATATAACGAATTTTAATGTAATTAATCGACTATTGTTCAATGATGAAAGTCCATCGTGACACAAACATTGTTTTCTACGGAAGCCGATAAGGGCCATTCAAAAAAAATAAATTATGTCGTAATTACGACGTCGTAATTTCGACATAACATGTCGTTGTTACGACATCGCTATGTTGTAATTTCAATATAACATGTCGTTATAATGACATCGCTATGTTGTACTTTCGATATAACATGTCGCTATATATATAAAAGAATAGGTATTATGATTGCCAAGATACTAAATGACAAAAAAAATTAACAACTATAAATCATCATAATGCCCCCAATAATTAGAAAAAGACCCCGCATAGTCAGCTATAAAAGAGGGACGAAAGATACCAGTTTGAGAGTCCCCGAAATGCTGTGTGGCAGACAGTGTTATTAATTAATTATTAGCCCCCTTGGTAAAACTCCCAATTTCATATTTAATGTATTTCATTGTTAAATAATTTACATGAAGCTTAATAAGTATATATTTGTTAATTGCATAGCTTTTGCTCTTTGAATTCATTGGTTAAAGATATTTATTTATATTGTAAAGTTTAATATTTGCATCGTCGTAAAATCTGTGATTACCTTCTTTGGTTACCTTCTGTGAGAAACTTATGTATTTTATATATTCAAAAAATTTATTTTCAGAGGTTCCTGACCGTGGAAGGACTGTAGAGTGAAAGTGGATATATATAACGTCATGCTTTAATATATTTTTTGTAATGACTCTTATCGGCTTCTATAGTTTTCCATTACTAGTCTATAACTTTAAGTTTAAGACTATTAATGTTAACTTACTAGCCTCAAATATACATGTATAAGTTGAATTTATTTACGCTGTTATTACAATTACTGAAAATTACACGTAGACGACTATAGGTAATAAGCGCAAATGTCCGGTCAATTTAATACAGGTGTATCAAACTTTAAAGCGCAAATGTCCATAGTGTATTTGAAGCGCAAACGTCATATCATGTTACAGGTAAAAAAAAAGCGCAAACGTTTTGTTCCCTTTGCTCTAGACTGTAAATCATATGAACAATAGCACGTAATAACAAGTCTTATGAAGAAATGGAATCAGGACATGAATGAGACGAAAACTGTTACACCCTAAGGAGTCCTAAGATTAAACAAAACAAACAAAAACAAACATAACTACAAACCAGTGTCTAGTTGATCTAGTCCAATTAAACTATTTTTGCATAGCGTTAATGATATTGTCCACAGTGCTTCTGATATATTTGCCGCTGAACTATAAATTAATCAAGATCGAAGTTATTTATGAAGCTGTAAGATAAAATTCCTTTAATAAAATCAGGGTTTCAAATTAGCGGTAGTCTGAGGTCCGCGAACTTCCACTTTTGCAATCGGACTTTCGTCTTGGTTACCAGATACGCCCGACGGACCGACCTTCTACGACTCATGTAAAATAAGAATGAAATACTTTCGCTACACATTTTTAAACAACAATCAATCAATCCTAGCATCACTGCATACATTACGAAATAATTCATTCTTTTGAAAATATCGTTCCAATAGCGTTTTTGTCACTTGTTTTCCTGCTTTGTCGACCTGGTGATTTCAGCTGATTAATATAGTTTGTTCTGTTACACCACTATCTTAGGTTTCAAGGGGGTCGGCGCCTGCAAACATTTCATAGTGCGTCTGTCCTATGTCAGGAGTCTTTAGATCAGTGGTTTCGTCGGTTTATGTCAGTTATTTTTGTTTTTATGTAAATTGATTTGTTATGAATGAGGCTGGAAGTTTTCTGAATTGACCCCCCCCCCCCCCCCCCCCTATTCTCATGTTGGGTCTTTCATGCCGACTGTACGGTTTGGTGTTTTCTCATTATTGAAGGCAGTCAGGTTGTTTATTACTGCTTGCATCTACGTCATTTAAACTTCAATTTTATGGGTATTTGTCTTCTTAGGAATCACATCTCCTTATTTTCATATCAGACCATACATCACGTATCAATTTATATTTTTTAAAATGACTTTGTTTTTCCCATTTTTTTTACAATTGTCATTTCACGCAATCCGATACCTTGTACATTTGTAACATACAAAAGGAAGGTAACATTTAACTATTTACATTATTTTTTTTACAGCAAATTATTTTAAAAATTAAGAATAAATTGATGATGTTGTTTCGATTTCTAGTTATTTTCATTTTCATTTATCATAATGTAGTGACAAGAAGGTCTGAACCGTATTTAGATCAATTGACAATAGGATCTTTGACTTTAACAAACACGACGATGTCAATTTTTTCTAACGTCCCTTTCTACTAATAAACCATATGCTTCAGCTTATTGCGCTCGGATATATCAGTGAGAGGCGAAAGATACTAAATGTATATTCAAACTCATGAGTCAAAAATTAGAGACAACGCCTTGGCTAAAAAAGAAAAAGACGAACAAACACACAAAAGTACACAAAACACTGGTCGTTAGTACAAACACGGGCTGAGTTCAATATTGAAGCGGCTACATAGGGCTACGTAGATTTATGACTATTGAACTTGTAGCTAGCCTAGTTGGTACATTCAATTCAATATTTATTGGAAAGAGCACAATAGAGGCGTGATACAAATACAGACAATTATATTATCAACAACATAGACGTTGATATCAGCTAGGCTTGCTTCGCGTTCATTAGTCTAAAATCTACGTAGCACTATGTAGCTGCTACGATCTTCAACGCACCGCTTGTAATCAGTCTAATTCGGCAGGTCACAATCGTGAAAAGACTCAAAGAGGACGGTATTGAAGTTACGACATTATAGGAACATATCCGACACTATCTTTGAAACAGGTATTCCATAACGGTTAACCAACTTTACGAAGAGATGATTTCAACTTCACTTAGAACTCATTGTTAAATAGAATCCTTGTGAGAAGCAATCCTCTATCAAGGAAATCATGATAAAAACTAGCCCCGGAGTATCATGTTGAAGTTATATCATGATTCAGGCGCAGCTGGGATGGTGCTTGCTATGAGATACGTTAGAAATAAACTTAAACGAACAGTTGCGAATCACTGACTGCCTTAGAAGGGCCCGCTCCGGTCATGCTTCAGTGGTTCCTTATACAATCAACCAGTTTTGTTTCAGAAAAGGGGGCCTGGATCCCTCTATATTCGCATCAAACGAACAAAAAAATGCAACATACTTATTATCATGTGGACTGGTCAGCGTTGTTGTTATTGAATCTTACGAAATTTGATTGGAATATTACTTGTAAGTTATTATTAGTTTCGTCTACTTCACAAAAATCTTGTTATGCACTAGTACTATCAAATGTATCTTTGAATTTAAAGTGTTTGCGTTCCATCTAATAATCCGACGCTTACGATCCTTACATATTTTACCATCAATTTAACTATCATCTTTTTAAACATCAAAACAAAATTGAATGTAAATGGTCGTACAATCGAATGTACAATAGTGTCAAGGTGTCTTGATTGAGTTCAGATCATTTAAACGACCTCGTAACTTTTGCATACGTTAAAAAACAAATTATATTATGTCTACACAAATACACTTCTTGAGTAGCAATTTTCTCACCAATACTTGTTTTCATTCTTATTCAAATTGTAGTCAGAGTGTCCCATTTGTTCATCTCACTCAAATCTATAATAACTTTGATATATATTATCTTACATATTGTTGATTTCGAAATGTGTTATCGGCCTAAAAAATCTGAAGAAGTAACAAAACGAATATTTACTATATTTCGAAATGACATTAAGTTATTATTACACTTCGTCATGATCAAAAGTACAATGAACCTCGATAAAAAGTATGTTGTTGCAATGCAAATTGAATGGATTGTGAAATATTTTGTTTAAAAAAATTGTTTTATTGTTATCCTGGGTGTTTTGACATTTCAACTAATGGCCTATTTTTTGACGACATGATTATATTATGATGATGCAGGGAATTCATAAAGGGTACAACAACCCAGTAGTATTAAAATGAAAGTCATGAAAAGGATAACGTACGAGATTAAAGATTAAACAGATGATCAATGTCTTAGGCATTTATCATGGTCGTACCCTAGAATGATGAGTAATTTATGTTCTACTGGTGGCACCAATCCTGTGTTTATATGGCGGGGAAAAAAGCTGGGAAATAGTAGTATACGTATATTAAGACAGACATCGTAAAAGAACATTTAAAACACCCAGACATGGTAGTCGTGACATTAAGGGCATGAAATTATGTTAAAGTTTAATCCAGCTTGACATTTACGAAGCTTGAAAAATAGTGGAGTCAGCGCAAAGAACATCGATTGTACTGAAATGACAAAAAAAAACGTACAATTCAAACTGTAACCCTTGCAATTAATTTAGAAGTAGAATGTCCCGTTTTTTATAATAAGTAATTGTAAAAACTGTTAAAATATAGAAAAATAAAGATTTGGCAGGTAGGTAAAACTTACATAATTGAAGAGATAAATGAAAACTGAAGAGATTGGTGCCCGATTTATATAATTCCAAGGCCCTCAGTCGGCCCCAGAAGCGAGGAAGCAGCGCATCTATTTAGGGTGGGCAAATACCCACTTTTTGATATGGAACGAGCTCTGACGTCCCACGGCCCCAGCTTGTCTGGCTTAACAGCCGTCGGACGTCAGAGTAATCTCGGACTACCAAATGTGATAGTACAAGGATAAAAGCTGCATGTGGATTTTCTATAAAATTTCCATATGTTTAGCATTGAATCAACAGAAGGGTACATAATCCTTAAATGAAATGAAACTAGCATTATGTTATAACTTCCGAATCGGTACGTTTTGCCACAAAGATGGACGTTGAATGATTGAAGACCGTGTTTATCTCTTCCTTTCCATAGATTGAAATGAAGGATACATCTACAACATAAACTAGTACTGTACTATCAACTTGTAACCTTATCTTAGACATTGAAATCGACAGTATATGTTAGCTGAGATATATACAGGGATTATTATCAATTTCCTGGTCAATACGATATTCCTTTGTTTCCTTTCAATGTTTACTTGATATATGTCTATTTTCTGCCGGCATTTGGTGCAACCCGTTAAAAAACTCTGCGTCAGAGTAGATTACGATCATTTACCCCTTTTGTAGATATGCTTCTCTCTCCCTCTGTCTCTCTCCCTTTTTATACAGAAACTATCGTCGATAAAAAAAAATCCTGAAGGTATATTTTTTCTCCCCTGAAAAAAGTTTACGAGAACATAAGCCCTTTTGGTTTCGTTTCCATAGAAAATGTTGGCTGTCTGTTGTTTATCACGTCTATCAAGCACAGCTGATATGTATCATGATGTGTAAAGGGAATACAAGTTAAATTATTTAATGAAATATTAGAAGATAGCACTTGTAAAATGCTTTCAGAATATTAAATGAATAAAACTTAAATCACCGTAATTGTTTTCTACAATGTAGCTATTAAGAAAAATAGAAGTTCATAGGCTTTTATAAATAAATTATAAATTTTCTGGATTACCAGTATGTTTTTTGTCATTGGTGAAAACCTTTCAGTGCCTTGTAGTTGCTAACACCCTCGTTCTTTGGTTTCTGGTGCCTGTTTATCGAAGCTCTCTTAGGATTAGGACATATCTAGTCCTTATTGGGTTTATCAAACATGTCGCAATTTAGGAAAATCCTAGGAACAGAGTGTACGGTTTGTATAGATTCCATTTAATTTTTATGGCGGGATGAAACTATCATGAAAGGGGGTGGGGTCTAGGATGAAAAAATATTGTCATGCTTTCTTTTGATAGTTATCTTTGTCTTTTATTTTTATTTATTAGTATATTGTGACTTTTTTAACATTAATTGTTTTCAGCCTTTTGTTTTTGCAAAGTTGTCCATCTTGTTTTATTTTATTCCAGCCTCTTTTAAATATCATCCACACCTCCCCGTAAAAAAAAATGTTAACTCCCTTACATCCAAATCTCACTTTAGTCAGCACCATTGGTTGCAACATTTGACAAGTTACCAAAAAAGCAAAGTTTTCCTATTTCATCAAGTCGTCAAGGAGAGTCTGTAGTTTTGCATCGATTCGGTAAAATTCGAATTTCATCTCTTGATCTTCATCTTCGCTAGCCAAGGGTTACGATCCACTCCCGCTCTCTCCACGGGGAGAAAGCGGGTGTGGATCGTAATCCTTGACTAGCGAAGATGCTTGCTCTTATAAACACGTAATAAAAGATTTAATAGTTGAAATACTATGTATTTATATGAAAGATGCACGAGATTTGATTTTGAACTTTAAGTATGAAACCGTGACGCTTCGATTTCTATAATTATTGATCTTCTTTTATATCATAGCACTTGGTTAAATTTTATAAAATACTTTTTTGTATTTTTGTAATTTTTGGTTTGCCATTTTACTTAGGACAGCGGTAAGGACGTCCTAGCTAAGATCTTCGGTGTGCATGCTGAGACGTGTCGTGAGTCGGTCCTAACTTTATCCTAACTTCTGTGTTAAGAAATTCTTAGGACCGATCTTAGGACAATTTCGATAAGCAGGCCTCTGGTGAATAGTAGACATACATGTACATTCTGTTATTTTCAAAATTGTAGATATATCGTTAAATTTTTAAATATAAGTACAGGGGTCTGTTGTTCAACTTGTCGTTAGTGCTAACGCGTCGTTAAAATTTCTTAATCATTCGATTAAATTTAATCATATGATTAATGTGTTGTTCAACTTGTCGTTAATTTTAACGCTGCGTTAAAAATGCTAAAACTGTCGTTAAACTTAATCGACCTCTTTGAGGTGTATTAAATTTTAATCATATGATTAAAGCATCCAAGATGGCTGCAGTACCAATGCAAAAATAAGTTTATCCTTTACCACATATTAATGCAGTGAATAAATGTTGTTTGAGTAAAGTCCAGTGGCAAATATTTCATGTTTTTTTATGATAAAAATGGTTTAACAATAAATCACATACTGGATAGAGTTTGCTTTTAGAGTCGACCGGGATGAAGAGTGTGGAATTTAGAATGTTCTGAAAAAATAAGACGTATTTTTAATTGACGCTCCTAACCGTCATTGCGTCATTAACTGTTGAATAAGTGTTGTACAGTGACCTTTCACGATCTAATAAACTTATCACAAGTAGATAACACGATCTTTGATGCATGTACAGTGAACTTTCATAGTAGACTGAGATAAGAGAATAAACAATCGCTGCTTAATGATGACGAGTTAGTATAAATGAATTATCATGATCAAATTAATTATCACTAATTATGATAGAGTATAACATAACATTTCGTTATATAACCATTATACAAATATCACGCACCATCAGCAATTAATTTACACATGTTAAAATTAATTATACTTTTCTTAAGGCATCTAAACATACTACCGATATACTTTCATCTTTGTCAAGTCATGTGCACGCAAATTGAGAGAAAGCCTTCAGCATCATGAAATGACACACTGCTATTTGATTTATAATATTAGACATAAGCTATTCGATGATGATATAATACAGTACTTAACTACTATTTTACACTCCTTCAGTTTGTACAGCCACTTCACGAAGAAAACATTTACTTTTTACCGATATAGCTACTGTTAATTTAATTTCGTTCAAAAGATCAGATTTAACATGAAATTAGCAACTTTGGCGATTTCTTTCGTAATTCTTTACCCAGTTGTGGCGCCACCGCCTTTAGACGTTGAATTGAGAGCTAAAAAGGAGTTTTATGATGAATTGAACGACGCGAAAGAGGATGTTTTGGATGTATTTGGTGACAATCTTATTCCAGACTCTATAGAAGATGTGATCGAAGATTCAAATACCGAAGATCCGATTGAGATTAAAAGTGACGAATCTAGTGAATTTGTTCCCGTATCGATACCAAATAAGTTCGATAAATACGATTCCAACGATGACGATTTTATCGACGAAGGAGAACTGCTCGCCATTCTTGGAGTGACAGAAAATGAAAACGTTGCTTTTAAAGCGGCTGACGATGATGGTAAAGTATATTTTATTTTCGTCTGTTCGTATACCAAGGGAACGACCATTTTACTTCAGGGGGGGGGGGGGGGTATGTTTTTTTTCCAAAATAAAAAGTATTTCGATTCCCAATTTGATGATAACAAATATTCTGTCCATATTACCTTTTGTGTTAAATTTTGAACAAAATGCTATGATCGATAGCTTTGAGCTAAAAAGATTGTTTACGCGAAAAACAGACACAAAAAAAAACATAACCCCCTCCTAATGATTGCTCCCTTATCTGTAATGAAAACTTAACTTGCATTTCTTTTTTTAAAACACTGTTTATTTGTAAATTGCTAAGATACAATGTAGTTTATGTTTATCAAACGTATTTGATGTTCTTCCAACAAAATGATAACATGTCTTTTTAGAAAGTATACCAATATGTAAAATGTATTTTAAAAACGGTTTTCTTGATTTAGATTTTCACTGCATGATAGCATAAAATAGTAAATTTAAGTGATATATATTACGTTTCTAAGTATTCACATTGGCTTTTAAATGTATTGATTGTTCCTGTTGACAGTTAATCTACCTTTCGAACGCACGAAATGTATAGTGTTATTTTCGTGCATAGCTGACAAATCAGGATACTTATTGATCAGTGAAAATATATTGATGTTCATACTCAAACATGGTCCATGTAATCATACCGCTGAAAGCTTTGAAAGCATTCATTTATCGCCTTGTTGTGAAGTATTATAACAGGGGGTTGGTATTCATATCGGAACAAACTGTGCCCCTTTTTTTTACTAACTAGCTTCTTAATTTGCACGAAACAGATCTCATACATGAGTTTCTTAAAAAGAATGAAAGAAAAAAGTAAAATCACAAAAATACTGAACTCAGAGGAAAATCAATTTGAAAAGTCCATAATCACATGGCAAAATCAAAAAACAAAACGCATCAAAAACGAATGGACAAGAACTGTCATATTCCTGACTTGGTACAGACATTTTCAAATGTAGAAAATGGTGGATTAAACCTGGTTCTATAGCGCTAACCCTCTCACTTTAATAACAGTAAACAAGCATCATCCTTACATCCATTGACGACTTACGTTATATAATAGTAAATGACGCTCTCTTACTTAATAATTACTGGCTTGCTTACAATGTTGATGATTGCACCTTTCCCATTAGATTTGAAACTATGAATACCAATGTTACATGTTGGTATGCTTCATATCTTGTGTTACATATAGAAATTGACAGTGGACGTCAACATGACGACAAAAACAATGATGATTAAGATTTTCTCATTGGGAAGTTTTTATATTTTCATTTGGTTACATTCCAGCCACACCTGCAAATGACGTAAAAATCTTCGACTTGCTAAGACATTCCAGATCACCACTCCTTATTAAAAGGACGCTTACAATGCAACTTAGCAAGCACGTTGATCAAAGGTTTGCTTTGCATACTTTTATAGAAGAGCTGTAATAGTAAAGTTGAAGTTGTTCTTCAAAAGATCTTGACTTGGTTGATGGTCATTTATGTTTGTGGTTTGTCATACCCAACATTTACATTATTTCAATTTATACTACAGCTGTTCTGTTTGCGCAGTTAAACATAAGCCTCGCTTTCTATCTGTTTCCTAGCTTGAACAAATATTTTTTTTAAAATCGAGACAATGTATGGTAATTCTATATGTATAAGGTTGTTTTTTCCTCACTAAAATATTTTCTTAAAGCGATCTAGACTACATTATACATGTATACATTTTCTAAGATAAAAAATCAAGTGTACAAATAACTCTAAAAAGAAATAATTATACGCATTACTAACCAGGGTTTTAACAGATCACTTTATTAAATGCACCAGCCAATTTGTGCTAGCAGGTTTAATAATTTGAATCAGCAAAACATTTCAGTCTTTTAGATTCATTAATCTTGGGATAACAATCTGTGGTGAAAATTTAATCTAAATTGCACAAGAAATATTGTAAAGATATTAAACCAGCGTGTTTTTCTACAAATTGATGAAATGTAATAACATTCTATTGCATACCGTAAACACGAAACAACATGAACATACAATTAGCAGTTATATAATGCCAGTTACTATTCACTTAGAAGTGTTTTGTAAATTGTCATGAGAAAACTAAGACATATAAGTTACTACATAATACGCAAAACACGTGTTGACCAAGTTTATTGCATGTTTCAAGTTCTGTTTGATTTAACCAATAGCTGACTATCTGAAAGATGTAAAGTCTTACACAGGCGCTTGAAAAATGGAACACGCTTTTTCTATATCATTTTGACCTAATTATTATTTACTTTTAATTAAAAGGGGATTTTTTTTTTTAATTTTGATGGCATAATTGATACATCGATCACTGAACTAGTATATATATTTGTTTATGGGGCCAGCTGAAGGACGCCTCCGGGTGCGGAAATTTCTCGCTGCATTGAGGACCTGTTAGTGACCTTCTGCTGTTGTCTTTTCTATGGTCGGGTTGTTGACTTGTCTCTTTGACACATTCCCCATTTCCATTTTCCATTTTATAGAAACAGAATATGTTATTTCGCAAAACACAAAAAAAAACAACAACTAAGATTGGCACTTTCTTTACTACTAATTCAAACGAACTGTTGTAAACCTTTCTCCAAGTAGTATATTAATTCTACGTAATCATGAAGGGGTTCAATACATTTTTGCAGCTATCATGAAAAATGCATTTTAAAGCAATTTGATTGGCATCCCTTGATTACACTTTGAGGCATTCACATAAATGTATTTCTATCGTAATAGAGACAGAAAATTCTGCAATCTGTATCAGCTGTGTAGAAGTCGGTGACTAGAGGGCAATAGCACTCCCCTTGCAAACTAGTTTTTGCTCCCAACACTTTTTAGCAAAACAAATTATTGAAAATAAATTGAAAAAGAAGACAATATAAATTAATAACAAAAGACGTCACTTATCAACTCCTAACACAACCTGTTCCGTAATAGTCATTCATAGGACCGTTATTTAATGATATTTAACACGAGCGAAGAAATATTAACATTACAATAAATGCAATTCATAAATCAATGGAAAAACTGACTATATATAAAGGCAACAGTAGTATACCGCTGTTCAAAACTCGTAAATCCATGGATAAAAAACAAAATCGGGACAACAAACTAAAACCGTGGAGAACAACGACACAACACTAAAATGTAACACAAACAGAAACGGACCAAGCATCAGACAAAATCCCACGAGAATAACAAATATAACATCAAAACCAAATATATACATGAATTTGGGATAGACAAGTACCGTGACTATAGATACTTGACAAAATTTCCCGCCGCTAAAAACGCATTTGTCCCAGAAAATGCTTTTGTCGTTTACTATATATAGGTGTATGTATTATTTTTGCCGCATCAACGAATTTCACCAGGAATTCAGAATCATGACAGTGAATGTATAATCATTGCTGCAAACATTTATATTTTGACATCTAAAAGCTGTTGTTTCGGCGATCTGCATGAAAATAGTTTAAAATAATGATGTATGTTATTGATATTAGACAATATTTACAATGTTAAGTTCGGGTTTTTGTTGTTTGCTTTTTCAAGCATGAAAACTCTTTATCGATCACCATGCATATGTTATTAAGCTCGACGTCATTTTTTTAAATGCATCATTTGCATGGTGAAATAGTAATCCAATTATACATAAGATTACACCAATTTATTATACTACTTTGTGGGAACTTGTGGCTTCAAAATATCGGTGACGTCTACTTTCATTTCTATGCTATCTATGGCGATAACTTTTCGCTTTAGACAACAACAAAAAAACAACGTTTCTGTTCTTATTTCAACAAGGAACCCATTAGCATTACCATGATTACATAATTATTGAAAACAGATTTGTTGATATCTGACAGCTGCTGTTTTATCGAGCTATTTTTAACGAATAATATCTGTACTTCAGCTGAAATTAGATTTCATGTTGTATATATTTAATATTATATAAGACTGCTAATATGCTTTATATTAAAATAAACAAAAACATCTAATTACTGTCTGCTATAAATATTCAGACAACAGTTTACAGAACATATCAGTTCTGCATAAAGTATTCGTGCACTAGGTTTTATTTCTAAATATTATCAATAATGAATGTATGTTGCCCTATAAACTAAAAAATTAAGTCTGTTTCAAGTACAAATACACGTTAAGTACATAGAATAAATTCACAGACACAGCCGTTTCTTAATATCTCTAACACGAAAGGACATATGCGTTCAAACAATTATGAACATTTGCGCTTTAAACTTATATATGTTACAGTGAATTTGTATAATCAGTGATTATGTAGAATCCCTGAAATTTTCAGAGATTGTGTAGAATCACTGGCTAGTTTAGTGATTATGTAGAATCACTAAAATTTTCAGGGATTATGTATAATCACTAGAAAAAACGTCAGGGATTCTACATAATAACTGAAATGAAGAAATAGTTTTATTTATAAAGAAAATGAATAAAAGAAAAATAATTTATTCTTTAAAATCACATAAAAACATCATAATAAAGTAGCAAAAATTGCCAAATGTTAAGCACAAAATATCAAAATGATTAACCCATTTTTTTTTAAAGTTAGGCACACTATATTAAAATGATAAACACAATATATTAAAATAATATGCTTCACATCTGTTTTTAACACAATATCCACATTTTAAACATCCTTTTCCTGCACATATCGAATCAGATTTAAACAACACACCTAAGAGAAATGTTCAGTAAAAACATCAGAAGGTACCCTCCCCCAAAAGAAAAAATAAATAAATTGGGAAATTGAACTGGTTCGAGCAAGAAAGATACCATTGTTTTGTGGTCAGGAAATATCCTTCTTCAGACTTTTTTTTTGACAATTGCCATTATGTTTTTTGGGTTTCCCTTTTCTTTTTTATCCTGTCAAATTATTATGAGAATATGCAAGCTTCCTCTTAAAGTTTGTTCTATTTGTCAATCCCAAGTTCTACCTGTTTTTCTATACATTTACAATGAAGATGCCTAAGTTCTCACAGTATGAATTTCTTGCAAATTGTTCTTTGAACAAACAGAAAAACCCACACAAAAAAATTGTTCCATAATCTACTTCTCCATTTGCTTTACATGTATCACAAATAACATGCTTGTGGATTTACAAATAGAGCATGAATATTCATTTGATGCTGGATTTTAATAAACAACAATACATGTAAAGCTATTGTTATAAAGGAAATGTTAATATTATTAATTTTGAAGTCTTATCTTGAAACCTTGTGTTAGTTATATCTTTTAGAACATCCTCTGTGTTTACATTTGTTAAAGCAAAATTATTTCATCTGGCAAGGAAAATGAAAGAAACTCAAAATTATAATTTGTTTATATTAATTCTGTTTATCAAACAAAGGACCATTAAATTATTCATAATCCCTGAAATCATATTAGGGAATTTGTAGAATAATTATTAAAATGTTCAGTGATAATGTAAAATCACTGGTCATTTTCAGGGATTATATATATTTACTAATGATTTTAATGATTCTACATATTCCCTGAAAAATCAGGGATTCTACATAATCCCTGATTATACAAATTCACTGTAACATATACACCAAGTGCATACGAAATTGGCCAGACATTTGCGCTTTTAACTTCGTTAACCAATTTAATATAAGCTTTGTAATAAAACGTAAGGAGGGCTGTATTCTTTGTCCGGCATGGTATTTGTCACTGTTCTATATAGACCTATTTCTTAATGACTAGCTAGTGTGATCTAATCAGGGCATTAGTTTTCTTTAGGTTCATTGACCTTTGGGCTAATAACGGTCAATAATAGATATGTGTACCAGGGAGAATAAAACGAACGCATTATCCCCAAAAGCTTTTTGTTGGGTCGAAGCCAATCACCAAAGCCTTTGACCGTATGATTTCCCCCCTCAAAAATTAGCTCAATACCGTCAAAAGTTACACTGTCACTTGAAAACTGTTAAAGTGGAAATGTTTTTTTCTTCAAAATTTAACACTATGATTTATCAGGAAAGTTTGGATACAGAATAATTGTTTTTTCATCTGCTTGACCACATATTTTCTCAATCAGATTGGGGATCAGAATATTTTTTAAATCCATAGCCCCCTCCTCCTGTTGAAGTTAAACATGTTGTTTCATTACCGTGCGAGATGGTTACTCACACATTTTTGTCAATTGGCCCATAAAGGATAGTTGTCCTATTGACAATCCTAAAACATATACATGTATCCGTATCTTTATGTTGATTCAAAAATAATCTTCCTCCCAAATTACTCGGCATTCCAGGGTTTCGATTTTTTTAAAAGATATTATTAACCTCATAGTGGATATTTTTTATTGTATGTTTCTACAAACTTATGTATTTAGTATATTTATTATAAGTTGTGCAAACATTTGGCACTCAAGTTGAGTGGTGGAGACCCATAAAAGCGTCTAGTAGGTAAGCCGGTTTGTATGTCTATGATTTTCAAGCCCAAACTTAAACTATAAAGCATAAAAAAGTAAGTCAATGATATATTTTATTTTAACAAGCATTTGGTATATACATGTAAGTAAAACCACACGTCAAGCAATCGACATAAAAAAAAATCTTTGATACATCAAAGATATCTATGAAAGAGAAAGGGTAACAAAAATAGTACAAAGACACGATCATGAACATTGATGTATATTGCTCTTAAGTTTAAAGGGGCAATAAAATAATGGTTATTTGATTTTCTGAGTTGCAAAAAGTTTGACGAGACAACATTAAGGAACAGTTAATCATGCTTCTTAACACACATTAAGATGTTCTTGGAATTCAATAGATGCTACATATTGTTACATTTCTCTGATTATTTGTATCTGATGTACATGAACATTTGGTCAAAGTTTTTATCTGTTTTCTTTATTCATTTTTTTTGTTTCGAAAGACGAATATGAACGATTATTTGTCAAAAATAATTGGAGAATCGATAGAAATATTAAATAAATTAATAATAAACGGTTAAATAAAAGAATTCATCTTAATCAAGCTATATTTGACAAAGACCTAAGTGTAATTCATTTATACTATTCACCGTTTCAGAATCTGATGCAGTGTGTGATACATTTTGAAAAGCTTTTGGTCTTTTGTGGATAGTTGTCTCAATTGCCATCCGTCATACCACATCGTCTTTTTATACTAGTATTTCACCAAAACTTATGTTGTTATTTCCATTTTTGGTTGTGCACATTAAAAACATTAAGGTTCTGAAACGGTGAAAATTTAGGCAGATGACTTCTTACATATTGTTATTAACGCAAATCAGCATACTGAGGTGTCTTTGTGCAGGTCTTGTGATAGTGCTTGTGTTTCAGGTCTTGTGATAGTGCTTGTGTTTCAGGTCTTGTGATAGTGCTTGTGTTTCCAGTCTTGTGATAGTGCTTGTGTTTCCAGTCTTGTGATAGTGCTTGTGTTTCCAGTCTTGTGATAGTGCTTGTGTTTCCAGTCTTGAAAGTTGGAGGCTTGATGCTTTGTCTGTCAAAAGTCAAACTAATTAAAATAATAAAAGTATAACGATATGTATATTGCTTCATAGGTACTGTACCCGCTCAGTGTCCATAGGTAAAAGAAACATGTACTTTTCGACTGAGAGTTGGAATTATAATATCATCAATTACGATGACATCTCTTTATTCAAAGTGGTACCGTGTGCCATTTAAATCGAAAAAATATATTGGTTAATAGTAGTACATAGAAGTGAGTACTCATTTGACAATAACCTGTCAATTCCTGCGTAACAAACGTGTTAGCTTATCTCTATGTATCAATATTTCCCTCCAAAACGCATACAGTGAAACCTGGCTATACCGAATCCTGCATAAACCGAAAACCTGTATAAACCAAACATGTACTTAAGCACTGTCATGTCAATTTGTATGCGTTGTGAACCTGATAAACCGAATTGGCCTGAATTAAACCGAACACAATCGTAAGTCCAGAAGTGGTTAGGTTTAAACAGGTTTCACTGTGTAACGAATAAAAACGCATCCTACTGACGACATTGCAACGTGGATATTAGTATGTACAATACCCAAAAGAAAAAGCAACGTGAATATTAGTATGTACAATACCCAAAAGAAAAATGTTCGCCACATGAATACTAATTTCCCTAACAACTTAGTATACAACTTATAATATATTTTGGTGGAGTTTTGGTTAAACAAAGAAACTTGAATCGTGTACAGAAAATGCTTTATGATCTCTTTTATTTTATTTAAACTGATAGTTTCTAAATTTGCTTGAGGAATAAGAAGTTCAAAGCGTTCAACCGTTTAATTAATGCAGTTCATGTGATCTTTGAAAAATTACTTGCTTGTGTCAATAATTTTATGACGTTGTCTCCCCCTAGGTAAATAAACAAGCAAATCAAATGTGGTATTACGATATAAGTACAGTAAAAATGTTGATCTGGAATTTTGGAGGAAATCATTTTTCTTTTTTCGCTGCAATAATGTTTATTGCCGATAGTCATTTTGCATGTTTATTTAGTGTCCGATAGTAATCAGTCTTCTATTCAAAACTTTACATTTACACTAACATGTTCCAGATCGTTCTTGTCGGTGCACTATAATTGCGCATACAAATCATTATAAAAATTATCCTGATATGCAATGCCATGTAATATTTGCCATATATGACCTTAATAGCATTTGCGTATTCCATGTACCTCAGAGTCGGCGTTTTGCATTTGCGCCGATCTGCACTTCATTTGCGCCGATTTTTTCTTTCATTTGCACCAATTTTTTCTTTCATTTGCGCCGATTTTTTTACAGGTAAACTACAGGTGAAATGATATAAGAAGAAGTGGTATGAGTGCCAACGAGACAACTCTCCATCCCAGTAATGTTATTTTCATTTATCATTAAAGACCTATTCCGTTAGCCAGTTGAACATATGTTATGATACACTTTGTCAATCATAACATGTATATAACTGTTGTCTCCTGCTTAAAATCAATAAGTAAAAACCTAAGATAAAAGCACTTTGTTTATACTAAAATGACGAATTAAAAATATATGTACTGCATACGGAATACATTCAAATCATAAATCTGTTCTTTCCGAGTATGTATAGGCAACACATCTAATACATTGTATATTCCTTTCTTATGATTTCGTCTCTTCTATATTTGGCGTAATTGTCGATAAAGAAGGCCACCTTTTCTTTGTCTGGCATACGTACATGTACTGGTGGGGGCCTTTCTAGAGATCGCATTTTCTCACAAGGAAGCTATTAAACCAAGAGTTCCAAATGGTGAAGTTGAATTCATCCCTTCGTTAATTTTATAGACGCCATCACAAATTCGTTGACCGTTATGCCGAATGTGTACTTGTAAATTGTCTAAGATTGTATGACATTTGTCATCAGAAGGAGCGGAGCGTCAGGCAATGTCAAACGTGAAGCAGTCATCGATTTCATTTAGGGAAAGGAGTGGTAACCCGAAACATTGATGTATAGCCATTTACCAATTGCAATGTCACTTGATTTGTCTTTATACTCTCTGCTCAGCCAATGTTAAAGTATGAACTTACCTGTAAATCCAATTAGGAAAAAAATAAAATCGGCGCAAATGAAAAAATGAAATCGGCGCAAATGAAAGAATGAAAAATTTCAAAATCGGCGCAAATGTCATACGCCCCTCAGAGTACGTAGTCAAATACAATCCGGCATGCCGTAAATCATGGATCTGTTTTGTGTCGGTGGAGTTCAACTCAATTTAATACAGCAAATTATTATAAATAAATGATCAATCAAATGCTTTATCATGTATGATGTAATGAGCCACGATTGTCAACTACACAATACCCGCTAAAATTCAATTGAAGTGGGTGTAATCAATTATAGACAACGG
This sequence comes from Mytilus trossulus, assembly GCF_036588685.1. Lineage (NCBI taxonomy): Eukaryota > Metazoa > Mollusca > Bivalvia > Mytilida > Mytilidae > Mytilus > Mytilus trossulus. The sequence continues at coordinate 27,546,412 of NC_086373.1, read as the reverse complement.
CCTTCAACAATGAGAATAAGAAACAAACCGTAGGGTCGGCTGTGAAAGGCTCTAACATGAAAGATACATAAAGCAATTCAATTGAAAAAAACTTACGGCCTAATTTTAAACAAATTAATTTACGAAAAACAAATATGATAGACATGAACCAACGACAACCACTGAAATACAGACATAATTAATTTCATAATTAAATGTTTTTGATATAGATAACATAAACGAGAAAGCACCATAATTGGTCTTCTGACTTTTAATCACGGCAAGAAATATTTACAATTTTAACTAAAATTCACAGTAGCATAGCTCCACCTTTTTTTACAACCCCCCCCCCCCCCCCCTGAAAACAATCACAAACTATAAATGCCTAAAGTTAAAAAAGGACCACAATTTTGACATATTTTGGCAAATATAGTAATTGTAATTATAAAAAAAAAGATGTTTCAGAAGGAACAAAAACCGAACTCTAAATATATAGATAATTATAAAAGGGATATTTTTTTCGGATTTATATTGATTCCTTTTGATAGAGAATTCTTTAAATGCAAGTCGGTTTTGGCAACTTTTAGATTTGTATCAATGAGTAAATAAATTTTGGGTATTTACTGTCTTCTGATTGGTTTAACGTATTACTTTTATTTTCACTGTTGTCAATTTTTATGGGGACACGCCCACTCTGACGTTGTGTATTCATACCAAAGTAAAGGGTTGGATCTACGATTACTAATATGAGAGTAAAATAGGCATGGGTCTTTAATCTCTGGACTAAATGCTGGATATATATGTGTTTTGGATCGTGGTTTTTTTCTCTTCCAAAATTATTTCCGCCCCTTTCCAACTCATTTTTTTTCTCTTCTCAATAAATCATACAAAACTGTTAGGACTTTTTTTTTTAACTCAAAGTTGAATCCATACCTCTTTCCCAAATTTCAATCTTTAATTGATAATAATTTAGAATAAAACACCTTATCCCTTTTACTGACGATAAACAGTTGGTACCTTATTTGATTCAAGCCATTAAGTTATTAGCACAGCGTTAACATGGGAAATTATTTAATATAAATGATGTTCCATGTTCAATTGTAAAAGAAACAACACTTTAAGCCAACTTGCAAAGAACAGGAATTTATTTGTTGCATATATACAAGAAAATAACTTGCTGCACAAATTGCATATTTCGAAAAAAAATATTCCCATCGATTGATCTCGTTACATTCTAACTATTAAAAGAATGTCGAAGAGCAATTAACCGAGAAAACTGAATTGAAATGATGCCAAAACCAGGCGAAGAAGAACAACTGTGCATCATACGGGTACTTTTATCATGGGATTTTGTCTAGTACTTTAAATTGAAAATTTGTATAAATACGTAAACTACATAACAAATGCCGATATCAAATTTATTTTCCATATCAGAAGTCGTCAATGAGACAGAAACCTAAAACACAAACACACAGGTGTAACATTGAGAACATACTATAGATATTGTTCTACAGTAAACAGGCCAAACATATCAAATTTGTTAACACATGGCATGAGTAAAATCTCTTTGTTCTTACTGTGTTATAATCTGGATAATGCACAGCTAGGGTGTGCATTAACTACCTCAGATATACTGCATAGTTCAAATCTATTCTTACCTTTAGGGGCGGTTCCTAGATTTTTAAGGGGCATTATTCTATCAAATTAAAAAAAATATCGCCGAGTGTGGCAAGACTAAGAACAATATTGACTATTTTTAGCTTAAACACGATACTTTGTCCAATACTAGAGTACGACATGTTAGCATCCCATCCCCCGAAATCATCCATCTGCCTTGAAATTATGACAACGTTGAACTTTGTACACACATTGTTGTTTCAAAATAGACAAAATAAAAGGTTTCTAATTCCTTTTTATTCATCTAAGCTTGAACATAAAATGTATTATTATATTTTGTGTACAAGATAAATCTTAAATCAGTGTTTTAAATTCAGAAAGATAGTATTTTTTTTGAATATCTATTCCCCATATTTTCAGATCGAATTTAAAGGGGTCATGTTAACGGTTTCTTTTAAAACAGGGAGATTAGCTGGAAATCAAACAGACTTCATTTAGATGGACGTGTTTTAAAAAAAAAGAATACAGTAGATACAAAGCATTTTTTGGGAAGGGGAGTAAAAGATTGGAAAGAGAAACTTATTTTCTGTTTAATCAACATTAAAATTTAGGTAATCTTCCTCGGTTTATCTTTCTCTTTTAAAGCATATCATGAGACAAACAAATTCAAAAGCTCAATAATCCTTTCAGTTATGTTTTTTTTTTCATGCAAAGATTTGAAAGTACACAATTTGTCAAAGTCTAAATTGTCACTTATCAAATAAAAAATGGGAATAGATTTGACAAAAGCATTTAAAAAAATCTATCCATTAAGGTGGTACCTAACACTACAGGGAGATAACTCTGTAAAATCAGCTAAATGTTTTGAATACGTTGTGTTGTTAAGGGAAAGTTAAGCTTCTCAATGATCAAAATAAGACTTTGTCAAACTGCATAACCAGTGTATTTTTTCTGATAAAAAGGTTGGTTCAATTATTTTGAATTTTGTATTTTTTTGTCAAAAGGTAAAAGTAAATACTTTGTCAAAATTTTTAAGAAAATTTAACGAGCCAAATTAATTTAAGTTTAAGTGTTGGATAAAACCTTAAATCGCAATTTCACAGTAAGTCTAAACCAAAAAAAAAGTTATCAATTTAAAACTCACCAAAGTCGTAATTTCCCCCTTTCTTTACCCTACAAGCCTACAAGAAACGTTCATAGGATCCGTGGATTGCGGAACATCGTCCACATCTAAAACGTTCTCGTGAATTAATGACGTCATGTGTTAAAACAGTTATTGGCCAATCAAATTGGTATGTAGAGGATTATCTGCACGCTCAGGGTGACCCTCTAACCCGAACTCCTTCGTCGTTCGGGTTAATAAGGGTCACCTGAGCTGTGCAGATTAACTTCTATATACGGACTTGCTTGGTCAATAACTATAACAAATATTGTATCAACTAATCAAAACCAGAAATGTAATAAATTATGTTCATTTTGCTCAATCGATAGTTTTATTTAGTGTTTTGTAAACTGTTCTTTATAGTTTCGTTGTTTTGTTGTTGTTGTTTTTTCATGGGTTTGTCGGTCTGTCTTCGACTTTGGAGTTTTAACTCTCTCTGTTGTATCTTTTGCCTATTTTCATACTAATTGGTATTGTTCATATTTTGTTTTCCAGGTGATGGAATGCTCTCGCGTGATGAATTTGAAAATGGGCCATGGGATCTTGATAGTGGAGATGTAGATTTATCTGACGACAACGTTTCTGACGACAAATTAGAAGAATCCGTTGATGATGTTATAGAAGATTTCATTGACTTTGATGACGATGAATTTGAAAATATTTTGGAAAATCAAATTAGCGATGACGTGAAAAGTAACGAGATCGACAATGACATTGTTGATGACATCATTGATGACGTGAAAGATAAGGTTGAAGATAAGGTTGAAATTATTAACGATATCGTTGAAGACATCACAGATAATATGACCGATGATGACAATACAATCATCGTTAACCGCGATACTGCTGATAAAAATGACGATAAAAGAGATGATAACTAATGTTGATTCCAAAACAAAATAAAAAAAATAAAAATAGTTCATTTTTCATTTGAGAAATCATTTTCCTGTATAGCTCGCCTGAAGGTGCCCCGAAACAAGGCCAACTGTAAGCCATTATATAAAAGATTTTTAAGATGCACCTAAAACCCGAAGTCGAATTTAAAAAAAAGAGTATACAATACTGTGTAATAACACTGACAGGAACCCAACACACATGTATCCACGTGCACAGTCTGGTTTGGTTGTAATATTGATTTCTCTATTTTCCAACACAAATTCTATAAATGACAACAAACAATCAAAATTATACGCTCCACGAACACTATCGGATGCATAAATCAAACATAGTCAATTAACATATAAAAAAATATTACAATCATTATGATAAAAACATCTTTTAAATTGCCATTGATATGAACGTACTGTATCCAATGTGTACACAAAATGAATGCTTTCTATCCAAAAGGATTGAAAGTTAAATGAGTACTCCTCTGATTCATTTTGCATCCAATTTCTAGAACTAACTAAACCAAGGATTGAAATGTCGAACGTATTTGACGATTGATCGATTATCACGATAAAGCATGTAAAGCGACACTTCCCATGACCTTGAAGATAGATTACCCCCCCCCTTTTCCTCCCCTCATTTACATCTCTAGTAGAGTAATTATGGAATATAATTATCACAGTTAGATAAATGTAGAACGGTAGTTTAGTTCTAGACCAGACGTTTTAGAATTGCACCAAGCTGGTATAGTGAAAATGGTGAAAGAAAATAATGTTTTGCGTTTATACTTTGCGCTCCAACCAAAAATCAATAGTGAATTCAAAAAAAAAATGGTTGATCAGGTGTTATCCTGTGATGGTGGAAGTGGACCAGATAAAAAAGTAGGTAATAAACAGATCTTCGTTACCTGCACGTATATAGTATAGAGATTTCCTTTAGCACAGTTGGTATACACTTAGAAAGAAGGCTTAGCGTGTCAGAGGTCATAAGTTCAATCTTCATCTTGTATAATTTAAATTTTGAAGACAATAATTTAGGCTCTATGTTACACTTAGACTCGTACCCGGTCGTTATTGACAATTGCAAGCCTGTTGATTTAAAAAAAAATGAAGATGTGGTATGATTGCCAATGAGACAACTATCCACAAAAGACCAAAATGACACAAACATTAACAATTATAGGTCACCGTACGGCCTTCAACAATAAGCAAAGCCCATACCGCATATAGTCAGCTATAAAAGGCCCCGATAAGACAATGTAAAACAATTCAAGCGAGAAAACTAACGGCCTTATTTATGTAAAAAAAAAATGAACGAAAAACAAATATGTAACACATACATGTACACAAACGATAACCACTGAATTACAGGCTCCTGACTTGGGACAGGGACATACATAAATAATGTGGCGGGGTTAAACATGTTAGCGGGATCCCACCCTCCCCCTTACATGGGACAGTGGAATAACAGTACAACACAAGAACGACCTATAAAAATCATTTGAAAAAGGCTTAACTCATCAGATAGACAAAAAATAAAAGTGGATATTTGTATATTCCAAAGGCATTCTGAATAATTTACAGAGGGAACCAACATATATGTTACACTTAGCGCTCCAACTGGAAATCAACCGTGAATTAGAGAAATAAAAATAGTTTTGTTTATACAACACTTTTTTCGATTTAATCCTAATTTACAAATGTTATAAACATATCGAAACTATGGATGCCAGAGTTCCAGTCACCATGCATTACTCAGTGCGAAGATATTGTGATTTATTTCGCTTCTAAATGTGGATACTAATAAATTATGCAATGTACCTTAAACTAAGATTTATGAACTTCCTACGGCAGAATAGACTTCAGACATTTGTGGTTGGTCTGTTGTGGCGCCTTTGGTTTTAATACACGGTGTGCACTTGGCTACCTTAACGTTGTGCTTCAGGCGCACCCAACAAAGGTTACCCCAGAACACGTGTCATCGCAAACTGATATTAAATCATATTCTATCAGTGCTGCTGCTTCTAAATTGTTAGCTCCCTAAGGCATGTGCATTTCTAAACAACTATATGAATGACAATGCACTTTGAATACTTTCTTTATAGTTCATATCGTCTATAAATATGATGTATGTATACATAATATAATCAAAAACTGTGTCTATATTTGGCATTTCAACTAAAATTTCAAACAGTAAAAGGGAATATCAAATGATACCGAAAGGTAAATAGTTACATGCATCTTGAATACAAAACGGATTTTTCAATCCGTATTATTTCTATTACTGTCAGATATTTTTGAGATATAAAAAAAAAAGTTATCCAATCAACTTTATTTATTTATTCATGTCTGTTTAGTTTCTTATTCATGGTAAACATAGAAGCTTCAGTTTATAATGGTTACAATTTTAACTTATAAACGCTTTGTCCGACAAACGCCAGTTAAAGACAAAAAGTGGTTGAAAAAAAAAAATGTTTTTTAAATTTTCGTCTCCAAAACCTACATCAACAATGTGCTTACAAAACAAACATCTATTCACTGTTAGAACATGACAAAAATAAATATGATTAATGCACCTTTTTCAAGCAGCTTGGATCATATAAAAAAAAGTATACCAAAACAGAAGTACATAAATAAAAGTTTTATAAATTTTATATTTATATATCAATGCATATGAATGATTTAATCGAAATACTGAAAACTTTGTTGTCTGTCGTTCATGTCCGTCTCAGTGTTGTACACTGCTCTCATTCATTAACAAGTGGAGAGTCGACTACAAAACATGTATACATATCGCCAATACTTATAACTTATAAGTTAATCATCTTGATGACAACAATACTACACATGTATACATATCGCCAATACTTATAACTTATAAGTTAATCATCTTGATGACAACAATACTACACATGTACATACATATCGCCAATACGTATAACTTATAAGTTAATCATCTTGATGACAACAATACTACACATGTAAACATATCGCCAATACTTATAACTTATAAGCTAATTATCTTGATGACAAGGATACTACACATGTACATACATATCGCCAATACTTATAAGTTAATCATCTTGATGACAAGGATACTACACATGTACATACATATCGCCAATACTTATAAGGTATAAGTTAATCATCTTGATGACAAGGATACTACACATGTATATACATATCGCCAATACTTATAAGATAATCATCTTGATGACAAGGATACTACACATGTACATACATATCGCCAATACTTATAACTTATAAGTTAATCATCTTGATGACAAGGATACTACACATGTACATACATATCGCCAATACTTATAAGTTAATCATCTTGATGACAACAATACTACACATGTAAACATATCGCCAATACTTATAACTTATAAGTTAATCATCTTGATGACAACAATACTACACATGTATACATATCGCCAATACTTATAAGTTAATCATCTTGATGACAAGGATACTACACATGTATATACATATCGCCAATACTTATAGGTTAATTATCTTGATGACAAGGATACTACACATGTACATACATATCGCCAATACTTATAAGTTAATCATCTTGATGACAAGGATACTACACATGTACATACATATCGCCAATACTTATAAGGTATAAGTTAATCATCTTGATGACAAGGATACTACACATGTATATACATATCGCCAATACTTATAAGATAATCATATTGATGACAAGGATACTACACATGTAAACATATCGCCAATACTTATAACTTATAAGTTAATCATCTTGATGACAACAATACTACACATGTACATACATATCGCCAATACTTATAAGTTAATCATCCTGATGACAACAATACTACACATGTAAAAATATCGCCAATACTTATGAGTTGAATCATCTTGATGATGTATGTTTATATGCACTTTGTTGTCATTACTTTGTCGATTACATGTATGTCATAACCCTATTAAGGTATTAGTGATTTACTGCACTTTTAAATAAATAAATAAATATTTTTAAATCGATGAAAGAAAGATAACTCTAATTTGTAACTGAAAGATGTGAAGCCGTTTTCACTAACTAGTATAAGTTCCAGGTCCAAGCTCATCTTCCCCTCAGTACATATAATGTATAACTGTCGAGCCACGATGCACGGCTAACCGAATTTCACCTAAATTTATCAATTCTTAAGCAAAAGTGAAAAATATTCACAATGTCATGTCCCCACATTGGTGTCTTCGCACATTTTTTCTTTCTTTCAATTGATGTATTTTTCTATTTTAAAATCTACTTTAATTTAAGCTTTAATTCAGAATTGTAAAAAGGACAAATTTACTGGTGTTCCTGATCACTTATTTTAAAGCAAGCCTTAAGTCAAGTTGACTTCATACAATTTTCATAAACACTTAGAGTATACTGTAAACTCTTGAACTTATTTCTTAGTAGATGAACTGTCGTGAAAAAAAGGATAGCGTTTGATTTCTTTCCTTTTTAAATTACCTACTTAGTAAATGTTCGTAACTAAAAAGATCTGAGTTTATTGAAAACCAGCAACATAAATCTGTCAAAATTAAATTATACGACCGGAGGCTGTACATTGTACCTGTATATACATCTGATATAAAGGAAATGAATAGTAGCTCAATTACTCGATATTTTATCATTACTAAAAGTCTTTTCTATTTCATACAACAATGGGAACACATCACATCTAGGACAATGCTTGAAGAAAACAAATTTAATTCGAAAAAAACGCACTGAAATAGAATATAAAGATCAACAAATTCATTGTTTTTATGATCAGTGAATTTTCAGTTCAGGTTAAAGAAAATTTGATTCATACATTTATACATGTTGTAATTGTACATACATATCCGTAAATGAGTCCACTCTGTCAATCACCCGTAACTACATGTTCTTATATCATAGAAATATGTAACTTCCGTCATACCTGACTGACTTAGGAAAAATGATTCAGACTATGTTTTTATTGATCATTTATTGATGCGTAATACAACACACACCTAAAGAAAAATAAATATTTGAATTTCTAGGATTTAATATTCTAGGATGTGTTTAATCCATGATTATTAACGGATTAACGATATATAATCTTAAGATAAACGAACGGAAGTGACCGTGTAATATTGTCCAAGATGGAAATCTAAAGTTAGTTTAAGATGTTGATCTTTTATCAATGATCAATTTATTACAATTCTTTGGTTCAAAGTTGAAAGCCTGATGTCATCGAGCTGTGGTAACTTCTGTAAACATGAATTCAGAAGATATCATATTTTTTTGGATTACGTCAGTCCGTATGATTTCGTCAATTTTCAAGTAAGTATTAATCTAATATTCCTTTGTTTTAAGATTTCATGTAGAGCAAATGTAATAAAAATAACAGCTTATAAATTTCACGTGTCTGACCTACACATGTTAGTGTACATGTACATTTGTACCATAAGAAGGCTCAAACCCCAAACATTTAAAAGACAGAGGTGTATGAATACGTAGAAAGTCCGTGTGTGTTCTGTATGACTAAACTATAATACTATAAAATAATAGCCAAACTCATTTAGTGTCAACTTTGCAGGGATTTGGAACCTTATATTTTTACTTATTAATTAGACTAACTTAAAGTATCATCTTAATTTAAAAGAATATTTTACATCGGAATAATTCATAATTATATGCTACAATTAGGCTCATTATTTTTGCAAATTATAAAATACATAATCCTATATTATTCATAATGGAAATACTTGTTCCAACGGCATTTAAGATAAAACCTAAGTGTCTTCTTTATCTATTTTTTTTCCTTTAGTCGCATAGTTATTCATTTTGAGAAAAGTAAGGGACAGTACAACAATATATAAAGTAGGAAGTCTTGTTTGACCACTATATGTGTTACCTCAGTTAGACCCGGAACAGACATGTCATTAATAAATCATTGACGAGTGACCACTTTAACATCTACTAATGGGGCTTTTATCATTCTTCACATTAAGATGACGAGTTGTAAGTGACTTATTCAGACATAATAATAAGGTTGATTAAAAAAGAGTATTAGGTCATACATACCTCAAGGTTCTCAAGATCGATATACCTTCAAGGTGGTACCAAGAAATAAAGCGGGTTTTAACCTGATATCATAAGTCAGAAGACAGACAGACAAATCTGAAAAATGCAGAAGCACTTTAAGAACAAAAGAATAAAAGGAAACTCCGCAAAAATGTGAATAAACAAAGTGAAAAAAAGTGATTATTATTAAAAAAAAAAAGCAAAGACAAATTCTAAAAAGTGTAAGTTATATGTTACACACCTGAATATACGGAGTGGTAGCAATCGATCAGTGGAAAATGTCTCTTTTTCTTGAAACACAATAAACATTGAAAAGAAATATATTTTGTGATAAGATTAATAAAATTTACATAAACATTACCAACTCGGTCATACTTATAACGTATCCACATCTAATCAGATCTCGATATATATCTATTGTCAGACATGATATGTTAATTTTATCTGATAATTTCTCTGATAATTTCTATTATCGGTCGTCCCTCTGTCTATATCAAGCTCTTAATATTATTCCGTATCATGTCTTTGTGACGTCGAATACGTTGAACCGGCCTTAATAACTTTGACCCGGACTTATCAGCGACGTCATAATGTTTGAACCGACGTTAATAACTTTGACCTGAACTTATCAAGTCATCTTTTGTGTGCTGGCGAAACAAAGCAAACACTTCCGAAACACGCAAATATAGCCCGATAAATCGATTATCAGACTATCTGCATATTGATATTGTAAAATATCAGCTGTTTGGCATTATATGAAGGCTTTTTGATCTCGTTCGCTACGCTCACTCGACAAAGAGCTTCATATCAAGTCTCGCAGCTGATATTTTACGATATCAACATGCAGATAACCTGATAATCGGTACTAATCTTTTTTTTTATTGCTTCGTCCGATCCAATCACGATAGAATTATATCGTACTAAGTCAGTTTTTGTCTTGGGGTCACTCCCTTACATATGTTTAAGGTTAAAAATAAAAGTATTTATTATTAGCACTGACCGTTCTAAGGCTGTATAGACAGTCAAAGTCGTTAATCCCATCATAATTTATGATTAGGGTGGTTACCTGGTCTGCTAGGCTAGTTGCCCACCCAAGGGCGGATCCAGACATTTTAAAAGAGGGGTCCAACTACATGTCCCCATTCAAATGCATTTATCGTCCAAAAAAGGTGATTCCAACCCCGGACCCCTCCCCCCGATACGCACCTCCCAACCGTATGGTACAAACGTAACACATACAATTAAGTCACTGTGCCCCTCTCCCCTAGAACAAACACATGTGTGCCCACAATTTAACAGATTCTCACACTATTCATATTTCCGGATACAACGTAATATCCAATTCTAATCGAGACATGTCAATCTACGTGTGTCGCCACTCCAGACAGATTTTGATAAATTACTAAACAAATAGAGACGTAACTTCAAGAATCACTGCAAACTATTGTTGATACAAAATAATGAAAATAAAAAAAATTAACATGCTTAAATCATTGTTTTTCATTAATGATTCGCAGATAGAGAATAGAAAAGTATAATTACTCACACGAGTGACGTTTACAATCCTGGACTAGGGCTAAATATTTAAAAGGGTCTGCATGCTTCCGGCACATTTTTGTATAGTAGGGGGTCTCTCGTAACTTCGAAGCATGGTTTCCAAGCACAGGCTATGTCTTTTTGTTATTAATATGCTCGACTTAAGGAAATTCCTGTACCAAGTCATGAATATGACAGTTGTGTTCCATTCGTCTGATGTGTTTCAATTTTAGATTTTGCCATTCGTTGAGGGATATTCCTTTTTGAAGTTTCCTTGGAGTTCGGTATTCTTGAAATCTAATAAAAAAAATTACTTATTAATAATTTTAAAATACCATAAAACGTTGTTGTTCTAATAGATATGTCTATAAGGACTGCTAAATGTTGGTTGTTGTTGCGTTTAAAAAGTCTCGACGTTTGCTTTACTCCACGTACACCTCCTTTTATTCATATGTATTCCAGAAAAAAACGTATTCTAACTTAAGTTAATTACCTCATACAAGTTTAACAAAACTCGCACAAAAAACGAATAACTGTTATAAAAGTAAACTTTGAAGAAGAAAAATTTGTATAAAACTTACTATTATCATCCTAATATCTGTATATTAATTTGTGTTTTCAGTGTGGTTGCCACAAACTATATGTGTTCTGGCGTTTATTCTGGGCAGTATACCATTTTGCATGGATTATCCTGACAGGAGTTTATAGTTATCAGTGGGCTGGTGACGATCCCAGTCAACAAGTCAAATGGTTTATTTATCTGACATACTGGGCATATTTTGTGTTAACTCTATCAACAATAATTGATGCTATTTGTGTTGTATTTATCAGTATCAAGAGAGATGACATACTGCAAGGTTAGTATATATTCTGTCATTTTTAAGAGAGTGTGTCTGTGTGTAAACATTTTCCTCGTTCAATATAGCAGTGATTATTGCAACGCTTTAAAAGCTTTATAAAGCTTGGTGTTCACACAGAGACAAGACTTCGATGTGCTGCTTCAAGTGGCGGTGTTAACCATTTGTTTTGATTTAAGATAATACCAATGCAAGGGAAACCACGAATGGTATGTCATTGATGATTTTTGATTTTCATTTGTATCAGAATTGGCGCATCCCATTTTGTCAGATTTTTGGACCAGTCCCTCAGTCCTGGTGGTCTATTTACATAACAACTTTTTGCTTTATTTTGCATTTATCTGTGGTTAAACATGGAGAAATAATCTATCAACAAACTGAGAAAAAAAGCATTACACGAAAATGATAACTAAGTCTTGATCGGATCGACAATGTATTGAAGTGTCAAAATGTGGCCTGGAGGTGTCTATAGAATACATATTTTAATATCTGCCATTTCGACCTTGATATTTATCAATCAAACATTTTGAAACTGCGAATGAGTAAAGAATGTTTTTATGAATTAATTTTCTGTCGCTAAAAGGAGTGAACAGTCAAGCGTGAAAATGGGTCATTGTTGAAGGCTGTACAGGTGCCTATAATTGCTCACATCCACTTCATTTTTACTTTGGCGTATAATTTTCTCATTAGCAGTCATACCACATTTTTCATCAGTTGCGAATCCAGGTGGTGTTCCTGGGGGTTGAAACCGGTCCCTTTTTCGACGATCAATGCTTTTGAATAGGGATAATTGGTTAAAATCTTCCTTATTCTGGGTATGACCCCCTGTTTAGAAAATGACTGGATTTGGTCCTGCCTTTTTTTATATAAATTAGAGCTTTACCATCTGATATTCAGTTTTGATATACAATTTTCAATGGGTTTGCAAAAAAAAAAAATCCTTCGCCGTTTTTCAAACCTCTAAAAATTGTGATGAGAAAACATACTGTATGGTAAGCTATAAAACACTCCGACATAACACAATGGGAAAAAATTGAAAGAAAGTATCAACGCCCTGATTTGTGCAAACAAACTAAGTTAAAAAAACCACTTAGGCCGACGGAAACAAACCTCAACCTTTGAATTACATACCTCTGGCTTGGGACTGGAGCATGTAATTTTCATCAGCCATATAATATACCGGTATTGTGGAACCTCAAACCTAACTCTTAGACTTATTCCATATTGGGGTTTAAAGAAATGAAATGTTCAGTCAAAAGAACGCTTTCGCAAATGAAAGAATACTTAAATTAAACAGCAATGTTCCTTAAGTGTTTCAAGTTCAATACTTGCATACCACCAGTTTATTTTAAAAATTTGAAAGATTCCACTAAATTACCTGACACAAGTAAACATTACTATTGTAAGTTGGACCGATATCTTGATACATTGTTAATCCTTGCTTTATTCTATACAGATGCACAAAACCAACTGTTTTATAGAAATAAAAAGGTGTTGTGTGATTGCTAATGAAATACATAGTTAGTCACCAGATTTAGAATCAGAGGACTTCTAGCAACTAAGCACAGTAAGTCCTTCAACTATGAGCAAAAACCATACCTCATAGTCAGCTATTAAAAGGTCCGGACAAGACAAAATATCATTAAATTAAAACGAGAAACCAGGGCCTCGTTTATGATAAAACAACAAACATAAATCAAATACAACAACCAACAACAATGCAACCTCCGAATTACATAACACTTACCATACATATACCGTATGTTTTGTCCTATAACACGGAGTGTGGGTCTTCGTGTAATATTTGGAGTTCAGGGGAAGAACTCGCTCACTTGAAAAGATGGTTTTATCCTAAACATGCAATGGGAAAATTTCCAAAACTTGTAAGATAGAGTCAAAATGGCAAAAAAAAATATATAAAAATAATTTTGCTACCACCATGCTACTTCAGTTTTCTTTTTCTTTTTCAGATATATCCCCAATTATGCCGTGGTATCTGAAAGTAGATTGGGTGTTTTTCAATATATCAAATACTATAAGTATTCTGATATCTATAATGTATTGGGGACTAATTTATACAGGTAAGTTGTTAAATTTAGATTTGAGTCAGTATAGGGTTTTCGTGCACTGTTGTTTGCCGTTTTATCTATTTTCTTTTTGCAATTATGATCTCTGACAATCAGGTGATCACTTAAAAGATCATGACAATACTATACCGTGACTTTAATGAACTTTGACTATTTGATTAACTTTGGGGATATTAGATAGTAGAGTAGCAGTATATGATAGAAAAAATATGCAGATACTCCCATCTGGAGTTAAAATTTGTTGTTGTTTTCTTTTTTGCTGCATGCATACGTTTTTTTCTGGATTAACTTTCATTGGAGACGCCCATAATCAAAAGTTTGGACATCTTTGGGATTAATCAATGAAGGAAAAAAATAATTCAAATAGTTTGGGGATGGGGGTCAACATTGCTGCAAGTTTTGTTTATTGACATCGATTATATATCAAGTATGTCCTATATGAATTAAGTTTTTTTTTATCCTTCAGTGAACATTTGATGTCTTCCCTTAGCTTCCATTGATTGTTTTTTGTAAGCGCTATTTTTTTAAGCCATTCATTTTACAATTATTTAGATTCTCAAATAATATTTTCTGTATTTTTGATATTAGTACTTCTTTTTCAGGTTCAGAAGAACTGACGTCTGTGAATATAGAAACACATGCTTTGAACATAGTATATGTTATAATTAACTTTTTCATGACTGGAATTCCAGTGCGTTTTTACCATTTTCTTCATCCAATAGTTTTTGGTATTATATACATTGTGTTTTCCATTATATATGAAGTGTCGGGAGGAACAAATCACCAAAACAAATCCCATATTTATTCCGTCCTAGATTGGAGCGACACTGTCCATACAGCGATGATTGCACTTCTAATTGTATTCGTAGCCATTCCCATTTGTCATTTTACGTTGTTTCTTCTCCACCTTATTAGACTTTTTATGAACAAACAATGCTGTTCAAGGCATAAAAGGAGCTGTACAATTGTCACTCCTGAAAATAAATCGTATGGTTTAGACAATAACATGGAACTAAACCACAATAATGAAGTCAAAGTTAATGTTTATACAGATGGACAAGGCAACAATACGCACAATTTGACAAATCAGTCCCAAATTCTTGTTGATTCAAATTATCAGACAATAATAGATGATTCTTTAAAAACGGATATAGTTTCTATGAAAACATGGGATGAAGAATCATTTGACACCTTTGACACAGAGGATGAAACTGAAAATGAAGAGGAAAATGAAACACCGGTAGATGAAACAGATAAGGGAGACGAAACAAACGTGACATGTGATACCGAAATTAATTGTGAAAGTATCGAAAAAGAGACGACTGTTAAAACCGATGATTCAATTGAAAGAGAAATTTGTGATGACGTAATAAACGTAAGAGAATCTTGTGATGATAAACTTCACAAAAGAGAAAATCGTAATGACGAACTTCACACAAGTGAGACTTGTGATGATAAACTTCACAAAAGAGAAAATTGTTATGAAGTACTTCATACAAGTGAAACTTGTGATGAGGTCCTTCACATAAGAGAAAACAATTGTGATGACGTATTTCACATAAGAGAAACTTCTAATGACAAACATCCCATAATTGAAAACAAAGGTACAGAGGTTGTTGATGAAGAAAATAACATAAGAACAGATTTGTAAACTTTGCTAAACTATTTTTATAAATAAAATGATAAAATATTTATAGATTAATCTGTGTTTTTTGTTAGGTTTTTTACTACTTCTAGCAAATCATTGTATAAATTGCAATTTATTTGGCCAAAAAGTACATGAACAAAACATTATTGATACATTAAGTCTCGGTCACACCTTACCGGATAGCTCGAACAGACGCCTAACGGATAACTTTTTTTTTTCAATTCGATCATGTCCGTTAGACGTCCGTTGTTATCCGTTAAACGTCCTTCCAAATCCGTTGCATGTCCGTTAAGCAAACGTTGTATCCGTGGGCGTCCGTTCTGTCCGGTGGAAAATTTTGAGCATGCTCAAAACTTTGAACAGACGTCCAACGGTTAAAATGTCCGTTTGACGTCCGTTTTGTACGGTACTCGTCCGTTTTGTTTCCGTTTTATATCCGTTACGTGTCCGTTAAACATCCGTCGGAAGTCTGGAAGATAAGGTAGCAATAAACAGTTAGGAAAAAATATTAAAATTTGCTCTCACAAATTTTACTATTCCCTTTTCATTGCTTTTTTGCAATACTAATCTGACTGTTTGTGTCATATATGTGCATATGTATGTAATCAGAATCTTCCATAGATTTTATATCCAGTATATAAGATGGTAAAACATAATTTCTTTTGGGTGTATCCATGGCAACAATCTGCATTTATTTGCTTTAAAATATTGCAAAAAGGGGGGAAAAGATGTCACATATTTCCCCAAAATATGGCTAAAAGTAGAATTTCAATCGCTTGAAGTAATACCTTTTCTGAAACTGTGTACATATATCATTCAGTAGATCCAATGAAAATCATATGTCTTTCATCTCATTTTTTTTGTAAAATTGCGTCAAAAACTTCGTGTAGAAAAAAAGTGTTTGTAAACATTACATTAATTTATGGACCGATGGCCGGTCAAGCTATGAAAATACGGATTGTCAAACAGAAAATAGCCCATAAAACATGTTAAAAACAATCTTGATGCTCTTATAAACCATCTTTGAAGGCTAAATTAGTACTGAGCTGTCTAATTTTATTACACACTAACTTTCCTATTTGAAAAATCCACAGGGGCCATAATGCGAAACTAAACTCCTAACTGTGTTTTCCTACATTAATAGTAAATATTTTTTTCGAATTCTCCCTTTTTTAACAAATTTTCTGTGTTCTGCTAGCTTAAACGAGTAAAATGGCCTTTTATGTTTGAAAATTGGTTGAGTAATGAATATTTTATGAAGGTTAGCAGTTGACACTGAAACGCGACAAAAATTGATTTAAAGAAAAATGCCAAGTCAAAGTGTAAAATCTCGTTTCTACCTCAATTTTTGGCCAAATCTTTAAAACTATACCTTTTTTGTCAGTTTTTTTAGTTGAAAATCTTCATAAGATATCTGATGATGCAAAATTGTACAAAATTTAGCAATTTCAAGCATGAAAATGTTAATCTTTATGTTTATTGCATACCAAAGACTTGATTAAAAAACTTGGTAGTAGGGAATTAATTTTCTACATCTGATTCAACTATATATTTAATATATGCCAAAATGTAACATGAAATCTTGATAAAAATAATAATTTGATATATTCGCAAGAAAAAAACAAACGTGTTCAATTCTTAGGCTACTACATGCTCCCAAATCCTTCAGAAGCAACGGTTAAGCCGATAGAGTACAAATATAAGCCTTGTGTCAAATTGTCTAATTTTGGTTGCTAAGGACTGTAAACAATAAAATTGACATGTATTGTCATCCTTAAAAACTTAATTTCCTCGGAAGTTGATTTAGAATCTAAATATCAATAGATTTGCGGTATGAAAAGTCTTAAATTATACAATTCTGAGCTTGGTAAGTATGCCATAAGGTACCAATAAACAGTTAGGAAAAAATATTAAAATTTGCTCTCACAAATTTTACTATCTCATTTTATTTGCTTTCTTGCAATACTAATTTTACTGTTTGTGTCATATATGTGCATATATATGTAATCAGAATCTTCCATAGATTTTATATCCAGTATATAAAATGGTAAAACATAATTTCTTTTGGGTGTATCCATGGCAACAATCTGCACTAATTTGCTATAAAATATTGCAAAAAGGGGGGGGAAAAGATGTCACATATTTCCCCAAAATATGGCTAAAAGAAGAATTTCAATCGCTTGAAGTAATACCTTTTCTGAAACTGTGTATATATATCATTCAGTAGATCCAATGAAAATCATATGTCTTTCATCTCATTTTTTTGTAAAATTGCGTCAAAAACTTCGTGTAGAAAAAAGTGTTTGTAAACATTACATTAATTTCTGGACCGATGGCCGGTCAAGCTATGAAAATACGGATTGTCAAACAGAAAATAGCCCATAAAGCATGTTAAAACCATCTTTGAAGGCTAAATTAGTACTGAGCTGTCTAAAAATGAATTTTATTACACAATAACTTTCCTATTTGAAAAATCAACAGGGGCCATAATGCGAAACTAAACTCCTAACTGTGTATAGCATTGCTACCTAATTTCCCCCAACGGACTTCTACCGGACGTTTAACGGATAAAACGGATGTTGAACGAATGAGAAACGGTCTTCTACCGGACGTATAACGGATAAAACGGATGATGAACGGATCTGGAACGGATAAATGACAATTGAAAATTTTGCGTCAGAAATGCCAATTATTGGTATCTTAGACCAAGGCTTTAACATCGGAAGCACGACTTTTTCGATATGAAATTGCAATATGGCAATTCATTTTTTAGGACGCAAATGTTAGATATAAGGATGCGTTTTGTCTCAACGTTACTGTATTTAACTTATGCCAGGAAAATATTTAACTCCAAATTTGTCGGTAGGAGTAGTGAAATATGCATGTCGAGATCACTGTTCAACCGCAAAATGTCTAAATTGATCCCTTCATTATCATATGTTATGTTCATATATGTACATATATAGTACGTTCTTATATATACTTGCCACTAAAGGAACGATACCCAGATTTTTATCAAAACAAATCTATTTTTTTTTCAACAATATTATTTTAGTTTTGTATTTTATGGAACAATAACATAAAACCATACAAACCTAACAAAGATAACATAACATAACTAATTTTTCTTATTGCACAGACTGTTTGAAGATGTCGTTGTCAAAACCAAAAATTGAAGGGTTAATATCGCGTATAGTCACCTCTTGCGTTGATAATAGCAGACAATCTCAGACGCATTGATCCAATTAAACGCTGAATACTAGTAAATGCTTGTGGAATTTTATTCCACTCTTTTATTCCACTCTTCCACTAAGGCGGCTTGCAGCTGGTTGACTTATTCTGGTGGTTGATGACGTCCACGTACACGTTTGTAAAGTTCATCACACCACCACCACCAAAGCGATCACATTCATGCACACATGCATCTGCACAACGTTTATTTTGAGGTCTGTAAACTCTTATACTATCTATTTGTACTCGAAATCTGGACTACATTAAAAATGACGTTTTACCACCTATAACACAGATCAATTACAAACGTGCCTTTGCCCAACGTAAGCGTGTAGTTCGGTGATGCAATTTTAGAATTGCCCCTATTACTGAACGTCGTGACCGCTAACCAGCCTCTCTCATTCTATTATATACAGTTTGGGCGGATATCCTTGGATTATGCCTCCCAGGTGTTTGTCTTGCAATAATTTTAGCTGGCAGTCTTGACATAACGTCGTTTCTATTGGACGTCCACTACGTCGTCTGTCATTTGAGGACTCAGTCTGCATTAAACGACTCATTATTCTTTTTATTGTCAATTAAGAAACACCAAAGATGTTGCGACGTCAATATGGCGCATACCTGCTTGTGCTATTCCCACTGTTCTATCACGCTCAGTTTGGCGTAGACGAGGCATATGAAACCGGCTATTTGAATGTCACCTTCAGTCATCTCTTGTTTACCTGTGTTGACCTGATATTTAATCACCCTCATTTAATTAAAACTCCGTGTTCGGACGACATAAATGTGGTTCCACTCTAAATAAAAAAGTACGCGAAAAATAACGTTATTATCCGGTAAAACTAAAAAAAAGTGCAGTAACCTAATAGACTTATGACTCTTTTCGAAGCTATACTAGTAGCTAGTCGCAATAAATATTTTTTTGAATAAAAATTATTATGCAAAAAGGTTGGGTATCGGTTTGGTTTTTTTTTTTATAGTATTTTGAATATATAAGAGGTATAACAGTTACTGTACACACTTTGAAAAAGTGAAGAAAAAATAAGCAATATTTTATAAATAGTTTTTGAAGATCTATTTATGACAAGTTTTAAGTCCATGTTCATTTGAAATATTTTATTTGTATATAATTTTGCTCCGTACCAATTATTTCATCATTTAAATTCTATTAAGTTCTTCTCGTAAGAAGGTTTAAAACATCTTGTGGTATGCAAAGATTTAAATACTATCTACAAAAAGACAACACAAATTTAAACTAAAGAAAGAAATGGGGAATATGCCAAAGAGACAAAAACCCGACCATATAACGGACAACAGCTGAAGGTCACCAAAAGGTCTTCAATGCAGCGAGAATCTGCTGCACCCGGAGGCGTCCTTCAGCTGGCCCCTAAATAAATACATATACTAGTTCAGTGATAATGAACGCCATACTAAACTCCAAATTATACACAAGAAACTAAAGTAAAAATAATATCAAACTAACAACGGCCAGACGCCCCTAACTTGGGACAGGTGCAAAAACGCGGCGGGGTTAAACATGTTTATGAGATCTCAACCCTTAATGTATATTATATTTAAACATTAAAAAATCTAAAATAACGCCAAGTTATTTTTTAAAATACATCAACCCATTAGAATAAATAACATAAATATGATCAATGAAAATTGTATGAAAGAAAAAAAGTAGTGTTGCTTTTAACCAAACGTTAAAACCAAGATCAAAGAGTACATCAGATTTTTTACGTTGAACCCCCGAGAAAAAAATACCGTGTGATAAACAACCATGACAAAGCTTTGCCGATCTATACTACTATGGTCATACTATTCACAAAATAAATGTTAAACTGTCAGCGTATAACTATTTGCACCAAGTGTTGTCGAATAATCATGGTCATGTTTTGCCTAAGAAACAGTTACTCTCTTACATTCAATAAATCAAGCGAGAGGTTTAGCGCTATAAAACCAGGTTCGATCCACCATTTTGTACATTTGAAAATGCATATACCAAGTCAGGAATATGACAGTTGTTTCCATTCGTTTGATGCGTTTGATCATTTGATTTTGACATTTGATTAAGGACTTTCTGTTTTCAAATTTCCTCGGAGTTCAGTATTTTTGTGATTTTATTTTCCCTCTTAAAAAGTCCTTTATTTTAATATTTTCTTACTAGTCTAATGAAACGCATCCTGTTTATCAATTGTGGTTTCTTTATAATATATGATTACTTGGTGCTATGGCTATATTTAAGCTAAAATAAACATATAAAATTCTAGATTGCATTTGTACCATAATGTCTGTTTATTTACCGAAGAGAACATTTGTCAGTTGGAATAACTTGTCTGGTTTTTTTTTGGTATACTTCGCAAAAAAACATCTCAGCAAACAAGTCTTCTTTTCCGGTAATTTGTCTTAGGATTGGCGACAAACATCTATTCATGTGTCATGGCAATTGGTTATTTGTTTACTAATGACTAATGTAAATCTAGGTTAAGAAATCTTACCATATGCACCAAAAGTACAAGTTGTGATCCCCAAAATATACCAGCACGACCCGGCATGGAAGTATTATGTCAATATAATACTTCCATGGACCCAGTAACTCGACTGTTATCACGAGGTCAAAAGGAAATACTTCTTGCAGACATGGGTTCATTTAGTAATATTAATTATGATACAACAACTTGAAAATAAACTTGTTCACCTTATTTCTAACTTTGCCGTGAACAGTTAAGGACGAATTAGGATCCTTTTACTTGGACTTTTTTTTCAAGGAAAGTGTTTTAAAAACAAACTTGCAGATTGTGTCTGTTCTATGACATAATTGCTGTCCTTGTTACAAAATTCCATTGACACACAAGGTGTCTTTAATTCTGACATAACTTTTAGACATGATTAATCTTGAAGTAATGATAATGACGAATTATGTATACAAATTATATCAATTACGAACACTGATTTTACTGTCCAATTTTAAAGTGGCACTAAATTATTTTCAACTTCGTACTTTATTTGGTCTATTGAACAGGTTTTTTTTTACAAGATTTACTGGCGAGTCCTTTGTAGTCGGAACGCGCGTCTGGCATACATTATTTAAATCCTCGTATCTTGATGATTGTATAAACTACCTCTGGGTCAATCGGGGGGTCAATCAATGCAGCTACTTGCGGAGGTTTCCTCCACAGAGTATCACAAGCCAAATAGTTATTAATCCTATGTTGACATGATATGGTTATAATTATAAATGAACTGTGAATTTTTCGAAACACTAAGGATTATTCTCCCCAAGGAACGAATAACATTTGTTGTATTTGTCACAAACCTTCGGAAATGTGGGTCATTATTGCTCTCTAATCTCGTATTTTTTGGGTATTTTCAACTGTTATGATTCAAGCGTCACCGATGATTTTTTTGCAGACAAAACGCGCGTATTGAGTACAAGTTTTTAATCTTTGTCTACGGTGATATTGTTTGCATCTTTTGTTTAATGTAGAAAAAAATACAATTAACGATTTATTCTTTTAAAGGGAAGTCGACATTTTTTGATTGGGTAGTGGGTCAATATAAATGTTATTTGCATTAGGTACTTTATTGTTTGGAAACCCAACAAAACAGTGATGCTTTTGGTGATTTATTATTAAAAACAATAAATCAAAGGGTAAAATGACAATCTTCTTATAGTGTTCATTGAAATGGTCATTTTACAGTTCAAATTAATATTATACTAGTCAACAAAATAACGATACTCGACTTTTTTTTTTAATTTCCAGATGAAGTTTTCCGTCTAGAGGACAAATATCGAAGGTTGTTATACTTAACAATTATTGAAATATAAATATTTTTTGCTTTCATGACTTCATTTGGCTAAATTTGATTTTTTTGACAAAATTCACATTAAACGACAATTTTAAAAACAGAAATTCTTTTTCAAAAATCGCACAGTTTCTTTATTTGTAAAGCAAAGTCCGGCCCCACAAGAAATCGTTAAAATGTATACATTATCCATTGATTTACCATATACAGTATGTGTAAAGTGAAGTTGAAAAAAACGGTAAAAATCTAAAAACTTATCCGAAAAGTTCCAAATTAACACATGTAACAGTGTGTTGTTATATCTAAAGCATTGATTTGAGACAAAAACCTTTTTTTTCTTTTTTATGCATTTTTTGAGATTTCAGAAATCACTTTTTTAACCAAATATTTAAAAATAAAAAACAATATTTCAACCCATTTGTTACAAATTGAAAATAAGTTGATAAGCATATTGAATATTTAAAAAAAAAATGAAATTTCATTTAGTACTTAGAAAATTGTGTGTCGATTTTTTATGATCGTTTACACGGAAATTTGTTTTTCATTATCATATGTGCATACATTACAAATTAAAGCTCTTTAAAATAGTGTATTTTATTTTGTTTTATATTTAATATGTTTTAATCATTTTTAATCCAAAGTCGTGTATCGTTTCTTTTGTTGACTAGTATATATTTAATGTGTCTCAAAATGTATATGGTAAATTTATACACACTACAATTATTCCTTTATGTTCTGGACAAGAACAAATTAAAAGATTTCAATATGAAGGTAGGTCCTGCAAAGAGGGACACAAAAAGGTGACATAAAACCTTGAATTTTATCTTATTGTCGACATCCGACAAAAAAACTTATGCAAAGCATGAAAACACATTATGATTTTTTGTCTTTGTTACCATGCGAATGCTTAGATTGACTGCTGAATGCAAACTTAACTTACAGTTACACATAGTTATCCCAGAAACAAGCCACGCGATTTTGATTATTCAAGTTAGATAAAACAGTTTCTATTTAATTTGTAGACCATAGAAAAATCCGTACAATGAAAATGGACGCCTGTAAAAGTAAGAAATACACTACATTAAAATTACATAGAATATACATATTTTTCAGATCAGCATATAGTTTACTGTTCTACTTTCTTCTTACCAGATAACCAAAAGAGCAATATCTAGACAGCAGTCATGCCATTTTTTAAATGCAATTTAGGCTTTCAATAGCACTTTTATAAACACATTGTTATCTAGTTTAAACTCTGCCACACGATAGAAAAATGTCAAAATGTCTATTTTTTATCAGTATTAATGCACTAATGTTTAGACTTTATACAAAAAATAACTTGATTTTATTTATTTATGTTCATAGGCCATTTGAAAACTAAACTTTGATTTGTAATACATAACAAATGATAATCTTTGACACTCTTTTCTACTTAACACTGATTGAAGTAAAACACGTGCACATTCGTTGCATTTGTAACTGTAGAAATGGCTTCAACGAGTAAAAGTATAAGTATAGCCCAAGTGCCATTTTTACAAAGGACAAAATATAAAATGGACAATGTTCGCATGTGTACCTCCTGTAAAGTTACCGTTCATCAAGGACTTCAGTCTTCATAGGATTGTGATGCTATTTTTATTCAGCATTACAGCCAGTTATCTTCAGATTAACATGGTTAACAGCTGTCGATAGTTTCAGAAGTTATTTCAATAGTTTTCATTTCATACACAACTACTTTGTCTGCTGTTCATGTTTTACTTTGCTCTGAAGACGATATACTTTACTTCAGCTATAACTGTACACCGTTCTCAATGCTTCAGTTGGTAAAAAGGAATCTGTTAAAATCATCAAGATATTGCATATGTTAAAGTGAAGCATTTGTGACATAGCGATAAATAAAAATAATGGAACATTTTTCAATCAATATCATGACAACAAATTTCAAACTTTACCACCTATGGGTTAAGTCAAAACTGTGTTAGATACTTCTCACATGATATCATTGGCCATAAATGTAAACAAAGACAATTCAATCATTGTTGGAATTAAAAACAGGGAGCCCCGTTTCCAGTCTCTAATTTTCCCGTCAGACAGATTATAATTTTTGCTTGTGTATTTCGCATTCGTACTGGTTCTAGAAATGTTGCTTATGTTCTGGATCATGTTGACACTTACGGCAACAGTAGAATAGTAAATAGGAATAGCCACTTCAGGTCTACCTACAACGGACAAAAAGAATTAGGAACATTTCAATCATTTAAGATTTACTATTACGCCAATTAATAACATTGTAGTTGCAGATATTTCTCACGATGCACTACATGTTATAAATTCGAAAGGAGATTTTTTTTGGACTGCAGTTCATTTTTCGAGATTTTGGCATAACTAGACCATAGTTTATGCTTTGTAATTCCACCTTATGTAATAATGCTGTATTTTGATTGGATGAGAGACATGGTATTTTTTACCAATTTTATGAATTAAGATTTTCTTTTCTCTGCCGGGGTATTTGTCATTAGGGAAGTCCATGTGCCGGGGTATTTGCTAGCAAATACCATGGCAGATGGGTGGGGAATACCCTAGCAATGCCATGGCAGAAGGGGAATACCATGTCTAAAAATAACTCAATGCATTATTTCTTTTCAAATATGACAAATTAATGGTCATTCTAAATATACGGTTCCAGATGAAATATTAAGAGTGAAAAGCATCATTATTGAATGACGTAAAAATTCCGCGAACCTGTACTTTTAATGACGTCATAATAAAAACTCAACGAAAATGAATTATCAACCGGTCACATAAAACTGTAATCCACTAGTATTACGTTTCACTCAAACTGATGAACTAAGTGTTGTAGTCAGCCGAGAACGAGCATATTATCATAAAAAAGTCAGCTAGTGACTATTCATAACAATATGATAAGAAATCATTATACGGTCAATGCAATTTGACTGCGCAAATAGCACAGCTGCAGTGTATCTAAAAATTATACATTCAGGTCGAAATTTCATATGCTACCTGATTATGATAAAATTTCTGAGGTGGAACATTCGGTGGAATTAAACAATTATATCATGCTTACAAGGGGTATTTGCCAAAAATACCGGTTTCGAGGTAATCAATTTTCCTCGCCTAACTGCTCTGGAAATTTGTACCTCTCAACCGTTTTTTTTTTTTGGCAAATACCCCTTGTAAGCATGATATATTTGTATAAAAATCAAGGATATTTGTTAATTGGATGTGCAACATGCGATACTGAGGATTATGGACAATTATGTGTCGTTAAAATTGTAGACAGTTTTGTTTAATATTTACTGGATGAAATCTCTATTGCAAATATTGTAATGAACAAAATTGGCAATATATGTTTAAAGTAGAATAAGCCAATTTATTTAAATTACCCCATCCCTTAGATTGAAACTACCACACCAACTATGAATGGGATATACATTGTGTACGCACAAGCATTTGTGAAATTAGTAAGTATGATACAAATCAACGATACATACTATTTGTATGGTGTAAAATGATCCAATAATATGTCATTTTAATATAACTTAAAATACTATGTGTGATAAACTTGTCCATGTGCGATTTGTATTTCCTTAAAAAGCACTAAAACACAATCATATTTTCTTTTCTATGTCTTTTAACATCTTGTTTGTTATCTAAACAGTTGTTGTAGTTGATATAAAATTTGACAAAGACGCCGCAGTGGATTGCGCGAATAAGATTTAACTAAAAAAAAAAAAAAAAAATTAAATTAACGAAATTTAGGGAAAAAAAAGAAAGAGGAGGGTTAAATGAATTGTCCCGGTCCAAGTGCCTATGATTACAGCATAGGCAGGCGACAAAAAAAAAACACTTTCTAAATTTGCCACTTTATTGTTTTCAACCAGATTAAGAAAGTAATGTGTGCTACATGTAATTCATTATTCTAAAATTGAAGTCAAAGGATAGTGTTACAACCTTCTGATTGCGCTTACTGATAGTATTCATGGCAACTTTATTAAGCATACATCTTTATGATTTTTTCCCGATGTGTTATAAAATGCAAATGGTAAATATATACGCATTGCGTGTTTAGGACATGTACACATTAACAGTAGGTAGGTCTTCGGTAACACAAAAAGGCAATATAATGGCAGGACCTCATTGAATTGTTATACTCTAAACACTGCTATACAAAGCTTCTTAACGTATTGGGATGACTTGTGTTGTCTTTGTTTCCACGAGAATGTCTCACCTATTGAAAAGAATCCGTATCTATCATGGGAAATAGACAAATTGATTTAAATGCTGAATGCAAGCTATACATGTTGTTTGTTACACATAATAATCTAAGAAACAAGGGCAGTCTTGATTTTAAAATGAAATGAAAAGTTGCATTGTATTTTGTAGATATAACATTCAATATAACAAACAAGGATACCCACTTAAAGGTAGACATAACACAGGCAATTATTACCATCCATTGGAATGTAGACTATCCATAAACAAGTGAATGTGAGACGTATCTTTCTTTATGTTTTTTTTATATATAAAATATCTATTGTATACAGATCAGCATATAAGTAGTACGCTGTTATACTATATGTCGACAACTGATATAGTTAGATTGATTGAATATGCATCCAATTGTAATTGACTATATATAATGAACAGCAATGCAAGCTAAACAGCAGCCATGTTGGTTTTTAAACGTATATATAACTTTCAATTTGACATGAATATAACCACACTATGAAGCGCCGTATTTATCTTTTTTTCGTATCGCTGCACTAATTAATAATGAAATTACCTTAAAAGGAGTTCAGAAGTAATGCATGTTAGTTTCAGGGTGTTCTTTTAAGGCTTTACGAACGTAACGTACAAACCCGCTGACTTTATCGTTTGCAAAGTGATTTTATTCATCGCTTCATATATACTAATATTATTATCGAAATTTCATTTCCATAACATTCATCAGTAATTAAAACGTTTTGTCTTGAGAAATATATACAAATAAGAAATCATGATAACGATATTTGACTAGATATATAAGAGCCCCTTTAGATAACATTGATCATCTTAGTGTCCATTATTCAAACAGATGAATTATTAGTTAGCTGAAACATCATTTTGTACATACGGACATGCTTGTACCAAATCATGAATATGGCAGTTGTTTTCTATGCGTTTGATGCATTTCTGCTAATAATTTTGCCATTTGTTAAGACACTATCCATTTTTAATTTTCCTTGGGGTTCTGTATTTTTCATATTCAACATTTTCATGTTGCTTATATGAGGTATACTATGTTTTCCATGCGAAAAAAACGTCACAAGGAATGTTCGAGAGTACAAGTTGGAAAGCCCAATGATCGAAATAAAATGTAAGTGGTCCGAAACTAAAACATGCCTAAATAGAACAGCAAAAGTCGTGTATGGCTAACTTTGCCTGGTGTTGTTGCCACAGTATTAGTAAGATGAAACAAAACGAAATGTAAAACATGAATCTTGTCAATTTCGAAGCACTGACTACTTATCTGATTGCTGCCATGGGGACTGATGAAAAAAGAAGATGCGGTATGATTGCAAATGAGACATCTCTCCACAAATGATTAAATGACTAAGAAGTTAACAGCCGTAGGTCAACGTACAATACCCAACAATTGGCAACACCCATCGGCATAACTACCATCCCCTTCCCTTTCATGAATGTGACCTACAGAATTAGACTACGGATTTGTTATCACATAAGCAACACGACGGGTGACACATGTGGAGCCGGGTCTGCTTACTCTTCCGGAGCACTTGAAATCATTTAGAACATCTACACCATGAGATCTATTGATGTAGTTTTCGTTTTATGGCAGAAAATTGGCTTTTCCATGCATAATATATACAAAATATGTCAATTTTGCACAAACTGTAGCGTGAAAATAAGCCCCGTTACCCACTCTTATGTTTTATTTTTTATTTTAATCATGATATAAACTAAATTATGGCAAATTATTAAAAAAAAAATCGATTGTTTGTAATTAATACACTCAATCTACCTTAAATAGTTGATGTATATTACCTTGTCTTTAGACAGTCTAATATAATTTAACTTTTTTGGTTATTGTTGTCGACCCTATGTGCTCTAAACACTAGACAATTTATAACATATTAATACCAGTATGTAAACGTCTTAAGGACATTCGCTGCTAAGTTTCCAAATAAATAGCTTTCCATAAAACTAGCATATATTTTTAGGGGATCAATTGAGGAATCAAAAAAGCAAAAAATATATAGGGGTCAATGAGCTTGTTTTCGATGCTGCTTCTCCGATGATGTTATTGGCCATACACGTAAACAAGGACAATGAAGTAATAGTTGGATGACGAGAACAAGGACCACCGTTGCCAGTTCATGATCTTTCGGCGAGACAAGTTTTAATTTTTTTGTAGTGATTATCATCGCAGATATATATTAGAATTCGACAAAAAAGGGAATAAATTGTTCAGTTATGCATTACGCATTCTAATGCAACAACGTTTGTAAAGTTCATTTTGATTGGATAACGTCACTTATTTACATGGCATCAATTGACATTTGATGCTGTGGGACGTACGCGCAAGCGCAGACGGCATATGACAGATTTTAAATACATGTTTTAACGTTGTTGTCTGTCAGTTTCATTAGAATGGAGATAACAATATTCTATTTTAAGCTCCGACGGTATCAATTGGGGATTTGATTTTGATACCCGTTTACTGTCTCCGCTAACGAGTCGCCAGTAAACTTAATTTGCGACCATCAAATCCCCAATTGATGCCGTCGGAGCTTAAAATACAATACCGTTATCTCCTTATTCGCACTGATTCTGAAAATGTTGTATATGTCATGGATCATTTTAACGACGCCAGCAATGGAAGAATAGTTGCTGTAGATGTGAATGGCCGCTTAAAGTTTACCTACGATGGGCAAGCGAATTTATGAACATTCCAACCAACGGCAATTACAATTACGCCAAGCGATAACATTGTAATTTCAGAAAGGAAATATGATGCATTACATGTTATAAATTCGAAAGGAGATCTACTTGGTTTGCAGTTCATTTTCAAAGATTTGGGTATCTATGATCCATATTGTTTATGCTTTGACACTGAAGGATGTTTATTAATTGTGTCTGGTTCATTCAAAAGTGAGGACTACTGAAAAATCCATGTTGTTAAAGTGGTAGACAGTCTTATGTAAATAAATATGTAGTGCAATCAAAGCTCTTTTCATTAAAAGCAGCATTTTTGCGCCTGTTCCATGTTAGAAGCATCTGGCCTTTTTTAATTCTGTATGTTTTTTTTCTAATTTTAATTCATTTATATGTTGGAGTATGACGTCCACTTTCATTGAACTAGTACACTTTTTTTTTCTTTTTTTTTTATCATCTTTGTGATTTAGATAAATTTAATTCATAACACTTAGACAGTTTGTCTAATTTAAAAGGTAAGTACACTTTTTATTTAAGGGCCAGCAGCTGGGGTCCACCTCCTGTTGCGGGATGTTCACGCTGCATTGAAGAGCTGTTGGTTACCTTCGGCTGTTATCTGATCTTTGGTCGAGTCGATGTCTCTTTGTACATTCCCCATTACCATTCTCAATTTTATTATTTATTGCAAATGATGTAACGGAATATATTTACAATGAGTGTATATAAAAACAGTAGATGCGTTATGATTGCCAATGAGACAACTGTCCACAAGAGGGACCAAAATGACGCAGACATTAACAACTATAGGTCATCGTACGGCCTTCAACAATGAGCAAAGCCCATACCGTAGCATGTTGCTGGTTTCCTTTAGCAACCCCACATGTTGAATTGAATCTACCCTACCTAGACAACTCATGATGGGTTATGTGTATATGCAAGGGTTTGTATAAGTAGTAAGTATAATAAAAATCATTGGTACATGATAGTTGTACTGTATAAAATAATCCAATCATCTCTCAATTTAATTTTGTTTTAACACTATGCGTGATAAATTTGTTTAAAATTTCAGGCCATTTGTTGTTTGTATTTACTTATAAAGCACTTACAAGACGCTGTTTGTAGCGCCAAAATATATGAACTAAAACAAGATAAAAAGACAATCAATAGATTTAAGTAAAACCAAACGGGGAGGTGTGTTTATGGTACATGGTAAATATACAAACTCTTTAATTATTGTATATTTGATACAAGGACCAACTAACAATAACTACATGTATATAGGTTATAATATGAAGGTAGTTCCTGCAAAGAGGGACATACAAGGGCAGCGTAATGCCTGGAATTTATGTAATTGTCGTGTTCCTAAAATCGGTGATACAAAGTATGTAACCGCATTGTGATTTGTTCTCCATGTTGTCCTGAGACTGCACCATCTACTCAAAAGGAATGCGTACCAGCTATCGGTAAATGTAAAACTAGGTTACCTGCCGAATACAAATAAACCTTACGGTTACACATACATGTAGTTAATAACTTATCACATAAACAATGTAGAAGACGTTGATTATAACAGTTAGATAGTATTATCTTTTAGGTTTGTAAACCATGCAATGAAGAAGGTAGACGAACAGTACATTGACAATAACATACAAGATCCCTATTTTTTAGATCAGCATATTATTGATTGTTCAACTTCCTGTCGGTATTGTTGGATTGAATGCGCATGCATTGCAAGTCACTAGATAGAACAGCATCATGTTGGTTTGAAACTCAGATTGGACTTTCAATAGTATTTTGAATGATTTTTAACTCCTTAGTGTATCGATATATTTAATCTTTAAACAACACAAAATGCTTCAGTGTTGGGACTGGTTCTTGATACATTGTATGGGGTATAATCCAAGGCACTTAATTCAAATCAAAAACCGTTATTTAATCGTGGTAAGCTTAGTCTTAATGATACTACGAAGCTTGCATAGAGAGATTAACATTGAACATGCAAAACGGCATGGTTCATATCTTCATATGCCATCATTATTATCATTTCAATCAGATAAGTTCTTCCTACATGATTTCCAAACAAATAAAAC
This sequence comes from Mytilus trossulus, assembly GCF_036588685.1. Taxonomy (NCBI): domain Eukaryota; kingdom Metazoa; phylum Mollusca; class Bivalvia; order Mytilida; family Mytilidae; genus Mytilus; species Mytilus trossulus. The sequence continues at coordinate 27,514,478 of NC_086373.1, read as the reverse complement.
TGCAAAATTATCGCAAATAAGACATAAATAAAATAAAATTACACTTCTTTATTGATATCAACACAACTGTATTGTTGCACTTATTTGTAGACTGTGTAGACAGAAGATAACTTGTTTTTATTTATCTTGTTTAAAGGCCATTGGAAAACCGAACTTTGTTTTGTAAATAAACTCATCATCGATACCAGGACTAAATTTAGTAAAGTTAGCTAAATAGTAATCATTGGAGTAGCACACGTGACGTTTTGTTGTATTTGTAACTGTAGAAATGGCGACATGGAGTCCCGGTATAGGTATAGCACAAGTACCAGTTTCGTGCTATTTTTGCAAAGTACAAGACATCAAATGGACATGTGTTGATTGCAATGTTCGCATGTGTAACTCCTGTAAAATTGCTGTACATCAAGGACTTCAGTGTTCACAAGATCATGACGTTATTTCTATTCAGGATATCAGATAACCTTTACCAGGTTCACAAGCAGTCACATCGGAAGTTATTTCCTCAGTTTCGAATTCATACACAACAACTTTGCCTGCTGTTCATACTTTACTTTGCTCGGTTGACGATTCACTTTACTTCATATATAACGGTCAAAATTCTGATAAACTTCAATTGCTGAAAGGTAAGCTTTTAAAATCATCAATAAAGATATTGCGAATCTTAAAGAGAATAATATGTGATATTGTAATTAATTAAAACGACGAAATATTTTTTATTGAACGTCATGACCACAAGATTCAAAAGATTTCAGTTGTTGGTGAAATCAAGACGGTGGTTGATACTTGCCAAATGACATTAATGGCCATACATGTAAACAAAGATAATGAAGTAATGATTGGAATACGAGAACCAGGACCACCATTTCCTGTCCACGATTATTCGATCAGACAAGTTATTATTTTGGGTAGTGATTATAAACGCAAAGTTACATTAGAGTTCGATAAAAAAGGGAATAAATTATTCAGTTATGTATTTCGCATCCGTACGGATTCTAGAAATGTTGTATATGTTGTCGATCATTCTCAATATAACGGTAGAATAGTAGCTGTAGACAGAAACGGCCGCTTGAAGTTTACCTACGGGGAACAAACGATTTTTGGAACATTTCGACCAACGGGAATTACTATTACACCAAGTGATAACATTGTAGTTGCAGATCTTTCTAATTATGCACTACATGTTATAAATTCGAAAGGAGATTTACTTGGACTGCAGTTCATTTTCAAAGACTTGGGTATAATTGATCCATATAGTGTATGCTTTGACACTAAAGGATATTTAGTAATTGGATGTGGGAAAGGAGAAAATGAGAACTACGGTAAAATCCATGTTGTTACAATGGCAGACAGTCTTGTGTAATATAAAGTGCGATAACATTTTTATTTCCAATGTAGTTAGAGACTTCATTAATATTATATGTTAAATGGAGCATTTTGCTTGTTTCCTTATGTTCCCTCACAGTCTTTTGTCATTAATATTATTCGTGTGTTTCTCTGTCCTATATGTTCGTCAGTTTATTTGTATTGCAGTCATGTTTTAATTTTAAAATTGTATTTAACATTGCCATAAAAGCGGGAGGTTTGGCTAGACAAAACCAGGTTCTATCAACCATTTTTTTCAAAATGTCCTGTACCAAGTCCGGAAAATGGCCATTGTTATATTATAGTTTGTTTCTGTATGTGTTACATTTTAGTGTTGTTGTTTCTGTTGTGTCTTATTTCTCCTCTTATATTTGATGCCTTTCCCTCCGTTTTAGTTTGTAACCCGGATTTGGTTTTTTTCTCAATCGATTTATGAAATTCGAACAGCTGTATACCACTGTTGCCTTTATTCATTGCATTGAATCCCACAAATTATGTACACATAAGGATATTGTATGCTGAGTAAGTACTATGCACATTCTTGGTCCATTCTTTTGTACTGTGTGAAATAATCCAATTGGATTGATGGGAAATACAATGTCTGAAAATAGCACGACTTCCGAAGACCTCTAGACTTTCATTGCGATAATACAAAAATCATTCGGTGAAATTAAGCGATGATTTCAATTCTCATATCGTTAACTTTCCATTTTTCTGTAGCAACATTCCAATGGCACCAGCATATGGAGTATATGTGTCTCATTTGATACGTTACTATGAAGCTAGCTCAAATTACATTGGTTGTGTTGAACGAGGAATACTGCTCTCTCAAAAGTTGCTAAGACAGGGCTTTGAATAAATCAAATTAAGATTATTACTCAAGAAATTGTACGGTCGCCAACATGAGCTGATTGGCCATTTTGACAAAAGTGTGTCTGAAATCATATCGGATATTTTCTCTCAGTCATAACCTTCCATCATTACCAAACTGAACAAAGAAATAACACTACGGGTGCCGTATATGGTGTAGGAAATACTTACCCTTCCGGAACACCTGGCCTTGCGGTCATTAAACTTTCGAGTCAGTTTTTTGTACTCGTACTCGATATTCAACCAATCAAACTGCTGGATTTCATGTTTCGAGCACGATTTTTGTGCTCCGAGCACTGAGCAAAGTTTTATGACTTCAAGCCCAGATATCACTCCCGGATTTTAGTGGAGTTCGTGTGGTTATTTATTTATTATTTTACTCTTGGTTTTGATTGTTATTGTCATATATCATGCTTTTAAAGGAAATTTGCCTAAAATACCCTTTATAAGAAGATGTACTTATATAAAAGAATATTTGGATAATTTATATTTGTTTAATAATAAGTACATATATTATATGTCCCAAGCGTACATACATGTATGAAGTTTGGATTCACTTTTTAAAAACACTTAAATCAATCATATTTTCTTTTCCATCAAATTTATAAACATCTTATATAATGTTATCTAAACAGTTGTTGATGTTGATAGTAGATTTGGCAAAGACACCGATAGAAAAACTTTAAATTTTTGACGAACTGACCTTAATATAATTGTTTTACCATTTCCATCGTACGACCTAAATCAGGTGTTCTAAGTTTTTTTTCAGCATTTGTCCTCCATCTAGCACTTCAATATACATATAGTAAGGGTTTATAAGAATGCATAAAAAACATACATGCGGTATGGGCTTTGCTCATTGTTGAAGAACATACGGTGACCTATAGTTTTATTTTGTCCCTCTTTTATTTCTGTGTCGTTCGGTCTCTTGTGAAGAGGTTTCTCATTGACAACCATACCATATCTTCTTTTTTATATATAATAAACACACCAACAATTGTAATGAAATGTGCAATGTCTTAGAATTGAGTTACTGAAGAGAGCTAACGGTTTCATGGTAACCAAATGATAGCATGAAAACTACTTCATGACTTATTATATGTAAACAATATAAAATAAGAGGACCGTGTGAAATTCCTAAAACTCCCAATATAATTTACATTGCATGATAATTATAATTAATAGAGGGTTGATGCACACGTGGAGTTCCAAGCTGAAGTCGTGTCTTTGTAAATTTTATTTAGAAAAAAAAATCTGCTTTGACAAGACAAATGAATACTAATATCACAAATACATCGCTAATTTTGTCCATGAGGTCACATATTAAGATGATATTCGGTCATTATGATAGAAATTTTTATACTAGATATTTGTTATATGTTTTGAAATTTCAGTCAGACAAGACAAGAAGAAAAAGTTGAATGGGAAACCCAATCAAGAGAATTCGAGCGTGTAACTAGATTGTCAATCAAACAGAAACCTACACACACAACAATAGCTACCACAAATTGGACGCGTGTATGTATTAAGCTAAGCTCCAAAAGAGAGGCGAAATATACCAGCGTGATATTCAAACTCATAAGTCGAAAACAAATTGACAATACCATGCACGTGTCAGAGTGGAAAAATGGACAAAAAATGATTTTGAGAGTTTTCGGACATTTTGTAAAAGATTTTGTAAAATCACTGTTTTGTTATATTTGCAATCTTCCACGGAGGGATTTTGTTATTTTGATTGTGGAAGATTTAAGTCAAGTTTAGAAGATTAAGCTAATATTAATTTCATGTTTTAATTTTTGTTTTCAATTAGTGACATTTTACTTCAAAATGACCTATTATTCGTATATTATATGACAAGCCAAGACTTTAATTCCATAAATAAGTCTGTTAAAAATCTATGTTCTAATGTTTATTATTATTATTTATGTGCTAAATTTTCTGTAATCCCTTGTTTGAATTTTCTCATTCATTTAGAGAAATATTTGTCTAGTCTATTGAATTAGTTTTTGTTTTGCTATATAAAATATGTTATTAGTTTGATGTGGTAGATTAGATTTAGTATTACACTGAGCAGTTCCAACTCAGTCTGTACAAGTGTTTTCCATGCTAACTTATTAAATTATACATCGCGCTAACCAGAGTCGTCTTTTGTTACAAGAGCTATTCCCAGAGTAAGAGTCCGTGCAGACTTGTCATACTGTTTATTGTGTGTGTGTGTGTGTGGTTCCAGGCCAACACATTTCCCAGTCACAGATACACCGTTTCTATTTGTAACACATGGCTAAAATAGATCAACGAACAATAGTTCAGAAAACACAACATAGAAAACTAAAGAATGACCAACTAGAACTACCACAAAAAAAACTGGAGTGATCTCGGGTGCTCTGGAAAAGAAAGCAGATCCTGCTCCACATCTAAATCATTCAAAATGATAAGGAAGTAATACATTAAACAGAGTGTTTATATTGAAATGTCTCGCCTACTTTTCTGGTAATTAATGAATTGTATGTTAAAAACATTCCATACACCGGATAGAGTTGACCAATCATATTACTCATTGACATTCCATGAAATCTTGACGTTTATTCACGAATCAGTAAATTAGGTCATACAGATGAACACTATTAGACAGACGTGTACAACTTTCACCTTACAATCATTCCATACACCTTATACAGTTAGCTTGTTGTGTGTATCTTAGATACAAACCTCAACACGAAGACTAAACGTTGATCCCGAATCCATGAGATTAGATCAAGGTCAGATGAAGTCTGTTTTACGAGACGAAGACCTTGCAAATAATCCATTATATATTAAAAACATTTTTCACTGTTACTAAAGACAAGTCACAATTTGAAGGGAAAAAAATCAAAGATGAAACCAACAAAAGTCAACCGTACGGACATCACCAATGAGAAAACCTCATACGGTATTATAGATTTGTTTTACTGGGGCAAGTCTGGAGGGTTACATCTTACAACGTCTATCCGATTCATTTTGCACAAACCAGTGCTAGGGGTCGTCTTAAACTTGCTGTGAGGTGAGCGTTGGTGCTTCGTGTTGAAGGTTCCGAGATGAAGAACATTAAAAGAGCTTTCTTTGCTTTCTGTGTGTTTTGTTTTAGTTTTGAGTCATGGATGAATATTCCACACGTATCCATGTTTTTCCCCATTTGTTTATTGATCGAGCACAAATAAAAGACATAACGATTTTTTAAGTAAATAAATTATTTATTACAGTGGCATGTTGAATAACAGTGTGTCATGTAAATATGTTTTAAAAAACAAACCAATAAGATGCACCAACCAAAATAAGTCACTTTCAAAATCATAAAAAAAAAATTTTAATATCATGGATTTTTTAACAAATAAAAATAGTGTGAGTTATTTAAACAAAACCATTGCTTGCCATGTTAGTCTGAATAAATTGTTTTGTATCTTTTCCTCTTTTTTATTATTGATACAGAATTGGGAACAAATAAAAACCCAACCATTCGTTATTCTACGTAAATCAACCATTCTTGATGTACTATGTGAATAAACTATCTAATTAATCTTAATTACTGCCAAACAAATGCCACATGGAATTATTTCGGTGCGGAATCGTGTAACTTTAATTGTTATTGTTGGTAAATTATATATCAATATACTAAATAAATAAATGATTGAGAATACGCTAAAGTAATAAAAAAATCAAGAGAATTTCAGAACGCAATTTGGTTCCGAACAATATCTATCACGCTTTGTGCATGCAGACTCCACGCGGCCTTCACGTGATTTTACTATTTTTAGAATAATTGCATAGTAACCAAATGCACTTGATTCAACCTTTACTAATTATGCAACATTTTCGAATAATTCTCTAAAAAATATTTCAATAGGTTCTAAAATTTATATTGTAAATATACACACTGCAGTTATTAATAGATAAATAAAAAAATAACTTGTACCCTTTAATACATCCAATCACAGCGTTCTTAATTTGACTTCCTACGCCCTGTCTTGGGTACACAAAAGGCCAACCTAATGCTTGGAAAATGTAATACTACCGTTTTCCCTATACATCAAACATCATGAAATTGAATATTTTGTCCAGAACTATACGAATGAAAATTATGATAGATCCAAATTTTATTCAGATTGTACTATAAAGAAACCGAAGTTTTTTTTTCAATTTATTTACATAAACTTATAAAAACAACTGCAGCATTACTATTATATGTAGACCTTCATTGCATAAAACAATGGAAATAACATTGTATATTGATATAAACGATCAAACTTGTAACATAATATTTAAATTTTTACTTTGTGTCCACATACTCTGTAATGTAATATATCTAGAAACCTAATGACTAAAACGAGTCGAATGTAAACACTATAAAGGCTCCTTTCGCTGACATATACTGTTGTAATTGCATCATTTATAAAACAAATTAATTTTCGCCTTTAAAAAAATGACTTGACCAATAGAATACTTTGTCTATTTGATGGTTAATGCTCGTTAAAAAGTATAAATCAAACATATAGGCATAAAACATCTCGGATACAACAACATTAACTAAATAGTTGATTGTTTACTAGAAAACTAAAGCAATCTTTTGAAAAATTAACTACTGGCATTTAAACAGATAACACGAAATGGCGGTTCTGTTTAAGTAAAAATTACCAACCAAGAAAAATTACAACACGAACTAAATAGTTAACAGAAATATGAGTAAGCCATTTTCTAGAAAAATATTGAGAAATATATAATAGTTAATACATTTTCTGACACATTGGAAGCATTTAATATGTTTACGGAGTGCACTGCACACCCGCTCCTTGAGAGAGTAATTTAGTTAACATTGTAATTGACCAACAGGAAAACAAAATAAATATTCACTTATCTTAACATTTACATACAAAAACTAAGATGTAATATGAGTACTAGAGTTTCTAACCCTTTCAAGAATCCGGAGGTTGTGGATGCTTTATCCTCTTTGCATGACAAATATGTCGTTGTTCCGGCAGATAAAGCCTCCAATCATATTGTCTTCATATGTAAAAAAAACATTATTTGCAATGTCTCACTACAGAGCTTGGAATTGATAAAACTACTGGTAATCCTACATATTCTTTAACATCATTTACCAAGGATGAAATTTTACAAAATCATAAATCTGTCCTTCTTTCTTTTGGTATCAACATCAAAGAAAACGAAGAAAACTTGCCCTCATTATACTGGATACCTAAATTACACAAAACTCCATATAAAGAACGATACATAGCTGGGTCTTCAAAATGTTCGACTAAACATCTTTCTAAAGTATTGACTACTATTCTTTCTACAGTTAAAGATGGGCTTCAAAAATATTGTGAGGAGATATATTCTACCAGTGGTGTTAACCAGATGTAGATTCTCAAAAATTCGAAAGATCTACTGCTTAACCTTCGATCACAATCTATGCAATTTTGCAGCAACATAAAAACTTTTGATTTTTCTACGCTATATACTACTATTCCCCATGCTCAGTTGAAAGATCGACTTCACCATCTCATAAAACAGAGCTTTTTCTATAAAAATGGGAATCGTAGATACAAATTTCTTGTTTTGGGATACAATAATTCATATTTTGTGAAGAATCACACTAAATCTTCCAGAAAATATACTGAAGATGATATTATTAAAATGCTGGACTTTTTGATCGACAATATATTTGTTGAGTTTGGAGGATTTATATTTCAACAGACAGTCGGTATTCCAATGGGTACTAATTGTGCACCCCTGCTGGCTGATTTGTTTTTGTATTCGTATGAAGCAGAATTTATTCAGAACCTTCTAAAAGACAAAAAGAAAAAGCACCTTGCGAAATTCTTTAATTATACTTTCCGATATATTGATGATGTTTTTCACATATCACAATTGATACGTTATTGACGTGCTTGTTCACACTATACGGACTTCATATACAGGAGTGTGCTCCTAACGCAGAAACTGCTCCAACAAAGTTATGAGGAGGACAGATTAAAATTGACACTCCGTAAATTTTATGGACACCATCACGAATTGGTGGATCCATATGATGTCTCTTTAACCAAACTAGCTAAGGACATTTTTACCACATGGTAGATTGTGGTTTGTCATTATGTCGTCTAATCTTTTAATTACCAAACGTGACTTATTCCCGATTGTGACTGTTTTGCTGAATGTGAATTCGCATGTTTCTGTACTTGTTTATCCCAAATTCATGTATTTAGTTTACATGTTTAATGTTATATTTGTAATTCTCATCGGATTTTGTCAAATGTGTTGTCGTCTTTTTATTATATTTAGGTGTTACGGATAGAAAAATTAATCACCGCCTTTATTAATTATATTAAATTTTGAACGATTATTTACGTTTGAAGTTCTATTCATAACAAACTGGACATATACATATTACAGTTAATTGCTATTAATAAGTATTGCAATATGCATTTTGTTTAAATGAATTACAGTATTCAGTTCTAATATAATCTTAAATCAATCCTAATTCTATCTCACTTTGATAGTTTTTCATATGTGACGTCATGCTGTTTCTAAATTTCATAAATTCAAATGTGACATAACGTTTGTGCCGTTTCGCCATCGTATGTGACGTCACATTTTTTTAATTACGTTGACGCCTGGACTGAGTCCGATGTGTCTATTCTGTGTTAAACTTTAATAGCATTATGTATTCGGGTTCAGTTTTCTGTAATTAGTTATTACTTCAGTTTCATTATGTATATCTCTTTCATATTCATTTGCTAAAATTTACTGTTTGCAATAGCATGAATTGTTCTATATAATAAGGATGCTCTTAACCCGGGCATAAAAACAATGCCGTATTTGGCAAAACCTTTTCAACTTTTGATCTTCAGTGCTGTACAACTTTGTACCTTTTTCACTTTCGATCTTTTATATCTTGGCGTTATGTATTCGGGTTTAGTTTTCTGTAATTAATTAATACTTCAGTTTCTTTATGTTAACTCTTTCATATACATTTGATAAAAATTACTGTTTGCAATAGCAGGAATTGTTCTATATAATAAGAATGTTCTTATCCCGGTCATAAAAACAATGCCGTATTTGGCGAAACCTTTTCAACTTTTGATCTTCAGTGCTGTACAACTTTGTACTTTTTTCACTTTCGATCTTTTATATTTGGGCGTCACTGTTGATTTTTGTGTGGACAAGGCGCGTTTTTGACGTATTGAATTTTAAACCTGATGCTTTTTGTTATCTATTAATCATGTTTTTCTTTGTCTAATATGTTCTCCTATTTATTTGTATTGTAGTCCTGTAATATTATGTTGTCATCTCAATGTTATATTTAACTATGCCATTAAAGTGCGAGGTTTGGCATGCCACAAAACCAGGTTCAACCGACCACTTTTATTCCCCTTTAAAAGTGTCCTGTACCAAGTTAGGAAGATGGCCATTGTTATTGTTCGTTTAAGTGTATGTTGCATTTTAACGTTGAGTCGTTTGTGTTTTCTCTTATTTTTGAGATATTGAGATAAGGCGTGGCACGGTACTTGTCTATCCCAAATTCATGTATTTGGTTTTCATGTTATATTTGTTATTCTCATGGTGTTTTGTCTGATGCTTGGTCCGTTTCTGTGTGTGTTACGTTTCGGTGTTATGTCGTTGTTCTCTTATATTTAATGCGTTTCCCTCGGTTTTAGTTTGTTACCCCGATTTTGTTTTTTGTCCATGGATTTATGAGTTTTGAACAGCGGTATACTACTGTTGCCTTTATTTACAACATGCAAAGTTTACTTTATGTGCGAAGATATATATTCAACTAATTCTTCGATTAGTGGTCGATGAGCCGGACAGGGATGCATGCAGAGTTGTCCCTGTACCTTTAAAGGGCTTGTCGGGAACATCCTTAGCAAATATCCCAGACTGAAGATGTCTGTTGCTTTTGTCGTGGTCTGTCCTCAGCTTATTTCAGGGTCCATGTGCGGGTATTTATATGCATCTGCTTCGGGTAGATAAAAACTCCGTCCTCCCTTTTGGCTGGCATGGCCCATATCAATGAATTTAATTTATAAATCATAGATATTAATCATGATATTATCACTTTTAATGTCGTTAACAAGAACATCAGCGTCATGAATTACTTTTAAACTTTTTGAAATATTTAAAGCAATATGAAGCCATGCAGAGTGTGTTATAGAAGGGTTTGACAAAAGTTTGTACAATTCCATTGAATTTTCAATTAGTTCCTCAACTAAACATAATGGAAAGCTATTATTTTGTATTATTCCATAGACTTTGGGTGTCACATTCGAGTTATTTAGAATTTGCAATATTCTCGCTTCTTGAAAAATGTAACTAACGTTTTTGTGCTGGTCCTTAGTAACATTTAATGACAATTTTCTTCACCCAACAATCATTATGCAAATTGCCTTGCAGCACCTCAGCTGTCGCCTCTTTGCCAAGCACCTTTATATTGCCATTGTCGGAATGTTCAAATCTGGTTTCATTGAAGTTGATACTAGGAATATATTGCTGCGGTGGTTGAATTTGTAATTGGCCTGGTTGAGATGATAATCTGGAATTAGTATGTTGTTTGGTTTTTGTTTCCGCTTGTGTCCAAAGAGATGGTAGTGAGAGCACCGATAGCATAATTGCAGACTTTTTTTCAGCAGAACTTATTGGCGATGGTAGCATACAAACTGAAGTCTGGATAGTTTTGTATGACGGAATCATGGCACAAGTTTGTAACCTTGGCGATGCCACTGTCACGGCAGCTGTCTGTATCAATGGCGAAGAAAATGGCAACGATACCATTACCTCAAATTTCTGAACGATAGTGAGTGATGCGTCGTGGGAAAATTTGATGATTGAAGTATCGTTGTGGAAGACTGTGAGGATGGCAGGATCACGGACGTTACTGATGATGCTGATGCAGAAGGAGAAGGATGTGGTGTGTGAGTCGTAATAAGAGAAGAATGAACAAATACTCCTGATGAAGGTGTCGATGATAGTTTTGGTGGAATCTTATAAAATGGTAGAAATGGTGATATGTTAATAGAAGGTACAGGAAGCTGAAAACATTTTCGAAGATACTATTGTAAGGAGATTGGACGCCATTATTATGTCTTCCATTGGGATGTCGGCTGATAAGTTGCTGTCAGTTTCAATCATACTTCCAAACTCTCCAACCATATTTTGTACGTGTTCTTCTTTGTCATTCTTTTTTGTCTATAAAACTGTCTTTCTTAGCAAAATTTAAAGATGTTTTACAACTTTCATGTATGTCGGTATTTTCATTATAAATTGGCTTGACGGCTCCCCATGCTAAGTTCATCAATATCTTGCTACGAGTGTCTGTTTTCATCTGAAAGAAGAACAAGTAGCCGTGTTTTTATCGAAAAGTACAAAAGTTCTGAAAGAAGATTTTATATGACAGAGAGAGAAGCGAAAGATAGCCTATATTAAGTGTCAATTTGTCTTCTTTTTTTTTTAGCCATGGCGTTGTCAGATTATTTTCGATTTATGAGTTTGACTGTCCCTTTCGTATCTTTCGCCCCTTTTTTTTTTTCCTTTTCTTATGAAACATTTTTAGAGTTAAGTAGTATCAATTGGTATCAAACATCTTTGTAAATGAAGAAAAACAAATCTGACAAAAAAATCCCGTATATTGATGCTTATGAATTTTCAGTAAATGATTCTCGGGTTAACTTGCTTAATCAGACTAAACATAATTATCTTAACTAATACCAGTAATGAAAATTGCAATTTACAGACAGAAGAAAAGAAATTTCTATCTAAATTGTATAGGCTTATATAACTAAACATGTTTAGTATTATGTACATAGAGGTTTGACTGCCCTCTCCTAATTAAAACCGGAGAAACGATACCAGGGAAACAAAATTTAATACCATCATTTCATGAAAAACAAGACTATTCACTACTGGACGAATAAAAATGGTAAAATCAAAGACAAAATCAGATTGATCAATACGAAACCCTAGTCCTATAACATATGACTTCGCATTCTTATTCAATTTTTAACGTTTTTATACTGATATTTTCATTTATTTTTTTTTAATGCGAAGTCATATCGAGATACGTCAAATTCCTTAAGCACTTTCCGACATGATTTCAGGTCGGAACAAAATTACTTCAATCTTCTTTCTAGGTCAAATATTTAACGGACCAAATTATGGAACGCCACGACTGCCTTATGTTAATAATCAGCATTATACGCAGTGTTCACAGCATTATATGAAGTGATCACAGCATTATATGTAGTGCTCACAACATTATATGAAGTGATCACAGCATTATATGCAGTGCTCACAGCATTATATGCAGTGTTCACAACATTATATGAAGTGCTCACAACATTATATTAAGTGCTCACAACATTATATTAAGTGCTCACAACATTATATTAAGTGTTCACAACATTATACGTTTTTTGTTGTATGATGAGATTGATGTATGATGAGATTTATGAATGATGAGATCATTCGGTAAACTTCGTTTTTTAGCGAATTTCCGAATCCATAATTGGTAAATTACGGTAATGCCCAGCAAACAAATTTAAAAAGTTATTAAAATCCTGTTATCATAAGGTAGCATACAATATTTAAAACTGATTGAAATAAGTAGGGAAAAGATGAAACTGAGAGGTGAATGATTGGAGTAGTTCTGTTCGTCGTAAGAAATACGAATGGCAAAATGTAAGTTAAATAATAAAAAGTTTATTTAATGAAATATCGTAGGAAAATTTGTATGATATATTCTCGAGTTCATTTCCTACTGAAGAAATTTAGCAAGGTGCCACTTTATAGTCCGTACTCAGTTTTAAAAAGCTTAATTACCTTTTAAATAAAACAGTCAGCTTTCTATAACACATAGGTGCCATATTACGCTAGCTGATATATGTCATGATAGAGTCATTTTTGGCATCAATTTTCAGAATTTGGCATTTTTACATGAATAAGTATCTAACAGATATGGAAAATGCAGTTTAAAGCATTTCACTGTAGGTGTTAAACATAACTTTACATCAATTATTCCATTTTTTTACACGCTTTTTAGCACGGCAAGTACTAAGCAAGTACTAAGATTGTCTTCTAAATATGATCAGCAGTCTTATATAGAAATTTAAACTTTCATAGAAAAATTTACCCTTTCAAGACCCTGTTTAACATTTTCATTTAAAGTTATCATCTCTTATGAAAATTGAGTTTGTGGGGATGAATAAAACGTTTACTACGTGTGTTCGTCAGTTTGCACGGTACATACACGTATATATATAAAAGTGGTATGCTTGCCAATGAAACAACTTTCCACAAGAGACAAAATGACATCACAGAAATTTTAAACAGCTAAACGGCCACAGTACGACCTTCAACAATGAGGAAAACCCATACCGGATAGTCAGCTATAGAAGGCCCCGAAATGATAAACGAAAAATATTCCTAATTTATGTACAAACAAACGATCGAAAAACTAACATGTATATAACACATTAATTAACAAACGACAACCACTGAAATAAAGGCTCCTCCTGACTTGGGACGGCCACATATATGCAAAATGTGGCGGGTTTTAACATGTTAGCGGGATGTTGGTATCCTCCCTCTAACCTGGGACAGTGGCGTAACAGAACAACATAAGAACGAACTATGGAAATCAGTTGTAAAAGGCGTGTTAGTTTTCTCGTTTGAATTGTTTTACATGGTCGTATCGGGGCCTTTTATAGCTGACTATGCGGTATGGGCTTTGCTCATTGTTGAAAGCCGTACAGTGACCTATAGTTGTTAATGTTTGTGTCATTTTGGTATTTTGTGGATAGTTGTCTCATTGGCAATTCTACCACATCTTCTTTTTTTATATTAACTCATTAGATGGGTACAAATATAAATACATATGATCTAACAAGAAAATAGAGTGAACGTGCATGTGGGCGGGTACTTGTATATCCCAACAATAAAAAGACACTATAAGTTCTGATCTGAGAGTATATATAACTAATATAGTACCATGCTGTTGATTAAAAATAACATCACTCCAGACCCTTTTGTTTTCCACATAATTAATATTGCCAATAATTAAGAAGTTCCGGGTCGAATCGATACCAATAATATATTCACCTGTTAACTATTACATTATCTGTACGTTCCGCATCTGACAGGATCTGAAATTCGGCAGTTTATTTATTTCAAAAAATATTCGTGTATTGAAAAATTTGTGTAAATTAATTAGAATTATCAATATAGAAGTTTGTTCTCCAGGTTGACCAACAATCTGTCATTCTTGTTGCTCGTTTTTGTGCAAACTTGTCATGCGCAAAATCTGTATGTTATTGTATGTAAAATTATCTTTCTTTGTACCATTTACTTGGTTTTATAAGACATAAAGAATCTTGAATCTTGACAGGAGTACCACGAAACGCTGTATTTAAGATTTTGCTATATACACGGGTCAGTTTCACCATATTCACAACTTAATATGTATATATATTTACTAGAACACACCCGTGATATCGCGGGTCTGTGACTGAATTAAAGAATATAACTATGCGTAAGCCTGATTTTAGTATTGGTATTGTCATCTGATAAAGTCATGCCGATTATAAGATGAAGTTTTCTCTGCTTTTAACATCTTTCTGTTTGAACCCGTCGACCTGGTACTTGTCAATTTAATATTGGTATTATTGATTTTGTTTGGAAAACAAAAGTCTCTGGAAAGGAGTATTTTTTAATCAACAGTTTTGTCCTTTATGAGTTATGAATAAAATTGAATCTTTGATTCGCTGTTTTACGTCTAACAAATTGAAAACTGTACATGCTGTACCTATACGCCTTATTTTAAGTCCAGATTTTTATTATTCGTATTGTCATCTTAGAAAGTCATACTGATTAAAGTACTACAATCGGGAACAATGTGACAATGATTGAATTAAGTAGTTTCAACCCTGGATTATGCCCTGGTGTGGAATAAACTTGGGTTAAATTGATCATACTTCTTAATTTACTTATTTCAATCCGTTTTAAATATTGTATACTGCCTTAATGATCACATATATAATAATAACTGTTTAAATTTGTTTGCTGGGCATTAATTTATCGTAATTTACCAATAATGGATTCGGTAATTTCCGCTAAAAAACGAAGTTTACCGAATGATCTCATCATTCATAAATCTCATCATACATCAATCTCATCATACAACAAAAAACGTATAATGTTGTGAACACTTAACATAATGGTGTGAGCACTTAATATAATGTTGTGAGCACTTAATATAATGTTGTGAGCACTTCATATAATGTTGTGAACACTGCATATAATGCTGTGAGCACTGCATATAATGCTGTGATCACTTCATATAATGTTGTGAGCACTACATATAATGCTGTGATCACTTCATATAATGCTGTGAACACTGCGTATAATGCTGATTATTAACATAAGGCAGTCGTGGCGTTCCATACATATGGAACGCCGTAACTGCCTTATGGTACTTTATTCTTTATCATGATGAGGTTTTTCTTTATTATGATGCGCTTTTTCTCTATTATGATGAGCTTATTCTCTATTATGATGAGCTTTTTCTTTATTATGATGAGCTTTTACTCTATAATGATGAGCTTTTTCTTTATTATAATGAGCTTTTTCTCTATTATGATGAGCTTTTTCTTTATTATGATGAGCTTTTTCTTTAGCATGATGAGCTTTTTCTCTATTATGATGAGCTTTTTCTTTATTGTTATGAGCTTTTTCTTTATTATGATGAGCTTTTTCTCTATTATGATGAGGTTTTTCTTTATGATAGTTTTTCTCTATTATAATGAGCTGTTATAATGGAAACATAGGAAATTAAGAGAATCATGGGAAATGAAGAGATTTAAGATCAAACTCAAAGAAAAATTGCAGAATCAAAAATGTTGAAATTTCGTCGGAATGTTGGCTTGCTCTGTGTGCGGGAAATGTTTGATAAAGAAAAAATAACACCGTATTTTGTCAGCATGCTTTCAAAGCATGAACTGGAATATCTAGGAGTTACCATTCTAACGCATATGATGACACTGCGAAGGGAATACATCAAGTATGTAAACATGAAACCTGAAAAAAATGATAGTTTGGATGGCCATTAAAATACCATGTCGACAAAAATGTACTAGAATCTTTGTTGGATTGTGACTTAAAAATATCGGTCATTGGAAATCTCTTACAACTCTCAGAGAGAACAATATATTGACGGATGGCTCATTTTGAACTACAGAAAAGAGATGTTTCTCATAGGCGGATCCAAGGGGGGGGGGGGGGGGGGGGGGGGCTTTCGTTGGTAAAATTTTGTTGATCATATAGGGAATAACTGAAGTATGACTGAAGAGGCACCCCCTTAGGTCATTCAGCGCACCTTCTCCCCCCCCCCCCCCTCCCGCTTAAGAGAAGTTCTGGATCCGCCACTGTTTCTGACATTGAAGATTACAACCTTGACAGTATACTTTTTGGCATTGTCGTGGACTTCCCTCGTTGTGGCAAACGCATGTTGTGTGCAATACTGAAGGGAAAAGGAATTAAAGTACAAAGATTGAGGTTGAGATATGCCATTCTTAGAATATACTGGTACCCAAGCGATAAAGACTGTTCGACTGTATAGACGTGTATACAACGTTACGGCACCGAATCACTTAAGACACACAGACACTAACCATAAATTAGTAAGATGGAGATTCATTATACTGGGTGGAGTTGATGGGTTCAGTAAGCTTAAATATTATATTTCTACATTTTTGTGACAACACTTCCGCCACCGTACTTAATAGCTTCCTCTCTGGAGTAGATTCAGATTCCGATTCAATATTTTATTAAAGTCTCACTTTCTTGCACTACATAAATATACAGTACATACAGAGTATATACACAATTTAAGACAGACAATACACAACTATAAAATACAAGTACCATTCTATTAAGAATTATGAGAGACTGTAAAACAATAGAGTTTTTGTATAGGTTCTGTCAGCAGTGGTGAATCCAGAAATTTTCATATAAAAGTGGGTCCCACTAACTGCCTAAGCGGGGCCAGCTCCGGTCATGCTTCAGTGATTACCTATATAATCAACCAAATGTTTCTAAGAAAAAGGGGGCTAAATCCGCCTCTTGTCAGATAAGGGACTACAAAATGTATCAGTACCGGATTGACAAAACACGGTGACGGCAGTATGATTACATGCCCAAGCACGCACAGTCAGACAATAGAGGGATTGTATTGGGACGTTAACGAGGGTGTTTTTAGCTATTTCTACAACTTATTCTATCCTTAAGGAGACCAGTGAATTCCCGATCCATTAAATGAACTGCATCGGATAGCCCTGCACTACATTTACAGGGACGAAATTAACAGAAGACTTCATATTTGAACTCAAGCCTGGGCCAGCCATAGACTGAGAACAACTGAGAGACTTTGTGAATTGTGTCGAAATCTTTTCTGCACAAGCCCTATTTCAGTATTTTTTGGCGTACAATAACAATGTTATAAATGATCATTATCTATTTCTTGCCCCCCCCCCCCCCCCCAACCAGTTTTAGTCTTCTCTTTGTTATATTCATCATAGAACTCATCTGGTACACCTATATACAAAGAAAATGTTGTATGATTGCCAATTGGACAACTCTCCACAAGAGACCAAATGATACATAAAATTAACAAGTATAGGTTACCTTACGGTCTTCAACAACATGCATTTAAGACTAAATTATCAATCAGTACACATCAAACATCAAATGGATTTAGTGCAAAGACGTCAATAAAAAGTCGGAGAAAAACCTGACCTTGTGCTTTGCTAAGATACAGGATTCGACATATTGCAGATCGATGAATGTGTATATGTATAAAAGAAAATAACCCTTTACCACCCTCATAAAACTAGTATTTAATTTGATTTAAAATTGACTGATAACAAAATCAATATCAACTGGAATGGTAACTCCTAGATATTCCAGTTCATTTTTGAAAGCGTGCTGACAATATTTGGTGTAATTTTTTTCTTTAGCAAACATTTCCCGCACACAGAGCAAGCCAACATTCCGAAGAACTTTTAAGGTTTCTGATTCTGTCATTTTTCTTTGAGTTTGATCTTAAATCTCTTAATATCCCACGATTCCCTTATAACAGCTCATCATAATAGAAAAAAACTCTCATAAAGAAAAACCTCATCATAATAGAGAAAAAGCTCTTCATAATAAAGAAATAGCTCATCATAATAAAGAAAAAGCTCATGATAATAAAGAAAAAGCTCATCATAATAGAGAAAAAGCTCATCATGATAAAGAAAATGCTCATCATAGTAGAGAAAAAGCTCATTATAATAAAGAAAAAGCTCATCATAATAGAGAAAAAGCTCATCATAATAAAGAAAAAGCTCATCATAATAGAGAAAAAGCTCATCATAATAGAGAAAAACCTCCTCATAATAAAGAAAAACCTCATCTTGATAAAGAATGAAGTACCATAAGGCAGTTACGGCGTTCCATACACGCACGTACAAAGAAGCTAAAGACTCATGTGATATAATTCATGCTAGTTTGTGTAAACTGACTGCTAGTGTGCAGGAAGAGCTGTCCTACATATTTTTAACTGACGATTACTATAAACCGTACATGTAAGTTGATATGTTGGGGTGGGGTTTTTTTCCGACGTAGTCGGTATAGTTTCGGTTTGTGCCCTTTGAACTTCAGTACGCTTAAATATGGCAACAGAATACGCATGCTCGAAATTCCTTTCTGTGATTGGACAAAATGCTTTCATGGTGGGTGATTTGGTTGTGTTTGAAAAAACGTCTCGTTAATTATATCGTGATGGAAAGCAAGTGACAAACTCTAGATATTTGAACTAGATTTTACAAAGATCTTAATTTTTATTAAAATAATTGTTTCTCCAATAGCTCTTTGCATCCATGACAGCTATTTATTCAAGCCAATTATATAAGTTTTAATGTAAACTTTGTTGTACCAACGTACATGACTTTTAGAACGCACCTACGCATGTGAGATTTTCCCGGTCTGGTGAATGTAAACAGAAAGGTATCGGAATGATAGTTTTAACATATACTCAAATTTAAATACGTCGGATTTTTTTTAAAGACAGTTCTTGTTTTTTTATTTTTTTTACTAATTTTGAGATGTAATGATTTTAAATTATATGATGGGTCATTGATTGATGTTCGTACCACGAAAATTGGCTATACGATGGCAACGTATACCTTTGAACAGAGGAACTTAAATAATAGTAATTATAGAATAAGCTGCAAAGGACTTTGACATATGTTTCGGTGACTATTGCTTTGTTTTATGAGATTTTACATATTTTTTTTATAAAGAAGTGTCATTATTATATAAAAGAGGGACGAAAGATACCAAAGGGACAGTCAAACTCGTAAATCTAAAACACACTGACAACGCCATGGCTAAAAATGAAAAAGACAAACAGAAAAACAATAGTACACATGACACAACATAGAAAACTAAAGAATAAACAACACGAACCCCACCAAAAGCTAGGGGTGATCTCAGGTGCTCCGGAAGGCTAAGCAGATCCTGCTCCACATGCGACACCCGTCGTGTTGCTTATGTGATGACAAATCCGGTAAATAGTCTAATTCGGTAGGTCAAATTCATGAAAGGGAAGGGGATTGTAGTTACGACGTAAGGAACATATCCGATATCATTTGTGAAACGGTTATTCCATAACGGTCAACCAACTCGTGATGGCGTCCGTAAAATTTACGGAGGGTTGATTTCAACTTCACCATTTGGAACTCTTGGTTTAATAGCTTACTTGTGAGCAGTAACCCTCTATCAAGAAAATCATGATAGGAAATGCAAGCTCCGGTATATAAAAGTGTTTCTGTGTGTTTATGTTTTGGTGCGTTGAAGTCGGTGAAGTTCGGATTAACCACCGTCACATATTGTACAACACATAGAATATAATAATAGAAAAAAAAGAATGAAGGAAATCCATCATTTATACAAAATCAGTATTTGCACTGTAAAAACACAAAAGCAAAAACATTTTTTTTAAATAAAACTGTGGCCGTCAACACGAAGTGAAAACTCCACTTAACTACAAGTTTACGTCATCATACACTGATTGCTTATTATTCAAACTTCAGCAGTTTGTAGATAACCGCTATGTAAAAAGAAGAAAGATAAATCAATACTTTATATGCTATACTGTGAAATTTATTTTTATTCATGGGGAACCAATTTTCGTGGTTCGTGGATGACTTTATCCACGAATTTAGGTGTACAACAGAATAAACCAACCGTTGTCAAAATCTACACACGGAATTGTCAAAGATCCCAATGTAAGAGTGACTAAAAGAAGGACGAAATATACCAGAGGGACAGTGAAACTCATAAATCGAAAATAAACGCCATGGCTAAAAATGAAAAAGACAAACCGACAAACAATAGTACACATGACACAACATAGAAAACTAAAAAAAAAAGAATAAGCAACACGAACCCAAAAAAACTAGGGATTATTTCATGTGCTCCGGAAGGCTAAGCAGATCCTGCTCCACATGTGGCACCCGTCGTGTTGCTCGTGCTATAACAAATCCGGTAAATAGTATGATTCAGTAAAGAAGTTGTCGTTTGTTTATGTAATTAATACGTGTTTCTCGTTTCTCGTTTTTTATATAGATTATATAATGGTTTAATTTTTAAATTGTTATTTGGATGGAGAGTTGTCTCATTGGCACTCACACCACATCTTCCTATATCTATAGACCGTTGGTTTTCCCGTTTGAATGGTTTTACACTAGTAATTATAACTTGTTGTTCGTTGTGAGCAAAGGCTCCGTGTGGAAGACCGTACATTGACCAATAATGGTTCACTTTTATAAATTGTTATTTGTCTCATTGGCAATTATACCACACCTTCCTATATCTAATTCGGTAGGTCACATTCATGAAAGGGAAGGGGATTGTAGTTACTACTTTAGGAACATATCCGATATCATCTGTGTGAAACGGTTATTCCATAACGGTCAACCAACTCGTGATGACATCCGTAAAATTTACGAAGGGAGCATTTCAACTTCACCATTTAGAACTCTGGTTTCATAGCTTCCTTAGGAGCAGCAACCTACTGATATGATCTAGTGAATATATTGAGCATTACCAAATCTTTATACTAGTAGTCACAGGGCAAACACACTATGAACTACAACTGCAGGCAGGAGTATACCTATTTAATCTTGAAAACCTAAACTGTACAACTGTTTAATTTTTATATTATATACATGAAATAATTTTTATGTTTTGTGTTTTTAGCTCACCTGGCCCGAAGGGCCAAGTGAGCTTTTCTCATCACTTGACGTCCGTCGTCCGTCGTCGTCCGTCGTCGTCCGTCGTCGTCCGTCGTCGTCGTCCGTCGTCGTCGTCGTCCGTCGTCGTTAACTTTTACAAAAATCTTCTCCTCTGAAACTACTGGGCCAAATCAATCCAAACTTGGCCACAATCATCATTGGGGTATCTAGTTTAAAAAATGTGTGGCGTGACCCGGTCAACCAACCAAGATGGCCGCCACGGCTAAAAATAGAACATAGGGGTAAAATGCAGTTTTTGGCTTATAACTCAAAAACCAAAGCATTTAGAGCAAATCTGACAGGGGGTAAAAATGTTTATCAGGTCAAGATCTATCTGCCCTGAAATTTTCAGATGAATCGGTCAATCGGTTGTTGGGTTGCTGCCCCTGAATTGGTAATTTTGAAGAAATTTTGCTGTTTTTGGTTATTATCTTGAATATTATTATAGTTAGAGATAAACTGTAAACAGCAATAATGTTCAGCAAAGTAAGATCTACAAATAAGTCAAACATGACCAAAATGGTCAGTTGACCCGTTAAGGAGTTATTGCCCTTTATAGTCAATTTTTAACCATTTTTCGTTAATTAAAGTAATCTTTTACAAAAATCTTCTCCTCTGAAACTACCTGGCCAAATTGATCCAAACTTGGCCACAATCATCTTTGGGGTATCTAGTTTAAAAAATGAGTGACGTGACCTGGTCAACCAACCAAGATGGCCGCCACGGCTAAAAATAGAACAAAGGGGTAAAATGCAGTTTTTGGCTTATAACTCAAAAACCAAAGCATTTTGAGGAAATCTGACATGGGATAAAAATGTTCATCAGGTCAAGATCTATCTGCCCTAAAATTTTCAGATGAATCGGTCAATCGGTTGTTGGGTTGCTGCCCCTGAATTGGTAATTTTGAAGAAATTTTGCTGTTTTTGGTTATTATCTTGAATATTATTATAGATAGAGATAAACTGTAAACAGCATTAATGTTCAGCAAAGTAAGATCTACAAATAAGTCAACATGACCAAAATGGTCAGTTGACCCGTTTATGAGTTATTGCCCTTTATAGTCAATTTTTAACCATTTTTCGTAAATCTTAGTAATCTTTTACAAAAATCTTCTCCTCTGAAACTACTTGGCCAAATTAATCCAAACTTGGCCACAATCATCTTTGGGGTATCTAGTTTAAAAAATGTGTGGCGTGACCTGGTCAACCAACCAAGATGGCCACCACCGCTAAAAATAGAACATAGGGGTAAAATGCAGTTTTTGGCTTATAACTCAAAAACCAAAGCATTTTGAGGAAATCTGACATGGATAAAAATGTTTATCAGGTCAAGAACTATCTGCCCTGAAATTTTCAGATGAATCGGTCAATCGGTTGTTGGGTTGCTGCCCCTGAATTGGTAATTTTGAGGAAATTTTGCTGTTTTTGGTTATTATCTTGAATATTATTATAGATAGAGATAAATTGTAAACAGCAATAATGTTCAGCAAAGTAAGATCTACAAATAAGTCAACATGACCAAAATGGTCAGTTGACCCCTTTAGGAGTTATTGCCCTTTATAGTCAATCTTTAACCATTTTTCATAAATCTAAGTAATCTTTTACAAAATCTCCACTGAAACTTCTAGGCCACAATCATCTTTGGGGTATCTAGTTTGAAAAATGTGTCCGATGACCTGGCCATTCAACCAAGAAGGCCGCCACGGCTAAAAATAGAACATAGGGGTAGAATGCAGTTTTTTGCTTATAACTATGAAACCAAAGCATCTAGAGCAAATCTGACAAGAAGTTAAATTGTTAATCAAGTCAATATCTATCTGCCCTGAATTTTTCAGATGAATTGGACAACTGGTTGTTGGGTTGCTGCCCTCCAATTGGTAATTTTTAAAGAAATTTTGCCGTTTTTGGTTATCTTGAATACTATTATAGATAGCGATAAACTGTAAACAGCAATAATGTTCAGCAAAGTAAGATCTACAAATAAGTCAACATGACCTAAATGGTCAATTGACCCCTTAAGGAGTTATTGCCCTTTATAGTCAATTTTTAACAATTTTCATTAATTTGGTAAATTTATGTAAATTTTTACCAAATATAGTTCTCTGTTGCTAATGGGCAAAGTTCATGATAGATATAATTGTAAGAAGCAAAATCGTTCAGTAAAGTAAGAACTTCAAACACATCACCATCACCAAAATACAATTTTGTCATGAATCCATTTGTGTCCTTTGTTTAATATGCACATAGACCAAGGTGAGCGACACAGGCTCTTTAGAGCCTCTAGTTAAATACTGCTTTCGGGGCTTCCCTTTGTGGCCGAACTGCCATTATCATTCCGATATAGATAGTTAAAGATAACTTTGTTTGATTTGTGGTTGTTATTGATTCAAGGCTAACATTCAAGTCTGGAAAATAGATTTTTTTATTTCTGAGTTGGAACTTGTTTTGTCTTATCAATAGAAAAACAATGAAGTATAAAGGATAAATTAAATGATATTCGTAAAAAAAACACCAAGATTCTGATGCTGAATGTTTATGTACATTTAATTTCAGGGAAATAGTTTTTTGGACAAATCATAATGGCAGTACAGATTTACTGACCGAAGGACAAGAATACTATTCTGAATTTCCCATCAGTGACGACGGTGAAGCTGGATTTCGATGGGTTCCTACAGAGTGCAATACTGAACGTATTAAGATTGGGGATTGCTGTTATTTTGGAGTAATGTTTCAAGGTAAGGTATAGAACCAAATCTTTTCGTGGTAAATATTGTTTTCTAAGGTGTTTTTTCCCTTTATTTTAAGCTGTTGATGGGTTAATTGACTTTTTTCGAAGTTCTTTATCTACTTGTTTATAGTTGTATCCTCCAATCTTTTTTGGCTTTTCTTTTTGTCCTTTTGTTTTGGAATACTTACATTTCACAAGATAATGTCATAAACACAACATAATTTTAAACAGAAGCTAGGCCGAAGTTCGTATATCTTATCAGGTAAAAAAGTTAGAACATTGGAATGGAAAACTTGCATGATATAGAATAATCTCCAAGGTAATAAAAACCATATAGTTTTTCAATGTTTCGGGGTTTTTTTTGTTCTTTATCATCTATTTGATCAATGATTTTTTTCAGG
The DNA here is from genome assembly GCF_036588685.1 of Mytilus trossulus. Lineage (NCBI taxonomy): Eukaryota > Metazoa > Mollusca > Bivalvia > Mytilida > Mytilidae > Mytilus > Mytilus trossulus. The sequence goes on along the minus strand of NC_086373.1, from coordinate 27,489,760 downwards.
AAACCATTAAATGATGTCAATGTTTGCTTTTTATTTTTATAATGAGAAGACACCTGGACGGCTACCTTATATCTTGATGAAGTTACACATGGCAACATATGCAAAAAGGATGGCGGAGATCTAGTCAATGCAACTAAATCTATATATGATTTGAAAGTTTCTCTTTATAATGTTCCTTGGTCAGATACAAGGTAAGTATAACAAAGCGACGAAAAGAACTTCGATTGGTTAAAACAATACTGTATCTTAATCTTAAACACGGGTAGTGAGGTCGTCATATCGAGGAGCGTGTAGTTCAGTGATTTTGTCATAGTTTGGGTAAGTTTGACATGGTTAATGTATGTTGTTTCCCCAAACTATTGCCTCAGTTCTATTCACACGAGCAGATGAAAAGCAAATAAGATGCTTGAATCTGTATTGGAAGTCAAACTATCTATATTGGAATTGTAACGCAGAATTAGCAAGATATCGGAATTGCTATGGTTTGGTTAAGCGATTGACATGGTTCGGTTAAGAATCTAGAAATTTGTCATGGTTTTGGTCAAGATTGTCATGGTTTAGAACGAAATAAATATATATGTGTTTCACTTTAAGACTGAAAATTTGATTGATTGCGCCTGTTATAGAACGAAGTTACACTAAACATTAACTTCCTGAGAAGAAGAAAAACCTGTTTAACCAAATTTAGTTGGTGTGATCGTCAAAGCGTAAAGTAAACATGTTTTCTACAATATAATTTAAGCAAAAGTCACTGCTCTTTATAACTTTACAAAAAAAAAAAGCGTTGCTTCTGTTTCACATATAATCTTTTCTCCATATGTCCATGCTTTACTCTGCCGGGGATATCATGAGCGGCATCACTAGTCAAATAGCTAAAGACTTCTACTCAAAAGTGGCAGCCAGTCAAAAAGTAATTCTTGTTTTTTGGGTGTTTTTTTTCTAGAAAACTATACATTTGTTGCTTTTTCTTTATTTTAAATTTTGAACCAGTTTATGATGAATAACAGGAGATGTAGGGTTATAGGTCCATGATGCAGTAACCCAACTACAAAACTAACAACAAGATATTAAGAGGACATCATAAGTCTTCAACCATTTACGAAACCGAATAGTTACGCGTGACATGGACAACAATTTTAAAACTTATTGGTTTTAAAACTATAATAGTTGAAATTCAATAAAAAGTACTTTCAAAAAGCGAATTTAAAATATGACAGATCACAACTCCAATTTTGGATTTAATCCGATATAATGTTCAAGTTTATCTACACTGCAAATATTGCAGACGCCTGACGCGTCTGGACGCGTTCCAATTTTAAACACAATATGTTCAGTTATTAACATGAGTGTTCCACATTGAACGTCTGCGTTAAAGAATATAACACATTGTGTTCAGTCTTTTAACGCACATATTCAAGACAAGTGTTCTAAATTGAACACTAAAAATGTTCTTATATTGTAATGGGGAGTGAAAATTTTTTTCATCATTTCAGAGTCAAACAGACGATGAATAAGGGTGATTCGTACTATGATTTGACGATAAATGTATTTTAGCTGTATCGGCATATAAGCAAATTATAGTTTGGTAAAAAAAAAATGAAACATTTTACAAGAGCGTATTTATAAGCGTGCAAATGATTGATTTTTAATATGAATCTTTTTCTAAACGACTTAAGTTCTTAAGGTATTTTTTTTTAACAATGTAAATGCGTAAATGCTCATGAAAACGTTGCTCTTGTAAAAGCGTTCTGGTGTCGAACATGATGCGTTCAAATTTACCATTTTCCCTGAACGCCATGTGTTCCAAACATATCCGCGTACATAACAGCGCGTGACGTATTAATGTACCGGAAGTTTGGTTTTTGATCGTGATTGAAGAAGCTTCACTGAAGAAAATTAACAACAAAACTTGATATAATAGGTATGTTTATCTATATTTATCTACACATGACGAACATAAAATTTTTTTTAGTCATGAAATCAACAAATGTCTACTTGGACAGGACACACTGAAGTATAAATGGAAGAACGTTTTGTTCGAACATAAAACTGCCCCCTCCACTTCCACTTAACTGTGCTGTCATAATTCGATTAAAAAAGTAGCGGTTCTTTGAGAGATTACATTCAAATTATCATGTTTAAAAAAAAAAATTAACCTCTGTAAATTTATACGTAAATGATGATATCGTTGCTATTGTAAATGTGTTCTGGTCTCGAACATGATGCGTTCAAGCTAATCGTTTTCTCCGAACGCCATGTATTCCTAACACGACTCAAACATTGTGTATAGAAAGCATTAAGAAGATCAAACGAGCATCTACACTTTTGAGGATGCACATTTTTTAATTAAATATAACCAATGCATAAAGATTTGTTCACAAATGCAAAAACTGTCATGACATTGCAATGTCAAGACAGAAGTTTGTAAAAAAGGCATACTGCAACACTAATTTTAAATTTCTCATGTATATGTTATTTATAATAGCTTTGTAATTAGTAATTCATTTTAGCAAATGTCCACCCTTGTGCACTGCATTCATGTATTGTAATGTATTCCTATGTTACTTTTATAGGGTACAAACCCAACTATACTGTACTTAAGGGTAATTGTTCGTGCATACCTCGAGAATAAAGAGAACATGTTGCAGTTCAAGAGATGACTACTTATCCTGCACCATAAAAGTACTATATGTAAGTTTGAGAATTTTGAATAGGAGTGCATGTCCATTGACTTCTTACAAGTGTTGTTATTGCAGATTTATCAATAAAATGTGCACCATTCACTTGTTTACATTAATCAGAAAGCTATTTGAGCTAAATTTGATGCAATTACATCATCCGTCAATTATCCGTATACAGATCATAAGTGAAAAAATTACTAAATATCTTTCAAAATAAAGGCAAATGGTAATTAGTTTCTTGAAATGTTAGCAGTTAATTTAGTGACAAGTCTAAGTTGACGATAAAGTTTTGCCTAAAAAACATAATAGCACTTGCTGGACACTTTCTACCATTTTTTTAAAAAAGATATAGAACACGAGAGCACATTTGACCACTCAATTACCACTCATTGGCAAATGCATCTTATCTTATAATGCTGACAAGTATAATGGAATTAAGATTTTCTAATATTCTTAAGGAATGTCGACATGATGAATAATTTTTTTACTCATACACTTCATATTTCACATTTTAGAACTTACGGTTGATGGATAACAAGGTTAAAGAATAATTATAACCAAAGGAGACGAATCCTCTAAAAATGGAAGCTCAAAATCAGTTGTAAATGACTCAAATCATGTTTAAAAGTGTTCAAGGAAGCAGTGTTACATGAACGTCGACTCGACTACTAGCATCATATACACAGGGTATTTTATGTTTGATATTGACTATCTGAGTGCTATGCAGCCAGTGGATTATGGAACATTTTGGTGATAAAAGAGTCAGTGGCATCAGTATTTTGTAAAGAAATTCAGAACAGTTCTTGACTTAGGAAGTTGCAAACGATGAGTTAAACATAAGACACTTGACTTTGTTGTAGCATAATAATTTTCAATATATGACGAGCATTTTGTTTATGAGTAAATATTTGGACACATTTTGCAAATTACAAATGTTATATTTCTAACTTGTCTAACTTGTCATTTTAAAGTTGCTTCAATATTTCACATTTTATTGTACTTTTTTTTTTAAATGTTGCCTTTTTTAATCAATTAAAGACGTTTTTAATCAATTAAAATATTTGTTTTACAAGACCACAATAATGTTTCAGAGAATATAACACTTTTTCTGGAACATGTAAAATTGTGTTCCAGTAATATACACTATGTGTTCTAGATATTAACACATATTTCTGGAACACAGTCCGAGCGTTCCAGAAGTGTTACAAGGCTTAGAACGCGTAACGGCATACAATTTTGCTCACAAGGACATGTTCCAGATTCAAACACTAGGCGTTCAAGAAGTACACGCTATCCGTTCAAGAATAACACATAGCGTTCGAAAGATGCACACATGATGTTAAAAACTGGAACACGAAAGTTAATATCTAGAACACTGTTACGCGTTCCAGATTCAAACACTAGGTGTTCAAGGAGTACACACTATCCGTTCAAAAATAAAACACATAGCGTTCGAAAGATGCACACATAATGTTAAAAACTGGAACACCAATGTTAATATTGAGAACACCGTTACGCGTTCCAGAAGTGTTACAAAAGGGCGTTCAAAAAGTGTTCAGATTCTTAACACTTTTATTTACAGTGTATTATTTTTACGAATCAATAATAATCTTTGTAATATTGTATAAATGCATCGTTTTCAATTTTTATTGTATAAATGCATCATTCAATTTTTTACATTAATAAGGCCGTAAGTTTTCTCATTTGAATTGTTTTACATTGTCTTATTGAGGCATTTTATAGCTGACTATGCGGTATGGGCTTTGCTCATTGTTGAAGGCCGTACGGTGACCTATAGTTGTTAATGTTTGTGTCATTTTGGTCTTTTGTGGTTAGTTGTCTCATTGGCAATCATACCACATCTTCTTTTTTATATCGTGTACAGTATCATTAAATTATTTCAAATACCTTACTTTTTATGTAATATAGTTTCTTTACTATCTGAAAAAACTCCTGCTATCTAGTTTTAAGTATGAGGTGGTATATTATTACATGTGATTGAAAAAAAAGGATTGAAAATCAAAGAAACACGTGTTATATTGTCTGCTACATGTACATTTAAACTGTTAATTTTGACCTGGCTAGACAAGAAATCATCGTTTGTAATAGGACAGAACACATTATAAGATGAATGAAGATGAAACAGATGGTAATTTGGTGATTTATATCCAAAGTACACTTCATTTGAACTTTTTAGAACATTCAATGATATGTGTATGCTATCTATATTTGCCGTTTATCATTTTTGCTTATTTGATTTTCAATTTACTAGGTAATATCAAATGTAAGATGACGCAGGAAATACATAAATGAGACAGCAAACCAACAACTCAAACATAAATTCTTCAACAATAGGATAAATTAAATAGGCCAATCTCTGTATCTGCCTGTTTCAATAAAATGGGTAAATAAATTAGACAGAGACAACCAGAGATCTGAAACCATCAAACTATTCTCAATATAGCGTAAAACAGTAAGGTATGACAAAGGACAACTTGTCGCGTCACTAGGTTCTGAACATTTTTGGTGAGTCGCAACTTCGGAATTTAGTAAATATGTTTTTGAAATTAAATGTGTAAAACCCTTCCTTTCACAATAGTTGGCACTTATGAATGCCTGGTTTTTGTCTGTGTTGAAAACTTATATTTTCATGATTTCGTAGTTTATAACTTCTTTTCAATTTGTGTAACTAAATAAACAACGCAGTCAAATTCATAATTGTTTTTTTGTTTGTTATTTATTTACATGATAAGGCTTCAAATTTTACACAAATGCATTGAATTGGACTCGTACAATTTTTCAGAGGCAATTGCATCTATTGCTTCTTTAGACGGGTCATTTGAAGCTGTTGGTGATACTGATTCATTTCTAGTATTCATAAAGTTTAAATGATATATTGTCTCATTTTCAAGATAATGACATATTTAGATATCATAACATGCTCTTTTATGGTTCTGACGAATTCCTTGAGCACCATGAGCAAATCCATCATATGGGTTCACGCTTGCCCTTTTACGTTTAGCAGTAGATCTTCGGGGTTGGTCAAACATTGCATGGCTGCTGAAATAAATAAACGTAGTATTGTTAGGATTCAAGTTTAAGTTTAGAATATGACTGCGGCAATAAAAGATTAAAAAATTAAGAAACATATATTAAAAAATAGGATCCTCTCAATATTGTTTCATATAATGCTATTCAATGAAACTACATATATATCGTTATTTATTGCTAGACATAATCAAAAGATGCTCACAATATTGGCAGCAGAATTCCATCCTGTAGTTTAAAAGAAGCTATCTAAGAATCATGACTTTTTATCAATTGCTATTAGTTTGAAACAACGTCCCACTAAATATCAGTACTTTATTTGTGTTGTTTTAATGTTTATGTTACTTGATTTTCTTGTTTAAACCCAATCTGGTGAGTTTTACATGTGTTGCATGGTTTAGGCGAAGAAAAGGTTGGGGAGACCGCAAACATGTTTTACTCCGCAATATTTTGTTTATACTGTCTCAAGTTAAGTGTCTGTATTACCGCGAATATCGTATGTAACTGTTTATCATATTTTGCTATTTATTTTGGATAGAAATAAGGCTGATGGTTTTCTAATTGGAATTCCTAAACATTGAATTTTGTCGCAGCCTTTTATATCTTGCTAAGAAATATGGTTTTGCTCATTGTTGAATGTTGAAGGCTTCTTGATGACAAATAGCAACTAACATTTACGTCATTTGATCTCAGGTGGATAGTTATATCATTGGCTATCATATTGCATCTACTTATAACATATTACTACATTGTATGTCCGTTCTTTTGTCGTTTTGTGTTTTAAATGGAACGATTTTTGTTAATTTTGGTAGTAACTCTTCATTATACACGGCAAGAATTACATAACTGAACCATGTCGAACATGAACTTAATCATGACACGAATGAACCAAACCATGACACAGATATTTCAGTAATTTTGAATTGATTGCAAAAGTTGGTATTTTTCAGAATAATTGACCGCAGTGTTATATCACGAAGATATATGCATATGTGATGCAACAGACTGTACAAAAATAACTTGTTTTATGCACGATAAGCCAATTAGCAAGTTTGAAATTTTTACATACGCAAGCTTTGTTCTGTGTTAAATCATTAACTATATGATACCACTTGTGATGTACTAGCATATTTACTTTATACAAAACTACTTACCAGCTTGAATTAATTATTAGAAGTTCCGTTTACAAAATATCCCAATGTTTACATATTTGCATTGATTGTCATCAAAAAGACTGAACACCGTCATGTCAAACTTATCCAAACTATGACAAAATCACTGTACTAAACGCTCCTCGATAGGACGACCTTACTACCCGTGTTAAAGGTTGATGATTTCTGCGATTTTACATAATCGCAAGCAAACTTGCTTTAAAAAAATCTGTTATATGAACTATTCACAAATCATCTGTTTAAAGAAGACGAATGTATTTGTCTAAATATTTGATACACATTTTTGTCTTACATTTATGTATGTATGCACTTGATTTATAGAAATATCATATATTTCCTTTTTCCCCAAATAGATCATAGATACCAGGACTGAATTTTGTATTGACGTCAGACGCGCGTTTCGTCTACAAAAGACTCATCAGTGACGCTCGAATCCAAAAAAAATAAAAAGGCCAAATAAAGTACGAAGTTGAAGAGCATTGAGGACCAACATTCCTAAAAGTTTTGCCAAATGCAGATAAGGTAATCTATGTCTGAGGTAGAAAAGCCTTAGTATTTACTAAATTCTAAATTTTGTAAACAGTTAATTTATAAATATAAAAATATCAATGATAATTCATGTGCTGCGTTTTTACTGGGCTTGTGATATCCTCGGGGAAATAAATCTCCACCAGCAGTGGCATCGACCCAGTGGTTGTAAATAAACTCATCATAGGACATAGATACTAAAACAAAACAATATCAAGAAAAAATCCCGAGAATTTTGTGTTTCTGCATTTTCACTTAACACCCATTTATTTTTTACCCTATGAAACATTGATATTTCCCATCATAAAAAAAGCATAAATAAACTACTTAACACAAACCAAAAATAGAAAAAAGACACCTATATAAGCATGTTCACTCATTGTAGACAATTTTGCACCATAAGGCTTATAGGTGTAAAACAGTGTTGTTTCAGATGCTGAACTCTCTATAACTTATGACAAAATGCTGTTATCATAAGATTGTTATCAACCAAAACTGATTAAATTCGTTCAATCTAGAAAAAACACGTCAAACATTTGGACAAACATACTTAGATGGTGTTTTTTTTAAAATACAAAGTCAATTTGGAAATATAACTGGGGTATATACATATCACCATACTAAATAAATAGAATATCGTCACGACGTGGATCAATAATAATAAATAAAAAAGTTGTTATTAAAGTTTGTAATGAATAACTAGAGTCGATACAATATATGTTCAGTGAATACAAGTGTGGATACAGATCAGTGTGGAGAGTATGTTTTGATGTTTGGCACTATTTTTAGACAAAAGAAGTTCCCTGGTTATTCCCAATAGGGTTCTACGTATGTTGAGAGGTTGTCCCCAGTGATAGTCAAACTGTACCAAACACTAAAAATACTTAAATTCTAATTCGTAAACTCAAACGAATATAAAATATTTATCAAATAACCACAAACTCTCACATGGGAGACGCCACTTGCAGAGACAAGTGCACATTTTATTATTCGTATATGTATAATGAAATCAATGTTTTTGTGTAATATACACCGAACTTTCTCAGCTGGTACTGGTTACCGCATACTAAAGGTCAACAAATCTGAAAATAAATAATATAAAATTGTTATATTATTTATTTGGAAAAGTGCTACTGGTCACTTTAACTGCAATGGCTCGAATGACTTTAAACTACCTGAATTCACTCGTGCATGAAACTTTAAACCCCATTCAAACCGACCTTACTATAAATAACTACACACGTGTTAACTATAAACAACAACAACATTCTTCAATGTTCGACTTTTGTACAACTTTGATAAATACATTGAAAATAGCAATGTCTTTTATCTAATATTGAGTTTTAATGTTTAATAAATACAGGAAGATGTGGTATGAGTGCCAATAAGACAACTCTCCTTCCAAAACATTTTTTTTCCATTTAAGGTCAACCAAGACTGTCATGAGGAAGACACTACTTTAAATCCGGGCTGACCATTCAAAGCTTTTTTAGCTAGACATTGCTTTTAACATCAAATCTACATATTGGCCGACGTATTAAATAAACTCATCATAGATACCAGGACTAAAATTAGTATATTCGCCATACGCGCGGTTCGTCATCAAAAGACTCATCAGTGACGCTCGAATAAAAAAAAAAATAAAAAGGCCAAACAAAGTACGAAGTTGAAGAGCCTTGAAGACCAAAATTCCTACAAGTTTTCCAAATTACAACTAAAAGCGCTTCCTGTATATACTATGCTCATTCCTGTAAACACATTTTGTATTTAGTTTACATTTTTGTTTCTGATCTAACTAGGTATTCACCTTAAAAGAAAATTACTACTTCTATAACACAAACATATCACAAAACAACTTTATCAATGCCATAATATTTCTTCATTGAAAAGACAATGTTAATAAAAGCTATATTACCAAATCATAATTTTCGATCTGCATGAGAAACATATTTCAGGGTTCCAAGCTTCTGGACACAACATCCTATTCAAGCAGACATTGAAACGTCAACATTCCCGAACGATCATGTACAAAGCAATTATAGTGCGTGTGTATACGCCGTTATAAAATATGATCTTTTTCAATTACCTGAAATAGAATTCTTCACTGGTTCCTGTAACTCAAAATATAGTTTTATTTGCATGAGAAAAAGCAATAAAGTTTCTCCTGTAATGATTGCAGTTACAGGTTAGTGTCATCAAGAAGCTTGGATGATTAATTTTTATTGTTAGATTGATAAACCTCTATTTGTCTTCCAACTTTTTATATTTTTGACTCGACAGAATTTTTCATTTGAGTGTACCTGTTGAAGAGTAATCAAGAAACACAGGTTGTACACACCACAATTATATATTTTTATGACAGTTTTTGTTGCATTCATTCACATATTGTCTAGATCAATGTCGTTTCAGAAAGAAAACGAGAATAGTTTTATTGTTGGAAACTGTAAATAGAGATGTCTGTGGGTATAAGAAGATGTGGTATAAGTGCCAATGCAACAACTCTTCATCCAAGTCACAATGTGTAAACGTAAACTATTATAGATCAAAATACGGCCTTCAACACGGAGTCATGGCTCACACCGAACAGGAAGCTATATGGGGCCCCAACATTACTAGTTTAAAACCATCGGTGTAATCTATATAAAAACGAGAAACGAGAAAAGTTATGACAGAAGACAAGTACTTAACATCATATTCCAACCTGACTTAGGAAAATTGACCATTTAAACCCTTGTGATCAATCAATGAAAATCATGCTTGTAAGCAGCCACTCTCTACATAGACCATGTTAATTTAAAAGCGCACGCCAAGGAATATCATATATATCAACAGTTGTGCAAAAACTACTTTATATATCGGCTCCACAAGATGTTGCTACACATATTAAATATAATACCGAAAACTAGAAACTTGACATAATATTTTTTGTCTTTAAAAGTAAAGTTCTCAATTGTGTAAAAGTAAAAGATGTCAAATACTTGAACACTTTTTCGACATACATGTTTACATATTATAGAATTACAAATATGATCATTAAATTTTATCTATTACACAATGGGTTTGAAAATAGGTTTACATGTAATATAAAGAAATAATTATATTAAACAGGTGAAGCCTATTACATGAGATGGGTATATAGTATGTTTGGTTTACCGTTAATTGAATACAGTGGGAAACCTTACAGCGTAGATGAGTGTATGGATAAATGCTTCAGCTTAATGAGGAATGGATACGCATGTTTAGGTTTTGAGTACAGTCTAGGCAATTCTACCTGTCGATTCCTTGAAGCAAATTTTCAAAACGATGCTACTAAATATTATTTGACGCCTTATTGGGACCATTATATGCTCGGCAGCACAACACGTAAGATATTTATATTTTATTTAAAATTCAATTAACTGAACATAGATATGATTTCTGTATTAAAGGTTCTTAAACAAACACAGAAGATAACCAATTAAGATATACTCTGATGATAGATACATAGTTAACGCATTTTATTTGTATAACAATGTCAACCAGTTTCAGAATAAAAATGTCTATTATACTACTGAAAACATTACAACCGCTATATTCCAGCAAGAAAAGAGACTGTCTTTACTAATAGGTACTGTAATAACTTAAATCTGCGCAAATATGCATGATCTTAATATTCGGACTAAAATTTCTACAATTTACAATTTCTATGACAAAATGTTATAACATTGCCACGTCCAAGCTAATGTGAAATCAATACTATTATTATATCTTTATTTAGACTAAAGATACCAAAAAGTAAAAACACAAAAATACCGAACTCCGAGGAAAATTCAAAAGGAAAATCCAAAATCAAAAGGCAAAATCAAAAGTCCAAACACATCAAACGAATGGATAACAACTGTCATATTCCTGACTTGGTGCAGGCATTTTCTAATGTAGAAAATGGTGGATTGAACCTGGTTTTATAGCTAGCTAAACCTCTCACTTGTATGACAGTCGCATCAAATTCCATTACATTGTCAACGATGTATGAACAAAACAAACATACTCAAAGAGTAAAAATGTCAAAAATAGGGGTACAGCAGTCATTATTGTGTTATCATCTTAATATCACTATAAAAACAACAAATGTAACGAAGAATCACAAAAAGGCATACATCAAAATTAACATACTCATTTTGCTTTTCTTGTACCACTTAATTTATGTATATAAAGTCTACCCGTCAAGGAAAGAAGGTTTTCATTGCTGGTGTAAAAATGCGCGTTTGAAATTCGTACAGGTAGACATAAAAATAATTTTGTCGTTAAAAGTATGAACAAAACAAACATACTTGCATCACTATAAAAACAACAAATGTAACGAAGAATCACAAAAAGGCATACATCAAATTTAACATACTCATTTTGCTTTTCTTGTACCACTTAATTTATGTATATAAAGTCTACCCGTAAAGGAAAGAAGGTTAACCAAAAGATATTCAAACTCATTAGTCGAAAAAAAAATGACATTAGCATGGCAAAAACCAAACAAAGATCAAAACAATAGTGTACAAAAGACAACATAGAAAAACCAAGGACTGAGTAAAGTCCATCCACGTTTTGTCCTTATAATTTGAAATATCAAAGATATCCCAAATTTACAATACACACGAAGTTCATGGACATGGACCTTTTAAAACGATGAAGACCCCGTTCACACTAGCGTTAAACTTTATGTTCGTGTATCTAAAAACTCATTTTAATGGATTTCTTTCAGCAATTATAGGAGGTCCTGTTGTATATGATGATGAAGTTATCACAACATCAGGTGGCAGAAGTGAGAGTTACAGTGATGAACGTGTACTAACATCATGTAAATTTAAAAATCTAATCATTACTACATGTATGAATTTTACAGTCGTCTTTTTTCTTTGTTCGTGGTTATGACAAATCTTCTTCCTGTTTACTTTTTATTTTCATCTCATTGTCTCTTACATTTCCATTTTTTATTTGTAATAGGTGCATTTGGAGAACAAAGTCTTAAAAAAACACATCATTTATTTTTGTACATTCCTATATTTAATTATACTCCAATGCTTTTACATGTTGGACCAGTATTACAATGCTTTCAACTGGATTACTAAAGCTCTGGCGATTGAAAAACCGATTTGATACTGAAGCGCCTAAACATGTAGAATACAAAATCAAAGGAGATGGGGCAATAAGGCCCTTATTTGGCCCAAAATTACTGCAAATTTAAAAGTTATCATACATATTCTTAAATAACTAAAAGCTTGACTAAGGTATATTTAAGGTACTAGCAAAAACAAAAGAAATTTGACATCGAGCAAGTTGTCATGGCAACAAAGTATATTTTAGATTAAAAAAGTACGTGCGCACCCAAAAACATTTTCATATTTGGTGCGAGTATGTGCCCAATCTTCTTTTAAATTATTTTGTTGTTTCTAGGGTACGGTGGATGTTTTCACAACGGAAATAAAGATAAAAAACTGCAATAACTCTGTATTTTTCATAGGTTTTGTGAAGTCATCAGATAAAAATCTTCATGTTTTTCATTTATATTTCTTGACCCTGTGCATTTCTAAACATTATGTGCCAATTTTAAATGGCTATCAAACATTTTATTTTCTTGGGCCAAAACTAGCCCTTTATGCCTCTACTCCAAAGTTTGAAAAGCAGTTAAGGCTCGTAAATTGAACAACAGTGCCATTACTTGTACTAGCAAAGTACGTCGATCTAAACATGTGGGTAGAAACCCCTCAGTGGCAGCGTTTCGTAATACCATCATTTAAATTTTACAGAAAATCCTTTTGTATCTAAGTTTCATAGATAACACTGTAGGAATAAATAACCTAAGAAAATAAACCAATCACTTCCATGTTTTTGAATTTAAAAATAGAAGTTTTCTAACAAAACCTCCGATGTCTTTTAATATTTTTCAGCAATCCCAAGAAGGTCGAATTTGAAGGTGAATGACTTGCGCACAACAGCAGGTGAAAGTAGTGAAATTTTGAACCATAAAAGTACCACCTCAAGTAAGATTTTAAACCATAACAATAAAGCCTCTCTTAGGGTAAAGGTTTTACACTCTAGATTGATACTGATTTGTCGTCATTTATTTTAATCGACAACTTCCGTTTTTGTAACTGAAACAGTAACCAAGAAAGCTCAATATAAAAACAATAGTATTGTAAGCGAAAACACCAAAATGATATATCCCAAACAAAGTCCACTGAACAAAACAATGTATATACAATATTAGAAAACTATTGCACATATTTGATGTTGCAATTTAAATTTCGAAGTCGTCGGCAACTGTGTATTAAGGGAGCAACTATTTGATTTTAAGAGGTGCATCTTTTTGAATCAAAACGCCATAACAACCCCCTCCCCCTTTAAAGTTAAATTATCGTTCCCTAATTTGAATGAGTGCAATGCCCTAATCTATACATTCGGTCTTTTATCATGACAACTTTTATTTGCAAATTGACTCTTCTCTGCTTGTTTTTTTAATTATCATAGCCTGTTTAAAATCATCGCATATATAAATAATTCACATGGATTTATTTATGTTTTTTAACTTTATTTAGCAAAATTAAAATACGGACCGGAAAAATACCCATCAATTGAAGGTTGGTATATTATACGTATTTAGCTGTATGGTTTGGAAACTTCTTTGAATTGCTAATCTCAATATTAAGATGTAGCATTCTCTGCTTCAGTACTAACTGTTAAGATTCTCATGTATAATTATAACTCATTCTTAAATATTTGGTGTATTTTTTAGTTTGTTATACACAAATGAATATTGTTTTTGTCTTTTTGTTTTTTCTTTTTGGTCATATGGTACTGGTTGTCCTTCTCCTTGATATATATTTATAATCTTTTACAATGATATTTGTTTACTTTGTTTAGAATAAATAGAACTAATTAAAGTTTTGGATTCTCATAAATTCTATGTATAACTTTTGGACTAGTTTGATTTCTGTAATTTATTCTTACATACTTTTGATTTTTTAACCCTGTCTGCGCTCATTGCCTATGTAAAATTTAAAATTGTTTTTAATCCAGGTACTTTTGATAACTATTGTATTCACATTGAACGACAAATTTATGTGACGTATATAATTTTTCTGACGTCAGACACTCAAATCAATCCATGTATTCGTAGATAGTAGATGTTGTTGTGTCCTGTTAAATTGTTATACGATGATGACTGATGTTCCCATATTTTGACTATTTTATTGATTGTGACTGTTTATTTAACGCATCATGTAAATGTAACGGAATTTGATGAGACTGTTATTAAAGTGAGAGGGTTAGCGCTATAGAACCAGGTTTAATCCACCATTTTCTACATTTGAAAATGCCTGTACCAAGTCAGGAATATGACAGTTCTTGTCCATTCGTTTTTGATGCGTTTTGTTTTTTGATTTTGCCATGTGATTATGGACTTTCCAAATTGATTTTCCTCTGAGTTCAGTATTTTTGTGATTTTACTTTTTAAAAGTATTTATAATAGTTTGCAGCATCAGACATTTGAGCATCATATCTTTATCTTTTTACACAGGAATTACATTTTGGGGTATAGTTTTAGCAATAGGAGCAGTCACTAGTTTTGGTGGTATTTTCCTGATTATACATAGAATTTTGAAAACACCACATTCACATGATGTAAGTTATATTGTACATTTTCTAGTGTCAGAAATTTATGACAAAATTATGATTTTTTAAGATATTAGGTACTAAATAGGGAGACATGGAAATTTTATCTTTAAGAATCAATGGACTTTTATGAGAAAATCATACAGAATGACATAAGTTCATGAAGATTTTACAATGGAAATATTTGCCACTTTTTTGAAAGTATAACGTTTGGAATTCAATCGGAACTCAACTTTCAATATCATCTAATTATCGGAAGATATTGGACAATAATTTAGCCTTCAAAATTAATAATAAACTTACATATAACACAGTTCGACAAATAATTTCTTGTTCAATTTTTATTTATAAATACATTTTGATCAGTATCGTCACCGGTATTGTTACTTTTTTATTGAATTTCTGGACATGCACATTGAAAAAGTGAATTTTGTTTGATTTTTGTTCATTGAATATCCCACTAGGGAATACAATATTTTAATACAATTCTTCTTCTTTTTTTGCATATGAAAAAGCGTTCAACCAAAGACGATGTCATGATCTACATGGAAAATTGCTTGTGTGTTGATGTAGCAAATCCCAAAGAATGGACCGGAATGGAATATTTGAATGCCTATAATGTACCACCAGAAACCTTTATTGGAATAATAACTATTTTAGTAAATGAAAATACAAAACGTGATAAATGAGAAAATAAAGTTACACAAATTGTTTGTTACAAAAAAATTATTGACTGTAAAAAAATAATTAAATATTGGTGCTTTTAGTCAGATCTTTATTAATCAATCATAGAATATTTCACTTATCAGAATTTTAAAAATAATGTTCTAACGTATATGTTGAGCAGGTTCTGCTTACCCTTCTAGAGCACCTGAGATCATCCCTAGTTTTTGGTGGGGTTCGTGTTGCTATGTATTTGTTTTTTATGTTCTATTATGTGTCTTTGTTTCCTTTTTTAGCCATGGCGTGGTCAGTTTATTTTCGATTTATGAATTTGACTGTCTCTCTAGTATCTTTAATCCCTTTCTTCAGGATAAAACAATTGTAATTCATATTTTATTTAAAACCAAACGCTTGTACCAAACTTGACTAGGATGAAAAATGTTACCTTGGTGCGTTCATGAGCCTGAAAATATTGCTAATGGATAGAATGTTGGAACAAAACGTTCATATAATCAGGATGACCAGCTTCATTACGTCTGCTCACATAATTTTATTTATGTCATGATTGGAAATACGATTGTCACTTGCAGCTTCGAAAGCTGGACTGGAGGACATTCTTCCTGTCGTCTGTCATTCGTGTCAAATGGTATGTGCAGTAAATTAATATTTTAAACCATGTGAAATTCTCAATCGTGAAATCTTTTGATACTCAGTTTTATATCTTTAATTTAGGTAATCAAGCTTTTAATAAAAAAAAAATCAAACACTCATGTATTCATCTTTACTGAGTTACGGTTATCACTACCATTTAAAGGCGTTATGTAATAGATGTTTTAAAAAAACAATCCATTAAAACGTTTAATCCAGCTGCAAATGTTTGCACCTGTCCTAAGTCAGGAATCTGATGTACAGTAGTTGTCGTTTATTTATGTAAAATTTACGTGATTTTCGTTTCTCGTTTTGTTTACATAGATTAGACCGTTGGTTTTCCCGTTTGAATGGTTTTACACTATTAATTTTGGGGCCCTTTTATAGCTTGTTGTTCGATGTGAGCCAAGGTTCCGTGTTGAAGGCCGTACTTTAACCTATAATGGTTTACTTTTTAAATTGTTATTTGAATGGAGAGTTGTCTCATTGGCACTCACACCACATCTTCCTATATCTATTATAACTTTATTTTAATGTATCATTTAAAGCTGGGTTTGATTACCTATGCAGCCAACTAGCATCACTTTCAGTGTTCGTACTTCCCAACTACTTGGTTGAATATCCCTTACATGTTTAGTTTTTTTATCCGAATAATTGTATATCTGCAACAATTTTGCTTCATTATATTACATTCTCTTCTACATTTTCTCTTTATTTCCAAAGTTTACAAAGTTATAATAAACCGAATGTTTGTTTGTTTTAGATGGGATAGGAATTATCTCGTTAATATGTATTAAATAAACACTAGGTTTAAAAATTATTTTCAGTTTTGTTATCATATTTTGATGATTTGTAATCAATATCTGCTCTGATCTAAATAGATAAATATACAATATTGACTGTGTGTTTGTCATTATTTTTTTTAATTGAGCTTCAGGGAGACGACTTTAGTTCTTGTTAAACTAATTCAGTTGTTTCTATACAATCTATTAGACCAATGGAAAGAATTTTCAGGTTTGTCTTCACTCAAAAAAGAAGAGAACAACAGTTAATATACGTAGTTCTTGTATGTGGAGACACATCCTACTGGCATAACTTTCTTCACCTTTATTAACAAATTCATTTTGTATTCACTCTTGAATTCCCCAAACAGTACAATATTATGGAATTCTGTAACATTACAAATGTTATTTATCTTCTGATTCTTTAAAGCATAATATCCATTCAATGAAATGTTATCATGAAATAACTGACAGTGTAACTGCAAAAAAGAAAACCGTACTCTGTAAATTTTAAACATTAAAACTATATTTTCTTGGTTTACCTCTATCCTTAACACATAAAATTCAAAGCCGAATATTTGAAAGCCACTTAAGGATGTACAAGAACAGTTGAAAAGTTATATGACCAAAAAGGACAGATACATTACAGATATTAGGTCAGTCATCGAAATATGGTTAAAAAACAATAATTCACTGAGGACACCAAGAATAATTAAAATTGTAAAACCAGACAAAAATATGTATACTTAAATCAGGTTGCATGGGTTGTCTGCATTGAAACTTCAATAAACATATTGAGGGAAGAGAAAAGTTATCTATTAAAAGAATTAAAATTAAAATGGACACACAAATTGTATTTTTTTTTTATTTTAACACAGTTTGTCCGCACTTGCGTGGGTTACTTTCTTATGAAACAAATATGATCAAACAAATTTTACATGTTTTTAATATTATTTTTTTTTTTTACTTGTACCCTAATTCTATTTGATTGGTGCCATTGCAAGAAGTTTTGTTATATAATCAATATAGTACGAATAATCATGATAATTGTTATGACAATGCTAGTAAAAGTACAATGAAGGGGAGTCTTTCATGTTATTAGTATTTTCTTGTATATGAACGTTTCCACCTTCATCAAAATTCCATAGAAAGGTATTCAAGGAACAACTTTTTTTAATTTAATTTGTCGCTGACGGAAATCAGCTTGTAAGTTTATTATTCTGAAATTCAATATTTTATAACTAATACGTGTTCTTAAGGATGTACACCTCTGAGGAGCCAAACATTTCTAGAATTAAACTTTTTTTCTTAACCTGATTTTTAGGTTTATAAGACTGTAAAAAAACAATTAGTGAAGAAAAAATAATATGGTGGTGTGCTTCTTTTTTTTGCTACGGCCCTTTGAAAATGCCCAATTTTGATGATTTTCTCACTTTTCATCGATTTTTACCTATTTTTGGGCTATTATCGTGAAAAAAATCACAGTTCCACAATTAAACTTTTTTTCATACTTTCCATAAAGATGAAGTGGACCAATCTGAATAAATTTAACTTACAAAAACTATAGGTAGGTGTTAATATAAGAAAGTTTTATCATATTTTGATGCTTTTTTGTGTAAAATTTACCATACTGCCAATTTTGTATTTTTATGATTTGTCTCATTTTAAAGAACAAAATGCATATTAATTCAACTTTTTTGTTATAAATGATTGAAAAAATACATATCTAAGAAATTAGAAAAGACCAAAATGAGATGGGATGTATATTATTGTTGTAAAATCATTTTTTGCATCCCTCACCCATTTTCTCAAAATTTTGACTAAAAATACTGACTTGTATGGTCGTAAAATTTGAAAACTGGATTATTCAAAAAACGTTCATGGTAAATACACAATTTTTTCACAGAGTTATGTTTGATTATAATATTTTTAAAGTTCATTGATATTTTCCACTTCTATCATATGTTTTGGAAATAATTTAAGAACGAGATTTCAACGTTTCAGTTGATATTGGTCATTGGTTTTTCGTGTGTGTTGCACGTGTATCTGTTATGATATTTGTGAAATAAACATTTTTTGTATATATTCAAAAGTGACCTTTATACAGATCATTGAAGGCTTTGAGCATCGATGAGAACATTCTCGGCGGGTTTTTTTTCTGACCATGCAATTCTTAAAAGTTTTTGGTCAAATATATTACCGGACTATCAAATAAATCTCTATATCAATTAGCGCTGTGATTGACAAATGTATTTGATTTCCCTGACGTTTAATTCAAGTCAGAAGGGACATTCCGGTAAAAAGTAAGACAGTTTATTTTACTGGTTACCTTTTTGACATACCAAGTGGACTTTGCCTTGCTCTCATCAGTTTTTAAAGAACTTAATGTTAATATTATTGATTTTTTTCTTCAGAAAAATGGTCCAAAGGGCATGACAACGAAGAAGCAATAGGTTGTCCGAATGAAGTCATAGCTCGCAAAAAGACAATGCAACTAAGAGGCATGATATGAAAAATAACAACGAATTGTCGAAATCAAACAAATCAAAACGTTTAAAAATCAGTATGAAAAGTACTTTAATAGAGAAGAAACAAATAGTGGAAGATATTAACAAGCAAAATCGAGAGAATTGTGCAAATAATTATACAAGCATGAAAATTAGCACGAAGCATCACTATTATATACTTTTTAAGAAAAAACTGCTGGCCATAAAAAAAAATCATTTTTTCAAGATGCCCCCCCACCTTTTCTAAAATGGCTTGGTTTTTTTTTCAGGTTTCATTGGGCTTCTTTTATAATAAAATATACCAGATTTGATGGCTACCTTCTTTGCATGTGACCTGTTTACCAGAAATGAATATTTGACATGTTTAGCGTTTGTATGCGCAAAAATGTTGCAAAATCAGCACTAAAAAAATGAACTATTCAGCGACGACGTAGAAGAAAATTTGAAGAACAGCAAAGATGATTAAAACCTTTTCATGAAAAGGAATATTTTCGCTTTAATAACTTTTTCATCATGACTTGCGCTAAAGTGACCTTTTTATTTTTTCTGTGAAAGATACAAAGTTTTTTAAGAATTGATATAAAATGGAACATATGTTGACACTTTATCGTTTGTTTTTATGTAAACTGATAGCTTTATCAAGCTGTTGTCATTGTTACTGCGAAGTTAAACAGGCAGACATTAGAAAAGTAAGTTTAATATCAATATTTTTTTTATTTTAATGTTTAAAATTTTAAAAAAAAGTAAAATAAAAATAAATGTGTTTTATCAATTTAATTTTGAAAGATGTAAGAGCAAAAATGCTGATGATTCTAATAGGATGATAATTTTATCGAAAAACTTGACAATAGTATGACCAAAATAACAACGGATAAACGGACAGGTCTACAATACACTACAGAAAAATAATTGGCAACGTCAAGTCCAACAAATTCAGCAAGGATCAGACCCTTCTCGACTAGCTGCACCGAGAGGGACACATACGTCACGTTTATTTCAAAACGGGTCAATATATGTTCTTGATTTAGATAAAAGAAAGACACAATTAAAAAATAACACATAAACTTTGACATTTTTAGTGGCATATATATCGCAAAAATATAACTGTTAGGGTGCTGTCAATATCATTCAACTTGTGTTTTTCTCGAAATAATATAAATGTTTCGATCTAATTGGTGTTGCTAGTAATGTTGGTGTGATCATGGAGTGTATTGAATTTTACACAAGTTTTATGAATGAATACAACCAAGATATGCAATTTTGAAGCAAGTACAACAGTTTTTTTCTTTACGGGGTGAACTAAAAAAAAAAATTAAGAGGAATTTCTGCGACACATTTTTAAAACGGATGATGCGCTTATTTAAGAAAACTTATTCATCTGTTATATTTATGAATTGTTTGGTCGTTTAGGAAAATTAAAAAAATATATATATTTTTCAAAATTTAACATGTACATACTTATTTCTACGGAAGCCCATAGGGGACCTACAAAAAAATAAAATTATTTCGTTATCTCAATATATATATCGTTATTTCGATATAATTAAATCGTTATTTCGATATAATTAAATCGTTATCTCGATATTTTTATATCGTTATCTCGATAATCATTTATTTCGTTATCTCGATATAATTATATCGTTATCTCGATATTTAAATCGTTATATCGATATATTTATTTCGTTATCTCGATATATTTATTTCGTTATCTCGATATATTTATTTCGTTATCTTTCATCGTTATCTCGATATATTTTTTTCGTTATCTCGTTATCTCGATATTTAAATTGTTATATCGCTATACTTATTTCGTTATCTCGATAAAATTACATATAATTGCAATTTTTGTCTCGCCTGCGACGAAAGTTGCAGTATGCGAGACATAGGTATCGCCTGCGACGAAAGTTGCAGTATGCTAGACATAGGTATTACTATCAGGTGGCGTAAACTATTTGTTTAAAGCTTTATATTTCAGAAGCCAGAAGACCTGTATGCTTCATATCTTGTATGCATATACCTTATGTTACGAGGTTTCCGTCTCTCATATGTCCTTTGTCCCTGACCTCATTTTCATGGTTCAGCGACTGCTAGAAAAAAAGGGGAGGGTTGGGATCCCGCTAACATGTTTAACCCCGCCACATTCTGTATGTATGTGCCTGTCCCAAGTCAGGGGCCTGTAATTCAGTGGTTGTCGTTTGTTGCTGTGTTACATATTTGTTTTTCGTTCATTTTTTTGTACATTAAGTAGGCCGTTAGTTTTCTAGTTTGAATTGTTTTACATTTGTGATTTCGGGGCCTTTTATAGCTGACTATGCGGTATGGGCTTTGTTCATTGTTGAAGGCCGTACGGTGACTTATAGCTGCTAATTTCTGAGTCATTTGGTCTCTTGTGGCGAGTTGTCTCATTGGCAATCATACCACATCTTCTTTTTTATAATTATATGTTGGTTTGTGTTTTGTTGCACCTAATCTGAAGAATCACATGAGCTTCAGCCAATGCCATCATCATGCATCCGTCTTCCGTCCATAAACCGTTTAGTTTAAAAATCTTCTTTGGAACCACTATGGGTATTCTGGCATATAGTGTTACCCTTGTCCGTCCGCCCGTCCGTACGTACGTCCACCAGGGGACTTTGAGCATTCTGTTTGGTCGATTTTCAAGAGTTTTCTATAACTACTGAACTGATTTGATTGAATCTAATTATAAGTTAATATGTTCTTACCAAAGTCCTTAACAAGTGTTGTTACTTTTTGAGCCGATCCGAAATTCCAACTGTCTGGCCACTAGCGGAGGTCAAAATTTGCATTGAAACCCTATGGAAAACCACATTTGCATCTCCCTTTTTGAGAATCACTAATCAGAATCAAACCAAACTTGGTATAGGTGTTCACTATATAGGTCCTGTTGCTACTTTGTAGTGGATTCGTTAAACAAGAGTGCACACGCTGAAATGTCTCGCCTGCTTTACTAACCATGATTGGTGTAATGTTGATAGTCCTAAAGCACTACAAGTATCACATATATAAACTTAAAATTATCATTGCTCCATGAAAATGAGATCAAGGTCATATAAAACAAGACAGACAGACATGTTCACCTTTCAATCATTCCATACACCAAACATAGTTGACCTATTGATTATAGTATACAAGAAAAATACCAAACCATGAAACCTTAACATTGACCAATGAACCATGAAAATGAAGTCAAGGTCAGATGAACCCTGCCAGACAGACATGTACACCTTACAATCATCCCATACACCAAATATAGTTGAACTATGGCTTATAGTATAAGAAAAACAGACCAAAACACAAAAACTTAACATTGATCAATGAACCGTGAAAATGAGGTCAAGGTCAGATGAAACCTGCCAGACTGACGTGTACCCCTTACAATCATTCCATACACCACATATAGCTGACCTACTGCTTATAGTATCTGAGAAACGGACCTAATCATGTTACTTTAACCTTGATCACTGATCCATGAAATGAGGTGGAGGTCAGGTGAACCCTGCCATCGTTTAGAAATGTCGCAGACTGATTCACATGCGCTTTTTGGGTAGACCCTCATTTGATGTCGCCTGCGCACGCAGAAGCGACACATAGGGATCACTATTCGTCGTCATGTTAAATTTTTAATTTGAAAACATTCTTTCATTATTTCATTTAATTGCACTAATAATAGTGTTACAATGTATTATAGTTAAAGTTAAATTAAGTATTATAAGAATTAAATAAGAAAAATAAAAAGGTGGTGCAGCCCATCGGCACATGTGGGCTAATTAAGCATATCATAAAACACAAGAAGGAAGGTTGTTGATGATATGAAGATTTTTCTGCCTTAGAAAATGTTCCCATTACAGTCATAACATACACCTTATATACATTAGTAGTTGAACTGTTGCTTATAGTACTTAAAAAACAGACTATAAAAAAAAGAAAAAAAAGAATACATTAACCAATGAACCATGAAAATGAGGTCAAGGTCAGATAAAACCTGCCAGACTGACATGTACCCGTTTTAGTCATTCCATACACCACATATGGTTGACCTACTGCTTATAGTATTTGAGAAACGGACCTAATCACGTAACTTTAACCTTGATCACTGATCCATGAAATGAGGTCGAGGTCAGGTGAAACTTGTCTGACAGACTTGAAGACGTTGCAATGTACACATATACCAAATATGGTTATCCTATTACTCATAATAAGTGAGAAATTCATATGACAAAAAAGTCTTTTTTTTTCAAGCAGTCGCTGAACCATGAAAATGAGGTCAGGGACAAAGGACATATGACAGACGGAAACTTCGTAACATAAGGTATATGCATACAAGATATGAAGCATACAGGTCTTCTGGCTTCTGAAATATAAAGCTTTAAACAAATAGTTTACGCCACCTGATAGTAATACCTATGTCTCGCATACTGCAACTTTCGTCGCAGGCGAGACAAAAATTGCAATTATATGTAATTTTATCGATATAACGAAATAAATATATCGAGATAACGATGAAATTATATCGAGATAACGAAATAAATATATCGATATAACGATTTAAATATCGAGATAACGATATAATTATATCGAGATAACGAAATAAATAATTATCGAGATAACGATATAAATATATCGAGATAACGATTTAATTATATCGAAATAACGATTTAATTATATCGAAATAACGATATATATATTGAGATAACGAAATAATTTAATTTTTTTGTAGGTCCCCTATGGGCTTCCGTATATTTCTTTTCACAGGCATTCAACATGAAAATTGGATTTTCCGTTGTCCTGGTCGTGTTTACTTTGAATATACATTTCGTGGACGGATGGTTACACAGTTCGAACAGTAAATACTTTGATATGATATACATACATGTATAAAAATTAAAATTATGTATGTAGCTAATATAACAGATGTAAACTATAAATCACGCCGGTCTGGTTTAATTATCCTACAGTTATTGTAAAATATCTCAATTCTAAACTTGTATTTGTTTTTAAGAAATGGGTATTACTATATTTTCAATACTGGATAACAACGATGACACATATTCATGATGGTCATTCTCACACACCGCTAGTTGGTTTATCACATTTAAATTCGGACATACAGTTATATTGTGAGAGTAATTAGTTTAGAGAAAAAAAAGAGTAATGTTTTCAAATAAGGTTAATATATTCATGCTTGTATCCAGTTAAATCTTAATCTTTGCTGTTAAAATTCATCTTCCAAAATTGGCACGCATTATAAAGGATATTACATTTTTTTCGAATTTTGTACATATTCGGTTGATTGCTTAAACATAAGCTTGATCATTTAGGAAAAAAATAATGTAAACACCTAAATCCAGTGCTAAAGTTGTATATGTTAGGGACCACTGATATTTAATTTGAGATTTGAAAACAGGAAATTATATCTCCTCTACACCATTGATCTGACTATTTGATTACACACTGTTTCTCAAAAATGAAAATCAAGGTTTATATGTTCAAAGAGTAAACGATAACATTAAATTATATGAAGACACATCTTTCTGTTGAGCAATTTGTTCCATAAAAAGATCTTTATTTATGTTTGACTTCCAAAATTCCGACAATACGTATAGCAGAATAAAAATAAATTATTCTTGCGTTAGTTTTCTCTCCAAAATTGAATAAAAATAGTTCATTCCTTTTCTAAATGTTAACTGTGTTTTTAATTCTAGGCGTATGTGGTTACCAACGGTACGATCCAAACTTCCGTAGCTGTTGCGGAGGAGTGATAACGTCAAAAGGTTCATGTTGTGGAACAAGGTCCTACGATTATCGTTTCCGAAGCTGTTGCGGAGGAAATATAACGTCAAAAGGTTCATGTTGTGGAACAAGGTCCTACGATTATCGTTTCCGAAGCTGTTGCGGAGGAAATATAACTTCAAAAGGTTCATGTTGTGGAACAAGGTCCTACGATTATCGTTTCCGAAGTTGTTGCGGAGGAAAGATAACTTCCAAAGGTTCATGTTGTGGAACAAGGTCCTACGATTATCGTTTCCGAAGCTGTTGCGGAGGAATGATAACTTCAAAAGGTTCATGTTGTGGAACGAGGTCCTACAATTACCGTTTCCACAGCTGCTGCGGAGATGTGATAACTTCAAAAGGTTCATGCTGTGGAACAAAGTCCTACGATTATCGTTTCCGAAGCTGTTGCGGAGGAATGATAACATCAAAGGGTTCCTGTTGTGGCACAGTTTCTTATGATCGACGTTTTCGAATGTGTTGTAACGGTCGCATTTGTTAAATGAAATAAAATATGGTCATTAAAACATATGTAGTAGCGTATTTTGTACTCCCCGCTTACGAACTTCCTGTCGCATAATGTTTTCTGTTCTGTGTTTATATATGATATTTCATCCGTCTGTCCAATATCAAGTTGATATTTTTTTCCTTTGTTGTTCACTTTGAAGTTGTAGACACATCAAATGGAAACGTGTTCTGTCTTATTACAATGCTAAAGGAATACTGCGCATGCTCATGGCAATATAAAAGTGCGAATGGGAAAATGTGTCCTATGAACACCCATTGTTTTTCTCCTTGTTAATTAAACTGAAACATCAAAAGCATTTTGTTTTAATTTGAATTTTGAAAATACACTCACTCCCTAAAGTATCTATCAAAAGTTATTCAACATGTTTAATATTTTATTATCTGATCAAAGAAATTGCATATTGATAGAGTATTTGAAAGTGCTATAATTTCACTAGGAGGTTTGTACATGTTTACTGGAAATTCAGAAATTAAAGGTCAGTGTCATGTAAATGCGTTATGACTATCTAGAGCAGACAAATTGGTACCGTTAATGTTATTACTACCACTCGGTCGATGCCTCTGCAGATGGACTGTTAGTCCCCGAGGGTATCACCAGCCCAGTAGCCAGTACTTTGGTGTTGGCATTAAAATACGGATTTTTTGTAAAATTTGCTATTACAAAATGTAAGAAATTATTATAACTTAAGGAATGTATCTCCCTCATGCAAAGCTGTATTATTTTCAGCAGCAAATTTTTCACAAACAGACAAAAGTAATCTAAATCGAGCAACTGATTGGCTTATTATACACATAGCATTAGTATAGCTGGTTTTTTTAATATGAGTTTTTTTCAAAGAACAAGCAACATCAGCAGAAATAAATAAATAGCATTTTTGCGAACTCTTCTAAGAACTGTGTTTCAATGATAACAATTGTTCAGTCATTCGGAGCCTCATATCATCGCGAGAATTTTATGCTGCTATTTGAGATAGATGGTAAAACAATGCAACAGGATACATATTTAAGTTAGTTTCATCAATGACAGCCAATTGTTCATTTTCAGGATCATTCAATCTTTTTTTTTTTAACTCTGTCAAGGTATTGGCGAGATCGAATAAACTTATAGTAATACTTTTTAGCACACCAATTATCTGCATTACTTTCTCCTTTAATTAATTACAGTATTACGATATTCTGAAGTTTTAAACTGCTTTATTAACCAACTTACTACAATATGTATAGAAATGTCCATGCTTTATAAAAGGACAATTTCGACATCTAGTCATTATAAACGGAGAAATTGCTACAGCCAGTCATTACGAAATCTCAGTCATGCATTACGAAATTACACCCGTGCATTATGAAATCACAGTCATGCATTATTAACAGATGAAACGGGACATCGATTAAATCTTTTATTTCTTTAAATAAGTGTGACATTTTTTAAATTTTTTTAAACTTAATATCATTAAAACAAGATTAAATGATGTTCATTGTTTTATAACGACTTGAAACGGAAATATTTCACAGCCTTTTTCGAGTACGACTTTCGATTATTATCACTGTTTCGTTTCCGTTGTTCAATCCTCAGAAAGCAGACTTTGAGAATAGTTAAACTGTCTGATTTATTCTTCCCAGCTACTTTATATTTGCTAGATGAAATTAATTTTAATAGCATAAAATTAAGTACTTGGATGAGAAATCAGAAATAACATCTGACAGTCACAATGTTGACCAAAATTCCATGCGAAAAGACTAGTTGAAGTTCTTCCTCACGGCCACGGTAAGTTTCTTACTCTTTGTTTACTCGAAGAATTAAAACCATTTAATAAAAATGTTATAAAACTGGCTTTTTCTGTATTGGTCCTGTTGTAGTTTGTGGATACTTTGGATCCGAGACTCGAAGACTGTTCTTGAATGAAGTTGACTTAGTTGGTTAATAAAAGTATCAATATATGGACTTTTTCGTATTGGCCCTGTAACATGCCCTTGATATTAATCATGGCCTCGGACAGTTGTAATGGCCCTCGGCGTTGCCTCAGGGCCATTACAACCATCTTGGCCATTATTAATACCTCGGACATGTTACAGGGCCAATATGAAAAAGTCCATACATTCATACTATAGTATTCATTTCACAAATGACTTTCGGCATTAAGTCAATTCTAATATATCATATTTCAACAATTCGATTTCTTTTTGATATTTGAAACATCTGTATGATCAAATTTTTATTACGTCAGTTAAGAGATGTCGCGCGCAACGAAGCCATGTAATTCATCAGGATCAGTATCATGAATTACTGACATTAGATCTTGTAAATTTGTCACATATTTTATCAGTACTTTCCGCGGAATGCATCTTAGATTCGCTGCACATAAATAATATATCAAACGCGTAGAATATTCAATTTCACAGTCTCGCATAGTGCTAGGACAAGCAAAACCTTTAATAAGCATATCAACGATTGCATGTTTAGTGATTTCTGACAAACCTGATCGTTTACTTCCAATTGTACTGTATGTTAATGATACTACTTCTTAGATACAGTTTATGAAAAAGATATTAAATGTCGATATATTCTTTCAAAAAACAACGTTCTTTCGAGAACTTGCTCAAAATACAGACAATCTTTGTATTGCCGACATGGAAATTGACAATTAAGACAGGAATATTATCAAAAGATTTGATGCGACAATGTTTAAAAGTTGCAAAGTTTATAGAATTAATAACACAACCCACGGGAATATTAATCATCATGGTCCCTTTTTGAAACATTCAGGTACGTGCATGTCATTATCTCAGAGCATGAATAATATCAGCGGAAGTTGAAAAATCTATTGATGTTTACAAAAATATAGGTTTTAAACTTTAAAAAATAATGTATTATAATAAATGGCAAGTCACTTTTAATTTGAACGAAATTAGGGGGCCGTTCTCTGATACTTATTGTGCCTTGTCCTTTAAGGTGTATTTCTTTTTTGAATTCCATTTCATTTGCGTTCTCTACCTCTTTGATTAAAATTAAGACAGACTAATTATTTCATTTATGAAATGTATTAAAAACAATAAAAGTCAGACTCACACTAACATCACATTACTGTCATCAAAATGAAAGATTTAAGTTTTCCCTTACACGAAATATTTAATTATCATTGTAAGTGTAATTTGACATTTTGAAAATTCTTTTTGACAATCGACCAGACAATAGTTTTAAGTTAATGAAAGGCCTTGAATGACATCAAATAATGCTTGATAGCTTACTATAACACAACTGTCATTTAAGACTTGTAAGGATGCTATGATGATAAATTTGTTTTTTTCAAGAGATACAAGGTAATGGGGAGACGATTATGACGAAGAAAACCCCTGACTGTTCTATGGTGACAAAATTCAAGTGAAATCGGGTAAAATCGAGGACCAAGCATAATTGACCCCTAGTGGTGGTAAAATCCAATAGAAATCAGTGTATACAAATCAGATATCACTGAATTAATAATTATCTCTATTATATACAAATAAATAAAGTGTTACGAAAGGAAGGACACGTGTTCTTCTAGCATACTCTAATACAGCGCAACGAGCATATGATAACTTTATCGTTTTCACTTATCGAAATATATAATTTTTATTCTGTAAAAACAGGTATACGGTAACCATTTTGTATTTTAATAAAATTAAAGATATGAATGAATGCATTTTGTATTTAATATAACAAGATCGGAAATGGCTACTGACAACAACAATAACATATTATCTTTTTTTATATGAATTATCTTGATGGATTTTTGAGAATGCATGGAATATATATGTGAAACATTGCGACATCCAATGCACCACGTGCACAGAGATCCCTATAAAGAGGTTATCAGTTGAAAGAGTTTCTGATCCTACCAAGTTTCTGTTTTCAAAGAGACACATTGAAGCAGACTATTAACCAAAAAGGATAGGAATCTTTCCAACACAACAAAAAAAACGCCATTATGAATTAAGTGACCATTATGGAAAATTTTGGTGTCAGATGCCCTCCGATATCTTTGAATTGTCGTAGCTACAATCCCGTCCTCTTTTTCTTTATTTCAACTTTACCAAAATCCAACTTATCATGAACATGTACGAATTTTAACTTGAAGTCCAGTGTTGCATTATTTAGTAACCAGTTGAAATAGAGTGATGAAGATTAATCAACTAAATCACGAAAATCGTTTTAAAATCGTACCAATATTATATTGCACAGTATATGTCATGACAATTATTGTCAAAATTTGTCGTTTGTAGTTTCAAATAAAGAGATTTAGTATAATTGCCAATTAGACATCTAACTATCCCCAAAGGTCAATTTGAGTGGATATAAGTAATTATAAACAACGGTACGGCTTTCGTCATTGCAAAAACCTATACCGTATAGTCGGCTATATAAAGCCGTGACATGAAAAATATAAAACAATTCAATTGAGAAAACTAACAGCCTATTTCATAACAAAACAATTTACGAAAAACGTAAGCTTTTGAATCTTTTGACAGACATGAACCAACAACAACCACTGAAATCAACGATCCTGATTTGGGACAGGCACATATAGAATGTATTCAACATGTTTGAATGCGCGAATCAACACCTGAACTGGAACAGTTGTGATTACTTGAACATTATGATCATAACGTTGTTGCTTTTAGATTATTATATCCTTTAGGTTGCTCTTATATATGTTTCTGTGTTTTTAATTAGTTTTACAGATGTATGTTGTATTACTGCTACTTTTCGATAGTATTCAGGGTAAGTTTGGATTCGTGATATTATTCTATCAAGAAATCTTATGATTGCTTTGTTAAAGTAGTAATTCTATCTACATGAGGTTTTGCTTAATTTTTTAAATTCAATTTCAAATAATCTGATAGTATGTATGCATAAATGTTGAACATGTTAGTTAATGAAGCATTAAATTATAGAAAAGACAAAAAAAGTCCCAAAAGAGGGACGAAAGATACCAAAGGGACAGTCACACTTATAAATCAAAAACAAACTGACAACGCCATGGCTGAAAATGAAAAAGACAAACAATAGTACACATGACACAACATAGACAACCACAGAATTAACAACACAATCACAGAATAATCCCAAAACTAGGGGTGATCTCAGGTGCTTCAGAAGGGCACCAGATCCTGCTCAACATCTCATGCTGTATCAAAATGTCCAAAAAAAATGAATGTTGTCTTATTATGATACAATGGAATGTTAAGAATGCTCTAGTAGCTTTAGATAGCAAAAGTAGTTTTCATGTTATATAAGAAGCAGGATTTATACTTAATAATACTTTTAATAAATTGAAACTTCTTATAAACACTATGGAGCTTGCAACCCGGCGATACTTATATGTTTGTATTGTAAAGGGTCATAATTTTGTCGGACTATTTATGGCCTATTCATAATAAATGTTTCAGATGTATATTGATTGTTCTTTAAGTTGGATTAATAAGGGTTTAATGCCACTATCAGCACATCTGTGCTATTTCGTGGTGGTCGCGTTTAAAGTCGGAAAACATGATGTATTTGTTAGTTGTAATTGGTTTTCAACTGGCTTTGAGAATATGCGTGCACTTTTAGATTGGTACTTGGTATCGGGTTTCTTTTTCGGTGCGTCGAGTTGTTCTGATGCATATGCAGCTTTCTAACTGATTTTTATCGCTTTTTTACGCTTTGATGTCACACTCATGTTCTTGTATTCGAGGGATGGGTTTAAGTAAATGTGCTATGTCTGACCTATTTAGCAGTTGTCGTTGTTTGCGATTTGTTTGTATTTTGCTTTAGAATAAACCAGTCCGCTGTTTTTTTTAATTCAAAGCGATTAATATGTTTACATGTGTAGGCCTTTTATAACTCATTTTACGGTACCGTTTGAGTTTTGCTCATTGTCATTCTTTGTAAGACAGTCCAAGAATTCTCCTCAGGTCTCAACTCCTCCCAAAAGACGATCCGAGATTTCGTTAATTTTATAGGTGGTAAAACACCTTGATACGCAATTAAGAAAAACAGGAAAAAATTACACACAAAAAATAATGTTTATCTATGGCAATGTGATTTTTAGTGGGCAGAGTTTTGAACATCCAGCATGAACGGTAGTCGCATCTAGGTCAAATATGTCAATTTGGAAGTGCAACACGTAACAGTCATAAATAAACATTTATTACAACATCAGCATCATTTAAGAGGTTGGAAATGTTGAAAGATAATCAAATATATTAAATGCATGCCAATTTGATAAAATTCATTACTCTGTAGTAGTCATTATACACATGTGCAAACACATTTAATTAGATTAAGAGCATGGCTTTATCCATAATGTGAATGAAGCACGTCATATTAGAATCGTCAGTTTTCTAATTTTTAATGTAGTGTTTTTGCAATCGAAACAGCTACAATGAGAGATCAATATGAACACAATAAGACTCAAAGATTAAAACAAAAAAATATATTTTCTCCTAAGTCCACAATGTATACAACATTAGCAAAGACATTGCTTACTTTTGATGTTTCAACTCAAACTTCGAAGTCGCACAGTAGTTTGATTGAGTTCAAGACCATATTCTTTACATTTTTATGTCAACTATTATTAGTAAATTGATTATACTCTTCTTGATATTTGAATGAATTTTTTTTTACTCTTCAACATGAATGTACACACTTAAAATCGCAATCATATGATAAATGCTCAGGAATATATTCATGTTTTCACTTTTGTTTAGTCAAACAAAGGAACGAAACGGAAAATAACCCATCAATTGGAGGTTGGTATGCTACACATATTTAGGTGAATAGTTATAAATGATTTGGAATTTATTATCCTAGCATTTTGCTTTGATTCTTTCCAGTAAGAAGTGATATTAACCGAAAGAAAAAAAAATGAAAGATAAAATGGCAAACTGTATAAAACAATTCAAATATGCACAAAAACACGACCAAAAAACAGTAAAAATCACAAAAATACTGAACTCCGGTGAAATTTCAAATGGAAAGTCCCTAATAAAATAGCAAAATCAAACGACAAAACACATCAAATGAATTGACAACAAATGTCATATTTGTAACTTGGTTCAAGCATTTGCAAATGTAGAAAATGGTGGATTGAACCTTGTTTGATAGCGATAATCCTCTTACTTGTATGACAGTCGCATCGAATTACAGGTTTTTTAAACGATGCGCAAACAAAACAGACATTATCAGCAAAATAGTCTAAATATAGTTATAGCAATAATCACTGTGTTAAAATCTCAAAACAAAACAAAAAACATTAACAACAAAGATAAAAAAAAAGAATCTATTGAAGGAAAAAATCCAAATCTACATTTTAGCGATGTTTAAGAAAATTCTACCTGCGGATTTATATAGTGATGGTCTATCTTAAGCACTCGGTTCAAAACAGTTAGAATGCCTAATATAATAAAAAGTTTAAGAGACTTGAAAACCCAAATATGACAAAGTTGTGCCATATTTGTCAAACACAATCTCTGCGTGTCAGTAAAACAAATTATGCAGTGCATCCAATAATTCAACATTAATAATTAAGTAGTGCAATTACGGAAAAATAAACGTATATTTATGTTCCAAAGATAAACAAAAACACAATGTGTTGGACAATAAAACAAAGGAGAAAATGAATCACTCTATGTCTTTGTAATTTCAAGGTAATTATCTAAAAAAAAAAAACTGGAATGAATACCAATATGTTTTAGCAATGTCAGGAAAGTTTAATTTCCAGGAAGATGACTTTCTCGCATCAACAGGTGAAAGTAGTGAAATTGTTAACCATGAAAGTACCACCTCAAGTAAGTTTTAAAAAAACACATAAAAGTACAGCATTTCTTTAGGGGGAAGTTTTGCATTCTATGGCAATATGATTTTTTAGAGAGCGGAGTTTTGAACAGCCAGCATGAATGGTAGATGTATCTAGGTCAAATATGTCAATTTCGAAGTGCAACAAGTTACAGTCATAATAAAGAATTAGTAACAACATGTGCATCATTTAAGAGGTTGGAAATGTTGATAGATAATTGTATTTTCCCGCGGTTCGTATAGTAAAGCGGGAAAATATTGTATTGTCGTTTCGTTTTTCATTAATATTTATAAGGCATGACAAAATTAACCAATCAGAAGTCGAATTTTGTCTTCCGATATATTGGTGTTTTTCAAGCGCTTTACCTTCTAGCCGTCGTTCAACATAGTAAGCTCATGGACGCCGATATTCAACAAACTATACGTGCAGAAGTGCATAATGCTGTGCAAAACACACTAGAACAGTTATTGGACAATATGACAACTTTACTAGAGTCTCGTTTAGACGGTTTCCAAAGAAGAATCCAGGAAAACCAGAAATCCTTGTCGGACACACAGATAGCCAAGATAGATGAAAATATGTCCGACACATATAAGAGGTAACAAAGAGCAGTACAAACACAACCACAAAGTATTCGTGAAGATGAGGGAGGCCACAACCGAGATGGAAGCAGACAACATGAGTCAGACAAATCTTAACGACGCGAAACGGAAGATAACTGAAGGTATGGACATTATCAAGAACAGACAAAAGTTAATCAAATTAGCTGATTCGTCCGACGTAGGGTGGCGGGTAGTAGCTGATTATATTGCTAATCCTTTGGCAGATTCCGAGGACGAAAAGAAAATGTACAAGGCTCAGTCACGGGCAGATACCAAGATGAAAAAATAAAAACAGAAAAAACGTACAGACCAAAGGGCAACACCATACAAAAAAACAACGACATCAAATTCTACGGGAAGTAAGTCGATACCTGTTAATGTCAGCAGTGGATTTGGAAGACCTGGGAGATGCTTTTATTGTCATGAGAGTGGGCATTGGATAAGACAGTGTCCAACGGCCGCAACAGAACAAAAGAATAAGATAAGTATAAATAGTACTTACAATTTTAGTCGCATAAAATCGAGCGCACCTCTGTTGTGTAAACAAATATCAGCTGATTTTAAATCAATGAAAAGTACACACAATAATGTATGTCAAGGTAACGGTACAGGTGTAGGGTATTTAAAGGAAAAGGTAGACCACCGTGTATAACGCCACATGCGGGGTGTCGGCTATGTTTTACATGGGGTGGCAATTTTGAAGCGACAAAAAAGTAACAAGGTAAGTTCAAGCATCAAAATTTCTTATTTTAAGAACTCTCAGTACCATATAATATATTGCACGGAAGGAACCGCAACATAATCTATTTCCTGAAAGCAGAAGCAGTCGTTTTCAGTGCTCAGTTTTCTCAAACACCTCGCCCTAGTTTTCCGTGTTGCAGATTTTGAGGCTTTATATGCAAATTTCGGTATAAAAACTACTTTACACAACTACCCTCCGTATTATTTATATAGAATTATATTCCTCTCATGAACTTCTACCAAATACCAGTTTCTCAGTAAAAATTAATTGGCTTTAAAACTATTATTCATCAAAATATAAAGTGTCGCTCGGGGTGTCAGATTTTGCATGTCAAGGGGTAGAGGCTTGTCATTAAAAAAGAATACATTTTCTTATAAATAGGTCTCTGTCTGATACTTTTTAATTCAAACACACCTACACTGCTATGATGACAAATTTCAAACTTAAGGTATGTCATTTGGTCCATATTTTAATCTTTTATAAAGTAATGTGCATTTTTATTGATAAACATAGCAAATAGAGCCTCAAACATATCAAAGTAGAAAAAATATTGTATATAAATAGAAGTGAAATGTTATTTGATTTAAATTATACCTTTAAATAACAAAAATGATGACAAATGCACGTAAGAATATGAAAATTTCACGTATGAATGAAAAAGGGTGTTCCCGATTTATTATCAAATCATTAATGATTTAAGTTAAGTTGCATAGGAATACAATTAATTAAATGTAGTGTTGTCAAATCGTACACTTTTGTCTAACCGGTTACTCGGATAATCGTTCGACCGTTAAGTTGGTGTTTGAAAGCCTTATCAATAGAACCATATAATATGTGGTATGAGTGTCAATTTGACAACCTTTCGTTCAAGACATAAATACGCTTTTAGAATTTTAGGCTTGTTCATGAGGATTCCTGGCGGAGTTTGACTTTTGATACTTGTAATCAAATACACCGTATCAACTATAGCGTTTGTACCAACTTCAGATTGAAAATAAAATCTTAATCTCGTAGAATTGAATATGTCATAAGTATGTCTGAAACCGATTATTCTTCCTTTTCTCTTGTTGTCTCCCAAAATAATGTGTAGTGTTTCAATTTGAAATGATAAATTATAAAAAGAGAAGATGTGGTATGATTGCTTATAAGACAATTCTTCACAAGAGACCAACAGGACACGAAATAATTAGTAAAATTTAATCTCATTACTGATTTAAAGTTACTGTTAAAAAACATTTATACTAATTATGTTTCTTTAAGATCCTACCCCGAACTCTAATCATTTTTTTTTAGGATTAACAATTATAGCAATCAATATACTGAATAATTGATCTGTCAAATTAATTACCACGACGACAATTTTTATGATTTCAATACAGATTTATATCAAATTTATCTAAATTGAAAAAGTCCGGTTAACCGGTTAGTGTTTTTGGTATTCGATATTCGGTCGTTCGACCGATTAACCGGTTAACCGGTTAACCGTTGACAACACTAATTAAATGCTTTGAACAGACCAATCTGATGTTATTCTATTTTTGAAACATGAATCTGACTGTTTCCAGGAAAAAGTTAAGCGAAATATTGTCTAGAGGAAATGTATATTCTATTACCATTTGGATAAATGATAGAAATTCAGCAGCGAAATGAGCTATTTTTAAATTTTTAATCGCTGTTTTGTAGTATCAATGTTTTCAGGATAACTTGAAGTTGTGTTGTCATTCCATGGAAAAGATGCCGGTGAGTGTATCTTTGGAGAGAGTATTCTAATTCTTTTTGGAGTGATGCATTTTTGCTGCGTGCACGAGGGCTTTTTATATGAAGCAAGTGCTGAGGTATGATGCAGTGTGGCTGGTGGAGGATTCGGGTAGATCTTATATTGAGAACTATTTTGTGATTTTCCACCAGGTTTGGGTATATTAAGCCATAGCCATGAATTTTTCTGACTATAGTAGTGACTAAAACGGAAAAGAAATAATCATTTACCAGCTTTAAAACTAAATGTTTTGAGGCATTTTATACTATGAATGAAATCAAAAGCATATCTTTAATAAGACTAAACTTGAGGCTCTAAAGAGCCTGTGTCGCTCACCTTGGTCTATGTGAAAATTAAACAAAGGAAGCAGATGGATTCATGACAAAATTGTGTTTTGGTGATGGTGATGTGTTTGTACATCTTACTTTACTAAACAGTCTTGCTGCTTCCAATTATCTCTATCTATATTGAACTTGGCCCAGTAGTTTCAGTGGAAAATGTTAATAAAAATTTAAAAATCTTCTGAAAATTGTTAAAAATTGACTATAAAGGTAACTCCTTAGGGGGTCAATTGACCATTTCGGTCATTTGACTTATTTGAAAATCTTACTTTGCTGAACATTATTGCTGTTTACAGTTTATCTCTATCTATAATAATATTCAAGATAATAACCAAAATAAGAAAAATTTCCTTAAAATTACCAATTCAGGGGCAGCAACCCAACAGCGGAATGTCCGATTCATATGAAAATTTCAGAGCAGATAGATCTTGACCTGATAAACAGTTTTACTTCATGTCAGATTTGCTCTAAATGCTTTGGTTTTTGAGTTATAAGCCAAAAACTGCATTTGACCCCTATGTTCTATTTTTAGCCATGGCGGCCATCTTGGTTTGTTGGCCGGGTCACCGGACACATTTTTAAAAATAGATACCCCAATGATGATTGTGGCAAAGTTTGGTTTAATTTGGCCTAGTAGTTTCAGAGGAGAAGATTTTTGTAAAAGTTAACAACGACGACGGACGACGACGGACGACGGACGCAAAGTGACGGGAAAAGCTCACTTGGCCCTTTGGGCCAGGTGAGCTAAAAAGGCAAAATGAAGTACCCTTATTTTGTCATAGTATAAAAGTTGTGTCTGAAATAAAATGTATCATATGAAGACTTATTTACACGCAAATATATCTTTTTTTATGACAAGCCTCTACTCCTTGACATGCAAAATCTGACACCCCGAGCGACACTTTATATTTATATGAATAATAATTTTAAAACCAATTGATTTTTACTAAGAACCTGGTATTTGGTAGTCCATGAGAGGAATACAATTCTATATAAATAATACGGAGGGTAGTTGTGTAAAGTAGTTTCTATACCTAAATTTGCATATAAAACCTCAAAATCTGCAACACGGAAAACTAGGGCGAGGTGTTTGAGAAAACTAAGCACTGAAAACGACTGCTTCTGCTTTCAGGAAATAGATTAAGTTGCGGTTCCTTCCGTGCGATACATTTTATGGTACTGAGAGTTCTTAAAATAAGAAATTTTGATGCTTGAACTTACCTTGTTACTTTTTTGTCGCTTCAAAATTGCCACCCCATGTAAAACAAAGCCGACACCCCGCATGTGGTGTTCTTCACGGTGTAGATGCGTGGAAAGAGATAGGTGCTGCAAATTTCGTTGTTGATATAATAGAAAACGGGTATAAAATACCATTTAGCACAGCACCTCTAGAAACAGAATTAGAAAATAATAAAACTGCACGCGACAACTCTTATTTTGTCGCCGATGAGATAAAAAAAACTTTTAGAAAAAGGTTGCATACGTCGAGTGAAAAGGAAACCTCACGTTGTAAATCCATTAACCGTAGCAAATAATAAAGGCTAAAAATTAAGATTGGTTTTAGATGCTAGGCATTTAAACCCACATATTGTAAAATTCAAACACAAGTATGAAGACGCAACAACTGCCAGACAGTTGTTTGAGAAGGGAAACTATGTATTTTACTACGATTTAAAAAGTGCATATCACTTCATAAAAATATGTCAAGCAGATACAACATTTTTAGGTTTCGAATGGGCAAATGAATACTATGAGTATTATGTTTTGCCATTTGGGTTATCCTCTAGTGGGTATATATTCAGCAAAGTAATGAGAGAGATCGTTAAACATTGTGAAGTAGAGGCATGAAAATCGTTATGTATTTGGACGATGGCCTAGGTGGGAGGTACAGGATGAAATATTTACATATCTAGATCACTTGTGGGGTCCTCATAACGCCGATAGAATTGCACATGACTACAACACCACGTGTAAGCATTTCAATTCAAAATATTCGTGTCCAGGAACATCAGGTATTGACGCTTTCACAGTTGACTGGAAAGGTAAAAATAATTGGCTTGTGCCACCACCAAATTTGATTCCTAAAGTATCAAACAAATTAAAACAAGAAAAATGCAATGTTACTTTAGTTATACCAGAGTGGACCTCTGCACCATACTGGCCTATGCTAATAGACGAGAAAGGGAACATGAAAGCTTTCATAGTTGCACACATTTTCTTTCAGGGAGAAAACTTGACTAAGGAAGGCCGAATATTTGGACAACAATTTTTGAAATTTAGATTGATTGGTTTAAGAATACAATTTTAGATCAAAATATTTATGATTACTCTCTTTTTTAACAGGGGCCAAATTAGATCGTACAGTAAAGGAAGCCATTAGAAATAGCGGAATCGATGGTGACAGTTATCTTCATGGGCTTTATCCAAAAATGTGCGAATTTTTAATAAACAGCAGAAGTAACAACACAGTAAAATCTTATTTTAATGCTTTGAAAAGATGGGAACGTTTTATATCTCTCCATGGACATGTTGCTTTACCAGCTCAACCAGTGCACGTAGCACTATACCATACAGACTTAGTTAACAACGGTTCCACTTATCATCCGGTGTATAATGCAATATATGGTATAAAATGGGCACACGAAATCAACGGTTTAAAAGATCCTACCACGAACACTTTTGTTAGAAGCGTTTAAAAGAGTTGCGCCAAAAGAAGACTAACAAGAAAGATCCAGTTACTACAGACGTTTTGATAGAACTTTGTGATAATTTTAAAAATTGTTCTGACCTACTTGTGTTAAGAGATTTGACTATGATGCTACTTTGTTTTGCAGGTTTCCTTAGATACGATGAACTTAGTTCTTTGCGTTTTCTTGACATTGATATACAAGATTCTTTTATGATTTTACATATAACTAAGAGCAAAACTGACCAATACAGGCAAAGCAATGAGGTTATAATAGCAACAGGTTCTAAAATTGCATGTCCATATAATATGTTAGTTAAATACACACGTTTGACTGGTTTTAGTAGTCATGTGAACCAATTTTTATTTCGTCCTATCTACAGGTCAGGAGAGTGGTGTTAATTGATAAATAAGGATAAGAAACTCAGTTACACGGCGGTTAGGGAGTGTCTTCTTAAGAGAATTAGAACTATTCGTCCTGGTTGTAACATAGGTCTTCACTCGTTCAGATCAGGTGGTGCCACAGTGGCTGCTAACGCAGACTTTAGCGTCTAAATTGATAAATAAGGATAAGTAACTCAGTTACACGGCGGTTAGGGAGTGTCTTATTAAGAGAATTAGAACTATTAGTCCTGGTTGTAACATAGGTCTTCAATCGTTCAGATCAGGTGGTGCCACAGTGGCTGCTAACGCAGACTTTAGCGACAGGTGTTTGAAAAAACACGGCAGATGGAAATCTGACTCGAGTAAAGATGGTTATATCGCAGACTCCATAGAAAAACGTTTGAAAATTTCTCAAGTTTTAGGTTTATAATTTTCATATTTGGGATCGTGTACACTTTCTTTGTATATTTCTATCACGTTCGACGGGCTGTCGGCAAATTTATATTTGTGTTTTAGTTATATTTAGTCTTGAAGTAGAGGCAATACTTGTATTTTCCCGCGGTTCGTATAGTAAAGCGGGAAAATATTGTATTGTCGTTTCGTTTTTCATAAATATTCATAAGACATGACAAAATTGACCAATCAGAAGTCGAATTTTGTATTCCGATATATTGGTGTTTTTCAAGCGCTTCACTTTCTAGCCGTCGTTCAACATAGTAAGCTCCTTTATTTTTAATTGCTCATTGCAATTAAAGTAGGTTTTTTTTATTTTTCTATTCGTATACGTATTTGCTAATTAAAAGTGTGGTCCGCCACTTTTATCCGGAGATAGGCTCGAGCATTGGCACGGATGCAGGTTTCCATTCATATTCATATATCATGTGAACAATTGTTGGTTTTTCCTGGACGGCCTTGATCTATGAAGGGTAAACATTCAGAAACTTAAGCGAATACACTGTGGGTACCTTGATATTTTGAATATTGTACATATATATATATGTTTTAATAATTGTAAAATGTGTACTGCTGGAAATTATTTGAGATACAAATTAAATATGGCGTCTATCACGTTCGACGGGCTGTCGGCAAATTTATATTTGTGTTTTAGTTATATTTAGTCATGGAGTAGAGACAATACTCAAATATAATAAATACATGCCAATTTGATAGAACTCATTCCTCTGTAGTTGTTATTATATACGCATGTGCAAACAAAGTTTATTGGATTTTAAGCATGGGTTTATTCATAAACCGAATGAAACACGTCATATTAGAATCGTCAGCTTTTTAATCTTCAATTGGTGTTTTTGCAATTGAAACAGCAACAATGAGAGCGGAATATGAACACAATTAAATTAACGATTAAAACAACAAACATGATATATTTTCTATAAACATCAATTTTAAGTCCACTGTATATACAATATTAGCAAAGAAATTGCGTACTTTTGATGTTGCAACTCAAACTTCAAAGTTGCATAGTAGTTTGATGGAGTTCAAGACCATAATCTATACATTTTCGTGTCAACTTTTATTATTTTATTGACCCAACTGTTCTTGATATTTGAATGATTTTGTATACTCTTTATGATGAATGTAAACACTTAAAATCGTAATCATATGATAAATGCACATGGATATATTCATGTTTTCACTTTTGTTTTGCCAAACAAAGGAACGAAACGGAATATAACCCATCAATTGAAAGTTAGTGTACTTCATATATTAAGATTAACAGTTATAATTGATTTTGAATTAATTATCCTAGCATTTTGCTTCGATTTTTTTCAGAAAAAGTTGATATTAACCGAAAAAAAATGAAAGAAAACATTGTAAACTGTATCAAACAATTCAAAAATGCAAAGCAAACATGAACAAAAAAGAGTAAAACAAAAAAAATACTGAGCTCCGAGGAAAATTCAAGTGGAAAGTCCGTAATGAAATAGCAAAATCAGACACCAAACACATCAAATAAATTGACAACAAATGTCATATTCTTTGTACGGGCATTTTCAAATGTAGAAAAATGGGGGATTGAACCTGGTTTAAAAGCAGTAATCCTCTCACTTGTTTGACAGTTGCATAAAAAAATCTGTTATTTTACAACGATGCGCGAACAAAGCAGATATACAAATGTTCTAGTAATCGGCAAAATAGTCAAAATATGGTTATAGCAGTAATCACTGTGTTACAATCTCAATACAAAAAAAACATTTACTAAAAAGCAAAAAAAGCACATATCAAATTAAAAAACACAAATCTACATCTTAGGTAAGTTTACGAAAATTCTCCCTGCGGAATTATATAGTGATGGTCTATTTTAAGCGCTCGAGTCAAAACAGTTAGAATGCGTAATCAAATACAAAGTTCAAGAGTTT
The DNA here is from genome assembly GCF_036588685.1 of Mytilus trossulus. NCBI lineage: Eukaryota > Metazoa > Mollusca > Bivalvia > Mytilida > Mytilidae > Mytilus > Mytilus trossulus. The sequence goes on along the minus strand of NC_086373.1, from coordinate 27,447,063 downwards.
TGAAAAACCAAAAAATGACAAAGTTGTGCCATATATTTTATAAGGCAATTTATGCATGTGAGTAAACCAAACCATGCAGTGCATCAAATTTTTCAACATTTAGTGAAATTACGGAAAATAAACGTATATTTATTTTCCAAAGATAAACAGACTGTGTAGGACAATAAACGACCAATCACTCTATGTATTTATAATTTTATGGTAAATAAAAAATTTACAAAAAAACTCGATGAATACCAATATGATTTTAGCAATGTCAGGAAGTTCTATTTTGCATGAAGATGACTTTCTAGCATCAACGGGTGAAAGTAGTGAAATTGTTAACCATAAAAGTACCACCTCAAGTAAGTTTTAAAACATAAAAGTAAAGTCTCTCTTTAGGGTAAAGGTTTGCATTCTATGGCAATGTGATTTTTAGAGGGCAGAGTTTTGAACAGCTAGCATGAACGGTAGTTATATCTAGGTCAAATATGTCAATTTCGAAGTGCAACAAGTTACAGTCATAATAAAAGAAATGGTTACAACATGTGCATCATTTAAGAGGTTGGAAATGTTGTAAGATAATAAAATATATTAAACGCATGCCAATTTAATAAGATTCATTACTCTGTAGTAGTCATTATACGCATGTGCAAACATATTTTATTGGATTTATGGTATGCGTTTATTTATAAAGCAAATGAAGAACGCCATATTAGAATCCTTAGTTTTTTAATCTTCAATTGGTGTTTTTGCAATTAAAACAGCTACAATCAGAGCGCGATATGAACACAATAAGATTAAAAGATGTTGCAACTCAAACTTCGAAGTCGCACAGTAGTTTGATGGAGTTCAAGACCATTATCTATACATTTTCATGTCAACTATTTTGACTAAATTGACCCAACTGTTCTTGCTATTTGAATGATTTTTTTTATACTCTTTATCATGAATGAAAACACTAAAAATCTGAATCATATTCATCAAATTCCGTTAGCTTTACAACGATGCTTGAACAAAACAGACATTATCAGCAAAATAGGCAAAATATGGTTATAGCAGTAATCACTGTGTTACAATCTCAAAAAAAAATAAAAAAATAAAGCTTAAAAGTAAAAAAAGCATATATCAAATAAAAAACAAAAACCTTCATTTTAGCAAAGTATAAGAAAGTTCTACCTGCAGAATAAAATGGTGATGGTCTATCTTAAGCGCGCGAATCAAAAAAGTTAGAATGCCTAATATAATTCAAAGTTCAATAGTTTTAAAAACCCAAATAATGTTGTAAAGTTGTGCCATATTTGTCAAAGGCAATCTATGCATGTGAGTAAGACAAACCATGCAGTGCATCCAATAATTCAGCATTCATAATTATTAAGTAGTGAAATTACGGAAAATAAACGTATATTTATGTTCCAAGATAAACAAAAACACACTGTGTAGGACAATAAAACGAGGGAGGTAATGAATCAATCTATGTATTTATAATTTCAAGGTAAATATATATTTTTAAATAACCTCGATTGAATACCAATATGTTTTAGCAATATCAGGAAGTTCTATTTTGCATGAAGATGACTTTCTCGCATCAACAGGTGAAAGTAGTGAAATTGTTAACCATAAAAGTACCACCTCAAGTAAGTTTAAAAAAATAAATAAAAGTACAGCCTCTCTCAGCGAAAATATTCACGTTTTTACCTCTGTTTAGCCAAACAGAGGAACGAATCGTGAAATAACCCATCATTTGAAGGTTGGTGTATTACACATATTTAGATGATTAGTTATAAATGATTTTGAATTTATTTTCCTAGCATTTTGCTTTGATCTTTCCAGAAAAAAGGTGATAATTACCAATAAAAAATGAAAGATAACATTGCAAACTGTATCATACAACTCAAAAATGCACAGCAAATACGAACAAAACAAAGTAACAGCACAACAATACTGAACTCCGAGGAAAATTCAAATGGAAAGTCCCTAATCAAATGGCAAAAACAAAGGACAAAACACATCAAATTAATTGTCAACAAATGTCTTATTTCTTATTTGGAATAGACATTTGTAAATGTAGAAAATGGGTGATTGAACCTGGTTTAATAGCGATAATCCTCTCTTGTATGACAATGGCATCAAATTCCGTTATTTTTAAAACGATGCTTGAAAAAAACAGACATAATCAGCAAAATAGTCAAAATATAGTTATAGCAGTAATCACTGTGTTACAGTCTCAAAACAAAACAAAAACAAAAACAACCTACAAAAAAGCATCTATTTAATTTAAAAACCCAAATCTACATTTTAGCGAAGTATTAGAAAATTGTAGCTGTAGAAATATATAGTGATGGTCTATCTTAAGCGCGCGAATCAAAAAAGTTAGAATGCCTAATATAATTCAAAGTTTAAGAGTGTTGAAAACCCAAATATGACAAAGTTGTGCCATATTTGTCAAAGGCAATCAATGCATGTGAGTAAAACAAAACATGCAGTACATCCAATAATTCAACATTAATATTAAGTAGTGAAATTACGGGGAAAAACGTATATTTATGTTCCAAAGATAAACAGAAACACACTGTGGTAGACAATAAAACGAAGGAATTAATGAATCACTGCATGCATTTATAATTTCAAGGTAAATATTTAAAAATAAAATCGAATGAATACGAATATGTTTTTAGCAATATCAGGAAGTTCTATTTTGCATGAAGATGACTTTTTCGCATCAACAGATGAAAGCAGTGAAATTTTTAACCATAAAAATACCACTTCAAGTAAGTTTTAAAAAACATAAAAGTACAGCCTATAAAGGGGGATGTTTTGCATTCTATGGCAATGTGATTTTTTAGAGAGCGGAGTTTTGAACAGCCTGCAAGAACGGTAGTTGTATCTAGGTCAAATATATCAATATCGAAGTGCAACAAGTTACAGTCATAATAAAAGAAATAGTAACAACATGTGCATCATTTAAGAGGTTGGAAATGTTGAAAGATAATAAAATATATTAAATGCATGCCAATTTAATAAAATTCATTACTCTGTAGTAGTCATTATACGCATGTGCAAACATAACTTGGGAATGTTACCAGGACATTTACATGTGCACATTGTTTACATTGATATCAATGGTAACCTTTCATTCGAGGTAGGGGTAGTTAAGAAAATTAGTGTTAGTTTAAACTCTTGGGAAATTCAGGGCAGGTAAACGTTGAAATTATGCCGCACAGCCCTATATTTTGACCTTTGAAAAAAATTGTGGTGCAGATGAACTTTCAATTCTCAGATAAGATTTTTTCAAAACTTCATAGTAAAAGGAGTACAGTTTTAGCAGTAAAAGGAGTTCCTATGGAAAATTCCATTGTCAATATTTACAGAAATGCAACCTATAAGATTAAAACAACAAATATGATATATTTTCTCTAAACATAAATTGTAATTCCACTGTGTATATATACATTATTAGCAAAGAAATTGCTTACTTTTGATGTTGCAATTCAAACTTCAAAGTCGCACCTAGTTTGATTGAGTTCAAGACCATAATCTATACCTTTTCATTTTTATTAGTGAATTGACCCTACTCTTCTTGCTATTTAAATGCATTTTGCATACTCTTTAACTTGAATATAAACACTAAAATCGCAATCATATGATAAATGCACATGGATATATTCATGTTTTTACTTTTGTTTAGCCAAACAAAGGATCGAAACGGAATATAAACCATCATTTGAAGGTTGGTATATTACACATATTTAGATGAATAGTTATAATTGATTTTGAATGTATTATCCTAGCATTTTGTTTTGATCTCTCCCAGAAAGAAGAGATATTAACCCGGAAAAAAATGAGAGATAACGTTGTAAACAATTCACAAATGTACAGCAAACACGAACAAGCAAAATATACATCGATAAAGACATATAGTTTCGATATTACTACTTCTTGGATTCCTAACCTCTATCAAATATTGAACAAAGAAAAAGACTCTGGAAGGAAAGATGAGTCAAAGAAGTGCATTGTACAAAATAGGTGTCAATAATTTGTTCAACAGGTCTTAAAATCCTTTTGAATAAAAATGAAAAATATCAGAAAATGTCGCGCGATGTGAATTTGAAAAAAAAGAAAATTGCTATGGATTGTACACTGGTACTGTACGGCCTTCAACAATGACCAATACCCTTCACGTTTAGTTAGCTTCACTACTCTTTTGTATACCTTTTGATATTCTACTTTTGGAAGTTGAAAGGAGAGTGCAGATTTAAACATCGGCGTATACAATCAGCAATTATTAATATATGTATATAGTGTTTGTGACTTAGGGAATTAAAGCTCTCCCCAAAAATTGACCTTCATTGATCGGAATGGAAGTGTTGCATGACTTTTTTGCGTAGTATATAATAAAGCTGCTGCTCTGAGGGTCATTTTATTTTTCATAAATACATCAATCCTTTATGTAAAGGTACATTGCTTCGAGTTTATGTGTAAACAACACAAACCTGCATCTTGGCTTTACGCAAACCAACAAATTAACGAAATTGGTTCTATAGTAACCAAATATATTCGTATTTTATATCATACCAGGCGTGGCGTCGGTCGGGAGCGCAACGATGCAATCTTGCCCTAAAAGGTAACAGCCACTTTTTTCAACAGATGTTCCTCTTACTTTTAATTCTACCCTCCTTACAGCAAATCTTGAATCAGCACCTGCATACGTCATGTTTGTAATGTTATAATTTGACATCAAGTTATGTTTCGTTCACGTGACAATAATTTTACACGGCCATGTAAATACAAATGTGCAATGCGCATTTTTTAAATACTCACAATACACATTGACTACAAAAAATTAATAAGTATTTTTTCTAAGATTGAACTCGATGAATCGAGTCGCCATTTTATCTAAGTTGTCATGAGCAGTTAACACGAAGGGTGTATCGTATGCTGCTTGCCGTTACGAAACTCCAGTATTGTTCATTCTATGCTATTCGGTTGTACAAAAATGAAATCTGTTGTTTGTCTTTTCGTTAGTTTCCTGGCAATATAGCTGTGACAGTCATTTTTCTGTTTTTAAATGTCATATCTTTCACAACGGCACTCGTTGATTTTGTTTTTTAAAAATAATAAGAACTAAAGTGGCTATAATGCAGCATCGACTATTCCAACGTGAGTTTAGAAAATGACTAAAAATTATATATCAATCTTTCCTTTTTACAGGAATGACATTTGGGAGTATAGTTTTACCAATAGTAGCAGTCTCTGCTATTAGTGGTATTTTTCTGATCATACAAAGAATTTTGAATACACCACAAACACATGATGTAAGTTACAATGCACATTTTCTATCGTCAAAAATCAGTTCAGAAATTAATAACAAAGTAGATATTTTTTTTAAATATATGTACTATGAAATCTCGTAGTCTTTTAAATTAGGCATGGAAGAATTATAATGTAAGAGCTATCAATGTATAATGATTAACCACGGAAATATTTTCCACTTTTTTTAGAGTCAATTAATTTCTTTAATTAAATCTGAACCCAACTTTAACTCTTTTCCCATAACTGGTAGGTATAGGACAATAGAATAGTCTTTGTGATAAAATAATTGAAGACATGTACCTTAATAAATGTAAAATGAGCAAGTAGATATCGGCTGTGAGCTTACGTTAACTTATTGTGCATATCATTAAAAATTTATTTTGCACATTTGTTAATGGTTATGAGTCAAGTATTATCAATTAATATAAGTTTTTTTCAGTCAAAAATTACATTTTTGCCAAAAGTTAAAAACAATAAATATATATATATATGCAACATATTTGAGTTGAATTAAGTAAATGCTTACCGCTTTGATGGAAAGTTCAAAGGATTTTTTACATATTTCTAATAGAACTTTTGTTTTTTATGTTTGCACCTGAAAAAGCGTTCTTTCAAAGAAGATGTAATGATCTATATGGAAAATTGCTTGTGTATTGATGTAGCAAATCCTGATGAATGGACCGGCATGGAATATTCGAAAGCTCAGAATGTTCCCCCAGAAAGCTTTATTGGAATTATAACTATGCTAGTAAATGAAAATACAAAACAGAATAAATCGAGAGATTACACAAAGGAATGTTTATAATAAAATATGTATTACAAAAAAAAAAACAGATATACTTCTTATAATTACCGGTGTGTGTATGTTTGATGTATGTGGTATGAGTTTTTCCACGCACATTGCAAAGAGAAGCATCATTCAAGATACATGTAAATGTTGTGTCATATTCTTTGAGTCTAATAAATTTTGTAAATTTTATGAGATGCTGGCTGGTTAACTTGAGGCGACGAAAATTTCAAAACTGTATGATTTTATATTTGTCGACAGTTTTAGTCATTGAAAGTATTATTCGTCGGACAAAGCGGTATGTCTCAAATCTATATCTAAAAAAATAACAGCATGCGCTTTACCTCTATGGTGTACAGTTACCCAATAAACAAAATGACAAATTTGATACATTTATGATATCCAAATTGTAAATAAACATAATGGTACATATTGAATAGTGACTGTTTTAAATGTCTTTATGGATATTACTTTTACTGTGTAGTCTGTTTTTGTGATATCCATTTGTACTCTGTACTTCCCGTCATTGGTTTGTTGTTCTATGACAATATCTGTATTCTTGTCTTTCATTTTGGCTAATGTGATTTGTCTATATGCCTTTTTATGCTTCTTTGTTACATATGTGTTTGTTTTTATAATGATTTAGATTATGACACAATGTTGACTGCTGTTTTGTTCACACATCGTTGTCAATATAATGGAATTTATGCGACTGTCATCCAAGTGAAATGTTTAGCTAGCTATAAAACCAGGTTTAATGCACCATTTTGTATATGAGAAAATGCATGTACCAAGTCAGAAAACTGACAGCTGTTTAATGTGCCTGATCTTTTGATTTTGCCCTTTGATTATGAATTTTCCTCAAAGTTCAGTATTTGATTTAACAATTTCAAGATTTGTTTTGCCTGCACACATGCTGTAAATTATTTCATCTCAACAGACACTGCAAAAACGAAAACATACTCTGTTATTGTCGTTAACCTCATTACTCACCAAAAAAAAATTATTACTATAAAAAGTTTCTAATTGGTAGGTTCCAAAATCTTTTAAACAGAAACAAAACATTAAATGCATGCACATTAAATTGTTTGTTCTGTCTCAACTTTTTGATGATGATAATATCGGACGCAAAACAAAAATAGAGATGTTAATGTGAAATTGGGAAAGGAAATGGGGAACGTGTCAAAGCGACAACAACTCGACAATAGAGCGAACAACAGCCGAAGTCAACCAATGTGTCTTCACTATAGCGAGAAACACCTGAACCAGGAGGCATCCTTCAGTTGAACCCTTAAAGATATGTATACTAGTTCAGTAATAATTGACGTCATACTAAACTCTGAATCATACACAAGAAACTAAAATTAAAAATCATACAAGACTTAAAAAGGCCAGAGGCTCCTGACTTGGGACAGGCGAAAAATTGCAGTGGAGTTGAACATATTTAGGACATTTCAACCATCCCCTTATACCTCTAGCCGATGTAGAAAAGTAAACGAATAACAATACGCACATTTAAATTCAGTTCAACAGAAGTCCGAGTCTGATGTCAGAAGATGTAACAAAAGAAAATAAACAAAATGACAATCATACATGATCAACAACAGACTACTAACAGTCAACTTACATGACAGCTCCAGACCTCAATTAAACTGATTGAAAGATTATGTCTTCGTCATATAAATATCAGGCATAACCACTCCCGTTAGGGGTTTAGTATCATACTATCATAAAATATATGAAAAGAATATAACCAATGTCTTGCCAACAACTGTTTTTTTTTTTAAATAAGTCATATTTATTGACTAAGCAAGTCGGTATATGGAATTTAATCTGCACAGCACGAGATGACCCAATAACCCGAACTCCTACGGGTACATAAATTTCTCTCTCTTAAATCTATGTTGAAACAGCTATAATGAGAGCACAATAAGATTAAAAGATTAAAACAACAAATATGATATATTTTCTATCAACATAAAGTCCACTGTTTGTACAACATTAGCAAGATTTTTGAAAACCCAAATATGAAAAAGTTGTGCCATATTTGTGAAAGGCAATCTATGCATCCGAGTAAAACAAACCATGCAGTACATCCAATAATTCAACATAAATAATTATTAAGTAGTGAAATTACGGAAAATGAACGTATATTTATGTTCCAAAGATAAACAGAAACACTGTGTTAGACAATAAAACGAAGGAGGAAATGAATCACATTATTCATTTATAGTTTGAAGGTTACTATTTAGAAAAAAGACTCGAATGAATACCAATATGTTTTAGCAATGTCAGGAAGTTCTATTTTGCATGAAGATGTCTTTCTCGCATCAACAGGTGAAAGTAGTGAAATTGTTCACCATAAAAGTATCACCTCAAGTAAATTTTAAAACATAACAGTACAGCCTCACTTAAGGGTGAAGGTTTGCATTCTATGGCAATGTAATTTTTTAGAGGCCGGTGTTTTGAACAGCCAGTATGAACGGTAGTTACAGGTAAGCGTTATAATAAAAGAATTAGTAGCATCATGTGCATCAATTAAGAGGTTAGAAATGTTGATAGATAATCAAATATATTAAATACATGCCAATTTGATAAAATTCATTACTCTGTAATAGTCATTATACGCATGTGCAAACAAAAAAAAAATATTAGATTTAGAGCATGGGTTTATTCATAAAGCGAATGAAGTACGTCATATTATAATCGTCAGTTTTTAAATCTTAAATTAGTGTTTTTGCAATTGAAACAGCTACAATGAGAGCGAAATATGAACACAATAAGATTAAAAGATTAAAAACAAATATGATATATTTTCTCTAAATATACAATTTTAAGTCTACTATATATACAACATTAGCAAAGAAATTGCTTACTTTTGGTGTTGCAATTCAAACTTCAAAGTCGCATAGTAGTTTGATGGAGTTCAAGACCATAATCTATACATTCTCATGTCATCTTTTAAAAGTAGATTGACCCTTCTATTGCTAATTGAATGGGTTTTTTTTTAATACTCTTTAATATTAATGTAGACACTAAAAATCGCAATCATATGATAAATGCACAAGGATACTTTTTACTTTTTACTATCCAAACAAAGGGACCAAACAAAAATTAACCAATCATTTGAAGGTTGCTGTATTCCACATATTTGGATGAATAATTATAATTGACTTTTGATTTTATTATCCTAGCAATTTGCTTTGATTCTTTCCAGAAAAAATGTGATATAAACCGAAGAAAAAAACTGAAAGATGACATTGCAAACTGTATCAATCAATTCGAAAATGCACATTGATATATTTATGTTTTTACATTTGTTTAGCTAAACGTAGCAACGAAACGAAATATAACCCATCATTTGAAGGTTGGTATAGTTACACGTATTAAGATGAATATTTATTCATGATTTTGAAATTATTATCCTAGCATTTCGCTTTGATTCCTAAAAAAACGGATATTAACTGAAATTATAGATAGATAACACTGCAAACTGTATCAATCAATTAAAAAAAAAATACAGCAAATACGACCAAGTAAAATATACATCGCTATTAAATATTGAGCCAAAAAAAACTCTGGAAGTTCCTAGTTCCTAGATGAGTTAGAGGTGCATTGTACAATGTAGGTTCCAAAACATTTGTTCAACAGGTTTTAAAATCCTTTTGAATAAAAATAAAAAAATATCAGAACATTTTGCGCGATGTGAATTTGAAAAAATAAGAAAATGACTATGTACTGTACACTTGCAATGTACGGCCTTCAACAATGACCAATACCCTTCAAGTTAAGTTTTACTACACTACTCTTTTATATACATTTTGGTATTTTCTATTGGAAAATAAAAGGAGAGAGCATTGTTTACCTAGCCGTATAAAATCATAAATTCTTAATATTTTTTTTCTTTTCTCATCTCATTTAAGGTTCCGTCAAAGATTGACCTTCATTAGTCTGAATGTTAACATCATCACCCTCTAACGGTCATTTTATTTTTCATACATATCAAATCGATCTTTTGCGTAAAGGTACCTTGTTTCGAGTGTGTGCGTATATACAGTAAACAACACAAACATGCATCATGTACTTAACTTTACGAAAACAAACAATTGTTTTTCAATAACAGTCAATTCTAATTCTACCCTCCTTACATCAAATCCAGAAGTAGCACCTAAATACGTCAAGTTTGTAATATTCGAGATGGACATTAAGTTATGTTTCGTTCACGTGACAATAAATTTTCACGGCCATGTAAATATGGCCATATGCAAACATGCCTATGTATGTAAATACAAATGCGCAATGTGTTCATATAGATTTATAACCAGGTTGTGTTTCGTTAATACTTATAGAACACATAGGCTACATAAAATTAATAAGTATTTTTTTCGAAACTCCTGTATTGTTCATTCTATACCCTTCGGTGTATCTTACCATTACGAAACTCCTGTATTGTTGGTCTTTCTATACTTCGATGTATTACGAAACTCCTGTATTGTTCATTCTATACTCTTCGGTGTACTTTACCATTACGGAACTCCTGTATTGTTCATGCTATACGCTTCGTTGTATTACGAAACTCCTGTATTGTTCATTCTATACGCTTCGTTGTATTACGAAACTCCTGTATTATTCATTCTATACTCTTCGGTGTATCTTACCATTACGAAACTCCTGTATTGTTCATTCTATACTCTTCGGTGTATCTTACCATTTCGAAACTCCTGTATTGTTCATTCTATACTCTTCGGGGTATCTTACCATTACGAAACTCCTGTATTGTTCATTCTATACTCCTCGGTGTATTAACCATTACGAAACTCCTGTATTGTTCATTCTATACGCTTCGTTGTATTACGAAACTCCTGTATTGTTCATTCTATACGCTTCGTTGTATTACGAAAGTCCTGTATTATTCATTCTATACTCTTCGGTGTATCTTACCATTACGAAACTCCTGTATTGTTCATTCTATACTCTTCGGTGTATCTTACCTTTACGAAACTCCTGTATTGTTCATTCTATACTCTTCGGGGTATCTTACCATTACGAAACTCCTGTATTGTTCATTCTATACTCCTCGGTGTATTAACCATTACGAAACTCCTGTATTGTTCATTCTATACGCTTTGTTGTATTACGAAACTCCTGTATTGTTCATTCTATACGCTTCGTTGTATTACGAAACTCCTGTATTATTCATTCTATACTCTTCGGTGTATCTTACCATTACGAAACTCCTGTATTGTTCATTCTATACTCTTCGGGGTATCTTACCATTACGAGACTCCTGTATTGTTCATTCTATACTCCTCGGTGTATTAACCATTACGAAACTCCTGTATTGTTCATTCGATACTCTTGGTTCATTTAATGCTGCTAACCATTACGAAACTCTAGTATTGTTCATTCTTTACTCTTCGGTTTATTGTTCATTCTATACTCCTCGGTGTATTGTTCATTCTATACTCATCGGTGTATTAACCATTACGAAACTCCTGTATTGTTCATTCTATACTTTTTGGTGTATCTTACCATTACGAAACTCCTGTATTGTTTATTCTATACGCTTCGGTATTTCTTACCACTACGAAACTCCTGTTTTGTTCATTCTATACTCTTAGTGTATTTTATGTTGCTTACCATTACGAAACTACTGTATTGTTCATTCGATACTCTTGGTTCATTTTATGTTGCTTACCATTACGAAACTCTAGTATTGTTCATTCTTTACTCTTCGGTTTATTGTTCATTCTATACTCCTCGGTGTATTGTTCATTCTATACTCATCGGTGTATTGTTCATTCTATACGCTTCGTTGTATTACGAAACTCCTGTATTATTCATTCTATACTCTTCGGTGTATCTTACCATTACGAAACTCCTGTATTGTTCATTCTATACTCTTCTGTGTATCTTACCATTACGAAACTCCTGTATTGTTCATTCTATACTCTTCGGGGTATCTTACCATTACGAAACTCCTGTATTGTTCATTCTATACTCCTCGGTGTATTAACCATTACGAAACTCCTGTATTGTTCATTCTATACGCTTCGTTGTATTACGAAACTCCTGTATTGTTCATTCTATACGCTTCGTTGTATTACGAAAGTCCTGTATTATTCATTCTATACTCTTCGGTGTATCTTACCATTACGAAACTCCTGTATTGTTCATTCTATACTCTTCGGTGTATCTTACCTTTACGAAACTCCTGTATTGTTCATTCTATACTCTTCGGGGTATCTTACCATTACGAAACTCCTGTATTGTTCATTCTATACTCCTCGGTGTATTAACCATTACGAAACTCCTGTATTGTTCATTCTATACGCTTCGTTGTATTACGAAACTCCTGTATTGTCATTCTATACGCTTCGTTGTATTACGAAACCCCTGTATTATTCATTCTATACTCTTCGGTGTATCTTACCATTACGAAACTCCTGTATTGTTCATTCTATACTCTTCGGTGTATCTTACCATTACGAAACTCCTGTATTGTTCATTCTATACTCTTCGGGGTATCTTACCATTACGAAACTCCTGTATTGTTCATTCTATACTCCTCGGTGTATTAACCATTACGAAACTCCTGTATTGTTCATTCGATACTCTTGGTTCATTTAATGCTGCTAACCATTACGAAACTCTAGTATTGTTCATTCTTTACTCTTCGGTTTATTGTTCATTCTATACTCCTCTGTGTATTGTTCATTCTATACTCATCGGTGTATTAACCATTACGAAACTCCTGTATTGTTCATTCTATACTCTTTGGTGTATCTTACCATTACGAAACTCCTGTATTGTTTATTCTATACGCTTCGGTGTATTTTACCATCACGAAACTCCTGTGTTGTTCATTCTTTACTCTTCGGTATTTCTTACCACTACGAAACTCCTGTTTTGTTCATTCTATACTCTTAGTGTATTTTATGCTGCTTACCATTACGAAACTACTGTATTGTTCATTAGATACTCTTGGTTCATTTTATGTTGCTTAACATTACGAAACTCTAGTATTGTTCATTCTTTACTCTTCGGTTAATTGTTCATTCTATACTCCTCGGTGTATTGTTCATTCTATACTCATCGGTGTATTGTTCATTTTATACTCTTCGGAGTATTGTTCATTCTATACTCTTCATTATATTGTTCATTCTATACTCCTCGGTGTATTGTCCATTTTATACTCATCGGTGTATTGTTCATTCTATACTCTTCCGTGAATAACAAAATTGCTATATTGTTCATTCTACACTCCTCGGTGTATTGTTCATTCTATACTCTTCGGTGTATCACGAAACTCCTGTATTGTCCATTATATACTCCTCGGTGTATTGTTCATTTATACTCCTCGGTGTATTGTTCATTCTATACTCTTCATTGTATTGTTCATTCTATACTCCTCGGTGTATTGTTCATTTTATACTCATCGGTGTATTGTTCATTCTATACTCTTCGGTGAATAACAAAATTGCTATATTGTTCATTCTACACTCCTTGGTGTATTGTTCATTCTATACTCTTCGGTGTATCACGAAACTCCTGTATTGTTCATTGTATACTCCTCGGTGTATTGTTCATTTATACTCCTCGGTGTATTGTTCATTCTATACTCCTCGGTGTATTGTTCATTCTTTACTCCTCGGTATATTGTCCATGCTATACTCCTCGGTGTATTGTTCATTTTATACTCTATGGTGTATCACGAAACTCCTGTATTGTTCATTATATACTCCTCGGTGTATTGTTCATTCTATACTCTTTGGTGTATTTCCTTTATTGTTCATTCTATACTCTTTGGTGTATGTCCTGTATTGATCATTCTATACTCTTCGTTGTATTTTTTTTAACAAAAATGAAATTTGTTGCTGATCTTTTTGTTATTTTTTGGCAATATAGTTTTGACAGTAATTTTTCTGCTTGTAAATGTTAAATGTCATATCTGTCATAACTGCATTGAATGTCGTTGATTTTGTTTAAAATAAAAAGAACTGAAGTGGTTATAATGCATCATCAAATATTTCAACGTGAGTTAAGAAAATGACTACAAATTATATATATCAATCTTTCGGTTTTACAGGAATGACATTTTGGAGTATAGTTTTAGCAATAGGAACAATCTCTGCTATAGTGGTATTTTTCTGATTATACATAGAATTTTGAAAACACCACAAACACATGATGTAAGTTACATGTACATTGTTTTTCGTCAAAAATCAATAATTTTTGAAATGTAAGAACAAGGAAATAGATTAGTGTTTATAATTAGACATGGAAGCATTACATTGCAAAAACTATCAATGTATTATAATTGCATATCAAAGCACTTAAATTTTTACAACGGAAATATTTTCCACTTTTTTTAGAATTAAATCTAAATCCGACTGTCAATATTTTCTCCTTTTCGGTAGATATTGGACAATAGAATAGCCTTTGTGATAAAATTATTTCTTCATAACTTTTAAGCATTGAAGACATGTACCTAAATAAATGTAAAATAAGCAATAAATATCGGCTGTGATGTTATGATAACTTATTGTGTATACCATAAAACATTTATTGTGCACATTTCATGATGAGTATGAGTCAAACATTTTTAGTAAATAATTTTTTGCAGATAAGAATCACATTTTTGCCAAAAATTAAAAAGAATAAAATATATATATGCATAGATATAGGAAGATGTGGTGTGAGTGCCAATGAGACAACTCTCCATCCAAATAACAATTTAAAAATTAAACCATTATAGGTTAAAGTACGGCCTTCAACACGGAGCCTTGGCTCACACCGAACAACAAGCTATTAAGGGCCCCAAAATTACTAGTGTAAAACCATTCAAACGGGAAAACCAACGGTCTAATCTATATAAACAAAACGAGAAACGAGAAACACGTATATATTACATAAACAAACGACAACTACTGTACATCAGATTCCTGACTTAGGACAGGTGCAAACATTTGCAGCGGGATTAAACGTTTTAATGGGCCCAAACCTTCTCCCTTTTTCTGAAACAATAGCATAACATCACAACATATAAAAACATACGATAACATATTTGAGGTGATTTTAGTGAATGCTTATTGCTCTGATGGAAAGTTCAAAGGTATATCTAACATTTTTCTAATTAAACTGTTTTCTTTATTTTTTATACCTGAAAAAGCGTTCCTTCAAAGAAGATGTAATTATCTACATGGAAAATTTCTTGTGTGTTGATATAGGGAATCCTGAAGGATGGACGGACATGGAATATTCGGAAGCTTATAATGTACCACCAGAAAGCTTTATTGGAATTATTACTATGGTAGTAAATAAAACTGCAAAACTTGATAAATCGAGAGCGTACACGAAGGAATGCTCATAACAAAATATCAATTACAAAAAAAAAACAGGTCTTATTTTTACCGGTGTGTATATGTTTGATTAATGTTGCTTTAATTTTCCCATGCATTTTGAAAAAAGGCGCATCATCCAGGATAAATGTTGTATCACATTCTTACAGTCTATTTAGTTTTTTAAAAATGATATGAGGCTATTTGGTTTGGCTCGAGGCGACGAAAATTGAAAAACTGTGATTTTACATTTTTTCGACAGTTGGGTCAATATCTTTAATTGTTTTTACATAAGCGGTAATCGTAACGTTTTTTCCTGAAGCTCAGTCCATATCTTAAACTTGGATATATATGATAGCTCGTTTCGAATCTGTGACATTTTCACATGTGTTGTTAAATTGTCGGGATACGAAGTGTAATTATGTTTTCCGTAAATTAGCATACCCCCAACGTCCTTTTGTGATGCGGCTCCTTGTGGTAAAATATCCCCTTTTTAACACAATAAGTTCTTTGAAAATTTAATACTTTGAACACATTTAATTGCTCCATAGTTTTTACACATTTATTTTATGTTCCACTACTTTCCAAATCACCACAAATGGTTTAGCTCAGTCATTTGTTAAAAAAAGAAACATGTCAAATATCACTACACAGAGATTTTTTCTTTACACGTGACTTTTAAGTTTCTCATTTCGAGGCGCATAAGGGATGTTGTCCCAGTTGTAGTCATTGAAAGTGTTCGTTGGACAAGGAGCATGTCTCAGATCTAGAATTAAAAAACCCAAGTTTATTTGTTTTACTACTATGGTTCTCTTTTATTCTGAATTTACCCAATATAACAATATGACAAATACAAGATACATTTATGATATTCAAATTGTAAAGAAACATAATGATGCTTTTGAATAGAGGCTGTTCTATTTGTCTTTATGAATATTACTTTTACTGTTTATTCTGGTTTTTTTTATATCCATTTGACGTGGCGCTGTACCTACCGTCATTGTGTTATTGTTCTTTGATAATATTTGAATCTATGTCTTTCATTTTTGCTAATGTATTTTGTCTCTATGCCTTTTTATGTTTCTTTGCTAGATATGACGAAGCTCTTCACTTATACAACCCATATGAGTTATTGTCCTATGGTAAATTTTTGTATTTTTATCTCTCATTTCTGCCAATGTTCCTTTTCGTGCTTCTTGTTACATATTTGTTTGTTTTATAGTGATTATGATTATAACACAATGTAGATTGTTGTTTCCTATTCATTTTACATGTTTACCTATTAGTTCTGATGTTTAGTTTGCACAGCGTTGTCAATATAACTAAATCAGATGTGACTGTCAAATAAGGGAGAAGTTCAGCTAGCAATTAAACGACGTTAAATTCAACAGTTTCTGTCTGTACTAAGTCAGAAATATCACAATTGTTATCTATTCTTTTGGTGTGTTTTAACTTTGATTTTGCCATTTGATTAGGAACTTTCCGTTTTGGTGTAACTCAATATCAATCTGAATCTTATCTACACAAGAATATCAATTCAAACGTGTCTTTAATCAAATTACGATAGAGATATGTGTATTCGTATGACCATAAACAGAGTCAGCAAAAGCACGCCCTTTAACATTAAAATAAATTGTACAGGATAGACATAAACTTCAAATATGTCTCCGAGAAAGAATAGATCGTCCAAAGCTAGAGAAAAGCATTGCGAAAGTACCTAAAATAAAGGAATCCAAGAAAATACAATATAAAACGACAGCAAAACTATAACCACTGACACGCGTTTCGTCTACATAGTACTTATTAGTTCAGATCAAAATATAGAAAAAGCCAAACAAATATTAAGTTGAAGAGCATCCCCATCATTCTTAATACGGCAAGGTAATATATGTATATGTCTGGAATAAGAAAATCTTTAGTATTTCGATTCATTTTTACTTTTGCATACTGAAAATCTAAAAAAAACAACAAAAAAAACATATTAATATTCATGTCAACACCGAAATACTTACTGCTGGGCTGTTGATTCCCGCGGGGACAAAACGTCAACCAGCAGTGGCATCTACCCAGTGGTTTAAATAGTTATCCAAGGTACAAAGTTTGTACTTTGATACTCCAGACGCGCGTTTATCTACATAAGACTCATCAGTGACGCTCAGATCAAACTATTTAGAAAGCCAAACATATATAAACATATATGTATAATATGTGCATCCAGTATTATATGAGAAAAGATTGACAAATAAGTAAAAGCCATCTGAAGTTGCCTTTGACAATGTGTGTCTAACATTATTATAAGATGTCATAGGTTTTTATTCCAAATGAGGACAGTTTCAAGACGTTTTACCAGTAGTTATCGGTCGTCCCACTGTCTCTATCACTCTGTTCAGCTCTTAATATTATTCCGTATCATGTCTTTGTGACGTCAAATACGTTGACCTGGCCTTAATAACTTTGACCCGGATATATCAGCGACGTCATAATGTTTGAACCGACGTTGATAACTTTGACCCGAACTTATCAAGTCATCTTTTGTGTCCTGGCGAAACAAAGAAAAACACTTCTGAAACACACAAATATAGCCCGATAAATCGATTATCAGATTATCTGCATATTGATATTGTAAAATATCAGCTGCTTGACATTATATGAAGTCTTTTTGATCTCGTTCGTTACGCTCACTCGACAAAAACTTCATATTATGTCTCGCAGCTGATATTTTACAACATGCCGATAACCTGATAATCGGTACATATCAATGGCATTTTTTTAATATCTCAATATTTTAGATATATCTAATTTTTCCTCATTCTGAATGTGAAAAAAAATGTACTATAGTACAATCATTACACAATATGACTGCATACTGTCGTGTACTGCAACAATTTAATGTTTTTAATGGCGGATGAATTATGTCTTTCAATATGTTCTGCCACGTTCTTAATTTTAAATCCCACATTATGTAACAGAAGGATCAAAGGCATGTATCATTGGTCAACCACTCAATTGTTTAATTGAAGAGCATTTAAGTTAAATAAATTATTTGGTCATCATAGCCTCGAGATAGTGTTTAATTCGGATCATTTACATATAATGACGTCATCAGTGATTTGTCATACCAGCAAAAGAGCGCTTTTGCGACGGTATGAAATATCACTGATGACTTCTGTGCAGGTGATACATGTACCTGAATCTTGAACATCCGTTTTATCATACTGTTTTTATTTTACCTTATGTAATAATTAACGTTAATTATCACAAAAAAATCTTAGAAAAAAACTTAACATTCAAATTACATTATATACGTAATGGATACATGTATGTTTGCTGAGTTCATTGTCATCCACATATATATCATGATAGTTTTTGTTACTTATCATACAAGTGATATCTACTAAAATAACTACATTAGCATGCGTTAACGTGTAATAAATATAAAACGACAAGTTATGATGTGTTATGATACAACGAACAAATAATCAAAAGTTTGAAAAACTTTTTTATTCCCTTTACCAAATGTATTTTACCGCAATGATATTTACAAATAGAAGGAAATCCGGTACTAGATTAATTAGTTTATATGCTGAAAAAGAAGTACAGATTTTCATACTTTTGCTGTGCATTATCTGACTAGCTGTTAGTCAAAATCAAAAAAAAATCTTGTCAGAGTAAAGGTAAGCAACATCATGTATTTTGTATTTGTAGAGACTTATGTTTAAGAAATAATTGATGCAAGCTATACCTTATTGTAGTTTTAACATGGATAGGCATTATATTCGTGATTATTTTTGCCCGAGCGATAGTTAACGATATGTTATGCCCATGTTTCTCGATTCTGATTAGGACAATTAAGGTTATTAATATGTTTGATGTGTATTAGAGTAAGAATTGTGTAGGCTCTTCCATGAACCTCCTCTTTTTTTTTGTAAAGAAGCAAACAGCTGTCACTGTGATTTTTCAGAGAGAAGAGTTTTTGAACAGCCAGCATAAACGGTTGTCGTATCTAGGTCAAATATGTCAATTTCGGATTGCAACACATTACAGTCATAATAAATGAATTAGTAACAACATGTACATCATTTAAGAGTTTGGAAGGGTTTTAAGTGAATGAAATATATTATATTAATTTGAAGAAAAAAAAGCATTATTCTGCAGTAGTCAATATACGCATGTGCAAATTTTCTTCATTGGATTTAGAGCATGAGTTTATTCATTCCCTTATAGTTAATGAACATTTTACCATCTCCCTTCGTAAAGCTACTAAGTTGAAAAATTTATTTTAGCAAATAAAAATAGTTGGTGTTTGTAAAAATAATACAATAACTTATTTATTTTTATTTTTTCAGATAAACTTTTTTACACTGTGTAACAGCGAAAATATGTGGGCCGTTTTTACACTTTATTATTTTATGTTTATTATTATTTTTATTATTGTTTATCTTCTCCTCTTACATAATTCGAATCAAACAAGACCTTGCTAATATAAACCTTAGATATCTAATTCATAAAAGTCTGGACAGAATCTGGGTAAATTGTGCAAATTAGACCGAGGAGTTTTTCCTCAATGATAAAATTGAGAATGGAAATGGGGAATGTGTCAAAGAGACAACAACCCGATTATAGATAAAAACAACAGCAGAAGACTCTTTGTCATCATTAAGATAACATCTTGAAAAGTTTGGGAACAGTTGAATTTGAAACCATGTTTTGAATGATAAAGTTATATATACATAATATATCTGTTTACCTTTAAGGGATGTATTAAATGTATTGAGTATGGTATGAATTGAAGTCTTAAATTGAATATGATTGCCTATGTGATTTTTCCCGATCAAAGCCCTTTTAATGATTTTCAAAGCTAACAACCATGCATTTGAAGCCGACAGCCTTCACATGAATACAATTCTTACTATTTAATTTAAATATAACTAAAACTGGATGTTCAAGGCTTGCTAGTATTTTTAGTTTACAGCTTTCTTGTGAAAAGTTTCGTGTTGTTTTTGTTTCTTTCTTTTTAATTGTTTTAACGCATTAAAACTCATCAAAATTGGCATATTTGTCATTTATTGGCACGATCAATAATGTCTATATATTTTCTTCAAATAAAGGCAACAGTAGTATACCGCTGTTCAAAACTCATAAATCCATGGACAAAAAACAAAATCGGGGTAACAAACTAAAACCGAGGGAAACGCATTAAATATAAGAGAACAACGACACAACACCGAAACGCAACACACACAGAAACGGACGAAGCATCAGACAAAACACCACGAGAATAACAAATATAACATCAAAACCAAATACATGAATTTGGGATAGACAAGTACCGTGCCACGTCTTATCTCAATACCTCAAAAATAAGAGAAAACACAAACGACTCAACGTTAAAATGCAACACACACAGAAACGAACAATAATATTACAATGGCCATCTTCCCGACTTGGTACAGGACACTTTTAAAGGGGAATAAAAGTTATGGGTTGAACCTGGTTTTGTGGCATGCCAAACCTCGCACTTTAATGGCAAAGTTAAATATAACATTGAAATTACAATATAATATTACAGGACTACAATGCAAATAAATAGGAGAACATATTAGACAAAGAAAAACATGATTAATAGATAACAAAAAGCATCAGGTTTAAAATTCAATACGCCAAAATTGCGCCTCGTCCACACAAGACTCATCAGTGACTCAAACCTTGTTATAGACTTTTATTCATTTATTTGTTTGTCTAATGCAAGACCACACATCATTAGCTATATCAAAATATATAATATCTTTGCAGTTTAGCTATGGAAAACTTAAGAACACTAAGTCTAGTTGTTTTATTTATCTGTGCCA